>NC_135484.1:152680565-153291943 GCF_052094955.1 Ictidomys tridecemlineatus | reverse complement strand
AATGGCTGTCCTTGGGAAAAATTATAAAGCTTTTATCTTCTGTATTTTCCTGTGTTCCCAGTTTGGCTAACACCCCCCCCCCGCCCCGCCCTGCCCATGCCCCATTCTTTGGAAGGGAACATATCTCCTTTTAGGTACTGACCAAAGTTTTCTATGTGTGTCAATTAACTTGTATTTAAATTGTTTTTCATTAGCATTAGCGATACTAACGATACTGGGACTTCCAACTTAACTGAGGTCTTTTAAAATTAAGACCTTTTTGTTCCTTTTAGAGAAAATTATAGCACACACACATGTGCGTATAAATATATAAGTACACACACACACACACACACACACACACAGATGTGCTAGATATTGAACTCTGGGTCTTGCATATGCTTAACAAGTGATCTATCACTGAGCTACACTCTCAGCCAAACACAGTTTTTGAGTGAAGATTTATGATATCACCCTACCCTAGCAAGGTTTCTAATTTTCTCTTTTAACTTTGTGTTCCTGGCACTTACAAGCATACCTCACATTCATTCATTCATTCATGTGTATTAATTTTATATTTTTGATGCGCTAGACACTGTTCATTGCTTTGAACACACATTAATTTAAGAAGAATCCTCTCCTCCTTAAAGAACTTATTGCAACAGAAAGAGAAAAACAAGATATTCAAAAATATGTTTTAGTACTGGTAGGTTCTAAAAGGTCTCATCTCAAGGGTCCCTGGAGACTGCTCCATTTAGGCCAGCTGGTGGAGGTGACATTAAAGAGACAAATAGAAAGTCCAAGAGCAGTATAAAGGAAATGAAAAGGATAACCGGAAACAGACCACCACCGGTGGGAAGCTTTTACTTTTGCATGCGTGAGTGAGCACACCCACACTCTGCAGTGAATGCTGCCTGTCCTGCCACCCCAAAGGGACATATCTTTGCCTGCTGGCACTGAGACTAATGAGTATGCTACGCTCACAGAAAACCCCTGCCCGACATCCTCCATGTTCCTCACACCTTGAGCTCATCATAGCAGATGGCAGCATCTGTGAAACTCCTTTGTCAGAGTGCTAATTCTCACTAAGTAGCAAACCAGACTTTTCACAGGACACTCTCAGATTCATGTTCTTGAGGCTCTTGTGAGGACTGTAAACACATTGCTTGACTTTAGCCTGTGAGTATGCAAGATGAGTTTCCTAAGATAACTTCTTGCAATATGGAATTCGAGAAAGATTCGCTTGTAACTCATCTTTTCTTATGATGGTCTTGTCGGGTGTGGGATTGGAGTTAATGTTGACCTCATTAGGAATGCCCTTCCTCTCTACTTCGTGGAATGACTGGGCAATGTCAGTCTCATTTCTTCCTTAAACATCTCCTGGAATTATTCTGTAAAACTAACTGAATTTCGAATTTTCTTTCTAGGTAGCACTTTGACAATTTCAATGAAATATCTAGAAAAATATAGGGCTACTTGGCTTTTTTTTTCTTATAGAGTCCGTTTCTATAGGTTATGTTTCCCAAAGGCTTACTTCAATTCATTTAGATGTTCCCATTTATTTTAATAAGACATTCCTAATAGTTCTTTACAGTGCTGTAAGACTGTAAAATCAGAAGTGATACCTCTCTTTTAATCTTGAGATGGCTAATTTGCTTTCTCATAACTGTTTTTTGTAAGCACTGTTGCTTGGAGTTGCTTGTTTTAACAGTTATTTCAAAGACCTCTTTTAGTATTTTATTTTTTAGTTCCATCTTATAGGTGGGTGGTACAGTTCTTCAGCTTTAGTGGCTCAGAAAATAACTAGACATCAAATTCTGGACAGAAACATTTGGGCCTTCTTGACTTTTCTCGATTACTTTTCTGGATTTACTGATCTCAGTTCTTTAGTTCTTTATTGTTTTTCTCATCTACATATTTACTTAGCATACTAATGTGAATACGTATACATATCTAAGATATGTCAACTATTCTTCTACATTTTGCATGTGAATGTCTCTCTAAACATTAATAGAGGTGCATCCCATGAATGTTGATTACAACTTTCCTTTAACTAGAAGGGTAAAACTTTTTTTTAATATTCATTTTTTAGTTATAGGTGAATACAATATCTTTATTTTATATTTATGTGGTGCTGAGGATAGAACCCAGTGCCTCACGCCTGCTAGGCGAGTGCTTTACCTCTGAGTCACATCACCAGCCCTAGGGTAAAACATTTTTAATACCCTGGAGACTTTTGCTTTCATGCATGAGTCATTAAAGTCATGTTACCTAATTTCCTAATATCGGAATTTTTTCTGCATATCTTATTTTTGATAATTTTTGTTGTAATACTTTACAGGTCAGGGAACATTGTTTGTCAGATAGTAATACTTGAGAAGTATTAAGACCATTTTATGGCCCAACCTATACTGTGTCGTGGTAAACATACCACAAAGAAGCAAATGCTGATCGGCTGTAATTAGGCATAATATTCCAGGAATGCACAACCAGGTCAAGTTGGTTGATTGTGCTACTTATCTCTTATTACCATTCCTATCCTTAATGATATTTTTTGTGTGTCTATAAATTACTTTTTCTATGGAATAAAGGGAGTGTGTTAAAATTTCCACCTATGATTGCAGAATTGCCCCTTTGTGTCTTACCCTTTTCCTACATTTATTTACAAGAGTCTAGTTTCTCAAGAATATTTGTGGTTGTTATGACTTTTTGAGACATTCAGTCTCCCCTCAGTATGAATTGTGCCACTTTAGCCCTGCTAATCACCTTCCTAGGTCTACTCCCTCTGAAAGAACAGAACCACCTCATCTTCTTTGTGCTTAGCATTTAAATTGTGTTGTTCCTTCATTTCCTGTTCAACCTGAGTCTGGGTATCTAAAAGGGTTTCATTTTTTTTATTGTGTCTGAAAGTTGAACTCTATTTTAGTCACCTTTTTATCTCTGTGACTAAAAGACCTGACAAGAAAAATGTAGAGAAGGAAAAGTTTGTTTGGGTTCATGAACTCAAAGATTTAGTTCATGGTCAGCTGTCTCCAAAACTCTGGGCCTGAGCGTGTCATGGTGGAAGGGCCCGCTGGAGGAAAGCAGCCAAAGAGGAGGCAGAGAGAGAGCTCCACTCTCCGAGGACAAAATAGAAACCTCAGAGGTGTACCTCCAGCAATCCTCTCCTCCAGTCACACCCTCCACACCTATAGTTACCTCTCAGTTAATCCATACAAATGGATTAATCCACTGATTAAGTCACACCTCTGGATCTAATTGTTTCACCTCTGAAACCTCTTGCATTGTCTCACAAATGGGATTTTTTCTCACATTTTTATTGGTCCATTATAATTGCACATATTGATAGGACTTGTTCTTAATGACTTGCGCATGCGCACAGTATAATTCGGCCATTTCCCTCTTCCCTTCCTTCCTCCCACCCCTGGGTCTCTTCCTCTACTGATCTCCCTTGGACTTTTAGGAGACCCACCCCCACCTTTCTTTTCCCACTTCCTCTCTAGCTTTCACATATGAGGGACCCGTAACCTTCTGACTTTGACTTATTTCACTTAACATAATGATCTGAAGTTCCATCCATTTCCCTGAAAATGCTATAGTATTATTTCTCTTTATAACTGAATAAAACTCGGTTGTGTATCCATTTTCTTTATCCATTCACCCATTGCTGGACACCTAGGCTGGTTCCACAGTTTGCCTCTTGTGAATTGTGCTGCTATATAAACACATGCATGTGTCACTGTAGTAAGGTGTCTTCAACTCTTCACAAGTGGTATCGCTGGGTAATATGGTGCTTCCGTGCCTAGTCTTCTGAGATGCTTTGTAGCTGTACTAATTTACAATCCCAACAGCGTAAGAGTGTTCTTTTTTCTCTACATCTTTTCCAGCATTTATTACTCTTTGAATTTTTGATGACTGCCATTCTGAATGGTCACACATGAGCTTTTGGGGAACACCTCATATCTAATCCTTAACAAACTCTATATTGGAATTTTTAGTCCACTTACCTGTCAAATAGTTAGTGATACATTAAGTCTACCAACCTGGTACTTATTTTCTTGTTGTCCCCAAACTTTATTTTGTTCTTATATTCTGCCTTTCTCCTCTTATTCACTAAGTTAATTCATTATACGAAGTAAGCCATTTTACAACTTTGAATTATACATCTTCATTTTATTGTATTAAACTTTTCTGTGTGGATTATATATCACTTCCTTTATCTAAAACAGTCTACTTAGAATAAGTTTTATACCACTTCAAAAAAATGCATGAGTCTACCAATAGTACCATTCCACTATACTCTTTCTTTTTACTATTGAGTATATTATGACACATCTACATGTATTATCAATTCTGTAGAGCAATGTTATTTTTGCTTTAAATCAATTTTAATTTTTAAAACCTAAGGAAAGACATAATGAACTTTATGTTGAATAGCATAGTTGAATTTGTACTGTCCTTTTATCCTTATAAACCCCGGCTTCCACGTCACATAAATTCAATTTAATGTGATATATCTTTTAGTACTTCTTTTAGTACAGTTCTGTAGGTGATGAATTCTTTCAGCTTTTACATATCAGAAAATATCTAGACACATAATTCTGATTGATGACATTCTTTTTTCCACTTCAGTACTTTAAAGATGTCTCTTTGTCACTTTCTGGACTTCAGAGTTTTTAGTAAGTAGTTAAGCATTATTCATATTTTAGTCTTAAATATGTAATACATCGACCTTAATATTTGTAGTTATTTTTTAACAAATTACTTTTGTCTGATTTTCATAGTTTGATTGTGATTGCCTATGTATTCTTCTACTTTGTATTTATTTATTTATTTAGATCCTCAGATCTATATGCTGATATTTATTAACAAATTGCAAAGGTTTGGGGGCCATTATTTAAAGACAGATGGATGGATAAACCCATTCACATTCTGTACCTTTCTCTCCCTTTTAGGAACATCCAATATGTATGTTATACTGGTGAACTTTTCTGCATGTCACAGAGTCTTTGTTCAGGTCATATTTTTTTCTATATAGTTCTTCAGGTCGAATAATTTTAATTTTTCAAATTAATGTTCCCTTTAATGCCATTTCTAATTTGGGGGTATTTTCCATTTTAGATGCTATATATTTTTTAATTTTGGAATTTCAATTTGGTTCTTTTGTTTTAGTCTTGAATGTTCTGCTGAGATTCTTTATTTACTTGTGTTAATCTTCTTTAAATCCTTGAATATACGCATGATGACTCTTTCATGACGTGTGCTTGTTAATGTCAAGACTTGGATCATCTGTTTTTTATGAAATTGTTTTAGTCTTTACTAGTGAAGTAAAGTAATTGTTTTTGTCTTTACTCTTCCAACTTCCTTACATTTCAAATAATTTTTAAAATTTTTATAGTTGAGATAGTAGACATTAAGTATTAGGGAGTCTAGATTATGATTTCTTCCTAAGTGTTTTTCCCCCTTTTGTCAAACAGTTAAATCACTGATGGATTTTGTTAAGGTTAGGCTGTTTTATTATATCTTTGCATGACTGGCTCTACCTTCCTTAGTTCTGGGGCACAGATCCTACTCTGGGCAGTAATCCTTACTCATAAAGTTTGTCTCTTTGGAATCTCAGTTCCACTCTGAGTTGAACACTCCAAAATATCCTAGCATTTGTGACTTTGTGGGTTGCATTTTGATTTGTGGTCTTCTGGCATATGATTGACTCTGGCCAACTCTGAAAACTAATCTAAGCCTCAGCCAGATTTCCAAGGGTACTTACCCAAGGGACACTGCTCCCTGGGCCGCCCTCTCTCCACAGCTCTGTCTTCTCTGGTGCTCTGCTATGGATGACAGCCATAGCCCTGAACTCTGCAGGTGTAATTGGACACTGCATTTTTCCTTGGGTTCATATTCCTGTGGCATAATCTAGAATATTTCCCAAGGCAAAAAGTCCTGCATTGATTTGCTGGCCTTTAGAGCAAGTCTGTATAGCTATTCTTATTACATTTGCAGGGTGTATGTAAAGCTGTTATGCACACACACAATGTGCATAAATATCTCAATCTCTATATGTCATATATCAAATACATATGTGCATATTTGTGTCTCTGTATTTCATATGTCAAATACATATGTATGTGTGTTGTCTAAATTGTTAAATTTTATTTTAAGTAGTCAAGGTAAGAACAATGAAGATGCCCAGGATATCTTGAATTACCTCCAAACATCTCTTTCCTTCACCATAATGAAGAAGCACTAAAGGCTACCTTGCCCACCTACTTGAACCTACTGTGGTGGCCCTGGGTGCTAAATTCCATACTTTTGTTTGATTCTATCAATACACACAACTCTGGGACTCAAGGTAGGGTCCACTTTCTCTCAAACCTATGAACTTCATGAATAAGAAGTGATACCTGAAGACAAGATGCCATAGTGTCAGAAGTGGGGGTCTGGATGTCCGTTGACCATCATGTCAGCCACAGAGTGCCATAGATGACCGTATGTCCATATTACAGAGCTGATGATGAAGAATGTGTATTCCTCCTACAAGAGATGAAATGCCAGAACATTACCATGACTTATCCATTAAAAATAAACATAATGGCATTTAATTATAAGATGGCATATGCTATTAAATAGAATGCTTAAAAACATAAATGCCTATTTATAACCACTGTAAATCATAGAGGAGAAAGTAACTGCTAATGAAGAGTATACTATGATAGATGTTTCGGAATGATTGAAAACAAGATTCATGTTTGTGCTATTGCATAGAAAAACATAATGACATTTATATTCTCTCCACTGGGGGAACTCATTTTTAGTTTTCGTCTTGTTCAGGAAATTTCTACCCCAAATACTGAAGTCTACTTTCATCCTAGTTGCAGAGTCAGAAAACAGAAAGACACAGAGCCTTGAGGTAATATGGCTGAAGATTTACTGCACAAAGCAGAGTCATGGAAATCATTCCTTAAGCACCGACCAAAGAAAGAAGTCAGCAAATTACAAAACCATTCTGGACAGAAAACGAAACTTCCAGAGAGACACCATGGTGATGGGTGAACCTTGAACATACTTATTACCAAAGATTGATGCTTTCAAAAATAGACTATGGATTGTGACTTGGCAAGCTGCAGAGCTCAAGGACAAGAAGAAGCTCAAACAGAAGAGCTGTGGTTTGGGACCCCAGGTGGTACAGTATCAGAGCCTTGCTTTAGCGAATGCAGTTCAATCTCTGTGTGCTACTCTTTGAAATTGGACTGCTGGAGTTTTATCATTTTTTTTTAAGAGAGAGTGAGAGAGGAGAGAGAGAGAGAGAGAATTTTTAATATTTAGTTTTTAGTTCTCGGCGGACACAACATCTTTGTTGGTATGTGGTGCTGAGGATCGAACCCGGGCCGCACGCATGCCAGGCGAGCGTGCTACCGCTTGAGCCACATCTCCAGCCCAGTTTTATCATTCTTAAGGTGAATTTGCTATGGTAAGATTATCCATGAATATGTGTGCCTGTAAATATGCTCACTTCCCAATGACAAAGAGGTGATGAGCACACATCTTATGAGGAGGACCAGTGGAGCCAAGTACTTTTTATAGAGGGATACCTTACAAATAATGACATGCTGAGCATTCCTGATCCAAAAATCTAAAGTCCAAAATGCTCCAAAATCTGGATTTTTTTTGAAAATTGACATGATGCTCACTGAGGAAAATTCCACACCTGTCATCAAATTATGGAGCATGGGTCACAGTATAAAATTACCTTCAGTCTGTGTGCATGAAACATAATGAATGTCATGTTTAAACTTGGCTCCCAACCCCCAAATATATTATTTATTCTGTGCATGCAAATAAGACAAAATCTGAGAAAATCCTACAACTGGGTAAGGGATATTCAACCTGTACAAGACTCACTGAGGTCAACACCTGCCGCAGTCTGGCTGGGCACAAAATAACCGGGAAGTCAGGAGCCACTTGTTTGAACCAACAGGAACTACTTTATTGCCAGACCCCAACAGGAACTATCTAGAACTCCACGGAAACTCCGCGAGAACCAACAGGAACTCAACGGGAACTCCAGGAGAACTCCACGGGAACTCTGTGAGAAATCAAAAGTAGCGGGCAGGAGCCGAGGTAGCAGGAGCTGCCTTATTGCCGGACAGCAGAGGTTTATATACACAACTGAATACACAGCTTGTTTCAATTTAGCATCATCCAGTTACAGCAATCAGTCATTAGCTTAATAATTATACACAGCTTAACTCAATTGTCACCATCTTAATGGCTCGCTGGCCTTACTTCTCAACCACTCCTTCTGGCAAAATGCCAGGCGCCGTCTTGACTTGGTTGTGGCTCTCAACAAACACCTACCCACCAGTGTGGAGACACTAGCTCAGTACATATCTTTGCATAAAGAGATTACTCCAAGCAATGTTATTTTGCCCACTTTGACCCCATTCCAAGCATTTCCATCCCTCCAAGTACCTGGAGGGCACAGAAGATCTGTGAGGCTTGCTCTTATGCCAGGAGCAGTCCCCACTGTGGCTGGGCTCTGGAGTTCAGCCCTCGCTGAACCCTCTGCTGCTCTGGCCAACTGCTTTCCCAACTCCACAAGCATCTGTGATCTTCCTGGGGAAGGGTCAATCAAGGCCATTGTTTAAAATCATTGGGTGCCAGTTATTTAATTATTTAGATCTGCTTAACCTGGGGGGAAAATCTCCAAATACTCTAATTCCCTTAATAAATATTTAATATTAATTTTAAATGTAGTCTCAATTATTCTGGGTTACAATTCAGTAAAATGTATCTAAATTCTCTACATCCTGCCTTAACCTGCACATTATATGACAGTTGACCCACGAGTCTTGTTTTTTTTTCTTTTTTTTTCATTTAAGAAACAATTTTCCACCCACCTGATAAAGGCTATTTCAATTCAAAGCAGTTAACTTGTAAAGCATTCAGAATGTTATCAGCCATATAATAAGTTCTCAAAAAGGATTGGTAAAGTAGTCATATTATTTATTATGCAAATAGAAATAATTTCCAGGATACAGCGGTACTACTAATGATACGTAGGAACAGCAGGTATAAACTGGAACCACTCAGAGCAAATGCAGACACATGGTCCTCCTAATTATTAGCTACTCTTAGCTAAGAAATGGTATTTTCTAATGGAGTGCCTGCGATTCAGCATTCTTGATCCAACTTAGAGCTCATCCCAGAATTCCTATGTTTTTCCTGTTAGAAGATGTTTAAAGAGAACTCCTTCTGCCTTGCTTGCCAATGAACCTACTGTCCATCTCATAACAGGAAAGACCATTCATCATTACTGGGGCCATAAAGGTCACAGAAGCCCTCGGGCCTTAAGTGGTCCATCCGCAGCCTTTCCTTTGTGACTGCTTCTCTCTCTATATATCCCTTCTCTGGTGACTGACAACAACCCCATCCTTCATCTACACGTGTGTGTCTACATCCATAGTTAAGTAGACTAGTGCTGGAGCTCTTTGGCACCAAAGCTCAATTCAACAGACGGAGAAAATGGAAGAAGTCGGAGCCAGGACTCCTTCCCATCACAAACTCTGAGCACAGTCTAACCACAGATGAAATGAGCACTTGAACATCCCCGCCCCCAGCCTACCGACTCTTCCAACTCCAGCACACGAATGATCCCCCAAGCCCGTCATGACTCCAGACCACCTGCCGCTACTCACACCTCACTTCAGCCCTGCCACGCAACTGAGAATGTCTTAGGCTTGTCCCCAACACTAATGGGCATCAGTACTGACCCTAGGGAGGGAGACTGTGGGGGAAAGGTAGCAAACTACTGGGGCCTGAAGCAGGTGTGGAAGAGGCTGGACATACATGGTCCTCCTAAGTCAGCAGACTTGGAACTCGTTGAAGGAGGAGATAAGACACTCTAAGAAAAAGGACGTCTAGCAATGCCCATGACCCACACACTGTCTGCAGTGGGATCGACTGACGGAAGACAGCTCTAGTCCGTGAGCTGGGACACACGTGTGTGATCAGCTAAGAGAAAAGGCCCTCACAGGGGGACTACAAATGCCAGAGAGAGTCCAGGATCCAGGGCAGGGGAGAGCATCAAGTTGGGAGCCTGGGTCTGGAGGGCACGTCCTGCCTGCCTTGTGGAAACATGGCCACACCCTGGGAGAAGACGGCGACCTACGCAGAAGCTCTGTTTCTTATTAAAATGAGATTTGTTATCTCAGGGACATTTAAAACCATGATTTGCCTAGTGTACTTTCTGTTGGCTTCTGGCTGATTATTTCCAGGTCTTCCTAGTGCTGATTTTCATGGGTCCTGTAAGTTTGAATCATACCTGTCTTGTCCTTAGTCCTCCAAGTGCTGAGCATTCCTGTCAGGGAAGGGTGCTAGAAAACAAAGACGTCAACTTTGTGACTTAGATGCAGCTATTTCTTCAATTACGAATTTAGGTAGAGAATTTTACAGGAAGGAACTGAGTGAACATCCATCTGCTCAGGCCTTGGAGTTGATATCTAATTTCTTTCCATGGCAGGACTCGCTGCCGGCAGGCCTCGGGGACGGTTTGAGTAACATCATTGCTACGGGCTGTGGAAAATTCTTGCATTGCTTTCCATACATGCTTGGTTACAGCTGGATCTAGTTTATGTGCTTTGAGGTTTTCCAATGCAATTACTGCTGACTTCATATACACCAACTGGATATGCACCCGTTCCAACTGAAGGCTCTGAATTCAGGGTTTGAGGTGTGAAATGCACTGATTAAAAAAAGTTTAAAAAGCCCAGATAGACTGAAGGAAACTCAGGAAGACATAGGAAGCTTCGGTGCTATTTTTTTTTTTCCAGCAGCAGCTACAAAAGAAAAGATGCAAAGAAAAAGAGGAAAAAAATAAAAGCTCGCTGTTTTCCACGTTTAAGATTCTATTAGAGTCCTTTGTGAGCTATGTACTTTTGTTTCAAGTGTCTCACTGGAGAGAATAATTATTTCCCTTTTCTGCGGAAAGAATTCTCTCACCAGGAGCATGATGTATTCTGCCCGGACCTGACAGATCCATCCTATTCCTACCGGATCAATATGGGCCTCAGTCTTGCCGTCACCGTGGCTTTTGTTCGATCTCAGTAATTCTCAGATTGACTACCCACAAATGCAGTGAGGAGAGCCAATTATCCCACACAGATACTGGCTTGCTATTGCCACATACAATTATTGGAAGAGAGGTGTGCAGCCTATCCCTGGGATGCTACGAGAAGGAATGGCTTTTTCATCATTACGGTCTCAATAAAATCAGGCATTACTCCATCACCTGACTTTTTAAATGAAGGGATACATCACTTCACTGAAAATATGTGCAAAACGCATGGCTGCAGACAGAGTACATCCGTGCCTTCCATATGAGCAAGCAAAACATTTTCCACATTAGCTCCATTCTCCTTTATGCTGAAGATATCGCTGACAGCAAGTGAAGTCATGCTCAAATGCATTGACCCTTTGGATGCTGCTACAGAGACACCCGCAAACACGGGGAGGGACTCATGCTTGGGACATGTCTGTGCTATTATCTGATATTCATGCAGTTCCCACAAGTGAATTCTAAATAGTTTGCATTGGCAGCAAGGTTACTGTGTCAGAGATGCCCTGTCTTTCGGTTAAGAATATGACAACTATGCAACGACTCCCTAACTTGCATTTAACTTGCTCACTTAACAGTTTTCCAAATAAGCATAGCAATTGAATACAAAATAGAAAAAATAATGCCCTTGAAATGAAAGAAGAGAAATGTAAGTGGCACACTTTAAAGAATTTCTTCTGGATCCTTAAATTTAAGGAAAAAAAATGAATTGAGGAAGGGAAGGCTTCAGGGACCAGAGGAACAGCAGAAGGGAAACCCACCCAGGAGCGGGCTAGGAACCGTTGTCACCACATGGAGATCTGAAGTCTTCAGCTGTGAGTGTGCAGTGGAGGTGTGCAGGTGAGGGAGTCACCTGAGCCCCACTGGGGACCCCAGAAGGTAATTCTGGTTCTGGGTACATCCAGCCTGGAGGATGCAGAGGCACCCATCCCCTGTTTCCACCTGTCTGTGCTTCATCCCAAGCCAGCAGAGATGCTGCACCAGGCCAGGCAGAAGAAGGAAAGGAAACTTCATGCAGGTCCAGAGAGGAAATATCAAGTAAAAACAAAACCCAACAAAACCCACCGTGGTGTGCTTTCCTCCGCTCCCCTGTTATCTCCCTGCGTCTCCAGCTGGCCGGCTGGGGGACCAAGGAAAGGAAACGTTATGTTTTCTCCAAAGTTCCCACTTCCTGCACCTTCCAGGACTGATTTGGGAAAACCTAGCCTAAAATATAATCAGAAAATTAAATAATTGTTTTTAAAGTGATTAGATTGCTAATGCTATGCAATTAAGAGCTTCTGCAATTAATGACTTTTTAAATGACCTGATGGAATTCATTGATAATTTTTTTTAAAAATTTCATTTCCATAATTTACATTTCCATAATTTCTCAAAAAAATGTTCCAGATAGATTAAGACATTAAATATAGAAAACACACACACACACACACACACACACACACACACACACACACACTAAAACAGCAGGGAGAAAATGCAGGTTTACATTTCCTTTGAGGGAAAAAAATCCTTTGTAAATATGAAATGAAGGTTGTAGACCTTGATTTTTAAGAAAATATTGTTACATGTAACTAGAAAATTTGTAAATGCCTCAAATTATTTTAATGATTCTTCAAACAGTGAAATATTTGTAACATTTCTAATGAAAAATAAGTGATTCCCTCAAAATATTTCTCTCTATATACATGTGAAGAATGTTTCCAAGCTTGAAAATAAAAAATGAATAAAAATAAATAAAATTATAATTATAATGCACCAATAAAAATATGAAAAAATTATGAATGGCCTGAAAACACACATACACACAACATACACATATACACACACCTCATTTAACTTATAACTAAAGAAAGAAATATCAGAAGGAAAAGAGAAGATGTCATTTATTAAAATGGCGAATATATTTAATAAATTACAAATAGGTTTGGGCAGAGTGTTCCTGGAGCACCTCTCCTGAGTACTATTGGAACTATTGGAATCCTCTTTCTGGGGAGCAATTTAGTCCTAACAGGGACAGAATTATAAATGTGTATGTCTAGTTATTGGCTCAAAGACTTTTGTAGCAGGATTTCATCAAACATCACTTATAATATGAAAATTATACCAAATGCTAATAACCAGAAATTTTGTTTTTATAAGATGATAAAAAATCCACGTAGGATATTGTGTAATTATTAAGATAATTTTAAATAATAATGTTCAATGGAATGACATTATGATAACAATAAACTACAAAATTTAAAAAATCAAAATAAAAACATCATATTACTTAACCACATTTTTTGAAGAAAGGATGTCAATTAGCATTATACTAAAATTGGAGAGAAATAGATTAGAAATGTGTATGAACCATGAAGTCTTTGTGTATTCCCTTTGGTATTAGACACACTGACTGATCTAACCCCTTACAAACCTCATTTTATTCTATCTCAGGCACTTCAAGCCTTTAGTACCAGAAGGTCCAATATACCAATATAGCAGCCCAAAGGCACAAGGACCTACTGGGCACTTCAATGTGGCCCTTGGCCATGAAATGTGCTACAATATGCACGAATTTCAAAGACATAGTATAAAATATAAAATGTCTCTTTGGTAGTTTTTTTTACATTGGCTATTAAAATTATAATGTATTTTATGTAGTGAATTAAATAAAACACACTATTAAAATTAACTTTACCTGTTTCTTTTTCTTTCTTTCATGTGTTTGCCAGAACATTTGAGAAGTCCCTATGTGGCTCCCACTGTATTTCTGGTGGACTGACTTGGATGCTCTTTTCTGCTGACTTTCCACCTCTGTTCTGCTTCATCTCTAAATTTTGCCCTTCTTTGTTAAAGTAGCTTTGACCTCAGGGAAGATCTCCAGCATAGGAAGTAGACACAAGGTGTTGGAATGCAAGACTTTTTTTTTTTTAATTATTTTTGAAGAGTTGTTACCCAAGACCTGACTAATAGGAAATGTTTCATCAGATTGTCCAGGAGAAACTTGGACCATGCCAAAAAGAAAATTCTGGAAGAAAGGTAGAGTGCTGGTCACATCTCTACAGGGATCATTTCTTCTAGGTAACTATTAGTTTTTTTTACCTCCTTAATATCTAACTTCTTCTGTGATGCTGGGCAAATTATATTTCTGGGGTTCAGTTTTTTTCCTAAAATTTTAAAATTGGTGCCTATTAATTATACAGAAGAGCAAGTTTCATTGTGGCTGATTCATACATTCATAGAACAACACTCAGTCTTTAGGCTGGAGGAAAGAGGTGAGGGGATGGGTAGGTACTGGGGAGTAAAATGATCAGATGATGATGCATGCATAGTTCTTTTCAGCTCTCAGTGGAATAAAATAATTCATCTGTAAAAGGAAACAATGAAATATACGGAGTCATAGACGCAAGCATTTAAGAGTTATCTTGCACATTCTTAAAGTAAGTGATATAGGCCACCGATAAGAGTTTGGGGGATATGGGTCAGAAAAAAAAAGAAGCTGATCCTCAAGAAAATGTTGATCTTATCAGAGAGAGAACCCAGAAAAGTAGTTACCAGCGCTGCCCCCACCCCACTACGGACTCTGGCTGGAAAACTGACCCTACCTCTTGATAGCGTGCATCTTGGGCAAGTTATATACAGTCTACGTGTTCTGTTGCCTTTTCTATACATTGCAGTTATGCAACCCACGTGGCAGTTGAGAAAGAAGTGAATGACAAGATACTTAGGGCAGTGCCTGGATAGTTACATAGGTTCAGAGTTGTTACGTATCTTGGCAACAACTATGGCAAGAGTACTAACGAGTCCCCACACCTTCCAGGCTTGAAGTGCCTGGAAAAGCCTTGCAAACTTCATATACTCTACTTCACAGTGAAGTGTCCCGGGCTGGATGGTCCCCTTTGTGTTCTGTAGACAGGGGGATCAGTGGCCCAGAGCTTATGCTTCCGGATGATCCTGTGAAGATACAGGTCAGGCTGAGCAGGCTGCCTGGGTGGGGTCTGATTGAGAGTCACATATTTAATATGCTCCCACATGAGGCTGGCTTAGAGCGACAATGGCGGAAGCAATACTGGCTGCTTTGACAGCAGGGGTAATTAAGGCACGGGATCATAGACCAACCTCAGCACGAGAGCGTGAAACAATCCACTCCGTTTTTCACGTTAACTACTCACACAGGGATAGATTAGCTTCTTTCTCCTTTAATTGAATTCATCTCGTTAAGTTAGACAGGGGTCAGGCACCAGCCCCTTTGCAGAGATTATGATTCTGTAGTGCATACAGTTTATGACATTTTTTTCTGAATTTCAAGCCAAATAGATGGTGAGCAGGACTTTTAAAATGTAGTTTTTCAGAGAAAATATAGATTTTCTTTTTTTTAATATTTATTTTTTAGTTGTAGTGTTTAATATTTATTTTTTAATATTTGTTAAAAATATTTTTTAATATTGTATTAAGTTTAATATTTATTTTTTGTTTGTTTTTATGTGGTGCTGAGGTTCAAACCCAGGGCCTCCCGCTTGCTAGGTGAGCGCGCTACCACTGAGCCACAACGCCAGCCCCCCAAAATTATAGATCTTCTAATGCTAATACTCCTTTTACATTCCTTAGAAGGCTCCAGTTTGGTCACAAAATGTTTATGGTGCTGTGTTAAGCTTGCCAATATTTTAGGTGGCCTGCAATGGGATTTCCTAGTTTTCATAGGAAGGTTGTAAAGCATTGTAGGATTATTTGAACGTATCCCACACGTTCGATTCCTAGCATGCCTGTGTACTGAAGTGTTACCCTTTCTGTGCTTTTTCCAGCATCAGAATTTCTTCAATACCTTAGAAGTCTCTGAGATTCAAGGAGGTTCACTGCATTCTCCACCTTCATGAATGTCCTGGGTCCAACAAATTCCAGGGGCAATTCTATCAGGTAGGATAAAGCTTTACACCAGGAGTTAGGCCACTTCATATAACAAGCACATGTGAGTGGCCACGTGTTGAATCACGTGTTGTGAATTATAACCATGTAGTTTTAGTTCCCATTATGACACTGATTTGCTATGTGAAAGCACATTAGTGAAGCCATGGGTGCCTGTGTGGGTGCTGCAGGTCCCTCTCTGTCTTAAACATACAACAGAGAATCTGTTCACCCCTGGTCATCAGGAGAACCAGTAGTGAAGGAAGAAACGTTCAGGACTCTCTGCTCCCAGGTCTTCCAGAAGAACCGTATTTGCCATTATTTATTAAATTGTCCCACATCCTACATTCATTAATGATCGTGTGTAATCCTCAAATAATCCTGAAGGAAGTTATTTTCTTTCCCATTTTTCATGAACTTGAACTTCAGAAAGGCAATTTCGTAGGCCAAAGCATATGAGCAAAAGGGTCAGGTGCCTGGCTTAGGCTCCTGACTGTGAAGTCCAGATCCCTTACAAGGGGTGTCCTTTGACTCATGGTGAAGGTCCCCAAGGCAGTGTACACAGTTCCCAACACTCCAACAGGCCAGGCTCCGTGTCTCGCCCCAGATTCTGGGGATAAAACTCACAAGCCGGAATTTTTCAGGCCTCTCCATTGTGCCTCTTCCTCACCCTTCTTATAATTGTTTCTAGGTCACTAGAAACACACTGATGAACAATAATAGATGGTTTTTAATCAGGGAAGCCACTGATTAAAGTTCATTTATGGGTTGCAGGTACCTAGCAGACAAGGTTATCTGGCAAATCCTCGAAGCTTAAACCCTGAAGTCCTTCTTCCTTAATCATATTTAAAATGTTGAAAGCTGAAAAATACATTTATTTGGAATGAATAACAATGACATATCAATGGAAAGAGTAGCATTGGAGAACTAAAATAATTTCAAGTATGTAAAACTCATTTAGGGTATAAGCTTGATCCAAATGAACAAAGGTATTGGTTCTACCAAGAAAAATGACTTGGAACCCCACAAATATTTAACCTGCCTCCTCAGTAATGTGCCTTATAATTTCAAACACCACTGCATTTGTATTCCAGCCAATTTCCATACTATAAATGTCAGTCAACATAGGCTGATTATTCCTAAGAATGATTTAAAAAGAACCTTAACAACAGTAAAAGTCATGTCCGTATTTTCATTATGCATCTGAGCCTCTGGATTGTAAATATTCCCTCTGAGCTAATATTTTAAAATTCAAGGTCATATACAGGGGATTTTTTCCTTGCTAATTAGAAAATAGATTACTCCACTTGAAATTATGTAGGTGGAAATTCTTCCCCGAGGAATTTATCTTTTTCAGATGTGTTTGATCATGTTCAATATTTTTAAACCATGTTATATTTGCTTTTCCTCTCTCACCTACCAAATATGATGCACAGAATGCTTAAGGACTTGACTTATTATTCTGACATTAGTAATAAAGTTATATTAAAAATAATGTACTAGAAGTCTTTCACCTGCATACAATTTCCCTTATTAGATTTGTTTATTATTTCACTTGTCAAATTTCACAATGCCTAATGTTCCCTCTGTATATTTATAAAAATACTTTATGGCAGATGACTCTAATCACTATGTAAATTAGGTAATTATTTGGTGAATATTAACATTCTTATACAAAATAAAACATATATTTTGAATTTTCTTTCTTTGCTTTGGGTGGGGACATAGCAATTAAAATAGTTATTGAACCCTTATTTGCATGCAAATGAAGCAAGTGAAGTAGCATCAGGATGTGCAAAAGAATATTTAATGTTCAATTTCCAGTGTGTTTTTTATTGGTTAGACTCTGCATCATTGTCAGTGTGATTTTCTTCTGGCACATTAGGAGTGTGTATCATAAAAAGCTTTCCTGGAAGCTACTTGCTTGGATGCATGTTTTTTTTTTAATTTTTCTAGATTCTTTTTATGTCAATAGAAGATAAATCTCTCCTAAAAGAGAGGAATAACCCACATGTTGATATGATTAATAACCAAATGGCACAGAGTGGGTACTTAATATTATACAGAATAGATGGTTGGAAAAGGTGGAAGTATGTTATTATAAGGAGAATGCTGATGATTTTTTTAACAAACAATAATTCAGGTATTGGTCATGGAACAGCATATATAAAAAAATAATTAATAGATACACCCCTGGGCAAATTGTGAACAGATAAAACAAAGGTCTTTCTGGTGAAGATGAAAATTCATGGTATTGACAATTCCATAAACATGGTGTAGAGACAGTAAATAAATATTTCGATCTCAAATGCTATAACTATAGAGGAGCAAGGGTACCTCTTGACATTTAAAGAAAACCATTACAAAAGAGAGAAACAAAAATACTACAATATTAAAATACAAAATTAACTGAGTGAAGAACTGAGGATTGGTATAGCCTAAAATGCAGTGAATCTAAACATGTTGGGCATCGTTGTGATCTTCCACATGGTCCACCGCACAGTGTCAACCATGTCACATTGGGTGGCTTTGATATCAGACATCAGCCTGCTTGTGACGCCCAGGGCTAGACTTAGCGATATTCTTTAGGTCCTTATATTGAGATTGAAGAGTAATTCTTCATAAAAATTTTAAATATGTCTTTGGGAAAACAAATTCCCATGTTATGATTATCTGTCATTTTGGTGACATTTAATAAAGAGAATGAGGAATTATTTCCCACCATCTTCGGCTCTAGTGGTATCCTGTCTTGTCCCTGGTACCTGTCTGAAACCTGCCTTTTCCCCACCATTCTCTGGCTGCCCTCGGTGAATCTGGTACTCGTCCTGAGTTCACTACCTGCTGGTCTGTGGACCCTTAGTCCTGAGCTCTCTTCTGACTTCAGTGGCACCTGTGTTTAAGTGACAGCCTCCTAGCCAGCTGGGTCCCAGGAAGCGCCCTTCTGGCCGTGTCTTCCCACCAGGCATGGAGGGTGGCACTGGAGCTACTGCTGCCTGAGGCTTTCTTAACTGGGAAGTAGATGCTGGTGGTGAGACTGGAGCTTCAACTTCTTTTTGCCCATTTTGTTGTCTATAACCCCACCTGGCATAGACATTAGGCAAATGGAGGATTGAGGCCTATGGATGATTCAGCTTCCAGAACAGGTTAGTTAAATGACTAGTCACATTTCTGCCTAGAAGGTAGCCTGGTTTATCTGAAACGTCACGATGTCAATGTCTAACTCCTCTCAAAGAAGGCCGGCCCCAGCAAACCTTTCATGCCCCCCTGTGCCTCTCCAACAGCAATTCTCAGGGTTGCAATTTTACACTCTATTCTCAATTGCCATAGTTGTGTCTGCATATCTCTAAAACTTATTCTTTCTAACATGCATCTTTGTCTCACTATTGTATTACCAAAGTCTGACATGCTGTCAAGCTGAAGTGAATGAATGAAAGAAAACTTGGGTTTAAAAACGGGTTTGATGTTTAACTCCACCACTAAATAGCTGCAGGATCTTGACCCAGTCACATGACTACCTATGTTTTTGCCTCACTTGGCAAAATTATGAGGAATAAAGCATGCACACCTGAAAGCCATATACAGGTGTTCGTCATCATTATTACAGAGTCATAATGCACACTCGAAGGGTCATGATGGAAGAAACCAAATGCAATTTATTTATTTTGGGTCTGTACATTGCACATCATCCTTCTTTGGTTACAATGAATTTGAAACAGAACCAACATTTACTGGACACATACCATGTGTTGGGCTGCACTAACCACCAGAATGCCAGACGGGAAGGCTAAGTTGCTGACAGTGCAGCCACATTTATTTCTCTGCTATTGCATGATAAGATGACATTTCCAAAAAGCTGAACTCCTATCACTGCTGGTGTGAATATAAAGTTTCAGCTCTTACATGAGATGTTGCCTAGAGTCCAATATATACTTATACAGTCAATGAACAGGTTACCGGGAATGGACAGTGGCCATGCTGTAACAGGGTGCTGATTGGGATGGCCAAGGACAGCAGGTAGACCTGAGGCAGGATTCCAAAACCCAGATCCTGCACAGAGCCTGTTCTCAGGAGGAAAACAAGGTCCATGGAAACTGAGGGTAATGAAAATCTTGGACAGCTTGAGGGACTTCCCCAAATTTTCCAGTTTACTTAATAAGTGTGGAAAGAGCAGGAGTGTGAAAAAGATGATCCGGGGCAACCGAGAGAACAGAAAGGGAGTGCAAATATATCAACTGTGAGCAGAAATGCCTCAGACTGAACGGTGTCGCCTCCAGGTTCGTAGGTTGAGGTCCCCCACCAGGATTCGACACGTGAATGTCTTTAGAGATAGGTCCTTCCTGAGATGACTGACGTTACCCGAGGGCATAACCGTGGGGCCAAATCTGAGAAGGCTGGTGTCCTTACAGGAGGGAGAAGCTCCGGAGGCCTCTTCTCTGCCCAGGTGTCCAGGAAGCAACCTTGTCTACACGCTGGGAAGAGAGGCTCCCCAAAGCCAGCACGAGGGTCCTTGACCTTGCCCGCTAGCCCACAGAACTAGAGCCTCCACTCTGTAGTGTTGGTTATGGCAGCCTAGGGGACTAATGTAGGAAAATATATTTTTTTTCCAATGTTAAAGCAGAAAGATTCAGGTATCTGGATAATTCACCTTGCCAAGAGAAGTTAACTATTTGGGGTACTGTATTCCAAACCATTTTGCTTAACAGTTAAAAAATTAGAGCAAATGAGATTTCTTAAAATAAAGAGAAAAAAAAATTCTGTTTCCCCCTGATCATCTGAAACACAACTCAGTCTTTTCACAAAGGCTTTAGCATAAGCTCCCAAGATTGAATGAACTGACCACCACAGACTGCAGTTCTGGTTGAGACTGGACACAACTTTTAAAAATCCTGCTTATATAATTTGCCTTTCTGGGTCTTGTTTCCATATTGAGAGAGCAATTGCATTTGACTAACATTGCCATAGTGTGTGAATAAATTTAATGATGACAAAAATAGTAAAAAAAAAAATTCAAGTTAATGTTGGACAGAATTCTCTATTAGAAAGCTTCTTGGGGCATTTCATTTTTTATTATTTATTTATTTATTTGCAGTTATGGAGACTAAATTTGGGGTGCCTTACCATTGAGCTACATCCCCAGATATTAATTTATTTATTTGCTTTTTTAATTTGAGAAAGCATTTGACTAAGTTGCCCAGCCTGGCCTTGAACTTATAATCTTCTTTCTCAGCCTCCCACATAGCTGCGGTTTTAGGCATGCAGTCCACACCTGGCTTCTCAATGAATTTTAAGTATTAAAGAGCTTTACAAAAAAAAGAAAGACACAGTATGCCACATTTCTCTGTCTCCTCTCTCTCTCTCTCTCTCTCTCTCTCTCTCTCTCTCTCTCTCTCTCTCTCTCTCTCTCTCTCTCTCTCTCTCTTTTGCCAAACAACACTGGAGAGAGACTGCTACTCACTGTGTTGACCCCAGGTCTGAATTATAAAGACTTTGACCAGAGTGTTCCAGGGCCATGTATGGATCTTTGGTTGTTCAGCCACTAGGAAAGGGAAATATCAAAGGATCTTGTAGGAGATTTACACCCTAGAAAAGATATTTTAAAGAAATGCAAATACACTATGGACCCAGGGAAAGCATCTTCAGGAAAAGTTGGTGAAGCAGCTGTTGCAATCCTGTAACTATATGCTTTCAGTTTCCAGTCTTAAGAAACTTTCCTCTCAGCCATTGAGCAACCCCGATTTCAATCAACTTTGTTGTAGCATCCCTCTTCATAAATGTGCATCGAGTGTCTCAGTCTCTCCAGTGGCTGTGACAAACTAGACTAGAATGGGTGGCTTATAAGCAAGAGAGATTTATTTCTCCCACTTCTGAGGCTGGAAAGTCCCAAACCCAGGTGCCCGCAGAACTGACGTCTGGGGAGGGCTGTGGCTCTCTGATTCATAGATGGCACCCTCTATCTGTGTCTCCACAGGATGCAAAAGGGAACAGAGCTTCCTGGTGCCCTTCTTGTAAAGCCATGGATCCTATCCTGGGCGACCTTTCATGCCCTAACCACGTCCCAAATACCCCACCTCCTGAGACCGTTGCAGTGTGGGTAGGTTTCAACATTTGTGAATTTGGAGGAAACACAAATGTTCAGACCACAGAAATGTGCTTTCTGTTGGGGTTTGGATTTATTGTCCTTAAGCATGGAAAAATAAATTTATGTGGGCAGTGGCATGGAAGGAAATGAGGACAGTGACGGGCAGGTCACTGGTAGGAACAGGGACCAGGCGTGGTCTGAGCTTCCCTGACACAGCCACAGTCCCCAGGCACCAGCCGCAGGGTTCCACTGGAGGAACGTCCGACTTCCTTCCTGGTTCTCATCACAGAAGTAGAACAGGCTTGGTGCTGTGAGCACCCTACAGTGACTTCCTTTAATCTGCATGAAATGGTGCACAGTTTGCTAGGTTTCCTCATGCTTCCTTCTCTTAACCTCAGCAGCATCAGCCTCCGATGGACTCATTGACCATCAATCATAAATCAGCCCTTTATTGGTGAAGAGGTGAGATGGGTTAACAATGGATTTACTTGTAAATTGAGAAGAGATAAATCTTTGCTCCCTCAAGGGTAGCAGAGTATTTATAGGCTCGAAGCAGTACCACTTTTCCAAAAGCACTTTATAGGAAGGTAAAGTCTTCCAGACCTTGGTGTTTATGATCTCCGAAGCTTGTGTATCTGCAGAATTGTTGTAAAATACACTAATAAAATAAAATAAGATGGTGCTTTCTGTTTTCTTGTGTTACCATTTGAAGCACTTGTTTGGGTAGAATGGAGGCTCTATAAAGTGAACTCACAGAGGAAATTGAATTCTTTGGGGAAATATGCCACTTTTATTTACAGGTCTATAAGCCCCGCAGATAAAACTAACTAAAGAAAATATTGCAGATATATGTCATATCACTCTCCAATCAAGGTCCCCGAATGATCTATAAGCATTTCCATCCCATAAACCTCGTGGCAATCATCAAGGACCTGAATATGTGGAAAGAATCTCCTCATCAGCAACAACCTAAAACTACTCACAGAAGAAGAGAAACATGGTATGGCCTCATGTTTTGTGTTTATGATTCTCTTGTGACACACCGAAAGATTCCTCTCTACTAAAAAAATATCAGAATAATTACAGAAATTTACTGCAGAGAACCTGGTGTTTGGCATACAAAACGCTGATGGAGATTTCAGAGCAGTATTCAAATCTGAATTACACGAAGCAAAAACAAAAGTTAAGTTTCCTCTAATAAGAATCAAGCCTTTAGAATACTTTGGAAGAACTGAGCAAATCTGGGTTTGGATATCCTAAGTCATTTCCATTCCACCTCAGCATTTTGGATACCCTAAGCTATTTCCGTTCTATTGTAAAGGGCTCTGTTTCGGTGTTGGGGAGGTAGCTCAGTTGGTAGAGAGCTTGCCTCGCATGTACAAGGCCCCGGGTTCAATCCCCATCACCACACACACGCCACAAAAATTCTCTGTAAAGGGCTCTATTTGAACATGTTTGGCAGAATATCAGGGATTTTCAAATTCCCAAGTCATTAACCCCACCATGGTGTCCAGTGTCATCTGTGCATGTCCTAAATGAAGAGGTACCCTAGTTAGAGGGTGACAAGATGGTTCCCGCTGCCATGACTCACAGGCATAACTGACACCTGACACTCAGAGGTATGGCTCTTCTCTCCCACACCCGCTGCACACGCACCCCCAAGCTCATTCCATGGCACCGCCATCTTCCCAGGTGCTCCCTGTGAAAACCTTGGGGTAATTCTTAGCTCCTCTTGTTCCTGCATACCCTGTGTCCAATATGTTGGCAATTCCGTTCCACCTTCCGAGTGTGCTGCCCTGGGACCTCTTGCCTTCTCTCCTAGCACTACCTTTCTAGGCTCTTTCCTGCCTACCCACCTTTGGAAGGACCCTTCTCTATAATGGCTGGCATGCTCTTTTATGAAGAGAAGTCATACCGTCTCTCTCCTCTGTCTGAATTCCTGCAGTGGCTCCCATCTCAGCCCAAAGCAGGAGTCAGTGAACTGGCTCTCCTTGTCCCTGACTCCGTCACCTACCCCGGCCTCCAGGCTCCTGGATCCAGCTTTCCCCATGTTCTACTCTATGTCATGTGTTCAGGCCATGGACGTGTCCACCCAGGCAGTTAGAGGCTGAATCTTCCACCTTTCACTCAGTTGGCACCTTCTTAAAACATTTGATTCTGAAAGTTACAATGTCCGGTCTTTATCAAAAAAACCCCAAACCTAATAAACATCATTTTCTAAAGGCTAATTTCCATTGAAAAACTGTACAAAATTTCATGTATTTTTCTGATGATTATAATTTTCATGAGTATCATTATTATTTCCAAACACTTCTATCAATAATATATCCATCTTATTTTTTATTAACTAATATTGCTGCAAAAGCCTCAGAACAGGCATTTCCATTGTTACTTATTGTGTGACTCATATTTCTGTCTACCTAACGTTGAGTGGATTTGTTCAGGTCAAGTGATAGACAGAAAGCTTCCTAGTGAAAGAATAACCAGACACCTTCAGGAAAACAATTCATAGTCTTCTTATTTTAAAATAGTTTTCCTGTTTGAGTTTAAAATTCTGGTCTAATTACATTTCAAAATCGTTTACGTTCTATTCTGTTTGCATGTTGCCAAACATCTGGAGTAAAAACTGAAAAAAGGATTGCTCATTCATACTTTCCCTTAAATACAGAAGATTAGCACTTTAAATTCAACCTTCCAAATAAAATGCATAACATCCAAGTATATATTTGGCAGGTTTTGGTAGATGATGATGGCTTAGGCAAAAAGAGCCGCACAATGGGGAAGATTCACTTTGTTGACCTGACTGAGCCACAGGATGCCCAGATGTTTCATCCAATGTTATTTCTGATGTTACTTGTTAGGATTTATCTGGGTGAGATCAACATTTGAATCTAAAGACTGAATAAAGCACTTTGCCATCTCTCTTGGGGGGGACCTCATCTGATTCATGGAAGGTCTGAAAAGACTCAGTAAGAAAGAATGCTTTCTGTCTGCCTGTCTGTCTCTGAGCTGTGACATCAATGCTCTGTTCTGAGACTCAGACCTTCAGACAGGGAATGGACTCTGGGTCTAGACTTTGCAGCCTCCATAAATGGATTAGCCAATTCAGACTTTTGCATGTAGAATTGGTTATGTTCTTTGGACAGCCCCGATTCACACGTTAATTCACAAAAATATGCACAGTTCTCTGTATTAATCAGCTTTGACTATGGTATTCTGTACTCACAAAGTCTCCCAAGTCTCAGTAGTTTACAACAAGGATAGTTTTTCCTGACCACCGTCATGCCCATCGTGGTAAACAGAAGTTCTGCTCCACAAATCCTCTTCTGTGAATCTGTAAAGTCCAGCCCCTACTGGAGAATGCTGGCTTTATGGAGGGGAAAATGAGGAAACTGCAGAATTGTTCGTATGGTCTCTTGTAGAAAGCTGCATATGTCAGAGGCTCTAGCATTTCACAGAATAAATCATGTGCTCAAATCTGATTTCCATGTTGTGGGAGGTATGATTCTCCTACAAGAAGGGGAAGCAGATAATGAGGAGCACTGATGAATTAACTGATCCAATACATGTCACCTAATATAAGAAGTTATTATTATCAATATTGCTTCATGTTTGCAAATGGATTTGAAGGCAGTTTCTTCCTGTGAGGCTGAATCAGACTAGTTCAGATTGTGGTGTTGCTCATTATTAGTCATTAATACTTATGTAATGTTAGCCTTCTGCTAGTACATTCCACTTAGTACCAGTCTTCCCAACAATTATATCTCTATTTCATAGATAAGAACACTGAGTCATAAAGAGACTAAGTTAACCACCCATGGAAACACCAGAAAAATAATTATGGAGTTGAAGATTAAATCCACTGTATGATCAATTTTTCTTAAGTCATCTGAAACTTAGCAAATCATATCAACAATAAAATAAAGGGGTTGTACCAGATAATCTAAGAGTTATTCTATATTTCTATACATGTATATTCCTACTATATGCTAATGCTATTTTTTAAATTTTATTTTCTTATTTATTTTTGAAGAAGTAGGGATTGAACCCAAGACCCCAGAGCTACATCTCCAGCACCCATTGTTTGTACTTTTACATAAAAGAATTTTAAATTTATATGTTATATGTGTTATGTGACTAACTGTTAAAACAAAAGACCATCTCCGTTCAATCTGTCATGGTGCTTGAAACCCAGTAAGAAAGAGGAATAGATATTCCCCAAGCTTCAAACACCTTTAATAACACTCCACTCCTTTGCTCACCTCTCAACAGAAGGGGAAACACAACCAATCATGAGGGAGTATATTAAGTTATTGAATGAACAAATGACAGAATAAATGACCCTTTTCTTATCCCAAATCAACTTTCTCAACTGACTCAATCGCTATTTAGTCACTTCATTGATAACCTGATGATAGAACTCTTCATTATTATCCTCAGTGTCTTAGGCCAAACTTCAGTACTCCACACCAATAAGTGTATGCTCAGAAAACAATGAAATATCAGGAATAAATGTGAATCATTTTCAATTTGATAAAATCCCATTTTTGATTTTACATTTGTTTCCTATGCTTTTGAAGGTCTTGTCCACAAATATTTACCCACGTCAAAAACTTGAAAACGTTACCTTATGTTTTCCTCTAATATTTTAAGAGTTTCCAGTCTTATATTTAACACTTTCATTCATTTTGAGTCAATTTTTATAACTGCTAAGAAATAAGGTATAATGTTTGTTTTTCTTCATTTAAAGAGTCAATTTCCCAATGCCACTTATTACAATTACTAACTTTTCTCCAAAGCATGTTCTCAGCATCTTTGTAGAGTCAGTTGGCTGTAAATGTGTGAGTTTAACTCTAGGCTCTCTCTTCTGTCACATTGGTCTGTGTGTCTGTTTATGCCCATGTCATGCAGTCCCACTAAATTTTAACAAAAATGTAAATGTGATCCAATTGAGGTTGCATGGTCTTTTCATCAAATGGTGTTAAAGCAATTATTCCTCTGTATAAAAAAAAATGACCCCCAGCCAAAGTTTCACAGTTTGCAAAAATTAACTAAAAATGAATTACAGAAGGAAATACAAAAATATAAAACTATAAACTTTGAGAAAGAGACAGGTACTCTTCAGAATTCAGTGTTAGCAAGAAATTCTCATATTTGACACCAAAAAAGAAAAAAACAAAAAATGATTCATTAAAGGAGAAAATGACAACTGAACTTCATCAAAATTTCATTAAAAACAATAGTATTCAAATTAAACTAAAAGTAAATGGCATAAGCTTCCCAATTAAAAGAAAGGGATTATCAGATTAAGTAATAAAGGGAGACTCAATAAATCCACTGAAAATATAAATGCACAAGTAAATTGATGCTTAACAATGGAAACAGATGCCTTCTTAACCTGATCAAAGAAGGTAAAAGGATGATATTGCCATAAGTTATATTTCACATTAAAGAATTAAAAAATTATGTTATAATGATGTCTATCAGAAGATATAAAAGTTCTGAATGCCTATGTAACTAGTAATAGATCTTATATAAATTAAAAGCCAATATAAGCAGCAAGGAAATAGAAACCTTCACAAATACAATCCGAATTTTTAATGCACTTCTTTCAATACATGATTAATCAAGTTGATAGAAAGATCAATAAGAATGTGGATAAGTGGAATAGTATCAATCAAATTGAGTCAATATTTATAAAATTTTCTACTCAGTTTAATTCAATCAAACAAATTGAGTTGATATTTACAAAATATTCCACCCATTATTTTCAAGTGAACGCTGAATATTTACTAAAAAGATCGTATTCTGGACTATAAACAAGTTTTATCACTTTTTACATTATTCAGGTCATACCTGAAAGCTTTTTTTTCTAACTATACTAAATAATATTTTTAAAAAGGAACAGAAAGATATTGAATTATCACCAAGACAATTTGAAACTAAGGAATAATGCTAAGTAACTCATGTGGCAAAGAAGAAATGAAAATAGAAAATATGTATTGAATGAAAATGAAGACACAATACATCAAAATGTTAGATTCTACTAAGAAAATAGTTCAAGGAAGCTTTATGTTCTTATATTACAGAAAGAAAATAAATACCAAGACAGTTATCTCAGTTTCCATTTTAAGTAAATAGAAAAACAGGAGCAAGGTAAAGCTGATATTCCTGAAAGTGATGAAGCAGCCCCACATCAGATCATAAATAATAAAACAGAAGCAGGGAAAAAAGAGAAGCCAAGAGCTTCTTAGTTGAGAGGATGAACACAAATGATAAACTTGAAACCAAACTGACCAGGCAAAATGGTAAAAATTGCCAATTTCAGGAAATAAAAACGTTCTGTCACCATACAGTCTGCAGGTCTTCAAAGAGCAACAAGGGGTTTTTATGAAAAATCTTAGGCAAAAAAATTTTAAAATTTACAAAAAGTCAAATTTCTTGAAGCACATTTACTGATGAAGCAGATCATTTGTACAGCCCCGTGTTTAATAGGAAATTGTATATGCAGTCAGGAGTGTTCCACAGAAAACTAGGCCCAGACATCCCCAGTGGTGTGTTTTACCAAACATTTATAGATGCAATAATAATAAAACCGAAGACATGACAAGAAAATTAGAGTCTCCATGGATATAGGCTTTGACACAATTTTTGCACATCAGATCACACACTCATGCAAGCACACACACACACACATACACACACACACACACACACAGAGTGAGGAGCAGGAGATAGATGTCGAAGGGTGACAAGGGCAGGGACTGACAGAGAAGGAAGCAAAACTGAATTAATGTCCTCAGGTGGCCACAGTGACGACTCACAAGGCAATCGGTGTGATTCTCTATGCACATGCTGAAGAGCATCTCACAAGATCACACACCCATTTCTAATTTTGAAAAAAAATAAAACTTCTGCCTCGTAAAAAGTATTTATGAAAAAACTTCAGCTGACCTCAAATTTAATGAAAAAAAAATATTAAATACTTTATCCCTAAAGTGAGAAAACAGGAATAACAGAAAACCAGAAGTTTGATTTTTAAAAACACATTTAAAATACTATATGTAATGCACATATGTGAATAATACAGAAATAAAACTGGAATGATATGAAAACCAAAAAAAAAAATATTGATGAGAAAGTAAAGAATGAAATAAGTGGAGTGCTGTGTTCATAAACAGGAAATTTAATATTGTTAAGTTGTGAATTCTCCTTATTAGAATTTAAAGGTCAAAGCAATCCAAATCAAACTATCCGTAATTTCATTTGTAGAAATTTTATTATTTTATTATCAAAAATAATTCATATGGAGATTCAAAGACCCTAGATGTCTTTAAATAACATCAAAAAGATTTTAAAAAGCTTAAAAACTGGAAATACCTGACTGCAAGTCTTCATATAAAGTTGGAATAATCGGGTAAGTTTAGTATTGTTATCAAGATAGACAAAACAATATAGTCCCCAGAAATTTATATAGTAAGTTGATTTCTGACAAATTAAAAATGTATATTCCTGGGAAAAAATTTTAAATGGTGATGGAAAAATTAGCCATCCACTTAAAACTGAACTTTGATCTGACTTTGGACTATATAAAAAAGTAAATTAAAGTGGATTATAGACATAAATGGGAACTTGAATCTCTCAAACTTTTAGGAAAGGAACACAGATGAAAATCTTGGGTTATGCAAAGATTTTCTAGACCACAGCCAAAAGAATTAGCCATAAACAACAAATTGATTCATTCATTAAAATTTATTAGAATTAAGAATGTTTGCTCTTTAGACTATCAAGAAAATAAAATGACAATCCAAAGCATGGGGGAAAATATTCGAAAATCATACAAATGACAGAAGATTTGCAAGGGGCACGTGTTGCTCTCAAAACTCAATACTACGAAAACAAACAGCTTAATATCTAAATAGTAAAGATCTGAACCAACATTTCACCAAATTGACATACAGATAGCAAAGAAGTACATGGAAATGTTCCACATCATTTAGTCATTAGGTAAAGACCAATTAAAAGTACAATAACATATCACTAAAAATGTGATAGAATCTTTCAAAATAATACATGATCATAGCAAAGGCAGGCGAGAATGTATATTAGCTGGAAGTCTCAGACACTGTTGAGGGATATGTAATTTCATACATTTCAGATAATAGTTTGACTTTTTTTAAAAAAAATATTACTCCATCAACCATACAACCTACATATTCCATCTCTGGAAAATTCCCAACAGAAATGAAAACATCTGGTCATACAAGTACTTGAATACAAATGTTAAAGCATTTTTAGTTAAAATTATCACAAACTGGAAACAACTTGAATGTCCATCAACAAGTGAATGGATAAAGGAATTGAAGCCAGTCTGTATCTTGGAATCCTACTCAGAAACAAAAAGAGCACCCATGCACTGCATGGGTTGATCCCAAAAGCATCATTCTGAGTAAAAAGGAGCCTGAAGCAAACAACAAGACATCTTTTGTGTTTCTATTTAAACTCTGGAAAACGTGAGCTAATCTATAACAGCAGGAAACAGATGGGTGACTGCATGAGATAGAGGAAGGGACAGGTGGAGAAGGTAGGAGGGCTCCTGAAATCACAGTGGGCACAAGGAGCTGTTTGCAGAGGTGGGTCTGGTCGCCATCTTGCTTGTGCTGCTGCTGATTTTTCCATTTATATGCATCCATGCATAGAGGTGCATGAACCTACGCAAATGTCAGATCTCGTCAAATTTCATCTTTAAACATGTGCAGCTGATTTTATGCCAATTACATCTCAAGCTATTTTAAAAAATGAAAGCAAAGGATGGATGTTGGATGATATTTATCCCACCTGAAAGAGTGAGAGGTATGTATCGTGGTAGATCTGTACAGGTGGTTTCGTTCTACTATTAAGGCTCTAGCTATTCTGTGGAGTGGTGCTTATTATATTAAAAAAGTGTTTCGGTAAAATCAGGTCAGAATGATTTAATGATGACCATGGATTTTAAAACAACATTTGCAATGTTTAATCTGACACCCTATGCCTTTCTTTTAAAAAAAAATCATAATTACAATGATAACATTTTGCAGGGTCTATTGACATGTGGAAAAACATCCCCAGTAAATTTCAACAATATATTGAATTCTACAGTATCTTGGAAGAGAAGACTGGTTTTGGTTCTAATTCAAGTTTTTTTTAAATATTCATTTCTTAGTTATAGGGGGACACAATATCTTATTTTTATTTTCATGTGGTGCTAAGGATTGACCCCAGTGCCTCACGCATGCTAGGCGGGTGCACTACCTCTGAGCCACAACCCCAGCCCCCTCTAATTCAAGTTTTGATCTCAGAGAAATGAAGATGTCCCCCAGTGTCCTCAAGGATCTGCTTTAAAGTATCTTGGCAGTTATACTTCAGGGTGTTCTTGAATTTAATCACGGTAACCTCTGGAACAAGAAGAAGGCCACAAGAAAAATCACCTTTTAAACTGGGTTGCAGGATGCTGTGTTTCACCTCTGGCCCGTGCCATTTCTTTGTGCCTTCAGACATGAAACTTAACAGTCGAGTCCGTGCGGAATCCTGGCTATTGCCCTGACTTTTGGGAAAGGTGGAAAGGTGCTAGTCCTGGACTGCCTGATTTTTTTTGCTGTGGTGACGGGTGGGGTGGTGTGTGGACACGATGTTTTTCCGAGGGCTCTGGCAGGCATCGCACCTCTGACCATGATCTCAGCTGGAGGACCTGAACCAATTATCTGCCCACGGGTGGTTCTCCTGTAATATACGGGCTTAGAGCAGAGCTTAAATCACAGCTTTGCAATGTGTTCAGAGCTAGGACTTTCATAGTCCTTAAAGGTGCAGGGTTTGCTGGAAAAGATAACCAGCTCATGGTCCCAGATTCTTCACAATAGACGCAGGTGGGCAGCTTTCAAACTTGCCTAACACCAGCCAGAAAACGCACATGGATGTCTGGAGGTGACCCTGGACTGGTACTACCAATGCCCTGCAATGGTCAGGGGCAGATGAACGGAAAACCTGAGCTATCAGAAGTCACTGTCTGATCTGTTTACATTTATTACTAAGTTTTATGTTCTAGGAGTAAAATCAATGGCTGCTTATTCAAGAGAGCCCTATCCAGGTTTTCTGATTTTTAGGAGTTTTTATATTTTGATTCTTGTGATAAAATAATTTCCTCACAAGTTTTGAATCCATACAAAAAACTAACTGTTTATCATTTTGAAAATGCTCAAAATCTTGCAGGAGACATCATGGAAATACATTCCCATTTTGCACCTATAAACGTTACCATGTCTTCTCATAGTTTTAGAAATAAGTGATGAAACAGACAAGCAAAAAACATCTGCTAAACCGAGAGGAGCAGGTGAAGCACAGGAGGTTCCCCTGCACTCCAACCCAGCAGTGGCTCCCGCTGCAGCCCACGCCCACACCTCAGTCTGGCAACGGGCCCTTCGCTGGTGACCTGCCTCCAATGACAAGAGGAGGGTGTTAGTAGGGCCCATGTCCTGCACTATGGCCCTCCCTTTCTCAGAACTGACCACTATTTCTCTTCTACCCCTCATTCTCCTTTTTGCTCACCTTCTCTCGGCTCCTTGCTCTTGCTTGGTGACCTAGGAGGAACCATTAGCGAACTTAGGTGTGTCAGGCGAAGGTCTTTGCAGTGTCATTTTCTGGTTATCATTGGGCTTACAAACACCAAGAATCGCCTTGATGTAGCTCTTCCTACCCACATTGTGAGTAGCCCTTTCCCCCCACAATCATCAGGGCAGTTCCTTGTCAGCTTATCCTTGTAATCAAGTAACCGCTATCACATTGAAATCCCTTTCTTCCCCCTTTTTGTACATTAGCATAAGAAGCCCACTAGAAAGCATGCAGTTCCTGTATCTTCAACTTTAGCCATCTCTTATTGTCACCACCCGCATTATTCCCCCCCTTCCCCCCCCCCAGGAAGCAAGATTTCTTCTTGCACAGATAGACCACTGATCACGTGTGTGAGTGTGAACAATGGTAGTGAGTCCATTGTACCTACAGGCTTCAGTTGTCAGACTCATGTATTCCAGCCACTGGGATACACTATAAACGGGGCATGTTTGGGAAAGTTCCAGTCTCTGCCCTGATGCTGAGTGTGTAAGGACAGCACTCCTGCTCTGCAAGGTGTTTGTTGCCAACCCACAGCCCAGCTCCAGTGGAGATGGCTCTTGTGCACGAGGAGGGTTGTTCTGGGTGATGTACATATGGGTCTTGCTTGCACCCAATACACCTTAGTCTAAAGGAGGGCTGTGTGGGGGCCTGTGTTGTTAAATCTGCCTTTGTAAGTTTCACGTGATGTTACTCCAAACATGTAATGGGCAGGAAACATGTGGAACAGGTACCAGTTACTGTGGAGCTGAGTCGCTACCTGCCTGAAGATATAGGTCACCTGTCATGATCAGCCTGCCACCAAAGGGCTCCCTGGTTCTTGAGATGGAAGATCCCTCATCACACCTTGTCTCTTACCCAAACTCGCTTCCTCCAGGATACCGACCAACCACCACCCAGGGGCCTGTGTACTCCTGTACCTTCCATTTCAACAGAGAAAACTGGCAGGTGACAACCAGGCTGTGCTGGTCATTGCTGTGCACCTGGGAACATCTCCCTCGTTCACAGGCAGCATGAGTGGGGCACGGAGAGAGCAGTTCATTTTCTGTAAACAAAAGTGTATTAGACAATTGCGCTCCCTTTGTTACTTGGTTGTCTGTGACCCTCGATGAGGCCACAGTTGTAAATTAAGAGCAAAGAATCAATATAACTAAATAGTCATCATGGGGTGCTAGGCCACCTGTGCATGCAATTTACTAGTGACCTCTAGATTTGTTTGGAACTCACCCCAGCTATTATGTTTATCATATAATGGAATGTTTCTCTGTCTGCCCAGTCTGGTATTTCCATAGATCTAACAGTTTTTCATCATGATGAGAAACTCCAGTTCTCTGGTCACCATATATTTCGTAGTCAGACAGTCATAATTTTTTTGAGGGCCAGTAGCACCCTGTTAAATAGCAAGTGGTCCCATGCTATAATGTCAAATGGCCTTTCTCTAGAACCTGAGAATGAGGTGTTGGCTCTACTGTTGGAGATTTCAGTAAACACCACCCAGAACCCTTATCTGCCATGGAATCACCTCTATCCTCCTTGGGCTGCTTTGTCACCTGGCCCAAGTGACACTACAGCTCTGACTATTGGCTGAACATTCACAGAGCTCTTTCTCCATGCCTCACTCAAAACCAGCAGTCTTGCACGTTGAGTCGTCAGGAAGCAGATGATGAGATGGACCTTGGATGGAAATATTTACTGGGGCTCAGTGTCTTGGATGGAAGGAAGGAGTGAGACTGGGAAGTCAGGCTGGGCTGCATGTCGGGGCCATCGGAGCTGGGGGCCACCTCATGGGACCAGGGCAAAGATTTCCCATCAGTGTTTCTCACACGAGACACCCTTGTCTTTCTTGGTGCCTGCAGGAGGGTAGTTCCAGAAAGTGTACGCTGTGGAGTGAAGAGCCTAGGCCAACCCTGGCTGGTGGAGGCTTCCTGTCGGCCTCACTGCCCATTGCTGAGCATGAACCTCGCTCCCCATGGCTGAACCTTCCCTGAAGGAAGTTCAGATGGCATATCTGTGTGTTTACAGGTTACTTTGACCTGCTTTTCCTTCTACATTTGGGAAAGACCTCCTCCAGGATTATAATGGGCCTCCATCCCTGATTGTACGTGCAGAAAAAGGAGCGTGGTAGAATGAACTGCAGTTCCCACTGCAAAGGACACTCATCATTTCCCACCTCACCACCTGTTCTAGGCATTCCTTCATCTAAGCTACTATCTTTGCTGGCCTCGTAGAATTATCTGCTAGTAGGACCCTAATTCACATTCCCGAGAATTCTGAGTCTCTACGTCAAACACCTGGTCAAGCCAATGTCACTATCACTGCCCATTTAAAGCCACAGTTGGGCAAGACAGTACCAAGATGTGTCCAAGTGGATCACCTGTCTTCACACTATGGAACTTGGATATGAAGGATCCTCAAAACCTTCTGTTAATGCAGCAGTGTTCAGAAGTAAAATTATTAGATTATGAGAGCTGAAACCTGGTCAATTGACCCTAGTTTGAACAGACTGACTGGGTGGTGACTCTAAGCAGGCAAGGTGAGGCTGGAACGGGGCGTCACTGGGAGCAGCCCTTAAATGCTCTGCTTCTCTATAGCCCTTCCCTTACCCACCCCCCTCTCCTTCCTGACCCACCAGGAGCAGCTTTCCTCCACGTGTGCTGCCGTACCTCGGGCCCAGAGCCATGGAGTCAGCTGTCTGTGGACCGAGACTTCTCAAAGCCTGAGCCCCAAATCAACTTTCCTTCCTCTACGTTGTTCTTGTCCGTTGTTTCGGTCACAGTGATGAAAACATTGACTCAAACACAAACTCATTTCTTCCCACCCCAATTCATAACAGCATCTTTGTCTCATCTTATTGATCTGAATCGATTATTCTTATCAAGATAATGACGATTCACTTTAGATCCCATTGTGCCCAAGTGGAAGTTAACACTTTCAATATAATGGAATTCTTGTTACGTCCCCTACTGAAAATACACCCACTGAGGGCCCAAATCTCTAATTGTTCAGATCCCAGAACCTCAAGGATGAGAAAAAATCCCTTCCTCTGCTGACTCTGTGAGTTATGGTGAATAGATCCACCACTACTTTGACCTCTCGGTTTCTAGACCCAGATGATCTTTCTATGTGGGGCATGCAGCCGTGGAGGGATATTTATTGAAGATCTGCACTGTGTCCTCTAGGATGACGCTATTTTTACAGAGTCTGTCCTCCACATTGCCGCAGGCCATGACCCTGATCTAGTAAGTCGGTTTCAAGTGATCCAGTATGTGAGACAGCAGTGAGTTCTGGGTCTGGGCCTGCTCTCACTCTTGCTTCACTGTGGAGTGAGCTCCCTAGTCTGCCGTGATGCCACACCTGACCCATTCCGAATCGGGATGCAGGAAAGCGGATCCCTGAAGTATGGACTCTCAGAACGAAATGCTGGCCTCTTCCAAGAAAGAAGGGACCAAACCGTCGTCAGCTTCCATCTGGGAGTTGACTGATCTCCTTAAGGCACCATGCTTTATTGTGGGCTCCGTGATGGTTTTGCTTCTGCGAGAGTGGGTGTTGGACAAGAGCAGTGCACAGGTCAGCTTTGTTCTTGACTGACCATGTGGGTGAGCCCATGATACAGCACTCCCCTCCACTCCACATGCAGACGTGCTCTTCATGCCGGTGACGAGGTGGCTGATCACAGCGTCTAGCTAGGGCAACTGGCTGTGCCATATCTTTTTGTTGGCTAGTTAGACTCTCTTCTGTGGTCCATGTTCTCTTTGGGGTATTACCATGATGTAGGTGGCAAAATTTTGAATTGTATTATACTCAGAGAATTACATGGCGGGACTAATGCTAAGAAAGTAAGCTTTGGAGCAAGCAGCATGATCGAAAAGTACTTGAGTATGTTTTAACACCAATGGTCCTAATGCAATAAGGTCCTGGCAGACACTGAAGATGTTGTAATGCGGCTGCCATTCACAAGCCAGTTGTTTCTCCTCCCATCACTCTTGGGTTGGGTATGATTGGGTAAAATGTTACGCATCATTAGGAAAAGTTTTTACTGTTGTTGTTCAACTAAGGGTACACATTCTGTCTGTATCCTATATCCAGTGTCCTTTCCCACTCTTGTATATCCTTTAAACTCTTGAAGAACCAGCAAAAGTGCTTTTTGTAAAAGTATCTCTGAACTTGTACACTGGGTTGGGTCCTTAACATCATGTAGCACACTGCCTTTGACTCCTTTATAAACATCATGACATTATGCAGAACATTTGGTGTTCCCAGAAATCAGCTTTAACCCTGATATCTAATGACTGAATTAATATATGTTTTCACATCAGATGAAGAAGTGATTCATCTTGCCAAGACCTACACCTCCCCTAAGTCCTCGGCCTGACTATCAATTTATTAAGTCAGGGGACTTTTGATGCCTGGCTTGTATTCTGAAAGAATCTCAGATTCTGGTTACTATTTCTTACTATTAAGAGATATAAGAGACTGTGGCTTCAATGTGCATTTGTGATGTAGATGAGAGAAGATGGATGATCTTCATTGGGGCGCTGGTTTTATCTAAGTGGGTCCTGACCCGTAGCCCAGGTGCACATTACAGCACCTCATCCTGGGGAGCAAGCAGCAAGAGAACTGCAAATGTTCATCCTCTTTGAATTCATGTAAACTGGGCTGTGAGACTTACATTCCCTTAGTACTCTTGTTTTTTTTTATGTTCACAGATTGAGGTAGTCTCTGAATTCAGATCTTGCACATATTCCATGAAATACCAATTATATCCATATATCTACATTTTATATGATCTTGTTGAGGTAGGAGTGAATTTCTGTAAAGCTGAGACCATATCTGCCTTGCTCATTGCTGTATCCATGGTGCTTGATACAATGTAGGTAATAATTTATATCCACCTCTTTCATTTAATAATATTTATTATCATTATAAAATAAAAATTTTAAAGCAAGAAACATTTCTTAATGGCATGGTGCCAAGAGAAGTCAATAAGTACCTTCAGGTGAAAATTATGTCTCTATTTCTAACTGCAAAAGATATTAAAAATAATTGTTATATGTTGATTCACTGATTATTATACCTTTAAAAATTTTAAGTCTGGTAATTCTTTGGGGATTACATGTGCACATTGTATGATGAACGCATGCCTCAGAACATAAGGTCCTACCTGATAAATTAACATAATTTTATCTGATAATATTTAAAAATTAGATGCATGCTTGTAATCCTGGCTACTTAGGAGGCCAAGGCAGGAGGATCACAAGTTTGAGGTGAGCCTGGGCAACTTCGAGGTCCTCTCTCAAAATAAAAAAAAAATAAAATAAAAAATAAAAATGGGTGGGGGTGTAGCTCATTCCTCATGTGTGATAGCACACCCCAGACTCAATCCCCAGTACTACTAAATAAATAAATAAGTATTAAATAAAAATTAAACACTTTAGAAACAACAAAAACAGAATAAAAGTTCATTCATCTTCCAACCTGAGTATAGTTCAATTTTATCCTTTCAATTTTTTCTTAAAAAATATTTTCAAAGCTGGGAAAGTGCCTCAGTGCGACCATACCTGCCTAGCATGCATGAGGTCCTGGGTTTCACCTTCAGTACTGCAAATAAATCGATAAATAATTGAATCCTCAGAAATCATGTAAAAGAGTGCTAATCAATAGTATTAAAAATCCAAACAAATATTGAGAAGGAGGAAAAGATAAGACAGAAACTTACCTACTCTTAAAAGAAACTTACTTCTAGGGATTGGTATATAAAACTGTAAGAAATAAGTTAGCTTGCAGGAAAATGATGATAATCTGCACATTTCATTAGTATAACAAATTTATGCTTTCTTTGTAAAGTACAAATTATTTCTCCAAGAGTGATAAACCCATGGCCAAAACCTAGGAACAGATCCCAAGCATCACCAACCATTAGGGAAATGGAAAGCGAAACCAGAGGGTGCTGCAGCTCGTCCTCATTAGGACGGCCACCCTCAGAGCCGGAAGAGACGCTGGTGCAGAGGCCGAGAGCCTGGAACTCTCCGGGTATGAAATGGTGCAGCCACTGTGGAAAAGAGCACGACATTTTCTCCAAAAACTAAAAATAGGATTTCCATGTGACCCAGAAATTCCAATTCTAGTAAATATCCAAAATGCTTAAAAGAAGAATCGCTAAGTAACCTCTGCATATCTAGGACCTCAATAACCAGTAAGTGGTAGCGATCCCAGTGTGTGTCAGTGGACAAATGAACAAAATGTGGTATGTTCGTACAACATAATATTATTCAGCCTTTAAAAGGAAATGCATAGACTTCACAACATTGTGCTAAGTGAGAAACCCAGACAGAAAAATACAAATACTGTGTGATTTCACCAATCTGAGGTATCAAGAGTAAATAGTCGGATCCTAGAAGAGAGAGTACAATGGTGGTTTCCAGGGACTCGGGGAGGGGACATTGGGTGGCTTTGGTTTGAGTACAGAGTTTCACTTTTGCAAGATGAAAGTGTTCTGAAGACTGGCTATAAACAATGTACGTATACTCAACACTAACAAATGATCTACTTAGCAATGGTAAATAGGGTGACTTTATGTCATGCATTTTTACCACAATAAAAGATTTAAGATATATGCATCACCCTACTTCTGTGTGAATTGGGTGATATCAGATACACACTGACGTGTGACCACGAAGGCCCTACATTTTCAGTGAAGGTGTACAGGTGACAGGCGAGAACACTGCAGTCACTGGACTCTCACAAAACAAATTATTTTAATCATCCGTTGTTTACTCTACAAATATACAATCTCTGAAATTTCTGATGGACATATCTTTTAGGACAAGTATTGAAAGGACTCAATAAAAAAAGGACTTGCTTCTTTACCTCCAGTTCACTAAATTTTGAGAGTAGGGAAAACTTGCTTTGTTAAATATGCAGAAATAATTCACTGTCTTATTGTTTTGGTTGGCTTTTTTTTGTGGCTGTGACCCAAAGACCTGACAAGAACAATTTTAGAGGGGAAAAAGTTTATTGGGGGCTAACGATCTCAGACGTCTCAGTCCACAGACAGCTGATGCCATTGCTCTAGGCCTGAGGTGAGGCAGAACAGGGTGGTGGAAAGGTGTGGAGGAGGACAGCAGGTAGGGACACGGCATCAAGAAGCAGAGAGAGGCCTCTTCTCAACAAGAACAGAATGTATACCCTAAGGAAGGCCTCCCATAGCCACCTCCTCCAGCCACACCCTTCCTGCCTGTGGGTACCACGCCTTAATCCCTATTTGGGATTAATGCCCTGGAGAGGTGAAATCTTTTATAGCTCAACTGGTTCACCTCTAAACTTTCTAGCATTTTCTCACATATGAGCTTTGGGCAGGGGGATACTCATATCTCAATCAATACTGTTGTTAAGAACAGAAAACATCACTTTTTATATCACAATTCAGCATTCATAGCAGAGGGACTCACTGAATATGTGCTGAGTTGATAAACACATGTCTCACAAGCAGATTTCCACTAGTGATCATCCTACTGTCCAATCTGAAATGTCATAAGAATAAAGTCAAGAATACGTTCTGGCAGTCTGGTGGCCACTGTGAACTGGTCATCCACCTCAACACCACACCAAGGCCAGTCTGCAGATGAACCAATACAGCCCAACAGAGGCAAAAGTTTATTCGTGATTTACTGCTGTAAGAATAAGTAGAAGTTTGGGTGGGAAAACGGAGCTTTAGGCACTGTGTTCTGCTCTTTACGTAACAAAGCATTTAAGTCTTTGTGACCAACCCAGCCTAAGAATTATTAGGGTCGATTCAATATGCAATGGTACCTGAAGCTAGGAATCAAAAGCAAGTGCAGCTGACTTGAAATCCCATACCTGGGACAAACTTCACACTATTATTTCTTTGCCTCCCACAGCATAGCGCACTTGTTAGTAAAAATGATCATTAAATCTCTTGTTGGTGGGCTGCTCTGCCCTGAGATTCTTTTCTGTGTCTACGTCATTTAAACTTCACCAAAACACTAACTGGTACTACCCCAGTCTCTCATATAAATATGATAAATGAAGCCCAGAAATAAAGCCCATCTGCCGATTAGTAAGGACTCAGCTGCTGGCTTCCAGGTCCACTTAGGAAGAGCGTGGAAGTCATTCTTCCCATCCTCCCAACAGGAAAAAAAAATAAAACTCAAATAAATACGAAATGGATGACTCTTGTGAGGTCCATAGTGATGGAGGTAACTGGGCCAACTCCTGCCACACAAACTGACAGACAGCAGACCCAGACTGATGTCCTGAAGCCTCTGAGCCAGGGCTAGTGCTCCCAGGGTCAGCTTGGCCCAGGGCACTGCAGGAGTGAGACTCTCCTGAGGGCCAGGCCAGGGGCCTGCTCTTCTGTGGATCTTACTTCCTGGGCCCCACAAAGTTCTCATGATGAAAACCAGAGAAAAGTTTGGCACTTGGATGAAAAAGGTAACCATGTAAAATAGCCTCAGAGTAAGCATTTAAAAATTGTCCGGAGCACCCCTTCCCAGGAAGGGGAAAAAACTGACTTGGGGAAATAGAAATTACCTGAACACAGGCCCTTCTAGCCTGGCTTTCTTCCATAGGTAGGGGAAAAGCTGGAAATGCATGTGAAGGTCACAGTCCAGGAGCACAACCAGCTAAATGCTGAGATCTAATTCTGAGATTGTAGATGCTTCGTCCACACATACAGTACCCCCCAGAGCTCCAGTAAAAGAACCGAGGAACCACAATGGAAAATTACTCAGCCCTAAAGAAGAATGAAATTACGGCATTGGCATTTGCAGGTAAATAGATGGAATTGGAGAATATCATGCCAAGTGAAATAATCCAGCCCCAAAGATCAAAAGACCTAATGTTTTCTCTGATATGTGGATAAAAATTCACAATCATTAGGGACAGGGTGCTAGGGAAGAATGGAGTTACTTTGGATTAGACAGAGGGGGGTGAAGGGAGGTGGGGACATGGGGTTAGGAATGATAGTAGTATGGATCAGACATTATTGCATTATTACATAATCAGACACTATGTACATATATCATTACGTGACCCATGTACATCATATACAACCAGAAGAATGAGAAGTTATACTCCTTTTATGTACAACGTGTCAAAATGCATTCTATTTTCATGTGTAACTAATTAGGACAAATTAAAAGAATGATTTTTTAAAAGCACAACTGAGGACCACAGCTGAAGGAGCAGCCATGTGTGGCTTGATTTCGGGGGAGAACCTAGGGTAACATAAAGAGAGCAGGGAGAAAAACCAAAGCCCCTAGAGGAAATGCATGCCTCTGACGACCACAGAGAACAGCAGGGAGCCTAGCTCTGGCCCAGACAAACCAGAGCCCACACTGACAGCCTTTGCATCTCAGTTCCTGCTAGAGTATCACGTGTGCCCAATATGTGTCGCCACATACACTACAAGACAAGATAGGAGGCAAGGCCAAAAAACAGAAGAGACAAAGCATGCGTCAGAACCAGGCAGATGCAGTGGAGACTGGGGAATTGTAAAGAAACAATTAACTATAATGAATATGCTAAGCAATATAATGGAAATACTCTACCCTGGGGCAAGAGTAGGTGGGGATGGTAACAGAGATGAAATCTCTACAGAATCCAAAGGAAGTGTTTGAAATTATAAGCACAGTAACAGAAATGCCTCCAACAAGTCCATGAGTGGACAGCACACAGTCAATATGTCTACAGAAACTTCCCAAGTTGAAATGCAAAGACAGAAAAGGAACAACAGCAAAGTAAAAATTATATTTACATATTTACACACACACACACACACACACACACACACACACGTCCAAGAACATAGTGGGAATACTAGGAAGAGAAGAAAAAAATGCTTGAGGTAATAATAGCTGAATGTTTTCCAAAGTATTTAAAGGAAAAGAATCCAACACCTTAGAATTCTGTGCTCAGTGAAATTGTACTTCAGAAGTGATGAATTAAGACTTTCTTAGATTAAAAAAAAAATGAGAGTAATTGTAGCCAGTAGACCAATCTTGGAAAAAATGGTAAAATAATTTCTTCATGAGAAAGGAAAATAATAGAAGCCAGAAACTGGGATCTATGTAAAGAAGAGTATCAGGGGGAAGAAAACAAACATAAATGGGGTCTTTATATTTTATCTATGCCGATCTAACAGCTGTTTGTTCAAAGTAATCATGGCAACAATGTTATATGAAACCATATCTTTGTGTTTATATAGGCATAGCACTTGGATAAATGAAATAAATGGCCACAATGTCACAAGGGATGGGGGAAACTTGAGCTATTCTGGCACATTCTGTAGTCACTATCTTTTGAGCAGTGTGGTATGATTTGGACATGTCCTTGGACCTGGACAGTCTGTTCAATGATGCCACGATTGTTTACATAGAAAATTCCAAAAAACTGCTCCTTAAAATTATCTTATAATTAATGGTCACCTACAGCAATACTGAAGAATATAGGGTTCTTGTGAAAAAGTCCACTGCTTTCTAAAATAGCAGCCATGTAGAATTAAAATTTAAATTTTTAAATGCAATATAATCTACATTAACATCAAAATAGAGGATACACACACACACACACACACAAACACACACACAAAACACACACACACTGACACGCAGTGTGCACAGAGAAGGACCGCCACCTGCTAGGGGAAATCTGCAGCACACGGATGACATAAATCAAGTAAGATCTAAATTCCATGTTCATGAACAAGTCTCAGGCCTAAATGCAGAATGCAAAATTATAAAACTTCTAGAAGCAAACACGGAAACAAATCCAGGTGACCTTGAGCTGCTTGGCAAGGGGCTTTTAGGTCCCACATGACCCTTGAAAGCCTCAGCTCCCAGGGAAACCACTGATGCGTTAGACTCTCTTAGAATGGAAAGCTGTGGGGAGCTGCTCAACAGTGAATGAGAACAGTTCACTCATCACAACAGATGGGTGCAGGACGTCAGGAGCAGGACGTCTGGGTGTCGGGTGGCCCCATGAAGGCTGGCACGGGGTGCTCCAGGGTCCTGTAGGCCTGAGTGTGCACACAGCTCACCACCGTCAGCTGTTTTTAAACATGGGTCACTGTGTTTTCTCACTCAGAAACAGTAGGTCAGTTTTAGAACACTCATAAAACATACATGTGAAAGGGAAAATATGCAAAACCACTCATGATTCTTACATGGATTGATATTTACTGCTAGCTTAATGCACAGTTTTGTTGATTGTAATTTTATATGTTCTAAAGTGGATTTGTATAGTAGATGCTAATTTGCTTCATCCTTTTTAATTTAGTAACTTTTTGAAAATTTTTAGTAACTATTCTAAAACAATGACATGCTGGACATTTATGTTATTTCTCACTTTTAACTATAAAGAACAACAATATAACGAAAATATACGTGTATATATACCTATACATATTTAATGACTAAGCGTATTTAAAATTATTTCCATGGGTTAAGAAGCAGGAAATGCTTATTTAAAGAGGTGAAACTACTGTATCTAATGAAATTCATGATTTTTATGATTTAGCCTCATATGGCCTAATTTCCTGCCAGCTACATCAATTTATATTTCATTAATGGTGAATGAGAAATCACTCATATTTAACTCTGATCAACATAGAAACCTTTCATTTAAAAATAATTCTTTGATTTATTTACATTAAAGCACAGAAAATGAAATTATTAGGCAGCTTGGTCATGTGCCTTCTTGCTATATAGGTTTCAGGGAAACTTCTCCAATTGGCTTACTTTTGAATATGAACCTCAGTATTTATACATCAAAAGTGTGATAAAAAATATGTGCCCAGAGTGTTCCAACACTTAGCAGATCCTCCAAGCCATTAGGAGATCAAAAATTCAGCACCTTTCTCTTTGACAACGTGGTTTCTCTCATTCTTTAACTGGATAATTTCTACTTTCCTTGAGAAATCATTTGCAATATTGACTGAGACTGTGTAAGTGGATATACATTATTTATGGGATGTCTGGAAACCCACATGCACTCCACCTACTAATCTGATAGAAGCACAGTGTCCCACAGTACTGGAAACTCATTAGGAAAGGCACAGACACTGGAGTTAGAACTGAGCAAGCCTAATCAAGACTCATATTGGATTAAATAATAAAAATGAAAATGATAATAGCAAGGAACTAAACCTTAGTCTTTAAGCTTTGCAGCAGGATTCATACACTGGGATGACATGAATAAAGAAGACATAGGAAAGAACGGTATTGATGAGATTCCTTTTCTACTAGAAATCTTGCTTTAAAAATATTTAATTAAACATGTATGAATGCATACGTATTCACACATCCCCCCACGCTTCCTCAAAATCCCAAATATTGTGCACATACATTTTGTACCTGTCCTTTGAAAAAACACATATCTATCTTCCTTTAATCAAGTCCTAAGTCTTGAATATCTTATATACTTGCTAAGGGTTTTAGATCAAGCTAGCTTAAAGATTTACATACCTCCGCTAACAGTTATTCTCCCACGTATTTAATAAAGCCTTACATTTAAAATTAATTTCTTTTTCCCAGGTCACCCTTCATTTTTTTCCCTCTGATTGTATATTCAGCCTCCAGTTTCAGTAATCCATTCTGAAAATTCCATTATCACTGAAATTGCTAAGCAAGCGGCCAGGGCTGCTCAGCTCAGAGCATCATTGCATCAGAAAACATGACTCTAATCATATTCCTTATTGAGAACTCAATTTTTATATCAGAAAGACTGAACCATGTCTTCTATGATAGAGAACATGACAATGTTTACTGAACAATGTTGGCAGATGGGGGAGAAGGAGTTGAACTTAAAAATAAACCAAAACCCGGTAAATTCCCTCACTTGGTTGTTCATGGTTTCTAAGGAATTTTTTTATTTTTTAATTATTGGAATTAAAGCTAAAGTATGCCTTGAAACTTTTCTGGTTATGGGACATTTATATATGGCTCTAGCATTCCTACTGCCAAAGAGGCTCCGTTCTTAGGCTCTGCTCATTGAGAGACATTTGGGGAAAGGGGAGATGAGTAAATTAGCCATTTACAGGACAAGGCAAGATTTAGAGCACAGGAAGCTTAACGGGTCTGGTGCAGCTGGAGCTTCATACTGTAAGAGGCAGTGGCCAGCCTCCTGTTAGCAGCATAAGCCAGTCACCTCCCACAGAACTAATGTCCGCACAGGTAAGAACGCCAAGCGCTGAATCACTTAAAAAGTAAACAATGACAGTAAGAAGTGAGAAACAACAGACACACTTTTGTAGGACTTAAAACTTGGAAGACAGCTTAGCTTGGATGATTTTTTTTAAGGTTTTAATCAAAGTTAGTTGCATATAGCAGTTAAAACAACAGAAAATTTATGATTTCTGTGCCCCGAAGAAGCAAAGAACAGAATTTGAGGCAATTACTAACTGGTTAAAAGCTATGAGGGGTCAGGCACGGTGGTGCACGCCTGTAATCTTAGCGGTTTGGGAGGCTGAAGCAGGAGGATTGTGAGTTCAAAGCCAGCCTCAGCATTGGAGAGGCACTAAGCAATTTGGTGAGACTCTGTTTCTAAATATAATACAAAATAAGCCTGGGATGTGGCTCAGTGGCCTAGTGCCCCACCTCCCCTGAAAAAAGTGACAGGGGGGTTAAGAAAATGTGGAGGTAGAAAAACAAGACCAAAATTCTGTGTGTAAACACAGCCCATATCTCTGTGTCACCCCTGGAGGCATCTGAGGAACTTCCGCAAAGGAGAGAATGGCTAAACTTATATCTGAGATGTAAACATTTTAATTGAATTCTTATAAGTAGTTGCTTCCTAAAACAATGGGAAGAATTACAACATTTAAATTTTTTACAAATGAAAAGAGAAGAGTCCTAAACCATCAAAATATAACCATGTTCAAAACTTAACATGAAGTCAGTCTTCCTATGAAGAAGCAAAAGTATTTCTCTTATTTGGAATAGAACAAACAGACAATCCCGAGACAATCCATATGTTACAATTAGTAGACAAGTATTTTAGCAGCAATTATAAAAGTGTGCAAGTACTTAAAAGAAATCATGCTGATAATACATAAAAGGAAAATATTAACAAAGATTTTAAAATCTACAAAAGGAACCAAACGTACATTATGAAAGTAAAAATAGGATGTCTGAAAGATTAAAGAAGGAGACTTCTGGGGCTGGGATGGAGGCTCTGTGGAGTAGCACACTGGTCTGGCATGTGTGAGGCACTGGGTTCCATCCTCAGCACCACATAAAAATAAGCCAATAAATAAATAAAGGTATTACAATTAAACAAAAAAGGAAACTTCTAACAAATAATTCAGGGGTTGTAGCGGGGGACTCAGTGATGAAGAGTGTGCTTGGCATGCCCAACATAAAAACAAACAAAAAACAAATAATAAAGATCAGAAGACATCAGCGAACTTGAAGATAAATCAATAAATGAACAGAGAGAAAAAAAATTAAACCGAATAAAGCCTCCAGAATGGAACTATATCAAAAGACTTCACCTACAAGAAGAAGAATAAAAGAAGAATGGCCAGAAAACATATTTGAAAAAATCATGTCCAGCATATTTCCAGCTCAGTGAAATCGCTTATTTAAAGGTTCGTGACATTTTGCAATCATCAGACAAGATAGAATAAAGAAAATATGCCCAGGGCACGTTACTGAAAACTAGCAATGCTAACAATAGAAAAGTTATTGAAAGCAAATAAATAAATATAGAATATTACCTACAGAGGAATAAGTTGAATTCATATTGTCTTCTCAACAGAAAAGCTACAGGTTAAAACTTTTAAGGGTAATTAAAAAAATAAACCCTCTAAATTCCATAACCAGCACAGATATCCTTCAAGGCTGAAGATCCAGTGGAGCATTTCAAATAGAAGAAAAGATGATTCATAATCAGCAGACCAGCATTTTAATAAGCATTCAAGAAATTCTTCAGGCTAACAAGGAATGAGATCCACAGCTTGAGGAATACATGAAGAACTTTAAATAATGTTGAATACTTATGCAGAATCAAATTCTCTCTCTCCTTTTAATTCCTTTAAAATGTGTATGGTGGCAAACATTGTCCTGTTGAGTTTATAATCTTATGTACACATGAGACATATGTATTTTCTCTATATATGTATACACACATACATATGCACACATTACATATAACAGAAAAGATGAATAAAAGCTTTGTAAACTCTGTGTGGAACAGTATAATATTGACATTAAATAGAAAGATTATGATGGTATGTTGTAATCACTACAGCCACTACCAAAGTTGAATACAAATGGTCAAACTTAAAAGGGAAAAAGAGAACACAACAGTGAATTCTAATGATATTAAATATTCCAAAATATCCAGAAAAGAAAGAACTCAAAGATAGAAGCAACAGAAAACAAATAACAAAAGGCAATTTCTAAATCACAAGACCAAGGACGATCGGTGGACTAAGAACTCTATTAGATCATCAGTGATCTTCAGAAGGGATAAAATGGATCCACAGAGAAGCCTGACAGTTTATTACCCACGTGGGATAATGTTCCTATCAATAGGAAGACACAGGTCAGCCGAGAGCAGATCAGTGCCAACAGTTTTGTCGTGTTTTAGAAGGACTGCAGCGTCAGCACCAGAAAACTAGCTGTTAGAAGAAAAGCTATTTCCACAAAAGAGAAGTGTTTCTTTTCTTTTCTTGTGTGTGTGTGTGTGTGTGTGTGTGTGTGTGTGTGTGTGTGTGTGTGAGAGAGAGAGAGAGAGAGAGAGAGAGAGAGAGAGAGAGAGAGAGAGATGCCTATTGAACCCAGGGCTTCACACATGCTAGTTAGGCTCTCTAGCACTGAGCTGCATCCTCAACCCAGGGAGTATTTGATAACTATAAAATGTTCATTTTTATCGGGAATAAACACCCATATTCTTAACTAAGAACAGAACTTTAAAACAGACAAAGCAGAACCTGACAGCTACTTCACAATTGCAGTTAGAACATTTAACAACACTCTCTACTCGGTTGATAGAACTGCTGGACAAAAAGAATCAACTGACAAATTATTTTAACAATGTTGTCAGTCAACTTGATTTAATCGACATTTACAGAACAATGCATCAGCAACTATAGAAAATACATTATTTCCATGCCTGTGGTATGTCCTCCAAGACCACCCACATGTGGGCATACCAATTAAATACAAATAAATTGTAAAGAGTTAAGTCATATGAGGTATATTCTCTGCCCACAAGGGATTTAAATTAAGAAATAAAAACTTTAATATTCTAGGATGACAACTAGTTATCCAGTCACACCATGCACTTCCAACTAAGTCCTGGGTCAAAGAAGAAATAACAAATGAAATCAACAATATTTCAAACTGAATGACAATATTGGTGGGATACAGCTTAATCAGTGAGAAGAGGGAAAGTGCAGATTCAAATGCACGTATTAAAAATGGAATAATGATCAATGCTATAATTTAGATATATATGGCTTTTCCTCCAAAGGGCTCGAGTGTTGGAAACCTGTCCTGAGTGTGCTGATCTTGGCAGCTGGTGGAATTTCAAGAGAGACAGACCTAGTGGAAGGGCATTAAGTGACTGGATCATGACCTTCCCTATTCCCACAGCAGTAGGTTTTATAACAGAGTCTGGCTGGTTCCTCCATCCCCTTGCTTCATCTCTTGAGGCATGAGCTCTCTTGCATGGGTCCCCACCATATGATGCCACCCACCATGCTGTGATGCAGCCTGAGGCCTTCACCAGACACAACACCACGCTGTTTGGACTTTTCAGCCCCCAGCATCATGATCCAAATGAACCTTGCTTTTTATGTTCCCCAGCATTGAGCATTTTGTTACAGTAATGCATGCCAGCTTAAGGCAATCGCTGCATATCAGAGACAGAGGGAGAACCCCAACAGAGTGACAGGCATGTTAGATCTCCAAAACCATACAAAGCAATTTGGTATTTTGGGGAAGATGATTGCTCTTTAAATTTAGACTTTTCATCTTTGCAGTGTTTCTTTTCTCTCATTCCAAAAGAGTCTGAATAGTTATTCAACTAGGTGAATTTTGATTGAATATGCCCTCTTTCCCCCATGTCTTTCCAATCTCTCCACCATTCATCAGTTAATCCTGAGTCTTTGGTTGTTGGTCACTAAATATATAAGGCTAAAGAAATCCTCAGTCCCATTCAGTGGCCTTCTTGTTTTAGTATGTGTAGCAGGATTGATATCAACCTATCAGTCCTGTAGACTGATATGCTGAGCATTAAAATTCAATAGCTCTTCCTAGGGCACTCCTTGCCCAAGCCAAACTTCACCTGAAATGAAGTGCTGGGAAAATGAGGGTCTGGTTCATAGACATCTTTGAAATAAAGCTAAAACTCAGGCTCAAGATTTTATATGTGGTTACCCAACTTAATCTTTTAAGCTACTTGTCTGTTTGCCTGTCAATCCAAGATGAGGAAGAGAACTTATAAAGTCTCCAAACGCACTGTTGAAGTTAGTGTAGGGACCAACCCAGGCTCTGACAAAGAAAACCTCCTTTCCAAGTTGCAGACACCCTCACAGGGATAAAAACATTAAGGTCTCTATTTTATACATCGTTAATCTTACCAAGTTTAAAATAGATTTGCCTTATTTAGCATTTGCAAATTTCAAACAGCGATAGTGGGATCTAGAACAGACAATATCTTTGTTTTAATCTCTACCTTTTCTTGCCATTTAAACACAAATCCTGTAACATCTAAAGTGATGCTCTCCTCACATTGATATTTGATGTGCGTAACCAAAACACCATGGTACTGGTGATCAATGTTTCTTTATATCGCTTTGTTTTGTAACTAATGCAATGTATGCCATACCTGTAACTTAATTTGGCAACCATCATATAACAAACACATTTACATTCTAAAAAAGTTATTGGTGCTTTAAGAATTTGTAGCAAAACAAATTAAATGTCTCATGATTACTAAATCTTTTTTTTTTTTTTGAGAGAGAGAGAATTTTTTAATATTTATTTTTTAGTTTTCGGTGGACATGACATCTTTATTTTATTTTTATGTGGTGCTGAGGTTTGAACCCAGCACCCCATGCATGCCAGGCCCTCATGATTACTAAATCTTAACATGTTAATTATGGTATTGAAGGATTAACACATTATTATTCTGTGCCTTACTATGTGAGATTTTATCTGTTTGAGGGAAAGAGACAAAATAACTGAGGGTTTTTCAGGTTATTTTTTTATCAGAATTAAACATATTAGTTACTGTTAATTTATAAAAATATTGCTAATGACATATATCTCTCATACTAGCAAATTGTACTTAGTCATAGGTATATTAGAAAAAGTAAGATTTTTTAAAAACAGGATCTGGTGATAAGGAATTCAGGGAGACTAGACTCCAGGTAGCAGAGTGCAAGATGGCACCTGGACTCCCAGCCAAAGTTCAGATACGGGTACAGAGCACATGCAGAAGGTCCTCTCTGCCAATACATTGGTGACGTCAGAGCCACCCCCCATCAGCTTGACTGATTTTACTAGATTTTCTGTCATTTTCCATTTTGTCACCTGGATGTGAAGCTATTCGTGAATGTGGAGACCATTGTAAGAAAGGGGTCATTGAAGCAGAATCTCAAGGAGAATCAATCAGAAACCACCTTTCACATTTACTTACACAAGTAACATATGCAGATAATTTTGGAGAATCTATAACTGGGTGTTATTATCATAAAGGAGAGCTTTTTATTATTAATTTAATTTTGCATTCTCTGATTAACATAAAAATGAGCTGGGCTGATTGGGATGGGAGTGCACAGTAGCTCATAGTTACTTCTGTTCCCATCAGGTTTTCTCCATAAATGTTCTAAGACTTCTGCATTCTTTGCTCAATCATCTTTTTCTCAAACACAGACACACACACACACACAGAATAATATTTTAAGGGTAGATAATATTAGCCTACTACGTTTTGAGATCAGGAAACTGAGACATAGAGAGATGTAAAAGGGACTTGCTTTAGAGTGCATGAATTCTAGATGGCAGAGTGGAATTTGCTCTGGGGCAGTTTAGTTCAGAGCCCTTAGTTACCACTGCAGAATAATCGGGAATAACCTTCACAAAGTAAGTACCATCGTTCCATGAAGAACCTAACACTAATATTCAGCCATTGTATTCAATAAATCCACCCTCAGATTCCGCTGTTCAAAAAGCCTCTGTTAAGGGGTAGTGAGTCCCAGGATGAACCCGCTTCCAGGTTGGTTCCAAAAAGCAATGAGCTCTGAGCCAACGAGTATTAAACATATGAGTGTATCAAATCCAATGGTTCTGCAAAGAGTTAGCAATGTATCATTTTCTAGATCTTTGTGTAATTATTTAATTCTTATATTTCTGATTTACATTCATAGGACAGCAAGCAATAAAAATAAATTTAAAGAGTTTGTTCTTGCAATGAACTCACAAAAATTTTGTGGCTTATGAAGCTGAGGTTGTTGACAACGATGATGGGTTTATTATCATCAGGCAATTTATTCTCTTCATCCAATAATAAAATACTAAAATATAAATACAATGATCTTGTAAATGGAAATATCCACAAAGGCATTTGTGACAGTGACATTGCACCATAGGCATTATTTTATTTGTGACTAAATTTACAATTTAACTTTATCTTACAATTTCTAAAATATGTTCTCTGTGTTTCCTCCCATCTCAGCAACTGAAGTCCAAGCTTTTACCTAGAGTGTTAGCCTCTTCTTAGAAACAGATTCATGTGTTAAGTAGTTATTGAAGAAGAAAACCCAGCAAAGTTGGGACTTCAAGTCTCTGAAAAATATCTTTAAGCAATGTACAGGAAAAATATGTACTTAGAATTTTAATTGTAAATTTTTGGTGATTAGTTGATGCTGACTCTTCATGTGAACAGAGAGAAATCTACCAGAAGCAAATAATGACAAATTACAAAAGCATATGTATTTATATGCCAAAATCTATTACAAAGTTATTTTCCAAAAATAAAGAATCTCCAAGACTTCCACAATATGTGTTGTCTTAAATTGTCTTTAACACAATCTGAAGTTTGCCTGTTTTTCCTGTTAGAATCCCCCAGAATCTGGTTAGCCACAGCGTGCTTCTTTGATTTTTTTATACATAAATCTCCTCATTGCTCATACACATTTGAAGAAACTTCTGTTACTACATAGCGTGAAAATGATAGCCTGAGAAGGGGGAAAAAAATCTTGATTGATAAAGAAGTTTCTCAGTCACTCAAATAGCCAAGTTAAGGAGATATCAACTAAAGAGACTGAAATGTCCGACAGATTCCAACTTTTCTTCCCAGGATTGCTCTGATACTAGCTGCTCTAGAGTGGACTGGGATTCATCTGCTGCCTTTTCTGTTATGTTATCAGAATCCAACCGTGGCCCCTCCCATTTCCTCTCTGGGCAGTCCTCTGGCTCAGCTCAATTAAAGGACAAATCCATGGCAGTCTGCAGCCCAGGAATTGTAATGAAGTCACCTGTCAGGCTCATACCTCACAGCTGCCCCTCTGTGGGTAATCTGATGGCCACTTGTCAGCTGTTTCACCCAGTCAAACACAGACAAAGGGCCTCCGATGCCTTCTTTATTCTAATCAATCTATGCAGAGACAGATGTTGAAATCCCAACAGGAAAAGGTACAATTTGATTTAGCATTCCGAACGGCCTTCTGTTGATATCTCAGGTCTCTCCGAACTGGAGATTCTCTTGCAACCAGGAAGCAGATGACTTCCTTTTTATTTGTTTTCCTCTTTCTGTCATTTGAAATAATGCTTTAGAGTGATATTTGATAGTATAGAACATTGCTCCGTGGAACATACCAGGATACCGTAAATTACTTGGTTTCTCAATGGACAAAGAAACTAGGTAAGTCAGACTTTTTGAAGAGATAGCTACAATCTTGCTAATGTCCTAAAATGTGCCAGAAGAATCCAAGAGCCAGTCATTCTTTTGTTTTCTCCACCAGCCAGATGAATATTAGTCAGAAAAAAAATTGAAAAATTAGAAGATCAAAGTGCAAGATTTGATTGGAAAGATAAGAGAATTGATATTGGTCATAGACTTGGTTTTCTACTGTTTGATCACAAATATTTTAGTGAAACTACTTGTTTTCTTAATGCAGCATTTCTCATTTTTTAGGGAATAATTTAATTCAATATACATACTATTAAATGCCCCAAATCAAATTCACTTCAGGCACCTTTTATATTAATTTTGATTCATGCTATCAAAATCTAAACCTTATTCTCTTCAGCAGATCTTTTCAAAGTAAAGATAACCTTAAAATTCTGAAGTATATATTTCCCCTGTACATTGCTTAAAGATGTTTTTCAGAGACTTGGAGTCCCAACGTTGCTGGGTTTTCTTCTTCAATAACTACTTAACACATCAATCTATTTCTAAGAGGCTAACACTCAAGATAAGAGGTTGGGCCTCAGTTGCTGAGATGGGAGGAAACACAGAGAACATATTTTAGAAATGATAAGATAATGTTAAATTTGGGGTGGTAAGACATTCCAGGACATTTCAAACGGAAGCCGGCTTGGAGTCCAGCGTCAGAGAGATGAGCAATGACAGGAAGACGTGGATTCTGCTCCCATCTTTTCCCCGAGAGCAGTTTCCATGGACACTTTGCTGGCTGGATGGTCAAGGCAGGGCGTGTGTGCCCCTGCACGCACACGGGTCTTAGGAGTAACGGGTTTTTGTAGAAGGAGGAGGGCGTGAGGACAAGAGCCTTCGGCCTCTCCCCGTGAAATCAATGCACAGCCCTGAAGTTGATTTTTTCGGAGAGGCGAGAGGTCTGTCCTACAGATGAGAACCAGCGCTTGTACCTGCCCTGCCGCGGTGCCTGTGGGAAATGGTGCTGGCAGAAAACAGGAAGAGGGCCTGCGGTTTCACACTCTGTCTGCCTTTAGAGCCTTTTGCCTGAGACAGGTGTCTGGGAAGAAAGGCCACCCCACCGAATGGCTTCCTTTTAGAAGAGTTATTTATTTAAAAATATCCAGGTAGATTGACTTTATTCTACATGACTGATTTTCAAAGTCTGTTTGGGGACTGCTGAGAACTCCTGACACCCTGTGACCCCTGTGTACTATTTTAAAACAACACTAAAGTGCTATTGATCTTCACCTCCTTTCACTGTCTCCTGAGTAGAGTTTTCCAGACAACCAAGGAATGGTGCACTGCTGGTTCTTTTAAAAATGTCTCAGTTTCAATTTTCAATATTGTGAATATCCGTGGGGATAGCCCACCTACGTCAAGGCTCTCTGGGGTCCTTGATAACTCTGCAGAGGGTTGGGGATTGAATGGGGACACCCTCTCCCGTATGTTGGAGCCTTAAGCCCAAAGGTGACTGTCTGGAGACACCTCATCTAGGAGAGAACTGGGGTCAATGGCATCCTAAGGGTGGGGTCTGATCCTTACCAAAAGAAGAAGAGTGTGCCCTGCCCCAGAAGCACAGGGGAAAGCTTCCTGGGGCTACATGGAGAAGGTGGCCTCCGCAGGTCAGAAAGAGACCCCTGGCCAGGACGGAACCCACCAGACACCTCATCTCACACTCCCTGTCTCCAGAGCCTTGAGAAAACACATTTCTGCTATTTAAACCAGGAAATTCTGGTTTTTGGTTTGTTTGTTTGTTTTGGTTTTTGTTGTTGTTGTTGTTGTCGCCTTAATGCCTGTGTCAGAGGACTGAAATAAATGCAGAAGAGCATTCTGAGAGCCCAAATTATGGGGGCTGCTGGACTGCACCAATGACATCATGATGACGTTAAAGTCACCCTGTGAGGCCCAGAGAAGAAAACAGAAACCCATGATTCACTGTGGCTGCCATTATACCTTTGAACAAAACGGTTGGCACATTGTGGTGATAGGTGTTTTGAAATGCCAAATCCTTTGCCATAATAAAGTCCTTTAGATGAATCTTCCAACCTACTCCAAAATTCTTAGCATTGCATTCAGGTTCTGTGCTTGGGGCCTCAATTTCCTGATTCAACACCATCTCTTTCTATCCTCTTTAAGTCTACAGAAAGTAATTCTCAGATTCCTGGGGGCGTGCGCAGAACCAATCTTCAAAATGCAAAGTATGTTTCATAGAGAAGCATGTGGGAATAATTGGGAAAACTGTTCATGGTATATGCTCTTTTCTTTTGCATCCTTGACTTTCTCCAAATAATGTCTGTCCCTTCCATCTTCTTACAAATGATGAGGGCAAAACAGAATTGAAGCAAAATGATAGAGTTCAAACCTAGAATATGTCAAAATCAGTAACTTTTTCAAATCACTTTATATCCTCCTGTAAAATAGAATAAGCCAAAAAGTCCACATTGCTACATTATGAAAACAACCTTGTTGTGTCTACATCATATAACTTGGTACTTCCATGATATCACTGAGTTTTCTTGAAGATTCATTAAAGAAGGCTTGGTTATGAGTTGCCATAATGTTAAACCTGTGATTGGTGAACACATACAGTTTAAAAAATTGAGTTGAAAAATGCAGAATTGTGGCTTTTAAAATAAGAGGTTTAAAGTAATAATTACCTTATGATTGTAATGGCTAACCAATTAATAGCTTTTTCAATTTTGAGGAATAAAGGATTTCAATAAGGGTCTAAAGAGATTGCAAATACACAATGTGGGAGACTACTGCTTGTGTCCAGGGGCAACCAGACCAATGTGACTTTGCAAAGAAATAAATTTCCCAGTTCATGGCTTTTATAATTGCAGGTACTGGAAATTCACTCATGAATGGAAGGTTCTCTAAGTAGGGATTTCAAGAGTATGACTATCATTGGACCCAATGGATCCAGGGCTTCGAGGTATTTCTTTAGGATCTTTTCTCCACTCATGGATTTTGCTTATTCTTACCTGCATTTGCTCTGTGTCTGTTTGTTTGGTTTGTTTTACAAGCAGGCTTGCTCTATTTGGTAGGGAAGATGACTTGGGATGGCTGACAGTCCCAGGCTGGGTCCTTCCACTTGGCCCTGATTTTACTCGCCCTTCTGCAGTGTGACCTTGCCAATGCTCCACGAAGAGGCACATTCTGATTCCCCTACCCAACATCAACCACCACCTCCGACTGAATCCGGCTGGACTTAGTGACTTACAGATAAGACATGTAAAGGAAGTGACGTTGCATGACTTCCAAGGCTATTCACACACACACACACACACACACACACACACACACACACACACATGTTTTTTTTTTGTTTTTTTAAGAGAGAGAGAGAGAGAGAGAGAGAGAGGAGAGAATTTTAATATTTATTCACACAGGTGTTTTTTGTGTGGGTCCCTTGCAATGCTTCCTTTCTTTCCTCGCCCTCTTGGATCACTTGCTCTGGACCACGCCTCCTGGGGAGAAGTCCAGGACCCACGGAGAGTTCACATGTTCCAGCCAATAGCCCAACTCAGACTTCCAGTCATTGCAGCACAGATACCAGATGTAATTACACAAAGTTTCCAGATTATTCTGCACACTAGCCAGACCTAGAAATATAGGTCTTCTCAGTGGAGGCCCCCACACTGTGGACTAGAGAGACACAAGTCGTCAGAATACCTCACCAGAGAGAGTGCCTGACCTTCTTGAAGCAAGCTATGTGGGTTGCTTTGTTATGCAGCAAAAGTGATCAAGACACATAAGGGAAGGACTGTTTCTTCTACTTATGAATAGCTATCCCAGGGAACAGTGATTTTCCTAGTTTTTGTCAAAAGTTCAAAGTGGAGGCTGGGCAAGGATGTCCTCTCCAGGAGGCTGCCTCCTCTGGCCTGGGTGGGGCATTATGATTGACAGACTCACCCAGTCCTATGGGATGGGAGAAGCATTTCCCCCCAAAGAACCAGCAGAACGAAAATAGACCAAATAGAGCAAGAGCCTAGAGTTTACTTCCCAGATATCATTGGGATCTCATGGACCACATCACTCAGTCACTTCTTTCAACATATTGGCTCACCCTAGGTAAGAGGCCCAGCAGAGCTGCTCAAAGCTTGCCATCAATGCCAGTTGAAGGCTTTTTGCCATCTTCTGTAAGAAAGAAGCCTTACCCTGGCAGCTCCCAAGAAAGCACCCTACATATATCTTAATCCCTAAAATTCCCAGAATTAACTTTGATGTCCTTCAATCTACCCATTCATCCTAGATTTTAACTCCCTGACCTGTTATATTTGGAAACATTTCAAGGTCAGTTTAAATTAGAAGAACATTTTCACTGTGTCATGGTGAGCCAGGCGGAACATGGGTAGCTTACCAAGAAATTTGGCTGATCTGGATGTTGGGGTCTTTTAATGTGATCACTCACAAAAGAAATGAAAGCCGTTGTTATTTAAATGATGCCATGTAAAGAGGCCAATGACACGTTTTCATTTTAGTTTATTTCATATAAATATAATTGCAATGATTCTAAAGAGTAGGGTAGGATCTGTCTCCCCTCAGATCGGAAGCCTTCAGAAGACTGAATAAAGGAACAGCTACCATTTATGGTATAATTTCTAATGCAAAACTGTCAAGTACTTACCTGGATTTCCCTCATTTTATCCTAACAAAAGCCCCACCCCAAAATAAAATTCTTAGGTGTGCCTGGTGGTGCACGCCTCTAGTCCTAGTGACTTGGAAAGCTGAGACGGGAAGATCACACACGCAAGGGCTGCCTTGGCATCTTAGGAAAGCCTGACTCAAAAAGATAGAATAAAAAGGGCTGGAGATGTAGCTCCGTAAAGTGCCCTCGCAGTCAATCTGCAGTACCATAAAAAGGAAGGAGTAGGCAAATAAATTGATTAGTTTAGTGAAATAAGAGGCCAAGCCCAAGGACTGAGTTCAAATCTCAACTCTTTCACTTAGTGGATCAATGATCATAGACCAGCAATTTAACTTCTCAGTCAGTGCCTCCATTTTTCTATCTGAAGTATGGAATAGTAAGGGTGACCTTGATTCCACTGTGCCCTGGAGGGCAGTACATGAATTAGTTAATGTGTCTAAAGGGCCTTGAGTGTACCTGGAGAATGTTAACTTTGATGTAAAAGTTAGCTTTTACTTTTCTCATTTTATTAACTAGAACGTGAGACTTGAAGAGGTCAACTAACTTATCCAGATCAAAGCCCCTAATATGCTAGAATTAGAATTTAAATCTAGGCCGTGCAATTTCAGAATCGATGCCTACAATGTCTAGTCTAAACAGACTTCCCTGGAAGAGAAATGGAGAGTAGTGGAGAAATCTCAGAGGAGAGCGGCGACGTAGGAAGTCCTTGCAAACAATGTTGGTGGAGTCTGAAACAGAGTGTGTGGACTCTCCCTCACCAGTGTTCAAGTAGGCAAAGCCAACATTATTCTTCTCATATCACTGCTGATGAAAGTGAAGCTGAAGAACTCTAAGGGCTGGCCAAGGGGTGAAATGTGATTGGTGAAGTCTCCTCAGAACCCCAGTCTCCTGACTGCAAACATGGAGAGATTGGGGACAGAGAACAGAGCTGGTCTTGACTTTGAGTGGAATATATCGGACTGTTCTTTATAAATTCTTTGCTTGCTTGTTAAGTTGGAAAACACAACTAAGGACGGTTTTCCGTTGAAACAATTATCATGCTAGGATCTTCTGATGAAGAGGCCAATATTTTTTGGGCTATAAAGAATCAGATAGCAAACAGAACAGGAATGGCTTCTTATTCAAATTCCCCATAGAGTCCACAGTTCCCTCTGAAACTTCATGATTGCAGCTCACATTCCTCTTAGCCTTCTGGTCTTCTGAGTTCCCACCAGAAATTCCCATTGGGTTCCACCTAAAACATCCAAAAGCTTTCCCAGCTTTCACCTCTAAACTTGTAAAAATTCCTTCTGCAAACCGTTTCCAAAATCTTCTGAACCACATGGTTGAGTTAGTCATAACAATGACCCCACTTCTGGCACCGATTTCTGTTTTAGTCTGCTCTTGTGTCACTGTCACCAACATACCCAAGAAGAACAATGTAGAGGAGGAAAAGGTTATTTGAGTCTCACAATTTCAGAGGGCTCACTCCATAGAGAGCTGACTCCGTTGCTCTGGGCCCACATCATGGAGAAAGGCCCAGCAGAGGAGAGCTGCTTCGCTCATCCCGGGATCAGGAAACACAGCAGTGGGGAAGGCAGATGCACCCTTCCAGGGCCTGCCCAGTGAGCCACCTCCTACAGCCATGCCCAACCTGCCTGGAGTTACCACCCAGTCATCCAAACTGCGAAGAGCTGACTAGGTTACAGCTCTCTCAATCCAACACTTTACCTCTGAATATTCCTGCAAGAACACAGGAGCTTTGCGGGACACCTCACATCCACACCATAACATGCACCATTGGTAATGGGGTGTGGGGGTGAGTTTTGCAGGTGGGCTATTTTAGTTATTTTTATTTAAAGAGTTTCTCTATAAGGGAGTTGCTTCTGATCCGAGACAAGAAGGTGAGCTGCCATGGACAAGTGTTCCGGACAGCAGACTCCTCAGCAGGAAACTCCACCTCGATGTGCTGAGTTACAGGGAGGAAACTTGTGGGGCTGGACCAGAGGAAAGGAGGAGAGTGCGGAGCCAAATGCAGGAAAGCATGGTGGGGAGACCAGCTTCTGCACCTTGTAAGGACTTCGTGTTTTATCCTCGGGGAATTACGATGGAAAGCAGTAGGCTCCTGGTCTGGTAGAGCTCACTGTGGTTGCAGTAGGAATAATGAGTGAGGGAAGGCTGCAGTCGGGTGTGGAGGGCAGAAGTTTGGCATGGACTCGAGGTCACAGCACAGCAGATGGAGGGGAAGCGCCCAGGCTTGTTCTGGAGATGCACTCCATTCTTGCTCATTGGTGTGTAGGAGGGACTGGCTTGGGAATGCCAGGAGATGGCATGTGTGTTTTCTAGGAGGAGAAGGAAGGAATTTAGGGAGCCTGTGGATGGACCAGCTCAGCTTGGTCAGTGATTAGTAGTAAGTCTGTGGTGTTCCGAGGACAGACCTGTCAATCAGCTGAGCGAGCGAGTCTGAAACTAAGAGAAGAGGGCAGAGCTGCACATTCTCATGGAGGCACTGGGGTCTACGATGGTTTTGAAGCTATGCGGAAGGCAGATTCCCTTGAGAGCATGTACAGACAGAGGCAAGAAAACCTATGTCAGAGCCCAGAGGCCACACCAGGGTCCACAGGGACCTTGAAGCTGGGTGCAGTCGTATGTACCTAGGGTACCAGCCATTCAGGGGGTCCAGGCAGGAGGATCGCTTGAGCCCAGGAGTTCAAGGGCAGCCTGGGCAACAAAGAGACACACAACTCAAAAAAGGAAGGAAAGAAGGCAGGGAGGAAGGGAGAGAGGACTATTTTGAGAGAAGACCTTAGCTGAGGAGATGGAGGAGGAATTGCTGGAGAGAATGGAGGACCCCGAGTGAGCACCTTCTTAGAAGACAAAGGAAGCCATACACACAGCAGGGACCAGCCCCCTGGACAGGCTGCCGAGCGCCCTGTGGCTGAGCATGATGAAATGCTCACTTTATTGCTGACCTTGGGCGGGACCCATCACCATGAAAACAACATTGGCAGGGCGACAGAAAGAGGAACTGGAATGTCAGGAAGAAAGCATGGATGGTGTGGAAATTAACATAGAAATTCTCCCTCTGGAGGAGGCAGAGTCCTGGCTGCTGGTTTTTTTTTTTTTTTTCTGTGATGGGTGGTGCTGAAGCATGTTTGCAGGAACATGAGAAAGACCAGTTCTCGAAAGGGGAGTTACCGAGGGAGAAGAGCAGACCCCAGGAGAGCGACTGTACATAGAAACATTCTTATGACATCCACACAGAAGAATCTCCACTTAGGACTCTGTAGGCTACTTTCTAAAAAGCTATTTTGAGGTTTAATTGCATTCCAATGTTCAAGATGAGTGGAAGAAAGAATACCAGAAGAGAATAAAAGTTTGCTTTGTGCAATATTCATACATAAATGCAATTAAGCTTCAAGCCATGGACTAATGGAGCACTTGCAGAAGAACAGCAGTCCTGCAGGCTCGAACGAGAGCAGGAAAATCATTGTTACCTGCATGGTGTGTGCTGCAGCCCTACAAATACCTGCCAACTAGTTTTTGAAAAGTGCCATAAAATCAGTTTGCTGTGTAAAGAGCTAGGCAACGTCTTCATCCTCAAACACAAATTATGTTGATACTTTTAATTTATTTTTCATATTGTGGCAGAGATGAACACATCTATATTTGAATCAGGACAAATTTGAGGATACTATTCAGAGCCATTTAAATTCTTTGTAAGGAGGCCTTTATGCCATAAATTACTATGATGGTGATGAAGATGATCAATATTTATGTTGCCTCTGCTGGTTGCCAGAGCACACTGGGTGGCATTCTGAATGAGGGACTTATTTATAGGAATTGCCGCCTGCATCAGGCCATTGCACAAGGCACAACCCTAATATCCTGACCCAAGCACCAGTGAGCAAGGCAGGTTTCCACTCAGCGATGACACAGCTGTGGACTGCCCACGTCAAGGACAGCAGAAGCAGCTCAGTGTTGGTTATCGGCCATGGTATGTCGTTCTCACCTGAGTGATCGCTCTGCCTTCCAGGTGAACTGGTTGAGAAGGTAGTTGAGATTGTGACATTCACTCTCCATTGTTTTGTGGCTGCTGTTTATTTCCAATAACCTAATAAGAGGCTGTGTGAGTTTTTGTTGTTGTTTTTATCCATTTTAAAATGTCTTTTGTCTTGTTGGTCTATGTCCTTTAACGTTGCTGATGTTGGACTTAAGAAGGTGAGGGTGACAAGGACCCGAGTCCCAGCCCAGGTGGGGCTGCCTTGTGTGTGGGTGGCACAGCAGCAGGACAGGAAGCTCAAGTGGAGGAGAGACAGCCGAGCTGGAGAGTCCGGGGCCAAAGCAGCCGCTAAGCATTTTGGCTGTTGGGGTTGAGGGGGCAGAAGACGGACAGGAGACCATCAGCAACCTGCTCCCTGCAGGCTCCACCCCCTGCTGCATCGTGACTAAAGGACGAGGCATCCCAAGGCCACCTGCTGAAGATCAGCAGCAGCTGTAGGACACTGCAGAGATGCGCTGGCTCCGTTTCTCCCAGATGGCGAACTTGGGTTCCTTCATGGTCTAGATGCACATCCCACAAAGGCTCTTTCCAACAGCTCAGGCTGCGCCTCCTCTCGCCCTGCTTTCAGGCTTCAGCCCTGCCACACACAGCTGGGGGGTCGCGTGACATCTCTGCATCCGAGCTCCTTCAGCAGCAAAAGAAGGCGGCCACCCTGGTCAATCAGCAGCTGTTGTCATGGCCAGAGACTAAGCAGGCCAGTGGATGGGAATTGCTGAACATGGTTTCTTTCAGAGTAAATACCCAAGGACACCAAACATGCTTTTTCCCCTTGTTAATCCACTTTCCAAGCTACCAACATAGTCCCTTTCTTTCCCAAGAGAGTAAAATGAATTCAATAAGATAGTATAAAGTACTTGGACTGATTAGAATACTAGAGTCATGGTTATGGTCCCTATAACCCCCAAATATACAGAACGGGTTGTTACAAATGTATATGTGTGTGTTAAAATGAAATCAAATAGAATACAAAAAAATAAGTTATATTATATGGGTATTAAAGTAAGATTTACTTATTATAGAAAGCTTTGTGCTATACCCAAGAGTTTGGTATTTGCTTTTTGCCAGAGGGAATAGAGGATGCTTTTCTCATTCTCACAGTTAGTCTCTGAGCACTGCAGTGTTAATGCAGCACCGCTGGATTATTTATTGTCGTTCTGCCATTGTTGAGCTTTCTCCCAATACCAACTTCTATTAGAGTAAACATTATTGAGCACAAATTGCTGTTGATGTACATGAGTACCTGTTAAGGATTAACTCCTGGAAGGGACGTTGTGGATCAAATATATAAGCACTTTGAATATCATCCTTCTGCCTTTTCAAAACCACCCCAATTTTGCTCTTACACTCACCTCCAATGTGTTTTTCAGGTGCAGGAGTAAACCTGGAGGCCAATTGCAGTCTGCAGCTATAGACTGCCGGGAGCAAAGGTGGAAGTGATGCCTGTGGGGAGCAATCCCTTGCCCCTGCTGTCACTGCAGCTTGATTTTAGCCATCTCTGTATCCACATCCACATTGCTCTGCCCCGCCAGCCTGTCCTCTCCAGCTGTGCTGGTCCATGCTGAGATGCTCATTTCAGAACAGCTGTAAGGAACCTTCTTGCGAGTGGCCTTCCATTTCTCGGCATCACCGCTAACTGCTCACATTTCAGGCCTTAACCAGGTGCCGGTGGGAAGCCAGGTCACCAGCAGGGCTCCCATGGCCCTCAGCTTGTTCCTGCTTTTAAACCGCTTACCCTGCACTCTGGTTGGCTTTCCCTTCCAGCACTTAAGTTTGCAAAAGTCAGACTTCTGCCTTTCTTGATCATTTTTATACTTCCAGGATTTGACACGAACTAGACTCCCATAAATAAATAAACATCTAGATGAAAATATAAACAAGGTTAAATTGCTTTCATGCCTGGATACATAGAATTATAGATATTAATAACTCAAAACTCACCCAACTAGGTAAGTGGTGGTGCCCGGAAGACCAGGATGAGTACAGAATTACATTTTATTGGAAAAAAAAACAAATTAATCTGATGTTTAACAATAATTCAATTTAAATTCCTTGGGTTAAATAAATACATTGAAGTCTCTAATTAAATCTGATGCCTTCTTAAACTATCTGGTTCATATTTTTCCAAGATGTCCTGGAAAACATTAACTAGTCATATGTTGTTAACTTAAGCTTGTGTCTCTAGAAAAAAGTATTGAAGCGTGCATTAGGTAAATGCATACATCTATAGGATTAATTAATAAAAAACAACAAAAGCCTGAGTCCTCTCAATAGTTTTCATTTCTATATACTAAGGGTTTTATTTACTTTTATTTTAATGGTTTTTAAAAAGGAAAGAAATAATGAATTCCTCAGAAGACTCAGGATTTCTTATTTTCTAGGATTCTTACAATTATTTTCTGTATGGATGTTTACTTCCTTCTGAGAACTACTAAAAAATAAACCAAACAAAATTCATCAAATAAACCTCACATTTAATATATACTCTGATTCCTTAAAAATAGCAATAGGGAAGTTTTTTCTAAGCACAGTGACTGAGTTTCTGCTAGAAGAAATCCATTTGTAGACTGAGCAATGAGGAAAACATGGGCCCTTTATAAGAAATGGGAGACTTGGGCTGGGATGGTGGCTCAGTGGTAAAGACCTTGCCTCCCAGGTGTGAGGTACTGGGTTCCATTCTCAGCACCGTGTGTGAATAAATGAATAAAATAAACTCTATCAACAACTAAAAACAATATTAAGAAAAAGAAACAAAAAACTGATGAAATTCTAAGCAAAAGATGATTAGGGAAACAAATAGAAAAAAATCTAACAAGGGGCTGGGGCTGGGGCACTTGCCTAGCACACATGAGGCACTGGGCTCGATCCTTAGCACTGCATACAAAAATAAGCAGATATAATAAAGGCATCCTGTTCATCTACAGGATGGACATTCCGTATTTAGCACAGCCCTGAGCGTAACTGGTGTGCAGGTGTGCCAACCGGCCAGTGGACCTGGGTGCACTTTCCTGCAGAGGCAAAGAGGAGGACTCTGAAATCCGGCTTCAGCACCTTTCTGCTCTCACCTAAGGTTCTTTGCAGCAGTGGGCAGAGAAGTCTTTTGACTTGGTACCTTTTATTAGAAATCCAAATATAATTGTGAAATCAATTTCCTGGTATTCAGGTTTGTTAGCAAATTGAAAAATCCTTCATCCACCTTCATCTCTTAATATTGGTCAGTAAGAAGTGTAAACAGTAGAGCAATGATGATAACTGTGCACTGTTTATTGCTAAATGAAGGGCCCTTCTAAGACTTTTGGTACACCATGAAGTCATAATGAGAATAATATGGGTGATTTAGAGAGAGTTGGAATCTAAGAATTTAGAAAAAGAACATGATAAAACAGATTTCCATTGTTTATTGTATATTTATTGTATTCCTTATTATTTTATTTTATTTATTACTATTTTTATTATTTTATTTTTTTATTATTTTATTTTATTTATTTATCATGATGGTGAATCAGAAGCACCCACCTTGCTTTTTCTATATTTTTATGTTTTGCAGTGATCAGTAGGGAAAATTAAGACCCAAGGTTCCCATGGTTATTCAATTCAACATAAAAAACAGCAGTCGGGTCAAAAGCGAGACAGTCACCAGGGCAGGGAGATTCTGGAGACAGGAGAAAAGTTTAGAAGAGAAATTGGTGCTTTAATTGACAGCTGTAGGGGAGGCTGGTGGAGGAGGAATGGGTGCCACAGATACTCAAAAATTGAGTCAACTCTTACTTTAGTCAGCTTTTTTGCTGCTGTGATCAAAAGGCCAGACAGGAACAACGTTAGAGGAGGAAGTAGATTTGGGGCTCAGGATTTCAGAGGTTTCATCCATAGACCTCCGGGTCCATAGCTCTGGACTGAAGGTAAGGCAGCACACCCTGGCAGAAGAGCCCAGGTGAGAGAGGGAAGCACATTTTCAGTACCACCAGGACATGGCCACCAGGAAGCAGAGCTCAAGCTCATTCCAAAAGCAAGCCCCATCCGCCCTCCTCCTCCAGCCACACCCTACCTGCCTTCATTACCACCCAGTTAATCTGCATCAGTGGATTAATGCACTGATTGAGACTCTCAGAACCCCATCATTTCACCTCTAAGCTTTCTTGCATTGTCTCACACATGGGCTTTTGGGGGGATACCTCACATCTAAACATTAACAAATATTTTATGCTTTTGTTATTTGATTTTGAGTTATATAACCATATTTGTAAAAAGTTAGAAAATGCGTATAAACATAAACAAATTTGTTATCTGTTTCTCATTTTCAATGATACGGCTAATTTTTAACATACGATATGTTTGAACATTTTGCACAAAAGCAATATGATACAAGACAGTATTTTGTAACTTCTTATTTCTAACTACTTATTTCTAAGTTGGTATATGTACTTCTGTAACAGTATTCCTAATTGCTTTATAGAATTACCTTATGTTTGTAGGTTATTATTTAAAGATCAATTTTTTTTGTAGTTTCCAATGTTTTGATATTATAAACCAAGCTATAATGAAGATGTGTATACATTACGTTATATGTGATCATCTTTATAGAAAAATTCATTCATATAGAATTTTGGGGTAGAAAAATTTTTTAATATTTTAATTATTTTTATAGTCTGTTTAGAATATTTTTCAGAAAGGAGATGATCTATACTCTCACAAAAAAGTATATTAGTACTGTATCTTTATCTCTTCTGAAAGCTCTACACACTAGGAATGCAGTGTTTTTAAATTTTCAATTTAATATGCAATTCATGACTTGTTAGGGATTTAATTTGCAGTGTTTGATTTCTGGTGGTTTTAACATGTGAACATTTTAAATTACACAGGTATACTTTTCCTGAGACCTCCTTGTAACACGAATGATCAGTTCAGTAACTCACGTCTTTCTCATGGTGGCTCCACGTGATGTCATAGGTTCAAGACAGCAAGTGTGTCTTGCAAGCCTTCTTGAAGCTGTTATTAGAGTTGGCACACCACCGGAACCAGGACAGATTACATGCTCAAACCCAAGCACCAAAGGCAAGCAGCATGGTGGGCCCTCCCGCCCTGTCTGTGGGCTTTCCATCCACAGATTCAACCAGCTGCACATCAAACTACTTGAAAAAACTTGCACCTGTCCTAAACATGTACAGGCTATTTTTCTTGTCATTATTTCCTAAACAATACAATATAATGTCTGTTTATTTAGCATTTATATTGCATTAAGTATGATATGTAACCTAAAGATTATTTAAAGTATATGAAGAATGTGCTTAGGTTACAGGCAAATACTATGTACACCATTTTTTAAGAAAGTTGAGCATCCAAGATTTTCTATCTGCAGATAGCCAGGGATGAGGGTATTCTGAAAATTCACTAACTTGACAATTGTTAGCTATTTTTCATCCCTAATAAGTTTATTTGTCCCCTTGTGGATTCTGGGAGAAAAGAAGCAGGTTTGAGGCATAATGGAAAAGTGTTCTATGCTTCACCTATTACCAAGTTAACAGGCTGTGACACCTCTCCATCATATCACAGCTCTGAACCTAATTTTCCTCTCTGAAGAATGAGGGGCTTAGACCTAATGATATCCAAAATCTCTCCTAGCCTTGCAACTTTTATAATGAGAGGTAGCAGAGTGTAGGCTATTATCTCATCACAGAAAAAAATGTAAGAGATAGAAGCCATTCATTTGAATCAAAGCTTTTCGGTTTAGCCTGATTGAAGGTTTGGCTCAGAAAGGTGGGTATAAAAATTCCCTTGACAGCAATCTATGGGGAAAGTATTTAGTCTCATTTATCAATACAAAATGGATCATTGGGGAAAAAAAGTTTCAACCAGTTTTCAAGTCAGGAAGGAAAGAATCCTCACACTGACCATTCTTAGACATCTGCTTCTATCATTTGTAATTGACTATTTATTTCCATTTCAAAATGATTCCTGATTGTTTTGTGATGAATGTTCAAATCGTTAGTGTGCAGGTGAGAAATGAAGTAAACTGTACGGAACTGAGGACCTACCCTGGGCTTTACATGTAGGGTTACGACTGTACTATTTCTCTTTCCAAGAAAAGTCACTCATGCTATTTGTCATTTAGCCAGCTAATATTTTTTAATACGATGACAAAATAATAAATATTATAATAGAAATTCAGGATGAGTTACATTGTCTGAATATTCCCACTAGACTGTCACAGAATGAAACACTTCTTTTATTTAAAAATAGAAAACGACCTTTAAAATTATTTCCCTGTTCGATGAAATAGATATGCTGCAGCAAGGGGACTTTCTACAGCAAGGGAATGATTTTATGAAGCCCACCAATATACAGAATGCACACAAATCTCACGTGGAGAGTTCATAAGCAGCTGGTAGAGAGGACAGAGAAAACAGGACTCACAGCTGCTTCCTTGAGAGACACAGAGCAGTGGGTTCAGTGTAGACCGTACGTGGTCAAACGGGAGCACAGTGTGCAGGCTCCTTCTAGCAAAGTAAAAAAAAAAAACAAAACAAAACAATTAAGACTTCTAACAGTGAATTTCAAACTGAGATTACGTCACCAAAAAGCCTCCCAGAAGTTGCTTTCAAGGAAAGTAAAATTTCCCAAGGGAGAGGGAATGATAATCGTTGATTACGGGGAATTCCTTACGTATTTTGTTTTTCATTTGGGAGTGGCGGGATAAGAAACTCAAGATTCTATTAAATATGTTCCCTAATAAATGTGTATAGCTGAGGAAATATAGTGAGTTTTGAAGTATACAATTTAAAATACCAGGTCATTTATCTCATATATTAAGGGATATGGGGTGGAGCGAGGAATCAAACCAGGCAAAAGATAAACATCCAAAAGCGATCTTAATAAAAACAAGAGAAAAAGAGAAACAAAAAATAGTACAAGAAAACATAAAGACAGTTAATCAAAACTGTTTCGACTTTTTGAATAATCCTATATATAAAATGACTTAATTCAAGATAGAGATTGAGTTTTAAAAATCCAGTTGCATGTTATTTGTAAGAGATACATTGAAAACATAATTATGATTGAAAAGCAATGTGTAAATATATGTGTGCATATAAACACATATGGAAAAATCTAGCCTACAAAAGTCAGGTAAACTCTATTTATAACTGAAAAGATGGTTTTTAGGGTTGAGAAATCTAATAACTATATATTACACACACCAGAAGATATCTTTATAGAACAAATTTAACATATAAGAAGCAAATTTTTATGGAATTACAGACAGGTATTTAAAAACTCACCACCATAGTTTGAGGTTTCAAAAATAGTATTTCAGTTTTACACAGGTCCTGTGTCTGAAAAACTTTCCAAAAGATGTGGAAAAATAAACAACAATATTAATAACCTTGACTTAACCTCATTATGCCACTTTCTTTCTTAACAACTTCATTAAGAGATAACTTGAATATCATTTTTAATTGCTTTTATTTTTAAATACAGGAGAATGCATTACAATACTCATTGCACATATAGAATACAATTTTTCATATCTCTGCTTGTATATAAAGTATGTTCACACCAATTCATGTCTTCATACCTGTACTTTGGATAATGATGTCCATCACATTCCACCATCGTTGGTAATCCCATGCCCCCTTCCTTCCCCTCCCACCCCTCTGCCCTATCTAGAGTTCGTCTATTCCTCCCATGCTCCCCCTCCCTACCCCACTATGAATCAGCCTCCTTATATCAGAGAAAACATTTGCCATTTGTTTTTTTGGAATTGGTTAACCTCACTTAGCATTATCTTCATCCATTTATCTGCAAATTTTATGATTTTATTCTCTTTTCTTGCTGAATAAAATTCCATTGTGTATATATGCCACACTTTTTTAAATCCATTCATCTACTGAAGGGCATCTAGGTTGGCTCCACAGTTTAGCTACTGTGAATTGTGCTGCTATAAACATTGATGTGCCTGTGTCCCTGTAGTAGGCTGTTTTTAAGTCCTTTGGGTATAGACTGAGGAGAAGGATAGCTGGGTCAAATGGTGGTTCCATTCCAAGTTTGAGATAACTTGAATTGCTGCAGCCCGGCTGGCTGGGCAAAATAGCCTGGGGGGGGGTGAGGAGCAACTTGTGTACATTGATACAGCAGGAGTGGGAGCCGTTTATGGTAGGACAGGAGGGGTATAGATACATTCCACACAGCTTATCTAATTAACATAAACTAGATACAGCAGTCAACCAATAAGGAATCTCCACACTTAATGGCTCGCTGGCGTTGTTACTTCACAAACCACTCCCTCTGCAAAATGCCAGGCACCATCCTGACTTGTTTACAGACTTGTTTACAGGTTGGAAAGGACTGATGAGCCTGTCCATAAGGAATTCATTGCACAAGCTGAGAAATGTACATCAACATTTAGAACAGCTCTCTCTGGAAGGGATGGTGAATAAGCATCAAGAGGCAGCTTTGTGGGCGGACTGGTAGGTATTGGTAGCATAGGTACTATTGCTGCGCTTCATGGCTCACTTATATGCCACACACCTTGTTCTGTATATTTTGTATATCAAATAATATAGTTAAAATCCTCCTAAGAAAACAACACTGATATTGATGAGTGAAAGCGGCACAGAAGCCAGAGAATGACATATGACGGGCCCATTTCTCCCACCCTTGCATAGAACAGAGAGCAGGAATCTTAAGTCTCACTGCTAATACCTTCCCCCCAACTGACTGCCAAAATCAAAAAGCAAACCAACAACATAAATCCAAAGTCTTGGCAGCTTCTCTATTGTCTACTAATTTTGAAGCACTTCTTAAGAGCTTCTCAATCTCTACTTCAGCTGTCAATGACAGTGTGACCTGGTGGAGCATTTCAGATCTTGGGGGAGCATGTGCGTAAATTGGACCCAGCACCAGGGCAGGAATGTGGTCTGGGAAGGGGAGAAGGTGGGAGGCAGAAAATGGAAACCCACATCCACCTTAATCACAGAGACTCAGGTGCTTTCTCATGAGGTACCAACACTCCCACTTATATAAATTATCAGTTCCATATCCTACGGCCCCTTGGCCTGGTGGTTCCTCGCCCATTAACTCTATTTTTGTGTGACCTTAGCATTTCAGTCAGATAAATCAATTGTAATAATGGATACCTTTATTTACTTGAGTAGATGTGTTTAAAAGTATCTAAGGAAAAAAAAAACAGTGCTACTTGAGTGCTTTGGACAAACATAAAAACGTACCATCTTACAGAGAATGCAAAATTATATAGATATAGCTATTCCCAGAAAATAAAGAGGATGATACTCATCCTGAAAGGCTCGGTGCAGAATTCTCCTCCGATTCCATCCATTAACATAATTCTGTGGTCAGAAATGGAATCCACACCTATTACTTCATCTGAATGATGGTCTTGCACATTTAAAATGACTCTTATCTACCTTAAGAGAAATCATACTTTATAGATTCTTCTGGCAAATTTTAAACGGTTTGTTCAGCCTCAAGTATGAAATAATTTTCACAATGGTGATTTCTCTAAGAAGGAATTGGGATTTTAAAAAATTATTTCTGGTTATCCTAAGATGAGTGCTAAATGATATCTGTATGTGGAATTGTATAATTAACTGGGATACTTATCTTACTCTATGAGCCATCAAAGTAATGATTATATAAAAACATTTGTCCTTATTGAATAAATCATAAGAACTCATTAGAACTGGGTTATTAGGACAGTAAAATCCTGACAGCATCAGCCACAGATACAAAAGTCTTCAAGTCACTTCTTAAGAGAGGATTTACAATTTTCCACGTCCAAGGACTTCCTCTCCCCTCCCTGGAGACTTCATTGGCATTTAGAAGCAATCCCGCATCCCGGCTTACCCAGGATTTACATCTCTGGAGGCTTGGCGTCCATTCCTCAGAGCCCTGCTTTGGATTACTGTGGGATTGTGTAGGATTATGCAGTGACTATCAGAAGTGAGCATAAATACCGTGTGGTCTATACCTTTCTCGCATTATCTCAGAAAAGGCAGAACCTCCTTAAAAACCAAGTTTCACACAACCGGGCAGTCAATGAAATTTTTAGTGACTTTTGAAATCATTTTGTATGCAAGCCCAGTCAGAAGCAGGGAGAGGACGTGAGTTCAGACCCAGTGCTAGAGGATTCACCCAGTTGGCGCATTAGGAGGTGTTGAGAGCTCGCGTCTTGAAAGGCCAGCAGATGTTGGCCATTGCCCTCTGTGTGATCCCGCATTCCAGTAGGGGACACGCCCTGCGTGGTTTCTCCTTCCTTCCTTCCCTTCTTTCTCCTCTTCTCCCCTCCCTCCCTCCCTTTTTTCTTTTATTTGCAGGTAAATTAGTTGACTTCTTAGGCACACTTTATTCCCAGAGTTTGAAAATACACTTACAGAGGAAGGACTCATTGGGTAGAAGGTGACTGACTATCCAGAGTGGATACAGTGAGAATATTTGGCCTTTTCAAAAATGTACCTTCTCTGTCTATCTGATAACCCAGGTCCACATCTTCCATGTTGTTCGACCTAAGAATTCATTAGGAATTCAACCGAGGGCTTTCTGAAAAGCCCCAAGCGCACACCCTGTTCATGTTCTTCAAAAAGGCTGAATGGAAGAATCTGTGTTTTCTTAACTCTGCTACTCTGTAACCTCTTGAAGACAAAATCACCTGGGATTTTTTTTTAGGTGCAGATGCAGAATACCTTTATTTATTCATTTATGGTTTACATGGTGCCGAGGCATGTGTAAGGCAAGCGTTCTACCACTGAGCCCCAGCCCCAGCCCACGTGTGATATGTTTTTAAGAGTAGATTCTAAAATTTGGTAAAGTTTAAGGTGTCAGTTCAATCTAGTGGAATATCCAAAGCTGCATAACATTTGTGTAAGTATCAGGCGTGTTTAAAGGTTGCAAATCAAGTATTAAGGAACAGTCTAGTTTTCAGATGCATTTAACATACCTTTTGTAGCATCTGATATAGAACAGGCCCATAACAAACATCAACTGAATAAAGTAACAAATCATATGTTTGTTTCTGAAAACAAATAATGATAGCATATTAAAATTCCCCATTACCTATGTCACTGAGGGAATTTTTAAAAATACTAAATAGTTGTTTTAATTTCCCTTAAATCAGATACCCTTGCTAAGCCAGATGAACATAAATGGGCAGAAATGTAGGTTAAAGTTGATTTAAAAAAAAGGGATACACATACAAAGTAAAAGCTAGATATACATGATGCATTAAATAAACGTGAGGCTCACAGGCACATACCATGCTAAGTTCTTAAGTCAGACACCCACTGGCGATGCAGGTTCTCACCCTCGGAGTCTGTTCTTGGGACCCTGATCAGAAGCTATAGGTCCTCAGAAGCTTGTGGGCAGCCTGTAGCTCTCTGACCAGGTCTGCTTGACCCTGGGCTTTCTGATGTGCGTGTTGGTCTCAGGCACCCCATCTGCTGGGCTTCCTGGTGAGATCTCCACTTGAGTCCTCATAACACACCTTTATTGCAGAAGGCTCACACAGTAGAGAAAGAGACAGCATATACAAACACTGCATAACCTGGCATTCATGTGGGATGGGTCAACTCACTTATTTCTTTCCCTATTGTAAGTCAAAGAAACCAAGTGATCCACTCGTTTTGCTTTTTATCCCCCAATGACTTAGGTATGATTTGCCTGGTCCTGTATTTAGAGGCTACCACAGCATTAAAGCCCTTTCCCACACAAGAGCAGATCATTTCTTCTACCAGGAGATAGATCAGAGACAGAGTTGGAGGGCAGAAGGGTCAGAAGCACAGCCCTCACTCTCCCTTGTTGGAGGAAACTCCACATGAGGGGGGGACAATCAGTAATGGGATAAGCAGTGAAGGCCATAAATCAGCCCTGCCCAAAGCCACATCAAGAGTGAGTTCTGAATGGTGGACTGGCATAGATTAACCTGAGGGTGAGAGTTTGAGTTGCTGACTTTCTGGAGTCTGCATGGGACCTAGAAGAAGGTTGAGACGGCTGGTACACCAGAAGGAAGCTGTGAAGGGGTTAGACAAAGAGGCCACGGTCCATCACCTTTATTGCCTAAGGCTAATGTGAAATAATGGTGTCCAGTTTGTACCATAAAAGGCTCTCAATGTTAGGTGAAGTCAGCTACTTATCTGCAGAGGAAATACAGACAGGTACCTCATCAGTTAAGGTGCCAGAGACACGTATTACAAGGACCATCTTGACTGCTTTTATGCAGATATTATAAGATCAGACCAGTGGGAGATGGGAATGATAAAATATTTACACTGGAGAGACAAGGTCATTCAAGAGGCGATTCCTTGGAAATTAAGATGTTATTGACTGGTCAATTTCAGAAAATTTGTTTTTTCTCCTTGGCCTATAGGGTGGAAGATGGTTACAAAAAAGAAAAATAGTGAAGAAACTTAGACACTGTGTTTTCTTTGTACATGTAAGCAGTGTGTGCCCATGTCTGACCCCTTTTACATGACTTACAAATATGCAACTCTCCTTTCCTGCAATAACAGGGAATCATTGTGATATAAAGATCTAACTAATCATCTAATGTGAAACATTGATGCACTTCATATACCTCTATTTCTTCCCCAAAATCTTTACTTAAACTCTTGCAATAACCAGGAATTTACTACTTCTCCAGCAAGGCTGCTCAACTTTTAGATAGCTGCATCTCTTACACATTTCATTTTTATATTGGTCTAAATTTACCTTTCTTTAAGTCTATTTCTTACTTCTAGTTCAGCTGCACCCTGGTGCAAAGGAGAATAAATTTACTTTCTTATCCATATTTATTCAGCAAACATTTATTGAGTGCTTGTTTTATAGTACTGTATATAAGGTGTTGGAGGTTGCTAGAGACTTAAAAATCATCAGAGGTGATTCCAGTTCAGATGTCGATATCTCAAAAGGCCGTTGCACTTATCCCTTAAATTAAAGCAAGCCAGGTATATTACACAAGCAAAATTCACCACAGGGAAGAGGACCCAGGTGTGCATAAAAGAAACTAAGCTCTAGAAAGTGGCAAAGTCGTTTAAAGAATGAAAATAAAAACTTCTAGGTGGCTCTTGTTGCTGACTGAAATAGGGGAAGTTACCATGGATTAAGGAACATGGCACTTAACAAACTTTAAGTGGACATATGTGAGCTGAAATGGCTTATTTGAACCTAGATTGAGTCCCAGACACTCTTAGATAGTGGTTGATTGCTGCTATCAGTACTCTAAAAACAGATATAGAGAAGGAGATCAAGAGAAAGCCTTTGAGATACTCTGAGCCTTCAGCAAGGGAGATTACAGAGAAAACCTGCTTGCTGACCAGACCAGCTTCACAGATTGCAGGACAACCACAGTTGATCTCAAAAGAACTGAGAGCCTGTTTGACCCAGCAGGTGGAGCCAGAAAGCAAAAGCAAAGCAAACATACCTGTTATCCAAAATGGCGGTGGCAAGTGGTCATTTAGGAAGGGATTTCCCACAGATTGGAAAGAAGGCGACTCATTCATGGAACTCAGATAGTTCTCCATAATCTCAGTGAGGTTCGAATCCTAGGCTAAGCCCACATTCAAAACCTCTGAAACAGAGTTGAACTAAACTGAACTGGCATTTTAACCTGCCTCTACTCTAGTCATGAAAAAGTGGTATTGTTTTTCTGGATCTAGATGGCATTTACTTCATTCTCTATTGTGACTTATAAAATGTCCTCCTCACAAGTAAAAAAATTAAAAAATTGCATAAGATAGCAAGAAAAGTTAAGAAGGGGACTAGTCAGAATTAGAAAAGGCACAAAATTTGGAATTCTCACCCATGAGTTGAAATTAACGATGATGAAGCATTAAAGAGGAAAAGCTGAACATCATCCATAAGGTGATGATTGATTCTGCAGAGACAAGGTTACTAGTAAAACGCATCTAAGGAAATGAAACAGACAGCTTGAGAAGTGACAAGATCCAGGCCACTAGCTTCAGAACAGGCTATTTGAGGGGGAAAAAAAGGCAAAAGAGAAAGATAAAATAAATAATGGATCATTCAAATTCTATGAAACAATACCAAATGGCTTATTTACATCAGCACAACCAGAGTTGCAGAAAGAAGGAACAGATAAAATGGGGTGGGGGAGAAGAATAGAGTAGAGAAGCTGTTTGAAGAGACAACAGCTGTCCAATATATCCCATTCCAAAGCACGACCCATATCTCAAGAAGCTCAATAAACACCATATAGAATTTAAAACTTCATTGAATTGGTGAAAACCAGAGATCAAGGGCTGATATTAAAATCATCCACATTACATAAAATGAAACAACAATACAAATGATTGCTGACACTCTTCAGGAAAAATGGAGGGTGGCAGACAATTGGATAACATCCTTAAAGTGCAGAAAAACAGCCCAGAGATGTTCCTCCATTACAATGTTTCATAAATGGAAGTAAAATAAATATCTTCTCAGTCAAACAAAAACTGAGGGTCCCTCACATCAATTTATGTCAAAAGATGCCCTTTGGGCTACAGGTAACTATATGCTGATGAGACTCTGGTCTTTCAGGAATAAGAACACCAGAAAAGATTGATGTATGAGAAAAGAGAAAAGATGAGCTTTTACTACATATTTTAAAGGCTACTGTATATGTGTGGACAGACTTTTTATTTCTTTAACAGACTATCAGCTGTTTAAGGCAAAAATCATTGATGTTATGGGTGTAGTTCACGTCTGTATACCTATTGCTCACATATTTGTGCTGCTACCTAATGGCTTCAGAAGGTATGTATGTAAACTTCCAATGCATTTCCACAAACATTTAACAAGCTGTACCTCTTCCTTTCCATCCTGTAGTGAGCAAAGTGCAATTCTGGAAATATAGATGCATCAGCATTGAACACATATTCACCCACATCATCCGGTGTTCTTCAATACAGTGATTCTTCACCAGAACATCAGTGCAACATTCTTTTTGCCTCCCAGCAAAGACAGACACAGCCTCTCCATTTCTTGTGTCAGGCTTCTCATTCCTGCTAAAACTTTTTGACATATTTCAGAATTTTCATGGATCCAGGGATGAATGAAATCTCAGTCAGTGACTCCATTTATTACTTGGGATATTGTGAGGTTAATTCATCTACAAAGGGACTGCATGGGGCTCAGGGTGAGGCAGTGAGAGGGTGCTTTTCTAGCATGCACATGACCTTGGTTTCAGTCCCCAGCAAAGCAAAAGCAGGCCAGATGTCAGGCACCCCTTTCCATTATATTCTCCATAATTAGGTTCTTTATTGTTAGAGACCCTCTCTGCAAAATCTTATGCCTAGAAGAGAAAGTAGTATTGAGTCCTTTCATTTCTTTAGTCCATCAGAAATAATATTCTACTTTCTGACTAGTACACCTAGTGCAAAGCACTCAGTAAATATAATTCCTCCACACAATGTGAAAAGTAAGATTACCCTAAAACAAAAGTCAGAGCTGCCTCCAAATTGGATTAACTGTTTATTTAAGTGCTATAAGAAATGAAGTAAGAGATGATTTGAAATATGTTACAGATGCATCTAAAATCCTGTTTCCACTTGGCAAAGGTCAAGGGTGCATTCTGCAATGAAAAAGGAAATCATTCCTAATGAGAAAATTTTTATGACAGAGAACAATGGTGTCTGACAAGGAGCATAGAAAAAGGGACCGTCACAAAGTGAGGCTCAGTACAAAAAGGAAGATTCTTGTAGACTAAAAAAGACTGTAATTCTGCTTTTCAAAGAATAACTGCAGTTCATGAAATGGCATCCAGAAAAGAGCAATTTAAAAAAAAAAAAGACTCATTAGGTAATTAAATAAGATGGCAAATAATTTTGAAGCATAAAAGCACTAGGGTTCCTCCCCAATCACAAAACCCAACAGGTGCCTGCTGCAGTTTTCTGGTGTGATGTTAAATGGTGTGATGTTAAAATGCAGATTTTTTGGGCACCATAATCTTTCACATCAAGACAGAATAGTGACAGTTGGGGGAAAAATGCCTTGCCAGAATTCTCATGTCCCTGTCTTCCTCTTACCTCAGTCCTACACCAAGCAATTTTACTTCATCTTCCTGAATTCTGATTCATCAAAGGGAAGGACAAAGTGGAACACAATGTTCATAAGTCTAATATGCATCTCAGGGATCAGCACCAGGGACCCCAGATGAGGAAATTACCTGAAATGGAATTTTCTATTTTTAAGACTTGGAATTTTCTACATTCCCTCTCACAAGGTAACATCAGGCCATGGAAGACACCCTATTCTGAAAATCTGAAGACTATTTCCACTCAGACTGTACCCCTGAAGCTTCGACCAGGCTGAGCCCCAGTCACTTATTCTGTAAAGTGAGCCAGCTAGGTTTTATTTCCCATCCCTCATGACGTTAGAATCTAATGATCAAAGGGCATCCAATTCAATGTGGTCCTCAGAATGGAATGGTACTAAAGTTTGTAAGGAACCTGTCCTGGAAGAGTCTAAAGAAGTGAAATCATGAACAGAAGACTCAGCTTAGTTGGGAATTCTAGAATTAACTCGAAGTGGATTTTCCTAATCGGGTTCCTGCAACTCCTTGGATATTTGTACAGATCTGTGTGCATGTGAGTGAGCATGTGTATGCCTGTGTGTGTTTTTGCATTATACCATTAGCACGGGATGCACTAGTACACCTAGAGCAAATTAGTGCCTTAATCAGCAAGGGCACATTCAAAGCATAAAACAGTCAGCTCTGCTATTGTACAGTAAAAGCCACATCAAGTGACTCAATGCCAAATGAGTTTGAAGGCTATAAAACTAATACAGTTACATGGAACCTAATGAGATGAATCGTTCTTACATAGATACCATATTCAACAGTCAAAATAAAAAATTTCTTATTATCAAAATATATTTTCTTTTAATCCTGTCATATATAAATTAGGGCTTTGGTATTTCTTATAATCCTGTCATATATAATTCAGACAGTGCAAAATTTTCCCAATGTCCTTTGCTAACTGCAAAAATTAATATTGTACATTAAAAAGTACACATTTTTTGGTGACTTATTCCATCACTAAAAGAGTTCTGTACTATCTTCTTAAACTTCTTATTTTGAAGTGATTACAGGCTCACAAGAAGTTGCAAATATTTTTTCCAAAAGACTTGTCACCCAGGTCTCCCAATGGTGATATGCATAACTAAAGCACATTATCAGACCAGCAAAACTGGTCAGCACAGCACTATTAGCTGGCCTGCAGCTGCTACTTGGATGTCACGGACTTTTGCATGCGTCATGTTTTTTTTGTATATCTTCTTACATTAGTTTTTTTTCTTTCACAGAGTGATGCACCAACCACTCCTTTTATTCTACTGATTTGAAAATCTAATGGTTGAAAATTATGCTTTCTTTTTCATATCATGAATAATCAGTGTGGTTTATGGACCTAATATGAGCCCTCTAAGCATAGAATCAACTATTGGGAAGCAAGGACTAATATTTAGCTTACCAAAGTGATTCCTAAGATGTTATATCTCTCTGTGCTATATATGGAGAAGACTCAAGTGGTGAGTTAAATCCCATCTCACATTAGAGACTATTAAGATATTCATTGATTTAGGAGATGTTTATTGAACAGCTTATTCTGAGCAAACACTATACCAGACAATATAAGGAATAAAAAAAATATGCATAAAAGTAGTTCCCTAGTCACCAGGGACTTGTGTAAGATAGCAGGGGAAATGCTACTATGGAAAAATAAATAGAATAAGCTGCAGAATATGAGAAGGAGGCTGGATAAGAAAGGGGCCCGATGGAGTGTCCTAATGACTTCGAGAGTAATAGCCTCCCCAGATGAGACTGAGGAGGTTAAAACCATCCCGAGGCTTAATAACTCTACCCAGGTGCTCTGTGGCCCTTCATCCTCGACTTGCAATCCCATCTACATTAATTATACTCTGGTAATTTAGAAACCTCAGCTATGATATCTGCTTTTGGAGCTTAGCAGCCCTTCAAGAATATTGAATATTCGAATAAGGATAGAATGGCACCTTCAAGAATTTTTACTGTCTTCTTTTTTTAATATTTATTTTTTTAGTTGCAGTTGGACACAATACCTTTATTTTATTTATTTTTATGTGGTGCTGAGAATCGAACGCAGGGCCTGGCACGTGCTAGGCGAGCGCTCTACTGCTGAGCCACAACCCCAGCCCAACTCTTCATTTTTTTAATGTTTGGTAATTTGGTTGGTTCATTTCTTCCTTGTTGTAACTTACACAACTCAACAGCCCTGGGGACCACAGAGTGATTTTGCACAGGGAATATGAACTTTGTATTTGTTGTCTTCTTTCACTGAAGGTCCTGGGTCTAGTCGGCAAGAGTGAGTACCAGGACATGCTTCTAGCCTAACACCGTGAGAACATGGAAAGCGACATGCTCTGTAGGGAGCAAAGGAGGCAAAGGAGATCCACACCCCTCATGTAAGTCTGAGCTGCTGTTTGGAACGCCACTGGGCTCAAGGAGCCCGTCTAGTCCAGACAGGGCACCCAGGTGGGTATCTGACACAGAGCCATGGTCAAATTAGTTTTACCCAGAAATGTGACAAATGTCAAATCTAAAAAGAAAGTACAATATAGCAAGTTAAGTTATAATTCAGCACAATGAGTAAATATGCATATTGGTCAGATTGCCTGGTTTATAATCAGTAAGTGACTTCATCTCTGCAGATTCTCATCTGTAAAATGTGAGAAATAAAGTGATAACATGAAAATAAATAATAATTCATATCTTCAGACAGGGTTGGTGTCAAGGGGTAAATCTCAAGAAGTCAAATCAGACAGTATTTCACGTTCTCCTGGCAACACCACGTGTGTCTTGGCGGGACGGCTGTCCTCCCAGTGGCTCCTTTTGTCTGTGGCTCTGTGTTCTTTGACATGCAGATCCTAAGACACCACCGTGAGGCCATCTGGATCTCGGCCTCCTCGGGGAAGCAGAAGGGAGCATGGGAAGTGTGCATGGAAGGCACACAGGGGCTTGGACTGGAGAGAGGAAATACCACGTCTGCCTGCATTCCATTGGTCTAAACTCTGTCCCAAAGCCATAGGTGACTGCTGGAGAGAGATGTGACATGTAGTCAGATGAAAAGAAGCCAGGTTTGGGTGACGGCCTAGTCGGCTCTGCCAGAATTGTGAATCTTGGGGGCTACTGTGAGCTGCAGCTGGATTAAACCACCTGCGACCCTTAGAATCCGGCCTGGTAGCCGGAATACGTACCAACCAGGTCCACGCCTTCCGTTACCTCTTTCTCATAATCTGAAGTGCAAACCATCTTTCCACAGTCAATTCTAAAACTTCAGGTTTCTGTTAACAACCTGGCAGATCAGGCTTTCCTGGTCACCCTCCAGAACCAGGGGCCCACAGCAGCCCCTGGAATTCCACAGGCCAGGGACTCGCCCTGTAGACGCAGCCTCCATGTTTCAAGAGTCCCCTCCACTCAGATCAGCCGAGAAGACACACACTTCAGTTTTCAGAGTGATCTGAACCCTTCCACCCAACAAATGGAACCTGTATCACTCCTGTTATCTCTGTTCCTCGATCCTGACTGATCTCTCCTAATTGACAGCACTCGAATTAGATGACAGCCTTTGACATGTCCTCAAAATGCCTTCTGATTTGGGGAATATTTTAAGTTTTAAATTAATGCTTCTGTTATTGTTTGGGTTTCTATTATCTGTCATATCTCTCTATCCTGAGTTTAGCATTTTGAAGACAGTAACCGTGGTTTATTTTTACCTCCACAAATGCCTAATGCAGGCAATCTGTATTGCATGTGTCCTAAGTGTTGCTTGCTTGACTCTTCTTCTTTTCTTTTCTTTCTTTCTTTTTTTAAATTTTCTTTTCTTTTCTTTTCTTTTCTTTTCTTTTTTTTTTTTTTTGAATACCAGGGATTGAACTCAAAGGCACTCAGCCACTGAGCCACACCCCCAGCCCTCTTTTGTATTCATTTGGAGCTGCTTAGAGCCTCCCTAAGTGCCGAGTCTGGCTTTGAACTCACTATCCTCCTGCCTCAGCCTCCAGAGCCGCTGGGGTTACAGGCATGTGACAACCACACACGTCACTTGCTTGATTCATTGTACCCTCTCCCTCCTAGTAAAAAACGGAATTATGGTTGAATTACCCTATGGCAGCGTGTGGCCCTGGCACAAATGCCTATACATCCTAAACCTCACTCCCTTCCTCTGTAAGTCGAAGAAAAATTGCTCCCTACCTGGGAAGCTTGGGGTTACACAAGGTAAAATAACTGAGCAGGTCATAACCACGCATAAGAGCACCTCTTATATCTATTAATGGCAGTGGCTGGGGGGTTCTTGGGTGAGGTAGGGTGATGGACAAAAATACACAGGAGGAAAACGAGTGGGTTTGGGGATTGAGTAACTCAAGAATGCCTGAAGCCCACAACTGATATTTTAAGAAGTTGTGCATCTGAGTAAGGCACGCCATTGCTTTTATCTTCCAATCGTGTTTTAATTTCCAAGATGCTCACTCACTGTGAGCACATAGAGCAACTGCAGATCCAGGACTAGTGATTTTGGAAGCACTGAACATGCTGCACTGTCTTTCCCCTGGAGAGAGGTACTGTGTACAGTCAGAAAGGCACCGCTTTCCTGAACCGAGGGTGGGGAAAAGCAAGGAGACAATATCTTTATTTTTGCTACTGTTTAGAAGAGGCAATCATTATTCATAAGCAGAGCCTCAGGATAGCCCATCAAAATGGATCTCGTGGAAGTAACCTGATGGAGTGTAGTCTCCATCATCCTGACCTGTTTCTGTGGACAATCCACAGCCTGAGTGGCCATTAGGAGCTTGAGCGAGCGCTATTGAGCATCAGAAAGCATTAAAGCCAGCCTAAGAGTCTTCAGCCCACAGGGAGAGCTAAAGAAAAGAGTGGTGTTCTCCCTTTGAGCTTCTAGACTCCTAAAACTCCACCATTAGAGACAGCCCTGGAAGGAATCCTGCTGGACTCAGAGAGAGCCGCTCTCTGCACAAAACATGGCAACTCCTCCAGCTCCCTGGGCTCTCTCCCCCGTCACAGAATTCACGCCCTTATAAAATGTGGCAGACGGGCTGGGGATGTGGCTCAAGCGGTAGCGTGCTCGCCTGGCATGCATGTGGCCCGGGTTCGATCCTCAGCACCACATACAAACAAAGATGTTGTGTCCGCCGAGAACTAAAAAATAAATATTAAAATTCATTCTCTCTCTCTCTCTCTCTTTAAAAAAATAAAATAAAATGTGGCAGAGCATTGTGAGCAAACCACAGCTTGTGCTGAAGCAGAACTAAAGCACTGGTCTGTCTGACAGGTGTGTGTGCAGAGGATGCCGCAGCCTTCCCATAGCTTGTTCTTGAGGTGTTTTCTGGGGCAGATTTCACTGACTGGAACCCCCCCCGGCCCCCCAGAAGTTTTTGGCTGACTTAGGGAAAGAAATTAAGCATAAAATAAACACTGAAGACAGTGTGGTTTACATATACATTTGGGCCTAAGGTTCTCTTGCAATCCACAAAGCCCAGTTCTTACCTCATTCCTTCAATCCACACGTAGGAGACTGGACCACTGTAAGCTTGCTGCAGGAATTCATGGTGCACTTCTGTGTTGCAATTGCACAGGGCTTGGAGGACGGTGGCAGGATTTGTCACATGGGGTCATTGTGGAGATGTTCTTAAACCCAGAACCCTTCTCAGTAACACCAACGTTGAGTTTTCTATTAATCTCCTTTATTTCCTTTGATAATTGCAAGCAGATACTGAAACATAGATTCACTAGAGAAAGAGGAAAAAAGAAAGTTTCCTGGCTCTTCCTAATGTGGCATTTTCCCATGCAGGAAAGGTCTGACTCAGTCATGGCATCTGTTAAGCTGACATATCAAAAATCCAAGGACAGCAGCTACTCTCAGTTCCAAACTTCATTTGTTACCAAAAAAAAGAAAGCAGAGACCTGAGAGGAAAGAGCTGAAGGGAGGAGCAGCGGAAGAGCTGTAACTGAGCTCCTGGCCTGCAGGGGGCGCTCTTCCCATCCCAGGGTGCTGAGTACTGGATTTGGCTCTATAAGAGGCAGAGTAATGGCACAGGGCTCAGGAGCTCAGGTTGGCCAGTTGGGAAAGCTGGGGTCATCCACGGGAAAGCTGCTTCATCTTTTGGAAGTATCACTACACAAAAGAAGGTTCAGAGCCAGAAGAGTAGCATCATCTTAGGAGCTGGTTAAAATTATTGTGTCCCCCCCCCACCCCCCCCCAACCAACCTACCTGAATCTTCTTAGCACTGTCCCCAGGTGAAGGGTACAGGTATGACTCAGAATGAGCTACCCTCAGTCTTGAATGCTCCTTCCAACCCCCTGAGAAGCAGGTGCCTGGGCACCAGCTGCAAACCTCTTGCAGGGTTTTCGTGTGATTTTAACCCTTTAACTAGTATACACCAGGGTACACTAGCTGAAAATCTGCCTTCCCTCCCATGAGGTTCTTGTAGAGACCCAAGAGATAAGGTTCACAAGCATTCAACATACCTCTTACCCAGAAAAATGCTCTTTTTCTTCTTTCTCTTTTTCCTGAATGTCTTTTTCTCCCCTTTCATCTGTATAATGTAATATATAAGTTAAGGCAAGTTTTCTTCCTTAGAAATGCCAAAAAAAGTGTTTTGCTGTTTATTTAATGAACATTTTCTAAGTTTTTCCAACAAAGAACACTGAGTGCGCTCTTAGGATGTGGCTGGCACCATTCCACTCACTGGTAAAGCGTGGTGAGCTCACATCCTTCATCGTCACCAGGATGACTCCATTTACCTCCCTCGCTGCTGCACACCCGGCCTGAGTCCAGCACCCCCTCTGCTGCAGAAGGAAGGCAAATGAGAGCTGCCATGCACACCCCCAAACATGAGCCTGCTGTAGCCAACTGCTGGGGAGGGCAAAACCAAAGCACTGATACCTAGAATAAAGCCATAGCTTAATGGTGTCTTACTTGTCTCTCTCTCTCTCTCTCTCTCTCTCTCTCTCTCTAATATATATATACACACACACATATATAAAATTAATTTTGAGCTATACTACCCTTGAAGTTGAGGGTAAATGCATTGTTCTTTATTATGTGCAGTGATAGCATACATTATCCAAATCAATTTGTCTAACAAAAGCCACTGGAGACCAAGCCATCTGTGGTCACAGGCTGCTGACCTTGACAGCCCCAGCACCCAGGCCAGCCAGACCCCATCTCTGCCCAGCAGCCGGAAGCAGAGGGCAAAGACACCGTGGAGGCCCGCCTTGGGCCATTAGGATCCAGGGTTTATACTTTAATATCTCCAAGCTTTTGTCTGCTCAGAAGATTATTATTCATTGTTTCTAATTGCTCCATCTCTGGATCTGTTCGTAAATACACATCATAAGAACATTTTCAAAAGATCTGTCACAGGATTGTCTCTAGTTTTTGTGCTTTTAAATATAAAAGCCCCCAAAAGAATTGGCAGCAACTCAAAATAATGATTATGTAAATGAAAAAAAAAAAAAGTCTTGCTTTTAAACCAGAGAAAGGCAAAGCTATTTAGAGCGTGGACCCTCCCCCCCTCCTCTTCCAGCTCCGCTCTTCCTCTTCCTGGGGACCTTCCCTCCACAGCACAGGGCCTGCAGACCTTCCCAGGCCCAGGGCTCTTTATCATCCAACTCAGACCGTCCTCCGACTTCTGGCACCTTCCTCAGGCCCCTGCACTATGGGTTCCATCTTTTGTGGTCGAATATAAATTCCGGTTGGATGAAAAAAAGAAAAAAAAAATCTCCAAATATTACAATAAACACACACACAGAGGAAGAAAAAAAAATTCTATCTCCATTGAGCTTAACAATCAGCAGGGCCCAAATTACCTCTTATTAACATTTATTCTACAAAAGAGGCAGGGTATAATTTGGTGGTAGATTCAGATTTGGAGAGGAGCTATAATCAGCCTCCTGAAGTGCTCTGCCTGAAGGACACGCTGCTATTTTTTGTAATTATATTTCTCTGCCCCCACCCCCTCCCCGGTCTCTAAGTCTTCTACTCCTATCTCTGGGGCCTGCCTGTCCCCTTTCATCCCCTTCTTTCTCTCCTGCCAGCCCCCTTCTCTCCCTTTCCCTTTTTGGGCCTCTTGAATAGTGAGCCTCTTTCAATAGCCCAGGCCGACCGACTTGAAGATTAGCAGGGCTGTGGGTGGAGATGGGGGCCGGCTGAATAGGAGCAGGAGGCCCCACTTCTCTGGCAAACAAGGCTCTGGGAACCCGTCCAACTGGGGAGAACATGTGCTGGGCCCCTGAATAGGCAAGCAGCAGGCCAGCCCATATGTCACCTGTGCCACAAAGACGCCTCTGCAGATCTACCATGACAAACAGGATTACCGAAGACAATTAATCTGGCACGCTTTATCAAAATCAAACACTGACCCCCGACCTCTCCCTCCGTGGGCGGCAGATGCCACGCTCCGATTCAATGGCCCTCGAGTGTTCCCTTTTTCACTTCTGAAAAGAGTCCAAGGCCTGAAGAAGGCTGGCAGGGACTAATTGCGGTGACTGTGAGACGTTGACGGTCCCCTTCAAAGAGCAGGGCCCACCTCTTCTCCCGCTCCTCAGGGCATGGCTGCCCAGGCCTCCTCTTCTGCAGTAGAAAGAGAAAGAAATGCCTGGGTTTTACTTTTATCCTCCTGGTCTGGCACCTGCAGCTCGCTGGCGGGAGGAAGGGACAGAGATTCAGACAGTGGAGCTGCATGGGGCTGCTGTCTGTCGGGGGGCCCTGGGAGGGGCCCTGCCCGTGGCTGGAGAGCACCCTGGTTTTCGTGAATTAGCTAAGGCTTTTCCCTGACTTTATGGAGGGATGATAACAGAGCAGAAAAGTAGCAGGGCTTCTGGAATTCCTGGGACCTACCATCCCGACCCCATCCACTCCATTCCCGTAAACGACACCCATTCCCCCGAACGTCGGCTTCTGCGCTTCTGTTGTGACCCTGATAAGAGGAACCCTACATTCGTGGCACGGCTTGGCCTGATTTATTAATGACAGCCCTTTCTAGAAAGGAAGGAGGCATCAATTTTTCTGGAATCTTTGGAGGTTCAAGAGCCAATGAGAAAAGGGAGGGCTTTGGCCACCTCTCTTCCTGCTGGTGAGGATGCAGCCAGACCTGAGCGCAGGTGAGGAGAAGCGTTTCTGCTGTTGCTTCTGAGACATTCTTACCCATAAACAAAGCTGAGAACTGTGGGCACAGGGAGCAGGTGGCAGGGTGATGGCCGCTCTTGTAGGAACTGCTTCAGCTTTGGGGAACCCTGGGTTAAACCCTGAACAACTTCTACATGAAGAGCAGAAAGTGGTGCTCCCTGCTCAGGCCACCTGCATGGGAACACCCAGAGGACTCCCAGTCACTGCTGCTAGCCCCAGGTGGGATCTGACGATGCCCTGTCTCCTGGAGCCTGTGTCCTTCCTTCCCCCTGCTGCCTCCATGATCCCTGTGAATCCTCACATGCAGTCCTTGGCTGCTGTGGAGAGAAGGGGTGCAGCCCAGAGGCGCCCTTCTGGCTTCCGGTCTAACTGGACCAGCTCTGTCCCTCTCTGCCCTTGAGTCTCTTCAGGAATCAGGATGGCAATGGGTGCAGATTTCCCTCCCTGATCTGCCTCCCAGCCCCTGGCTTCTCGGGATGGGATTTACGTGGGGCTCATGCCTTCCTGCCTCGAGCTCTCACGGCCTCTCTGACATAGGACTCAGATCTGCGCAAGTCTCCAAGAAGGTCCTGAATTCTGTGATTCTGTCGAGGACGTAGAGGCTCTGCCATTTGTTTTCTGGGCCAATTAGTGAAACGGAGTGGAAATTATCAGGGGAAGGCAGAGATTATTGTTAGAGTCTGTAAGCAAAGACAGAGTTCATTTAGAAAAATGTGTGGGGAGATGGTACTCATCTGAATGGCTGCAGCATTGTGTCCATCTGAGATTTCCACAGTGAGCGTCACTTTCCGGGTCTGGCCACTGTGGGTGTCTGGCTCTGAACATTAACCCCTGAAGAGTCCAGGGACTTGGCCCTGGAGGACACTCACTGCTGACTTCAGATCCACCAAGGCTGGGGGACGAGGTCCTCTACTGGGGTTGACCTTAGAGTCACAGCCCACTAGCATTGAAATGTCAATTTTCCTTGAACACAGAATCTTCCCCTAAAATATGAAAATTTGGCTTATTCATTTATTTTGTAATTATTTGCTATTAAATTATTCATTAGTTTAGGAATTTACAAGTCTCAAGATGAGTAAGATTGTCCTGAACTGACGTTAAGATGACAAAGTTTATTAGCTTTTGAAATATAATCAACAAAACAGTGTGTCTATTTTAAGGAATAAAATATAGTGTTTTGAAAAAAAAGTATCTAATATATGCAAAAGCAGAGGAAGAAGTTTTTCTAAAAAATGACATATACATAGAGTGAAAAGAGTGAGAATGTTATTATTTGTACTGGTAAAAAAAATGGGAAATTAGGTGCTTTTCTTTGTTTCTATAAGCTTCAAGCTATGAGGAAAGAGTTTATATTTCTATTTGTTTCTTGTATTTTATAATAAGACAGAACCAGATTCCTCTGAACCTCATGGAGCTGTGTGTGTGGGTGTGGGTGTATTATCTAGACTCTGAAGATTTGAAGGTAATCATAAGCATATAAGGCCAAAGTTTCTCAAGCAATACAAATATGTCAGCAAGAACTTAAAAATAGACATCTTGACCTCTGAAATTATTTTTCACTCTGGCTTTCTAGCTTTATTAAACAATCTTGGTGTTTTAATGAAATAAGGACACCCAACACACCAGCCCTGTGTGTACACATGCAGATGGAAGGTCATGAACTGGTGATAAAAACAGTCCTGGGCAAGGCTAACTTTGTGATGCTGTGGGATGGAGATGAGGTGTGGATGCCAGAGGTGGGATCTGAGGACTCCAATGTGCTGTGGGATTGCTCTCGGCTCCCTTCCTGGAGGCACCAAAAGCTCACTGCTGATAAACCAGGGCGGGAGGCCCAGGAGCTGGGGTCAGGCACTAGGCTTCAGCCCATGCCCCGCAGCTGAGCAACGAGGCTCAGGTTGTCCTTCCTCACCGACTAACCCATGATCCTGCCCGGCGTGTGTCACGTCTAGTGAGCATCTTAGCAGAAAATGCACCTGAGCAGAGACCTTGCCACATCCAGCAAACCTCAGACCTGGAACAAGGGAAAGTTACCGCAATCCCTCCCTGTCTATCTGCCCTCTTTTGAATTCTCAAATGGTCCAAACACTGGAGTGAATGATGAGAGAAACTGATGTGAAGATAATTCACTGTCAAAAACGTTGAGCGCACTTTAGTGGGACAGCAGTCCTAATGGTGTTTCAGGGGCTGCAGGACAAAAGCTGAGCCTATCTTTTGGCAGGCTGAGCGTTTAACTTGTCATGTTGTGTTTTGCAGAAGTGCAATTCAGGATCCGGGGTAAATCAGCCTGGAGGACCTGGGCTGCTGCAAAAATGGGCTGCAGTAGCAGCGCATGGGATAAGCAGAAGGTGGCAGCGTTCTAACGTGGCCGGGCGCATGCACACAGCCCACAGCCCACGCCACTGCATGATCCCCAGTTATTGTCCGGATTCCTGGTGGTTCACAGCCTCGTGCTTTGGCAGCAAGGCAGTGACAGAGAGATGAGAGGCTTCCTTAGGTGTGATAGTACTGGACACTTTGGAACCCTGTTGGCAAAATATTCTGCAAATAGGAAACCAGGAGGTTGAGCTACAAATGCTGACATACCGTCTGAAGCTGTTCTGTTTCCCAGTCTTAGAACACCAGCACTAAGAGTTAGAAAGTATCAGGATTAAGTCTAGGGAGGGATAGGCATTTTCCATTTTATATTTTTTCTATTTCCAAAGACATTTATGAAACTAATTTGTAACTGGGAAAGCACTGTGCTGTCAATAAGAACATTGGGATCCAGGGTGGACTCTGTTTTCCAACAGGGTGAGAATCCCGAGATTTTGTTTTAGTGACTAAGCCTCTAGGTTAACTCCGGCCCCACCACTGCCTGGCTTGTGACCCAGCAGACAGTCAGGAATCGGTTCTTCTTGTTTCAACTGAGATGCTAAATGTGCCTCCCTGACTGTGTGGTACTGAGTTCTAGGATCATGTCTGTCAATCGCAATGCCTAGTCCATACTAAGTGCTCAATAAATGTTCTCTTTATCATCATCATCATTCCCATGGATATTGATTTTTACTGTTTTCAAAGACTGTGCATGTATTTTCAGATGTGATTCTCCCAGTGATTCTGAAAAGCAGTCCGGAAAGGAGTTCTTACATGCACTTCAAAACTAGGGCTGGCGAACGTGCATTAAGTGATGTGTCACGCTGAAAGCCAGTGCTTTCTTCAGGGCCCAGTTTCCTCATCAGTTATAAGATCACTGAGCAGGAGACAGGGAGTTCTTAAGTATTTTCCATCTCTAATATTTGCTACTTTGTCCTGTAGGTCCTCTAACAGAAATAGTAAGCAGAGGCCAAGAGAGAAATGAATTGCCTTTTAATCTTAATGGTAATTTGCTTTGATGGAAGACAGTGCCTCTTTGTGATGGGCGCACAGAATTCTTATGCCTTAGGAAGACTTAAAAAATGTTGGAACACAAGGCTTTTGTGAAACCACCCAGTGACCAAAATCAACTCAAGGTATAAGCACTTCACAAAAGCAACACTGTTCCCTTTTATCCACAGCCAGGTGCTGGACCGTCGGTTGTAGTCAGCTGCCGCCACGTTAGCTGCTTCTCAGTGAGAGTGCTTCTTCTGAAATTGAGCTAAATTCACCACGCATGTTCTAGGGTGAGAGTGATTATCCACAGCAGGGATGGTACGAGTGACCTTCCAGGAGAACGAGCCAGCCCCAGGGAAGGCCGGTCAAGGGGCACTGCTTGCTAACAAGCAGAGCGCTTTACATACGTCTGTTGGAATCTCACAATTGTCCCACGTGAACAACTACCACACTTAGGAGGTTTTCACCACGTGGTTGCTCCACACAGAGGAATCCACACCACCTCAGCCATCATTTCGATCCTTGTGAAACTTGCATTCCATTGCCCAGATGGGTTCTAACTGCCACATGCTGTACCTGCATTTCACAGATTTCAGTTAAACCTTTGGATTGAATAGTGAGCTCTGCCTGAGCTCTAATAATATGGATGGATAGATTAGATAGATACATAGATAGATAGATAGATAGACAGACAGACAGACATATCTGTCATTCTAAGATTGTTGAAACAGAAGATAGCAAAATGGTTTGGGTGAGAAAGCCCTTCTTTCTCAAGAACTCTCCTGTGCATGGTAGACGTGGCCCCCACCCTGTGTCGTAGACCCTTGACTCTATGTCCCAAGATTTGGGCAAGTGCTCAGAGGCAGAACTATTTTTATCACAGAATTTCACAAGTGTTCCAATGAATCAATGACGACTAATGCAGCAGAGACACTGGCTGCTTATTGGATATCAATGTCTTCCCGCCACAGTTTTCTGCCACCAGAAGTCAGGCTGGGTGGTGTGAATACCTTCTCGGGCTGCTGGGCTGTGACTGGCAGTGGTGCGTCTCTCTGCTGGCCAGACCGCTAAAGCACGGCGTTGAAACCCTCTGCCTTCTCTTTCTCTGTCCTGGAGAAAGAGTGAAATTTCAGGAGGGAAAATGTCATGAATCCCTGAGTCACTGAAAATAGATTCCTTGTAGAGATCCTGTGCCCACCATAAACACGGGATGATTGCTTCGAAGCTCGTCTACCTAACTCACACCACTAGCCCAACACACTGTCCTCACCAACATCCCACAGCCAACAGCTCACGTTCCCATACCTGTGTCTGAAAGCACTCCATAGAGGAAAAGTGGGAACCGATTTCTGCCAGATCTCACTCAGTGTGTGGAGAAAAGTGCACAGCCATGCTCAGCTCTCTGTGAGCTTTGTGAAACACACAACTTAAATCCACCTTCTATCATAGTCCCCCAAACTCCATCAAGAGTCACCAATATAGCTTATCCAGGAGCCAGTTACTTCAAGTTGAGGACACAGAGACAGCCCTGAGAAGTGGATGACTGGCAGTCAGCAAAGCTAATTCACTACAAAATGAACTTTTCCTGTGGTGCCCACATATGATGAGTCTTTATGAATCTGGCTGTTTTGCAAGCTCCAATTAGTACTTATTTGTGCTTGGAATGTATCTCATCTTGCTCATGATTATAATCCAGATAAAATCTAATATTTCACTTCAAAGGCATGAGTTTATCAGTGCAGAAGGAACTGCATACAAGAGTTGTCACCTGGGTACAGAATGGCTTTGCAGCTAATTGGGAAGGCAGAGAAGAAGCAAGGTCTAGCAGAAGTGGCCTGTGGGAAGAGCCTTATCCTTAGGGGTAGGCGGCAAAGGAAGAGACTCAACTGGGAGGATGTGGAGGCTTGGAGGAGAAGCCCCATGGAGTGGGAGGTCAGGCTTAGGAGGAGGGGATATGTATCATGCACTGGCCCCTGAGCCCAGAGGAGGGCCCTTGGGGCTGGGCCCAGCTTTCTCCCTTCCGAGGGAAATGTGAGTGCCCCACGATGCTCCTGGGGTGGAGAGGGATCCTGTAGGTACTGTGAACCTTGCAATCTCCATTCAGTGACACAGTCAGCAGCTGCTGCTGAGGGAGAGAACCGGAGCATCCAGAACAACTGGCCAGGACCCTCACAGCTCAGAGGAACAAGGTTGGCGAGAAGGCGGCGCGGAGTCTTCAGGATAAAAGCCCACAAATCACGCCGTACTCCTCGCTCCAGCTACACCAACACCTCTAGGGACTCTGGTGACAAAGTCTCCCGGGGAACAAGAAGGCCACGCGGAAAGGGGTTTTCTTGCCCATTCTCATTATCAGAAAGCAGAATGTAGGGGCGCTGATTTGGTACATGGCTACGGGGAATCATTGCCAAAATTGGTAGCAGAGCCTGGGTTGGAGCTCAGGGTTGGAGTGTGTGCCTAGCACACACAGAGCCCTGGGTTCCATCCCCAGCACCACAATAAAAAGCAGAACCAAACAATTTTTTTAAAAAAAGTTGGTAGATATTTTACTTTAGAATTAATTTCTTGATTTACTTTGAAAATTATTGTCTCAGTAATTGAAAAAAATGTAGTGATCCGGACAGTTGCTTTCTTCCTCACCCACAGACCAGCCATGTTAGTTTTCCTAAGTGCTATAATTTAATACACTTTTCTCTGTGCCATGGAAAAAGTTTCAGTGTCGTAAATAATATATCCTGGCCTAAGAAAACCTGGGCCTCATGACATCCTTCACTATTTCTATGCTCACTGGAAAATTGGAAATCGTATCTGAGGTTTAATTACCTGCTGAGAATCTTACATACTTGTAAAATACAACAGGATGTGACTTTTCTGTGTGGTACTGGGACAGCCAGGAAATTCACCTGCAGGCCAGCAATTGCACCACACGTTTGCATTGAGGCCACACTTAGGAGGAGAGGGGCAAAACACTTGCCCCTGGGAAAGGGTGAAGGCTCTGAGTTATCATACAAGGGTCACTTTTCTTCTTCCCACCATAACCACAGGGGGAGCTTCCATATTTTACCCCAGGGGTAAAGCGCCTACTGGAGTAAACCAACCCCCAACACTCCAGTCCCCAGAACTACCACAGGCGCTCAGGTTTCTGCAACCCCTGGGAATTCCCACGTGAGTGTTCCAGAGGCTTCTGCTCCAGGTAAGCGCATCGTAGTGTCCCTCCAGGTGTGGCGGGCAAGGCTGTGGTTCTAAGGTTGGTTGAAGTCATCGATTTTTCATTCTTTTCTTGGTGTAAGGATGGGAATGATGATTTGCAGAATCTTTACAGTTTGGAGATGTAACTAGAGATCACAGCCACATCTCTGGCTCAGAAATCAGAAAATAAGGATTGAGGAGCTACAATAGGGACAGACCCTACAGTGACGGTGATGACTAAGACCCACCTCCACTTTCAATCTCACAGGGAGCGTGAGACACACACACTTGTCAAAGAGCTCCCACCATCCTCTACCCTGAGGTCCACCCCGGGCTTTCCACCTGCTCCCTGTTCCCATGACCTTGGGTGTGTGACATCACAAGTCACATCCCCATCTACGGGGTAAAGAGATCTGGTGTTTTGGAAGATACCAGCTCATGAACTCTAGGAAACTTTCAGGTCTGAGCTTCTTCAACAGTTGCAGCTTCTAAGACTCCCCCAGCTCTCTGTGCAAATCTTGGATTAGCACTTTTTTTTCTTTTTTTACTAGTTCTACATGACATTAGAATGAATTTTGACACATTGTACACACAAATGGAGCACAACTGCTCATTCCTCTGGGTATACATGGTCCAGAGTCACACTAGTAGTGTAATAATATATATATATATATATATATATATATATATATACACACATAAGGTAATAATGTCTGTCTCATTCCACCACCCTTTCCATCCCCTCAACCCCTCCCCTCCCCCCACTCCCTTCTGCATAATCCAAAGTTCCTTCATTCTTCCATACACTCCCCCCAACACACACACACACACACACACACACACACACACACACACACACACACTATGGATCAGCGTCCACTTACCAGAGAAAGAATTCAGCCTTTGGTTTTGGAGGATTGGCTTATTTCACTTAACATGATATTCTCTAGTTCCATCTACTTACCTGTAAATGCCGTAATTTCATTCTTCTTTAAAGCTGAATAATAGTCCATTGTGTATATGTGCCACATTTTGCTTATCCATTTATCTGTTGAAGGGTATCTACATTGGTTCCATAGTTGAGCTATTGTCAATTGAACTACTATAAACATAATTGTGGTTACATCACGGTAGTATGCTGATTTTAAGTCCTTTGGTATAAACCAAGGAGTGGGATGGCTGGGTCAAATGGTGATTCCATTCCTAGTTTTATGAGAAATCTCCATACTGCTTTCCAGAGTGGTTGCATCAATTTACAGTCCCACCAGCAGTGTATGAGTGTACCTTTATCCCCACATCCTCATCAACACTTATTATTGCTTGTGCTCTTGATCATTGCCAATCTGACTAAAGTGAGATGGAATCTTAGAGTAGTTTTGATTTGCATTTCTCTAATTGCTAGAGATGATAAACAATTTTTCATATATTTGTTGATTGATTGTATGTCTTATTCTATGAAGTGTCTGTTCAGTTCCTTCGCCTATTTATTGATTGAGTTATTTTTTGTTTTGTGTTAAGGTTTTTCAATTCTTTATATATCCCAGAGGTGCATGTGGTAAAGATTTTCTCCCAATTTTGTAGGCTCTCTCTCTTCATGTTATTGATTGTTTCCTTTGCTGAGAAGAAGCTTTTCAGTTTGAATCCATTCCATTTTATTGATTGTTGATTTTACTTCTTGTATTTTAGGAGTCTTATTAAGGAAGTCAAGTCTTAAGCTGACATGATGGAGATTTGGGCCTATTTTTTCTTATGTTAAGCACAAGGTCTCTGTTTTAATGCTTAACTCTTTGATCCACTTTGAGTTGATTTTTTTTTTTTTTTTTGCAGGGTGAGAGAGAGCAGTTTAATTTCATTTTGTTACTTATGGATTTTCAGTTTTCCCAGTACAATTTGTTGAATAGGCTATGTTTTCTCCAATGTATGTTTTTGGCATCTTTGTATAGTATGAAATAACCACATTTATGTGGGTTAGTCTCTGTGTCCTCTATTTTGTACCATTGGTCTACGTGTCTATTTTGGAGCCAACACCATGCTGTTTTTGTTACTATCACTCTGTAGGAAAGTTTCAGGTCTGGTATTGTGATGCCTCCTGCTTCATTCTTCTTGCTAAGGATTGTTTTGGCTATTCTGGGTCTCCTATTTTTCCAAACGAATTTCATGATTGATTTTTTTTTAGTTCTGTGAAGAATGTCATTGGAATTTAATAGGAATTACATTAAATCTGTAAAACACTTTTAGTAGTATGGCCATTTTGACAATATTAATTCTGCCTCTCCAAGAGCATGGGAGATCTTTCTATCTTCTGAGGTTTTCTTCAATTTAATTTCTTTATTTTATGTTCTTTAGTTTTTATTGTGGAAGTCTTTCACCTCTTTGGTTAGATTGATTCAATTTTTTTGTTTTGTTTTGTTTTATTTTTTTTTTAGACTATCGTGAATGGGGTAGTTTTCCTAATTTCTCTTGAAGTATATGCATTGCTTCTATATAGAAATGCATTCAATTTGTGGGTATTGATTTCATATCCTGTTACTTTGCTGAATTCATTTGTTAGTTCTAGAGGTTTTCTGGTGGAATTTTTTGGATCTTCTAGATACAGAATCATATCATCAACAAATAGTGATAATTTGAGTTCTTTTCCAATTCACATCCCTTTAATTTCTTTTATATGTCTAATTGCTCCGGCTAGAGTTTCAAGGACTATGTTAAATAGAAGTGGTGAAAGAGAGCATCCCTGTCTTGTTCCAGTTTTTAGAGGGAATGGTTTCAACTTTTCTCCATTTAGGATGATGTTGGCCTTGGGTTTAACATAGACAGCTTTTACAATGTTGAGGTATGTTCTTACCATCCCTAGTGTTTTCTAGTGTATTGAACATGAAGGGTGCTGTATTTTGTCAAATGCTTTGTCTGCATCTATTTTGATGATGATATGATTCTTGTCTTTAAGGCTACTTATGCAGTGAATTATGTTTGTTGATTTCCATATGTGAAACCAATCTTTCATCCCTGGATGAACCCAGAGATCATCGAGGTACACTATATTTATAATATGCTTTTGTATGCAATTTGCCAAAATTTTATTGAGAATTTTTGCATCTGTGTTCATCAAGGATATTGATCTAAAATTTTCTTTGCTTGATACGTTTTTTTCTGGTTTTGGTATCAGGGTGATACTATTGGCTTAGCACTTACATACACATGTCTATCTTCCTGCCAACCAGTATCTTCTTTGAGGAAAGGGACTCATTTTCTTTGTATTTCCATCTTCAGAATATGGAAAATTCTGTCAACTAGAAGAGGCTCCTTAAGTATTTCAGGAGTACATAAATCACTGGTATCCAGAAGTTTCTTATATACATTAACAAATGTGGTTGGGTCACATGTCCTAGACTGGAAGCCATTTTAATGAAAATATAATAATCAGATAAATTCCAGGGAAAAAACTCAGTGATTTTCACTTCACCATTAGTAATTTAAATTTTGTGAGATATAACATTATGCTGGTCAAATTTTCCTAGGAATTTTATGTAAATCAAGGAATCCTCATCTTCAAATTGTTTTGCTTTTGTTGGTCCTCACATTAGACCCCGAAAATCTCACAGGTTTGTCATTGGGTCATTAAGTGTGTCTTTCATTAAGCATAGATCTTTAAAACGCAGATTAATGAATTCTAGTTCCTGGCAATAAAATAAGAAAAAAAATGGGGAAGCTTGTTTTTAATGAGGCCAACAGCATAGGTACAAGGGAGCTAGAAAGAGGAGAGTCCTCTAAGAAGAAAAAAGACGTCTCAGGAGAAGCTTCCTAGGAGAGGTTACCTGAGTCGACATTTGGAAAATGTGAACATATTGAAATAAAACATCTTGCACACACACACACAAAATTTAAAAATGTACAAGAAGGTATCTGTGCAGCTCAATGGATGTCTGTAGCAAAGTGAAAACCAGGAAAACTGACACACAGAAGAAAAAACAGGATATTAACTCTAAGCCCCAAAATGCACGCCTGCCCTTTTAATCTCTGTCCTCCCCAAACTGACCACTATCCTGAATCCTAAAGCCACAGACTAGATTCATCGACTTTGTGACCTTATGTCGATGAAATCTTAGACTTTCTATTTAAGGCGAGTCCTGAAGGCATATGGTGGGAAACAGAGTGGAGAGCCCAGGCAGAGGACCTGGGTGGAACAGGACTGGGCGTAGGCCCCGCACCATCCCACGGCTGCACCCTGTTCCACCAGTGCTGGGTCTCTGCTCGATGGGAGACCAGGTGCTTCTCCACAGGCCCTGTGCCCGCCCACTCCCTCGTCACCCTTGGAGTAGAGGAACGAGGCGGAGACTCCGGCTCCCTGTCCTGTGTGTCTTACATTACGTTCCTTTTGCTTCAGAGCAACACCACTTCCCCTCTTGGATTGCAAATTCCTATGAGGCAGTGGCTACACTTAAACTCTCTTTTAAAGATTTTAATGGATTACAAACCTGTGAGGATGTATTAAGATTAATAATATTTTTTTTCAATTATGTGGTAGTTTCCTAGAGAAGTATACGAATGATGAACTAAAGTTACAGAAAAAATTCAGTGTTATTGATATATGTTGTATGTGTGTGTATGTGTGTGTGTTTTCCACAAAGTTGCATTTATGGAAAATGTATTTCCTGAACACTTACAATAAGTCTTTATGTTTCTAAGGTCGTAGTTTGACATTTTTATATAGACCTCCATTTTTTCCTTTTCTGCAACACTCCAGTAAATGGCAACTAGTCATTTGTCCGTTGTGAATACCAGACACAATGGACCAACCTGAACTTGAGCTTTCACAAGGTCCTTTAATTAGCCAGGTATCCCTTCCCACTCTCTTCTGAAAGGAACTGGGTGATTTCTCTGAATTTCCTGACCACTGACCTTGGCTGTGTCAAGATGCCAATTAAAAGGTCCATATCCTCTACGTGAATGTTAATTTGGTCAAGAGAATGGAGATCATGTTTACCTGTTATCAAACGCCTCGCTCCATGAGAATGCTGGACTTCTGCTCAGTGTTGTCTGACCTCAGTACCCACACGTGAACCCCCAACCGTGATGCACTCTTCCTAGAGTTTATCTGTATAGGAAGTGGATGTAAAATCATGGTTCATATTTGTTAATTGCCTTCATGGTTCTGCCTCCGTTCTAGTGGCCTTATTAACTTATTTGATGTTCATAACTCTGCTCAGAATAACAGCAGGACATAGAAATGCTCTAGCGTTAAACTGTGGTGTCATGAGATGAGAGGAAGACAGGTGGGTAGGTGGGTAGATAGATCAATAGTGCTATGCTCATAAGAAGCAGGGAATTTCTTTTTTTTTTTTTTTTTTTATTGGTTGTTCACAACATTACAAAGCTCTTGACATATCATACTTCGAACAATAGTTTCAAGTGAGTTATGAACTCCCATTTTTACCCAAAATACAGATTGCAGAATCACATAGGTTACACATTCACATTTTTACATAATGCCATACTAGTGACTGGTGTATTCTGCTACCTTTCCTATCCTCTACTATCCCCCTCCCCCCATCTTTTCTTTCTATCCCATCTACTGTAATTCATTTCTCTTCTTATTTTTCTTCCAATTCCCCTCACAACCTCTTTTATGTAGTTTTTTATAACAATGAGGGTCTCTTTCCATTTCCATGCAATTCCACTTTTCTCTCTCTTTCCCTCCCATCTCGTGCCTCTGTTTAATGTCAATCTTTTCTTCCTGCTCTTCCTCCCTACTCTATTCTTAGTTGCTCTCATTATATCAAAGAAGACATTTGGTATTTGTTTTTTAGGGATTGGCTAGCTTCACTGAGCATAATCTGCTCTAATGCCATCCATTTCCCTGCAAATTCCATGATTTTGTCATTTTTTAGTGCTATGTAATACTCCATAGTGTATAAATGCCACATTTTTTTAATCCATTCATCCATTGAAGGGCATCTGGGTTGGTTCCACAGTCTAGCTATTGTGAATTGTGCTGCTATGAACATCGATGTGGCCGTATCCCTGTAGTACGCTCTTTTAAGGTCTTCAGGGAATAGCCCAAGAAGGGCAATAACTGGGTCAAATGGTGGTTCCATTCCTAGCTTTCCCAGGAATCTCCATACTGCTTTCCAAATTGGCCGAACCAATTTGCAGTCCCACCAGCAATGTATTAGAGTACACTTTTCCCCACATCCTCGCCAGCACTTGTTATTATTTGACTTCATAATGGCTGCCAATCTTACTGGAGTGAGATGGTATCTTAGGGTGGTTTTGATTTGCATTTCTCTGACTGCTAGAGATGGTGAGCATTTTTTCATGTATCTGTTGATTGATTGTATGTCCTCCTCTGAGAAGTGTCTGTTCAGGTCCTTGGCCCATTTGTTGATTGGGTTATTTGTTGTCTTATTGTCCAATTTTTTGAGTTCTTTGTAAACTCTGGATATTAAGGCTCTATCTGAAGTGTGGGGGGTAAAAATTTGTTCCCATGATGTAGGCTCCCGATTTAGTTCTCTTATTGTTTCTCTTGCTGTGAAAAAACTTTTTAGTTTAAGTAAGTCCCATTTGTTGATTCTTGCTATTAACTCTTGTGCTATGGGTGTCCTGTTAAGGAATTTGGAGCCTGATCCCACAATATGTAGATCGTAGCCAACTTTTTCTTCTATCATACGCAGAGTCTCTGATTTGATATCAAGGTCCTTGATCCATTTTGAGCTAATTTTTGTGCATGGTGAGAGGAGGGGATTCAGTTTCATTTTGTTGCATATGGATTTCCAGTTTTCCCAACACCATTTGTTGAAAATGCTATCCTTCCTCCATTGCATGCTTTTAGCCCCTTTATCGAATATAAGATAGTTGTAACTTTGTGGATTAGTCTCTGTATCCTCTATTCTGTACCATTGGTCTACCCGCCTGTTTTGGTACCAGTACCATGCTGTTTTTGTTACTATTGCTCTGTAGTATAGTTTGAAATCTGGTATTGCTATACCACCTGATTCACACTTCCTGCTTAGAATTGCTTTTGCTATTCTGGGTCTTTTATTTTTCCATATGAATTTCATGATTGCTTTATCTATTTCTACAAGCAATGCCATTGGAATTTTGATTGGCATTGCATTAAACCTATAGAGGACTTTTGGTAATATCGCCATTTTTATGATGTTAGTTCTGCCTATCCATGAACAGGGTATATCTTTCCATCTTCTAAGATCTTCTTCTACTTCTCTTTTTAGGGATCTGTAGTTTTCATTGTATAAATCTTTCACCTCTTTTGTTAGGTTGATTCCCAAGTATTTTATTTTTTTTGAGGATATTGTGAATGGAGTGGTTTTCCTTATTTCCATTTCAGAGGTTTTGTTGCTGATATACAGAAATGCCTTTGATTTGTGCGTGTTGATTTTATATCCTGCCACTTTGCTGAATTCATTTATTAGTTCTAGTAGTTTTTTTGTAGACCATTTTGGGTCTTCTAGGTATAGAATCATGTCATCTGCAAATAGTGATAATTTAAGTTCTTCCTTTCCAATTTTTATGCCTTTAATTTCTTTCGTTTGTCTAATTGCTCTGGCCAGTGTTTCGAGAACTATATTGAATAGAAGTGGTGATAGAGGGCATCCCTGTCTTGTTCCTGATTTTAAGGGGAATGCCTTCAATTTTTCTCCATTCAGAATGATGCAAGCCTGGGGCTTAGCGTAAATAGCTTTTACAATATCAAGGTAAGTTCCTGTTATCCCTAGTTTTTCTAATGTTTTGAACATAAAGGGATGCTGTACTTTGTCGAATGCTTTTTCTGCGTCTATCGAGATGATCATATGGTTCTTATCTTTAAGTCTATTGATATGGTGAATTACATTTATTGATTTCCGTATATTGAACCATCCCTGCATCCCAGGGATGAATCCTACTTGATCATGGTGCACAATTTTTTTGATGTGTCTTTGTATCCGATTCGCCAGAATTTTATTGAGGATTTTTGCATCTAGGTTCATCAGAGATATTGGTCTGTAGTTTTCTTTCTTTGCTGTGTCTTTGTCTGGTTTCGGAATCAATGTGATGTTGGCCTCATAGAATGAATTTGGAAGGACTCCCTCTTTTTCTATTTCCTGGAATAACTTGAAAAGTATTGGTATTAATTCTTCTTTAAAGGTTTTGTAAAACTCCGCTGTATACCCATCCGGTCCTGGGCTTTTCTTGGTTGGTAGTCTTTTGATTACTTCTTCAATTTCATCCATTGATATTGGTCTGTTCAAATCGTGTGTGTCCTCCTGACTCAGTCTGGGCAAATCATATGTCCTAAGAAATTTATCGATGTCTTCACTATCTTCTATTTTATTGGAATATAGGTTTTCAAAATAGTTTCTAATTGTCTTCTGTATTTCTGTGGCGTCTGTTGTGATATTGCCTTTTTCATCCCTTATGTTAGTAATTTGAGTTCTCTCTCTTCTTCTCTTCGTTAGCATGGCTAAAGGTTTGTCTATCTTGTTTATTTTTTCAAAGAACCAACTTTTAGTTTTGTTAATTATTTCGATAGTTTCTTTTGTTTCAATTTCATTGATTTCCGCTCTGATTTTAATTATTTCTTGCTTTCTGCTGCATTTGCTATTGTTTTGCTCTTCCTTTTCTAGGGCTTTGAGATGAAGTGTGAGCTCATTTATTTGTTGGTTTTTCCTTTTTTTGAGGAATGACCTCCAGGCGATGAATTTCCCTCTTAAAACTGCTTTCATTGTGTCCCATAGATTCCGATAGGTTGTGTCTGCATTTTCATTTATCTCTAAGAATTTTTTGATTTCCTCCTTTATGTCTTCTGTAACCCTTTGATCATTCAGTAACATATTGTTCATTTTCCATGTGATATTGGATTTTCCCTTCCTTCTTTTATCATTGATTTCCATTTTCATTCCATTATGATCAGATAAAATGCATGGTATAATCTCTACCCCTTTATATTTATTGAGGGTTGCCCTATGGCATAATATATGGTCTATTTTTGAGAAGGATCCATGTGCTGCTGAGAAAAAAGTATATCCATTCGATGATGGTTGGTATATTCTATATATGTCAGTTAAGTCTAGGTTATTGATTGTGGTATTGAGGTCTATAGTTTCTTTATTCAACTTTTGCTTGGAGGATCTGTCCAATGGTGAGAGAGGTGTGTTGAAGTCACCCATAATTATTGTGTTGTGGTCTATTTGATTCTTGAACTTGAGGAGAATTTGTTTTATAAACTTCGAAGCGCCATTATTTGGTGCATAAATATTGATAATTGTTATGTCTTGTTGTTTAATGGTTCCTTTTAACAGTATATAATGTCCTTCCTTATCCCTTTGGATTAACTTAGTCTTGAAGTCGATTTTATTCGATATGAGGATGGCCACCCCTGCTTGCTTGCGAGGAGCGTGTGCGTGGTATATTTTTTCCCAACCTTTTACCTTTAGCCTGTGTATGTCTTTTCCAGTCAGGTGAGTCTCCTGGAGACAGCATATTGTTGGATTTGTTTTTTTGATCCATGTTACCAGCCTATGTCGCTTTATTGGAGTGTTTAAACCATTAATGTTTAGAGTTACTATTGATATATGGTTTGTACTTCCAGCCATATTTGATTATTTATCTCGTTTTTTTTTTTTTTTAATTGCGTTTGTTTCACCATGATTAGTTTTCCCCCCTCCGTCTGTCTTTACTGAGGTACTTCCCACTGTTGGCTTTGGTTATTGTTTTCCGTTTCTTCCTCGTGAAGTGTTTTGCTCAAGATGCTTTGCAACGCTGGTTTTCTGGCTGCAAATTCTTTTAGTTTTTGTTTATCATGAAAGATTTTTATTTCATTGTCATATCTGAAGCTTAATTTTGCTGGGTACAGAATTCTTGGTTGGCATCCATTGTCTTTCAGTGTTTGAAATACGTTATTCCAGGATCTTCTCGCTTTCAGCGTCTGAGTTGAGAAGTCCGTTGTTAACCTTATTGGTTTACCCCTGAATGTAATCTTTCTCTTTTCTCTTGTAGCTTTTAATATTTTCTCTTTGTTCTGTATATTGGATATCTTCATAACAATGTGTCTTGGCGTTGGTCTACTGTGATTTTGTATGTTCGGTGTCCTGTATGCATCTACAATTTGAATATCTGTTTCCTTTTTTAATTCTGGAAAGTTTTCTGTGATTATTTCATCTAGTAGATTACTCATTCCCCTTGTTTGAATCTCTATCCCTTCCTCTATCCCAATGACTCTTAAATTTGGTTTTTTTATATTATCACATATCTCTTGTATGCTTCTCTCATGATTTTTAACCAGCCTATCTGAGATGGCTAGCCTCTTTTCCAGATGATATATTTTGTCTTCATTATCTGATGTTCTAGCTTCTACTTGCTCCACTCTATTAATGATACTCTCATTTGAGTTTTTAATTTGGTTTATGGTTTCTTTCATTTCTAAGATTATGGTTTGATTCTTTTTTATAGTCTCTATCTCCTGATAAAGATGCTTAACTTCTTCCTTTATCTGTTTGTGTAATACATTCTCAATGTGTTCTTTCGCTGCTTGAATTTGCTGTCTTGTATCCTCTTTAAGGTTCCGTTCCATCTGTCTCAGGTGTTCCATGAGTTCTTTATATGACCATTTTTCTGGTGGTTCTATATCCTCCTGAATATTTAGGCTGCCCTGCATTGTTTGCACTCCTTTTCTTCCTTGAGAAGCAGGGAATTTCTAAGAAGAAAAATCAGTCAGGGAAACTGAAAATAAGAGGCAGATACTTGGTTGAGCTTTGAAATATCGGGAAGATTTAAACAGGCAGAAAAGAAGGGAATATTCCAGATTGATGAAAAATAAGGCCCAAAGACCAGATAGTAATAATGCACCAGGTTGTGGGGGAATCCCCAGCTCTGGAACTGAGCAGGAGGAAAAAAACAACAAAAAAAAGAATGTGCATAATACAGCCCAAAGATAAAGGTGAAGCCTCTAAGTTGCAGGTACTTATTGGAAAAGAAAAGAAAACTCAGCATTTTCTCGGATGGATGCTTGTGATGTATTTGGAGCTCAGAAAGCACTCATCTAGCAGGGCTCACAGTGGTTCACGTGTGACTTGGCAACACTCAGTGCTCAGAGATGTTTCGGGGGCATGTATATGTCTGCCTGAAAGGTGATTTATGCCCCCAATTTTCCATTATGTGTTTCAAATTTTAAGACCTCTACTCCTTGCATGCTGGCCTGTTAAACTTAATAAAACTGTATCTAACTCACTTACAAAGAGGATGCCTGAAGTCCTAAATGAACTATAATTCCCCTGATTATATCACTTGCAGACTGTGCAGCTAGTAGGCTCTTTTTTCCCTCTTCTTCAGTGGATGACATGGGCCAAGACAGCTTTTCCTCAATGGAAACTTATTTCGTTGGAGCTTGGGGTTGGAGGAAGGAGACAGGAGGAAAGCAGCAAAGCCTTAAAATAGACGAGTTGCCCACTGCCTCCTTAGATGCCTGCCTCGAGTGCGGTTTCTCAGGAGGCTGGTGGTGGAGGGGAGTGAGCTTGCGGATCCAGAGGCCCCATGGCCTCCGTGGCCCCCTTAGCTTGGCACCTGTAAGGTGACTGGTCTGCAGTAGCACCTGCAGCCTGAAGGTGCAGAAGGACTCAGGATAAATGTCACACAACAGATGAATTGGAAAATAGACAGGACGCGCAGCTGGTATCCAATACAGTGTTTATTTTAGTCAGCTTTTCCTCGTGTAGATCAAAAGACCCCAAAACAACTTAGAGGATAAAAAGTTTATTTGGGTACATGATCAGGTGACTCCCTAGCTCTAGGCCTGAGGTAAGGCAGCATGTCATGGTGACAGGGCATGGCAGAGGAGATTAGCTCAGGGCAGGATAATCAGGAATCGGAGAGAGCGCCACTCACCAGGGACAAAATATCAACCCCAAAGTCACACCCCCAGTGACCCACATCCTCCAGCTACACGTAAATACCTGCCTACAGTTAACATCCAGTTAATCCATTCAAGTGGATCAATCCATTGGATGGGACACACTTCTCATGATCCAATCATTCTACCTCTGAAAATTCTTACATTTTCTCACACAACCATCTTCTGGGTGATCCTCATATCTAAACCATAACATTCTGCCCCAGACCCCAAAAGTTGGTTCCCATTTCACAACGCAAAACACATTTAGTCAATTTCCAAGTGTGAAGACTATAATCTTAACACTTGCAGCATGGTCAAAATGCCCAAGTCCAAATCTCCTCTGGGACTCAGGCAAACTCTTAGCTGTGAGACTAAAGATCAAAGCCAATTAAATGTATCCAATATACAATGGCACAAAGTAAACATTTCAATTCTACAATGGAGAAATTGGGGCATAAAAAGAAGAGATGGGACCAAAGGAAGATCAAAATCTAGCTGGTCGAACATTTCTATGGCTTCACGTCCAGCAACTGGGTCAAATGGTGTTGTGATGTTCTCTCCAAAGGGCTGGGGAGCTCTGCCCTGTGGTCTAGCTGTCTGCAGCCCACGTGGCCTCTCTCTTGGCTTGTCTCTGCTCTGTTTTTGCAGCTCCACTCGGCAGACATCTCATGATACTGGCAACACTTAATCTCAGAGGTCTCTGTGGCAGCTCAGCTTCCTTCTCAGGTCTTCATGCACCACTGTCTCAGGGCAGCCCATGAGGACTGCCACCTTGCTACATTTTCCTCACCTCCAAGGCCTTCTTTTGAAATCTCAGAATGCTCCAGAAACCCCTAATTCCAGCATTTTTAATCTCTGCAGAACCAGCACCACATAGTCAATGCCAAGACCTGCAGCCATCTTGAACAGCGGCCAAGATTCCAGGGACCACAACTGCAGCAGTGAACCATGGTGACAAAACCTCCCAGATCTCCCCCACCCCCATGCATGCAGGGTGCCTCCATGGGCTCTTCTCACAGGGATTTTTATTTTATACCCTTGAGCCTGAGATGCGTATGGTTTTGCTGAGTCTTGCGGTGCCCTCAATCCTTTTTCACTATATTTTCCCATGCAAAGTACATAGCTCTCTTTCATGGCTGCAAAGCCTTTAACTGTTGAGGGCCACAGCCAAGTTGGGATGATGCATGGCATTTTTGCCAGAAGTAGTGGTTGAGAGGTGACGCCAGCAAGCCATTGAGATGATAATGGTTATGTTAAGCTGTGTATATTAGACCCCTGCTGTCCGCCTGGGCCTGCTACTTTGGAGTTCTTGGGCTACTTTGGAGTTCCCTGGGGATTCCCGGAGAGTTCCCATTGGTTGGGGAAGTGCCAGAGGAGGGTTTTCCGGTTGGTGGTTCCTGAAGGAGCCGCGTGGGTGGCGTTCTGGAGAGTTCCTGGGAGCCTGTGTGGAGTGTGCTGGTGGAGTTCAGAAATAAAGTTTGTTCCTGCTTCAGTGGCTCGTGATTTGTACCCAGCCAGACTGCGGCATTTAACAACCATAACTTCCTTAGTCTCAGTTTTACTCACGCTTTTCTGGCTAAACTGTTTTTCCAAATCATTCTGCTTTGCTTTCCCCCTCCTGATTATCATAGTAAACCTGAATAAAAGCCTCCAACAGTATCCATGTCACCCCTGAGTGCAATACTGTCTTGAAATTTTCTCTACCAAATTAATTGGTACATCACCTTTAAATGTAGTCTCACAAAAAGGTCTCAGGACATAGCAAAAATGCAGACAACTTCTTTGCCAGAACATGACATGAAGGGCCTTTACGCCAACAGAGTCCTCTTCCATTGAAACTTTATGAGCTCAATCTTTACTGTCAATAGTTTCTATGTGTATTCTGGTCTTCTGAACACCCACCAGAATCACCCATTAAGCTCCACCCAACAATATTGTAATGCTTTTCCAACTTGCATCTCTAAACTTTTAAAAAAAAAAAAAAGACTTTTCTTTTCTCTGCAAACCAGCTCCCAAAACTTCTGAACTTTACGTTCAGGTGAGCTACAGGAATGACCCTACTCTTGGTACCAATTTCTGTTTTAGTCAGCTCTTTATTGCTGTGACCTAAAGACTCAATAAGAACGACTTGAAAGAGGAAAAGGTTATTTTGGCTGATGGTGTCAGGGGTTCCGTCTATGTCCAGCTGACACCAAAGCTCTGGGCCTGAGGAGAGGCTGAACATCATGGCATCAAGGGCATAGAAACCCTTGAAGCATAGGACACCCCAGAAGCATAGAAAGAACTCTGCTCACGAGGGACAATATATAAACCCTAAAGGTGCACCCTCAGTGACCTACTCCTGCAGCCCCGTGCTGCGTGCTTACAGTTACCACCCAGTTAGTCCAGGTCAGTGGGTCCCTCCATTGATTAGGTCACACCTCTCAGACTCTGATAACTTTACCTCTTGATGTTCTCCGATTATCTCACACATGAACTTTGGGGGACGCCTCAAGTCTGAAGCACCACAGTCTTCTATGTATCTAAGGAAGACTTCTTGGAAAACAAAAATCTGTCATAGAGTTCACAGTAATTCTATTAACAGAATTATTCAATAGCTTCCTGGTGTGACAAGAAGAAGCTCCAGTGTGGAATTTGAATATTCCTTCTTCCCCCAAAAGAAGAGATGAACCCTATCCAGCCGGATAAAAACCCCATCCTTCTTCCTTCTGTCCTTTATTCTGGCTGATAGTTCAGGCTTTGTTGACCCTAATATTGCTTCAAGTCCGGGTCCCACAACCTCCTTATCATGGTCACTGAGATTCCCAGGTGGGTAGAGAGAAATAAGAAGACATTTTTAGGGCATTACTTGTCACTTTTGAAATTCAGACGTCCTCACCGAACGTCTGATACAGTGGCCACGCGCTGCTGCGGAAGGGGGTCCCAGGTTTCCACTCTCCGTTTCTCCCCTAGACTGATCCTGGGGGCCAGCGCCTCTCCCCCGCTGGGGTGGGGCCAGCAACCGCAGCCTCACTTAGGGATTTGTTAGGAATTATCTCAGAGAGTGTATGAGAATCCCTCAAACCTCAGAAAGAGAACGAAGGTCAGGTCTGTGGTCTCGCCATTCATCTTCCAGGTACATAGCTAAGAAAATGGAGTCCTCGGGTGGAAGGGAGGCTGTACACCATGCTCCCTGCAGCCTCCGCCAAGTGTCCATCAGCTCGGGGTGGACAAAGAAATCCCCCACACACCTCAGTGTGCTCACAACAAACGCCGGAGACAAGCGACTTCTGAAGAGAAGGCTTTATTGAGCTCATGACTTCGGAGCTTGCAGTCCTTGACTGGCTGCTCCTGCCGCCCTCAGGCCTGTGGCCAGGCCCCCCTCAGGGCAGGAGCACAGGACAGGGCAAGATCACAGCCTGCGGTTCAGAAGGGAAAGAGAGCAAGAGGAAGGGTGGGGTCCCCGTTCCCTTTGAGGCTGCCCCTCGATGGCCTGAGACCTCCCACTCAGCCCTGCTTCTTTAAGGTACCTCCTCTTCCTCATGGCATGACCCCAGGAACAGGCCTTACCCCACAGGGGACATGGCAGACGGGCACTCAGGCGTGTCCGTAGTTATCAATGTGCAATAGCAAATCATTCAGCCATCGAAAGGAGGAGATCTTTCCACTCATGGCAACCTGGATTAACCCAGAGGACCCTGCTGAGTGGAATAAGTCAGACACACAAAGAAAAATGCCGCATTACTCACTTGTACACAGGACCTTAAAAAATCAGATAGTGTGGAATTTAGGTTTCCAGGGATGGAGGTCTGGAGCAAATGGAGCAGGTTTTGTCAAAGGATACAGAGCTTCAGTCACATCTGATAATAAATTCTAGAGATCCAATGTCCAGGGGATTATATTAGTAATGCCATACTGTGCACTTAAAATTTGCTCGGACGGTGGATCTTACGTGTTCTCACCACACACACAAACACACACACACACACACACACACACACACACACACACACACACACTGAGTGGAGAGACGGACTTGCTAATTACCTTGGCTGCAGTGGTCAATTCCCTCTGTAAATGTGTACCAAAGCTTCACCCTTTACACCTTGAATATGCACGATTTTAATTAAAAAATGAAAAGTAAATCAATAAAACACAAGTGACAGACAGGTAGACCCATCCTGACCTACTGAACCCAAGCTTCGTGTGGGGCCCAGAGGCTGCGCATTAGAGAGAACTCCTGGAGAAACGGAGCTAAGCAAATCCGAGGGCTTTCTCTACGTCTCCTCTGCAGTAAAATAAGGAGGTCACACTTGATCCGTGTCCATCTGTCCCTCAACAGGCTAACATTCTAAACTCTTGGTCTCTGTCTACACTAAGCGATGTGACTGAGTTATCTGGGTGTGGGGAAGCTGAGACCCTGAAACAAACTTAGCAAATCTGCCCACTGACTTGACACACAGCTTCCAGTTATCAGACCTCATGTTAAATGTTAAGGTTGCTCAAGTGCCACAGTTTCTTCAGTCACATTATACTAAACAGAATACTGAACCAAAAGACAGAGACAAACCCACATAATATTTATCTAATACTTATCTGATATTTATCAGTTATCTGATACTAGACAAAGTTGTCAAAAACATGCATTGGAGTAAAGAGAGCCTTTTTAACATAGGGTGCTGGGAAAACTGGAAATCCAATGTAGAATAAAACTTGAGGCCATCTCTCACCTTGCACACAAAGGATCAAAGACCTGGAAATTAGACTAGACCCCTGAAACTGGTAAAAGAAACTATAAGTCCAACATTGCAACATGTTGGCTCAGGAAATTATTTCTTTAACAAGACACCTAAAGAGGTAAAATGAAAAATCAGGATGACGGAGAAGGATGACATCAAATTAAAAAGCTATACAGTAAAGGAAATGATTAAGATCATGAAGACAAAGTCTACAGAATGGGAAAGGATCTTTGTCACTTGCCAATTAGATAGGGCATTAATATCCAGACTACAGAAAGAAATAACCCCCCTCAAAAAAAATAATCCAACAAATGAATGGGTGAAAGAGCTAAACAGACACTTCTCAAAAAAAGAAATACAAATGGCCCAAAATATATGAAAAAAAATTCAACATCCCCAGCAATTAGGGAAAAGCAAATTAAAACTGCAATGAAATTTCATCTTTTTTTCTAGTTAGAATGGTAATAACTGAGACATAGACATTTTTTGAGAAATAGACATTTTTTTCCATGAAAACAAATAATAGTAAGTGTTGGCAAGGATGTGGAGGAAAATGTACACTCATATGCTGTTAGTAGGAGTGCAAATGATTGCAACAATTCTGGAAAGCAGTGTGAAGATTTCTCAAAAAAAAAAAAAATCAGAATGGAGCCATGATATGACCAGCTATCCCACTTTTTGGTTTATATCCAAAGTATTTAAAATCAGCATATGACAGTGATGCAACCACACCAATGTTAATGGCACCTCAACTCACAAGAGTTAAGCTATGGAACCAAACTAGGTGCCATTCAAGACCTGATTGGGTGAAGAAAATGTGGTGTATATAATAACTCAGTCACATGTGAAGAAAATGTGGTACTTATACACGGTGCAGTATTATTCAGCCATAAAGAACAAGGAAACTATAGCATTTGCTGGTAACTGGATGGAACTGGAGACCATCATGTTAAATGAAATAAGCCAGACTCAGAAAGGCAAACGTTGCATGTTTCCTCTGGCATGAGGAGGCTAGTCTAAAACTAGGGGCAAAAAAGGGAAAAGAGAAGTAAAAGTGTGGGGATGGGTGGGAAGAATTCCTTCAATATTGAAGAAAGACCAGTGGACTGGATGGAGGTGATGGGGGGGATGGTGTAAGGGAAGAACAGTGGGTGAATCTGCCCTCCCCTCCTAAGGACATACCTGAATACACCCCCAGTGACCTCCCCACCACATATATCCAAAAACACTGATTAAAAAAAACTATAAATAAATATTAGAGAGCTCAGTAAAGTAGAAGGAAGTGAACAGGAGGAGAAAGAATGGAGGGGAAAGGAGAAGGACGGGGACTGAATCAGAGTAAACTCTGCCCCACGCTCTCTTAACAACGTCAAAATGAATCCTACTCTTATGAATAACTAAAAAGACCAATTTAAAAAAAAAAGAAAGAAAAAATCCCCTCAACTCTCAGCATTATGTATGCTGTTTCTAATAATTCCTCTTTTATCTTATCAGGAAAAAGGCTAATTAGATTGCTAATTTTTAATGATCTAGAATCTCAGAATTCAGGACTGTGTTTGGAAGCTGTTGGAAAAGAGCCATTAAGAATTTAATAGATATTTAAGATGATGGAAATTAGAATTAACAATTTTAGCTGTAACCCTCAGAAGATATGAGTGAGAAGTGCAAAATATGAGTGAGAAGTGATTGAAGAAAAAACTTCTATGTTCTGGAGAGAAGCCACTGCATGATTTTAGAGGGGCATTTGAGAAATAGACATTTTTTTTTCCATGAAGAGCAAAATCAGTGGCAAATGTAATCACACCTTTTAAGGCAGTTTCTGCATACTAGTGACTCCAGCACAGAGTGTTGTTCATGCTCACGCTGGTCCACTTTCCCCTCTCTATAGGATCTCGTATGGACAGCGGACTAGCGGCCAGACAGGATGCAGGTGAAGAATGTCACTGAAACCAGTGAGCCAATTCTGGTTTTCAAGCAGTTCATGGACTCTCTGACCTTAACAATGATGAACACTCTGCCAAGGTGGATGGGTGCTCTGATAGAGAGGCAGCAGGAGAAGGGGCAGGCGTCCACCCAGATGCCAGGTGGGTAGAAACCTCCCAGGAGCATGAACAAATTGAGGAAAGAATAGAGGAATCAGTTCTCTCAGGTGGGAGAGCTGTGAATACAATCAAGCCTCTGGTGCTTGTTAAGAAACGGAAAGAAATAAACCCCAATGCCGTGGAGCTGGTGTTAGCTTTTGGTGGCTGTGATCAACTTAAGAGGAGAAGCGGACTTTGGCTCTGGCTTCAGTTTGTGGTGGGCTGGCCCCACTGCTGTGGGCTGAGGTAAGACGTGGCGGAAGGCAGGTCCTGAGGAAAGCAGCCAGGCTCCTGGCAGACAGGAAGCAGAGAGGGGAAGGGGTGGGATTCCAAATACACCTTTCCAGGGCATCTCAAGTGATCTGCTTCCTTTCACTAGGCCCCATCTCCTGCAGTTTCCGCCACCTCCAAATAGTCCTCTCGATGGGGAACGCATCGATTATTTAATCCACCAATGAGATCAGAGCCGTAATCCAATCACTTTCCAAGTCCCACCTCTGACCATTGCTGTATTGGAGGAAAGTCTTCAGCACAGGAGCCTTTGGGGGACACTTCAGATCCAAGCCATAACAGTTGGAGGAGGTGATAACCTACTTCAGATTCTGAATGTCCACCAAAAGCCCTGTTGAAAGCTTGCTCCCAGGTCCAGGGTATTATTGAGAGGTGGTGGTAACTTTAAAAGGTGGGGCTTATTGGGAGGCTTTTGCCCATTTCAGTTACGCCTTCTAAGGAGACTTGTGGGACTCTGGCCTCTTCCTCCTTTCCATCCAGGGATGAAGGACCAATGGAGCCAGCAGAGAGTGCCCAACTGGGAGACGGTGCGTGGCAGTGGCTCACATGGTCCAGGCTGCAGTCTCACTGTGGCTGCTGCAGGCTGCAGAGTGGGAAGCTGCTCAGTTCAAGAAGCTGGAGCCTCAGAACAGGAGGGACCAGCCCCAGTCCCAGGCTGAGGGCCTGGAAGCCCCTGGAGAGTCCCCAGGGCAAGTTCTGTTTAGGGTTGGGAATGTCTGATGTTCACAGGGAAGGGCAGCATCCGACACTGCACCTGGGTCCCTTCTGCCGGTGCCCCTTTCGGGTCGTAGCCTCTGGGCCGGCATCCCACACCCAAGGTGCTTTCCCTATTCGCCTCGTGGGCTCACCTGCCAGAGGTCCCCGGAAACAGCCTCAGGGGTGCAGCCAGAGTGCGCTTCACCAGCTTTCTGGGCATCTCTCAGTGTGACCACTCAAGGTGACAACCAGGATCAACCCTCACACTGGCGGAGAGAAACAGTACAGTAGAGCAACCAAGCCCCAAATGCTCTTGAGTCCACTTACCCCTGACCTGCACAGCAGGACAGATGGACAGAAGAGAAGTGGGTGGGTCTGATGCCCTGTCTTCTAGAAAGAGTGACCAGCTCTGGTGTTGTTGGAACCCAGTGGACTGCCCTGTGTTCTCACACATCTTCTTCCTTGCAGGAGACCTGGTACATGGTCAGGCAGAGATAAACTAGAATTGTTTCTCAACTTATATTCCTTTGCTTTGCAGCTTCCCTTTGTGAGAATATATTTTGTTTTAGCAATGAGCAATGAGTGTACGTGCCATGACATGGGTGTTCCAGGTGCAGCTGTCTTCCTGGGATCTATTGTCAGAACCGCATGGTGCATTCCTAGCTGCTCTGGGGCTGAGGCAGGAGGGTGCAAACAAGAGGTCAACCCAGACAACTTAGAGAGACCCTGCCTCAAATTTAAAAATAAAAAGGGCTGGCGATGTTCTTTAGTGGTAAAGAACTTCTCAGTTCAATCCAAAGTTTTTTAAAAAATCATATTTTTTTTTAGTTCTCATCTACCCTAGGCCCCTATCTATGCTTAGTAAAAATGACTTAACTATTTTTTAATATCCATGGTAATTATGCCAACCCATGTTGGGTACTGGTTTAAGGTGAATATATATTTATTGAGTCAGTAGCTTGAGTGGCTCTGGAACCACATTAGCAACATGAATTCCAACTGCCACTCATTTGTGCCGTATTGAACAAGTTCTTAAACTCCCTGTGCCCCAATCTCCATTTAGTAAAAGGAAGGTACTAATGGCAACAATCACATAGTTCGAGTGCAGATTTAATATAGATTGACGAGTGTGTGGTGCATAGTAAGAGATCAATATATAGATGGTGGCTTTTCTCTCAGTCTGCTGATCTATGTAACTAAGAATAAAATATGATATGCATAAGAAGTTCTTATTCCTCATGCATCTGTGGGTTATCTGAAGGAACTCTGTTAATATCAGCTGGGTTCTCTGACGTGTGTGTGGTTGGTGGCCAATGGCTTGCAGGTCCCTGGTAGTGTCTCAGGCAGTTGGCTTGGTCCTCGGTTCTATCTCAGGCAAGCAGGCTAGCCAGGGCAAGCGTCTCAGTTAGTGATCAGAGAGGCAAAAGAGGGCACATAATACCACAGGATGAACACTTCAAGCCCCGCCGGCATCATGACTGCTAAAATGCCATTCCCCTAGAAACTTATACAAATGGATGAACAAAGACAAGAAACAGAGAAAGAGGAATTCATAATTTTGAAAAGAAATTTAAACTATTCTGGCTTTAATTGTCATAAGTATCTTCAAAGGGAATCCTGGCTTTTACTCATTAGTGCTTACCAAAAGAACACAGGGACATTTCAAGCACCCAGTCTTGCATCTTGCCTAGAATAAAACAACACTTGGAATTTTAAAGCAGGAAGAGATAAATATAGGTTTATTAATCACATATATTTGTTGATGGTTTGATTGATTGAGCTAGTCTTCATAGGAAAAAATAAAAACATGCTTCAACATTATCTCCAGTCCAGCAGCCATGAGTCATTTATTATCATTTGTTGGTTGCTACCAAATATTAAACTAATTTGCATTTTGAGGATAGAAGAAGAGATTTATATGAAGTCCCACTAACATTTTTTTCCCTTATATAAATCTGACTTTCATTCCAGTTCCTTTTTGCACTGAAGAATCAGCTTCCATTCACTGTGATGTGATTACTTTGTGTATCAAGAAAGAAAAGCATGGTTATGTTAGAGTAATAGGAATCAGGCGATCCCAAATGGTAAAATCCAGCTTGTATACTTTAAGAATAATTAGAGTCTAATAAAAGACAGAGAGTCAGAGGATTAAGTTTATCTGCATTTAGAATAACTGGTAATATTACAATTCTTATTCTGAGAGAATCAGTTTATCTCTTGCATTTTATACAAAAAAATCATAGTTTTGGCTTGTATAGAGAATTAAATAATGTGTTGAGATACATTAGTTAGATATTCTTCTAAGGAGACATTGTGCTAGACTTAGTCCCTGTATCACTAAAGCTCATTTACCATCCTGCCAGGTGGAATTTTATGGAAGTAATCTCATCTGGACTTATGTAAATACATATTCCTAGGACGTATGTAAAACATCCAAGGATAAGCCCAGGTTTGGATACTTTAAATAAAAATGGTAATGTCCCAGAAGCAGTTCTCCTGTCTATCGTCCCCTCTTTTTTATAAAATGCATCCAAAATACAGTTTCTAGTAGCTATAATAATGTAATTCAGTTATACTTAAGTCATAAATTAGCATTATGCCCAATTGATTTTGTGTATTTTATTTATATTAAAATGTATAAATGTAATTTCAGAAATAAACATTTTAGTATATGGCAAGTTTGTGTCTCAAATTGGTGTTCTGTTTTAGAAATTTGCGGTGAAGGTGAACATATTTTTGATGGGAAAACATACATTGTGTTCCTGCCCTCAAAAAAGGGCAGTCACCTAAATCTTTGAAGCAAGCCTATGTTTGTATAAGAGCGCTTGGATGTTTGTGACATCTCTACATAGCACGACCATATAGAAACCGCTATCCCAAGAGATAAAAGTTTTCAATTCAAAGTAGAATAATTCTCTCCCTTTTGTTTCTTCATCTGAATCACAATTATTCCAGATGCCAGGGTTCCAAAGATACTGACCTGCAGGTCTCTGGCCTTCCAGAGACAGACATTTCTTGACCCATCTAATTGATACTCTCTGGTGGCCTTTCAAGGGTCCTCCTGGATTTTACCCACATGAACAGGTTTTGGGCTGAGAACTGGCAGCTGCAGGGCAGTTCTTCCATATGTGACTTTGGAGTCTATTGCCCTTGCACGGGGACAGATCCTCTGGTTTTCTGGAGGTTTCACTTCTCTAGTTCCTGGAACTCGACCCTAGTCTTTGACTGAGAGAAACCCAAGCCGATGGCCAGCCGGTGCCTTGGCACCTGTGGTGAAGGGGAACCGGCTGAGCCACCCCTGGGGAATGTCACTGAGTTGGGAGCCAAGGCAGCTGACAATAGAGAAGATGAAAAAAAAAAGTGGAGACACTCAAATAATTATATATCTGTCTGCTCCTTTTTTCCCTATTAAACACTCACCTATTTTTTCCCTGTGAAAAGTTCATTTAAAGCTGTCTGCCCGAGCTATATGAAAAAACCCACAGTACATTCAATAGTATAATACAAATCCAGAATGTTTTCAAATTTCCCTCTTTTGTAGGTTTTGAGATTGGCAGCTCTATAATTAGGAATAACAAAGAAGAAGGGAATTAATAAGATTCAAATGTAGGGTCCCCGTCAGAAATGTGGAGTAGGGGAAAAGGGGAGAGGGGAAATCAAGGGGTGTAATCTTATTGTACACTGGAAAGTTCGATGCTCAGCTTTTATACAGCTAGGCATTTGTTTAGATTTCATACAACTAGTCAGATCTTCTAATTTTATGAAAAAAAAAGTGGTTTGTAGGAAATTTAAAACTGATTCTCAGACCCCGTGGAGTCAGCTTTTCGTCCCCTGTGATCAAGGTACCAGACCAGGACACACAGAGAAGGAAAAGTTTAATTTTGGCTCAGGGTTTCCGAGGTTCGGTCCATGACTGGCTAACTCCATTGCTCTGGACCCAACGTGAGGCAGAGCATCGTGGCAGAAGGTAATGGTGGAGAGAAGCTGCTCAGATCACGGTGGCCAGGAAGGAGAGACAGAAGCCAAGGGCAAAATGTAATCCCCAAGGGCATTTCTGCAGCGACCTAGTTTCTTCCAGCCATGTCCCACCTGTCTACAGTAGTCCATTCAAATTATTAACCCATCAAATGGGTTAATCCTGATTAGGTTACAGTTTCCATAATCTACTTATGTCACCTCTGAAAATTCCTGCCTTGCCTAACACATGAGCTTATCAAGACATTTGATATCCAAACCTTAACAGACCCTAAGGTATACTAAATGACCTTAAATGACAATTTGGTGAAACTTTCCATCGGAATACTTTTGGTACATTAAAATGATTCCACTATGAAATGGTCTCCTGGATAGCAGGTTAATTAAATAAAGCTCTCATTATCACAACAAGGGGCTTAGGAACCGTGCTGTGCGATGGGAGAGGCATATATGAGAATTTTTAAGCAAAAATTGCCTGATTTTTATCCAAACAGCTGTTCTTGCTCTTGCAGATAACTTTTTTCATGGATTATCTATTTGTCAGATTAAGTTAGCTCATAGATTATTCTCCAGGAGAAAAAAGTCCTGTAGAATATATTCATGTTTTAATTTGCTACAGTACCAGAGTTTATTTTATTGCATAGTATTAACTTCTACTTTGATACTTAACAATTTGCATATTCTTCTCCTTAGATATTTCTGATTTAGAATAAAAGATTTCTATGTTTGATCTTCTTCCACTCAGCAAGTAAACCAATGGTGTTAATAGCACTGAAAGTTGGATGTTTATTTAGTCATTTGCTAAATGTTAATGTGAATCACTTTTCAAAGGGTAAAATCTTTAGCAAATAACTTTAGTGAAGCACACACAAATTTGAATTAAGTAGTTACTGGGAAACTTGGATTTTAGCTCTCAACTCTGACACTTTTTATGCATCCTTACCAGCTCTTCGCAAACATTTATTGCTAATTCAAATCCCTGTCAGTGGTATACAAAAAATTTAGTAAGATCAGCAACCAAGAGTTTAGTCCTATGATATTAGCTCTAAGAGCTGTGCTAGTAAGCGGTGGGTCATGGAGGCACAAAACCCACTAATGCTCTTTGGAATGAGTAGGAAAAGCATCAGAGAAAAGCAAACTGTGGCCCCTAATTCTCTAAGTCAGAAACTCCAAAGCCAGGGACAAACGGTAAAGATAGCTGCACAGGGAGCCAGTGCTGTGGAAGGCAGGGGGTATGGAGTGCCCAAGGGAGCAGTCGCCAGGGCCGCCAGGTCCAGATCCAGACACGTTAGAGAGCTCACGATTGACACAGCTCTCAGTGGAGGAGAAGGGGCTGGGCAGGCCTTGCTTCACAGGGAAGGCTCTCCATGGAGAACAGTGGTTTGTATAATTCACGGTCATAAATTCCCCTGCAGAGCTGTTGGAATGTAGATTCCTGAGTCTCACCTTCAGATATTTGTCTTCAGAAGGTCTGGAATAGGGGCTTAGGAATCTGCACATTTAGCAGCCAGACCCCTGGGCCACATGCCTTGAGGGATCTTCACTTTGAGGACAATCGGAGGCTATCAGAAGAAATGATGTCATCAGTGCAATGACATCACCTGATGTAGACTTCAGCAGACTCCTTGTGTCTTCAGTGACAGCCAAGTTATGGAAACACAAGACGGTCCTAAAATGCTATTACAAACACTGTTCATGGTTTTACTTATTCTCTAGTTAAAATAAAACCGGCAGCTTTGGAGTCCTACTGTCGAATTCTAGAACACTATTGTCCCCTTGGAGTCTGACTACGGGGTAACATCTAGGTCATGATTAATGTGCCTCTTTGTAGCTGATGTCAGCAGAGTGGAGCCTGTGTGTGTGTGTGTGTGTGTGTGTGTGTGTGTGTGTGTGTGTGTGTGTGTGTGTTTAAAGCTATTTTACACTTCAGGTTTCTGGAAAGATATTCTCTTCCACTATGGTCTGGGTTACTGATACTATTTAAACCCTGTGTGTTTGTTCTGTTTTTGAAGTTTTCATGGTAAGCTATTCCCTCAAAACGTGGGAAAGTAATAAGGACTGAAACATAATGAATGAACAGTCGGCACACGGGATACGTTCAAGAGGCCTCAGTAACAACTTTGCAATATTCTCTGGCCCCACAAAACTATGAGAGGAAATTATTTACAGGCTTTCTTTCTGAAAGCCATATAGGACTATGGCTAATGAGTAAATCAATTGAGTTGCATTGACAATGAGTAACTTAAAATAAGACTTAGGATCAGGATATCGACTCGTTATGGATTGGTGACCTACTCTCCATTAAAAAGTAATAAATTAAGCATCAAAATGTTCACATAGGTCATTCAAATGAACCAAATTTCCTGTACCACCTACTACACAGAACAATGAGGGGGTAAATGTATCTACCACTAGTCTTTTAGGTGAGTGTGTCAGGCTAAGCATCTTTATTGCTTATAGTTGTCTTTTTTAAGTGGTATTTTTTTTTCTACCTCAATTTCTTCTAGTGTCCTTTGTTGAATTCTTTCTCGGCATCCACTTCTTACTTGCAAAATGTGTCATTCTGAGCCTTATTTATTTTAATTCATTTTTAGCTACCTGCTCAGCCTTATTATCCTGCCTCTTTCAGCTCTGGATGCCCTTGCTGATCCTTTGTCTCCTCTTTCCCCTGAGGGAGAGTTGTAAGCGTGCCTGCATCATCTCCAGCCTTCAGCCACGATCTTACCTCCATCAGAGTCTTTCAAGATATTTTTTTTTGTTTACTGCTTACCATTCTTTGATCCCTCATCTTCTCTGTAACTTAGCAACATATTTAGATACATTATTTCCTTCCTGATTTTGACTGCAAAAATGTGGATATATAGAAAAGATACAGGCTGAGATTTGAGGGTAGCTCTCTTCATTCTGTTGTTTGTGCTCAAAATTACACACCTTCAAAACAACAGCGAAGAACTAGCCATGTGGTCATGGTTTCTTCTCCCTCTAGATCAGGTTGTGAGCTCACATAAAAACTAATTTAAAAAGGCATGATACTAATATCAATAAATAAAAGATGAATTACTAGAATTTAATAGAAACAAATCATGATTTTAAGTGGCTTGGGGGTATTTGCTTGCTATTTGGCAAGTTTACATAATGGAAACTAATGTGCCTAACACATTTTATTAATTCCTTTGGCTGAGCATAGGAAGTGACTTTGAATAAGCCTAACACGGAAATTAATTTCCCATAAATATAGATGGGAGACCAATACTGCCTTCAAACCATAGATCTGTGGACACAAATGAGGATCTTCTGTTTCTACTAATCAGCTAATTGAATTGAAGGTGAATGCTCCAGGAAGTTGATATTGACGAGAATTAGTTCAGGAGAGGACATTTGACACAAAATGAGGATTTCTTTCAAATGGATTGCAAGCTGATGTTTATAAGCAGATCACTGCTAGCCATGTGACTCAAGAAATCAGAAATAGAATACCAAGCCAAAACCTTACCACAGGCCCAGGGGAGACTGTGTCTTACTTAGCAATGCTGCACACGTTTCTCAGACACCCCAACTGCTGTTTAAAACATCAAATTAATTTTTCCCACATTCTAGAAAGTAGGTACCGAGAATGGTCTCATTCCCAGGTAAGGCAGTCTGGGAGGAAGCGAGATGATGGTTATTCAAATTACTCTGAGTGTATATATTTTCCTTGAATCAATTCAAGCCTGTCAGCAAGCGCCATGTTACCGTTGGATCTTAGAAATGTTCCTGTCTTACAGATATAAAGCTGCTTCAGCAAAATAATTTTCAAATCGTAAAACTCTGCTTGATTTCTTTCTTTGCAGAGCTGTTAAAAATAATAATCTGCCCCAATAAATTTTAAAGATAAGGTTGCAAAATTCAACTAAGTGAAAATATACTTGTAAAAGTGATATACCTAGTCATCACCCGAGTGTTTCTCTGCTTGCGAAAAATACCATTCTTAGGTCTTAATTCAGCTACATTTATTCTCTGGGGACTTATAAAATTTCTTCAGGATTTTATGTGGTTTTTAACACACCAGTCCTTTAACTAGTGATAGGAATGGTTAATTTTTTTTATAGTTCACCTGGTTTTGTGTGAACAGATTCTATCCTGTGTTATAATGCACACACATTTAGGGTCTAACGCCAAATATGTGATAGGTGTCACCGTCCTTCACTAGTTTGGGGGGTTCCTCTCCCGGTACATCTTACTGGGTAAAGGAGTAAGGCTGTCACGTGTGACTTCAGGAGTGTCTGGAGCTCTGCTGCTTCGTCCCAGCTTCCTAGTAATTGCTGACGTGGTACCAGGGGTGACGTCCTTTCCCAGGAAATGCTCAAACATCACAGAGCTCCTAACCACTGCGACATTGTGTGACAGGACAAACAAATAAATAAAACAAGCACAAAACCCCAATAACGCAGCAAGCTATTTCACCAAAGGTGACGACACATGTATTTCTGATGTATTAAAAAAAAAAAGCAAATCAACAAAATAATTTTCTAAATAAATACATGAACTCGCCAGCACCCAGCTTAAGATGTGAACCCCACAAGCCAAAGGAAATACAATCAAATAAACAATAAAGCATTTCATTTTTCAGGAGTCTTTTGGGTTGTTTGAAGACCAGGCTGAGAAGCAGCCGTAGCTGTGAATTTCTGGACTTGGTCTTGCCCACTGCTGATTCTCATGACTGACTCTCAGGGTGGTGAGTTCAAGTGCTCAGGTGTCTGCCATTCAGAAGATCACAGCCATCCCCATTTCCTCGTACACACAGCTGCTTTGAGTTTCTTTTCTCTCCAAATAATTGCACTTTCCTGATCTTGAAGCACGCTCCTGAATCTCTGCAATAGACACGTTCCTTTATTTTCTTCCCTTTTCTTCTGAGTGAATGATTCACTGTGATCGAAAAGCCAGACTTTAAAAATACAGGCTACGTGCAGTTAAACAATCTAGCATATCTTTTTTAAGTTAACCATGAATACACGCTTTATGGCTACTGATATTCAATACTGATGAGAGACCAGACGGGAAAAGTGGCTTTTATGGCATTTATAAGAAGGTTGGAAGGATGAGGCTTTCTCTTGTTATCCTTTCAAAAAAATTTAAGACTCTGGCCCTGAAAGCCATTTCTTGAGGGGGTTTGGTTTATTCAAAAGATTTATGCTCAATGTATTAAAGTAAAATGGAAATAAAGACAGAAAACATCCTTAGGAATGTTAAAGATTTTAATTATCTGCTTTTAATCCTGTAAGTACCATCCAAAAAAAAAAAAACTGAGAACCATCAAAACTCTAATAATAACACAAGGAACAAGAGCCAGGGAAGAATATCTGCTTCTCTCAAGTGTTTAGACTCAGATATTTTAAAAACTTTTAATTAAAATTCATCTGAGAATGAAAGGAAAATCTGGAGGAATGTGTAAGACAATGCTCCAATAAGATTTCAGGAGAGACTTGACATTTATTTCAGGCAGTGTTGATACAGCAACATTCTTAAGCATAAAAGAAATCAGACTTTCAGTTGGAGTTTATTTTATCACAGTCCTTTTTATCGACCACAATTAACATAATTGATCATAATGATGCTAGTAAATGAAAACAACACCAATAATAAGCAAACGATGAGAAATCACATTCTTTCTGTTTTAGTTCTACTGGACAATTATTCTTTTAAAAATGTGAAATTCCAAGGAAGCTTATTCCTGTACAAAAAAAAAAATATTTCAAAGATAGTGAATAATTACATTCTCCTTCTCCTTCTCCTTCTTGTACTGGGGATTGAACTCAAGGTCACTCGACCACTGAGCCACATCCCCAGCCCTATTTTGTATTTTATTTAGAGACAGGGTCTCACTGAGTTGCTTAGTGCCTCGCTTTTACTGAGGCTGGCTTTGAACTCACCATCCTCCTGCCTCAGCCTCCAGAGCCACTGGGATTACAGGTGTGCACCACCGCCCCCAGCTTACTCTTTTCTTCTTATGCAAACTTTAGTGCCTAACTCCTCATGTGATGTTGCAAACGTTGACAATGACATGCATATTTTTCCAGTGGATGCTTTCCTTCTAGAGAACATAAAACAGATTGATCTATCAGAAATCAAACTCCAGATCCGAAATTTACCATTTTTCAATGTTTTTATATGTGAAACCAAAGCACTGGGCCAAGTGACCGTGGCCTGGACCTTCTAAAGCTGTGGGCTGACCTAAGCCTACTCTCCTCCTAAGATCACTGTCTCAGTGGCCAGCTGACAAGCACAGTGTTCATTTCTGGGGTCCTTGTGCCTCTCGATGTCTGTAGAACAACAGAGGTAAAAATCCCTCACAGTTTACTCACCCTTCGTTTATAAGTGCATTGTGAACTTGTCGAGGGAAACTTGCCCCTTGAATCGTCTCATGGAGGCTGATCTGACAACCTCAGGAGGTGGCCCTGAGCAGCCTGGGAAGAGTGGGCTGGACAGGAGAGGGCGGAGGCCAGGATGAAGATGGTGTGGGAGAGTCAGCAGCTGTGGCTGGAGGTGAGGCTTGCCTGGGGCATGAGGGGCGGGTTCCATGCCCAGGACACTCTACAGAGGGGTGGAAGCTATGGAGATGGCCTGTCCTTGAAAATGTAGAGACATCAAACAGCGGTAGGTCTTCCTCTGCACTTCTTAGAGCTCCCCTGTGGTTCCCAGGTTCATCCCAGAGGAGGGGAACGGTGAGGAGACTGGACGCTGCTCCTTTACCTTTTGGCTCTTTTGTCTTGTACTCCCCCTTCCCAACCAGCTGAGGAAGTGAGAGAGCTCTCTGTGTGGCCTGTGGATGGTGGAAAAGCCCATACAGTGAGCTGAGTGGGACAAAGAAGGCGTCTGAGTCTCATCGACTGTCTTTTACCTGTTGAAGCTAATATTTTAGTAAAGATTCATTCCTTGATTTCAGACCTCCAGCTGTTAAGGTGACAGGTAATTTTTGCCTTTACTGTATCACACTAAAAGTATCATACTAAAAGGGATATCTTGCCAATGGTCCTCATGGAAATAGAATTTTTCATTGTAAATACAGCCACACTTCAATTTTGATAAAGACTACAAGCTAGAAGACTAAATAGGAGCTCTGAGCTGACCTTCTAGCTTGCATTTCTCCATTTCTCCATTTTTGGGCAAGCTTGGAGACTCAAGAGGCAGAAAGCGTGAGGCCGAGTGGAGGCCACAGAGCCCTGGCCATGGAGTCCAGGAGTCCTGGTCCCAGCCACTGGCCTTGGTGAGTCATTGTCTCTGCTTTTCCCCAGACAATGGAGGTCAGCAGCAGGGTCTGCCGGTCCCTCTGCCTGTTGCTGTGTAGACCAAGGGGGAAGACTCTGCACACCTGTCTACACTGCTTCCCAGCATCAACATCATCACCTACTGGGATGCTGGCACTGACTGCTTCTAGTTGTCACCCTTCTGGTGACAAGGGTGCTTTCTAAGGATGACATCCAGGACTTTTCCATGCTGAAGCACTATAGATGGCCCTCGCACACACGTGGTGGTCTACGTCAGTCACTGGATGTGGTCTCCTGAGGCAGGCAGGGGGAGCAGAGAACAGCAGGTTAGTTGGCTGCCACTGGGCAACACGCCATATCATTTTACTTTTTTTGTGAGTAGAAGGATGCCATCGTAAAATAGCAAAACACTGTGCAGTGTGATGATTGCACACACTGACAACATGGGTGTTTGTTACTGGCAAGTATGTTGTGCTGTGCATAGTTACACACATGACTGGCAGCACCGTAGGTCATTCACACCAGCATCAGCTCCAGCACATGAGCAATACTTCCTACCAGCACTTTAGGACCCCCGCAACCTCACTGGACAAGGGGAATTCCCCACTGGCATAGTAGTCATCCGGGACTATGACTACTATGCTGCACACGGCGTCTTTCACTGGCCAACTAGGTGGACATTACTATCTTCAGACGGGAAACACACGGACCTCTGAGTGGCTATCAGAAAACAACTGGTAATATCCAATCCAGTGGACTAGATCGGGCAGTTCCAAATTTGAAATTGTTTCTAAGACAAAGGAGAATTTGAAAACCTTAGTGCCTAACAATGCACTTCGGTTTTAGGTACTATTCATTTTACTTTATTAAATTTCCGCAGTCTCCTTTCTGTCTTGAATGCTTCACCCCTAAACTCACCTATTAGCCATTTGGAACACTGCATTAATTTTTGACGACTCTGACAGAGGGTCAGGATTGGGAATGCAGTTTTATTGCACGCCTACCACCTAGTGCACTGCACCATTTCCAAGCCCCAAGTCAGAGGTAAGCCAGTGCAGGTAGCACAGACTCCACTGCTCAGAGCAGGTGCACAAACCCAGATGTCACTCAGCTTCAATTATGGGAGTGAGGAGATTTAATGGATTTGAACCAAGCCAATCTACTGTTCACAGCATTCCATTTTAAAGAGAGTGGATGTCAGAGCATCACATTAATTCTTTTTAAGCAAAATTCTAAATCATAAGAATAAGATGCTTATTAACCCATAGCTATAGATTATCTTACTTGCTGTTATATTTCAGTCTTCAAAGGGAAATAGCATGAGCATGTTTTATGCTAATCTTGGCATGTGATATAATCTGTCTTGAAAATCTTTTAAGTAAATGCTTCTAAGCAGACATGGCATGTGCCCCCCCCACACACACACTTCTCTCCTTCTCCATGTATTTTAAACATCTTTGCTCTAAGGAAACGGTAGGTTCTCCAATAGCTTTCAAATGGAATATCTGATTTAGATTTGGTAGCTTTTTCCCTCCTCAAATGAGAAAGACAGAATCAGTTTCGGTTTTCTTCTGCAACCAAAATCTTTATGAATAGTTTAGCATACATCTTCAGGACCTAAGATCTAAAAAGATCGATTTTACCCATGGGCTGCAAATGTATGCAAAAGTGTATTCGTTTCATAAATAATTATGCTAGTATATCATTCCCATTGTGTTTTATTTTGCTTGTTGCCTATAGTTTTTTAAATCATAAGTGATATAAAACTGTATTCCTGGAAGAGAAATCTTCCTGTCTCTTGCTAACGCCTTGGCATATTCCCACACTCTCATGGATGTTGCGCTGCCTGCTTAGTGCTGGTTTTGAAGGATATGATAATAATAGAGTACTCCTCCTGATTGTAATTCATTTTGCTTGCATATCAATCTTGCTGTATTTGAATGTATACAAAGAATACTAATCACTGTACTGTATGTCTTTAATCTCTGTCATAAAGAAGCATCTTTATTTGCATATGCATGATTTTAAATAATATTTGCACAAAGGGAAAGTCAGACACTTTGATTGCCAGTAATCTTTTCACAATCTATTAGGTTTCCCTCTTAGGGGGTGATTTTTTTCTTTTATTTGTTCCTTCTATATTAAGCATCCTTTTATGCCCATTTTCATGCCCATCTTGAAAGATACATCAGTAGTGCATACAAGTAAGGAAGGAAAAACAGTGAGAGGATCTCAATTTTTAAAAAAATATTATTATTCACTGGAGGCAGTGGCACATGACTATAGTTCCAGCAATTTGGGAGGCTGAGGGAAGAGTTCAAGGCCAGCCTGGGCAACTTAGCAAGACCCTGTCTTCAGAAATAACAAGTGCTGGGGTATTTGGCTTATAGGTAGACTACCCCTGGGTTCAATCTCTAATACCAAAGTAAAAAATTTAAAAAAATTGTTAATATGGATTGATAATCTATAAATGTATGTATTTAGAATTGCATTCAAATCAATTTTCAGTCTAGAAAGGTAAAACCTTATTTAGCGTTTGAACTAAAATAACCTTCTCTTCGTCCCCATATAATAAATAGTGAACATTCAAAGATCTAGTGTTGGACAGACAACATATAAGACCTTTCACATCTTCCTTAACCATCTTCTTTGGAACAAAGTTAAAGGAAAAAATTAAAAGCAGCAGCCACACAACATGGTAATATTTTCGGAACTGGAGCAACAAACTTTTGTACATTATTCCCTGTCTCTTCAGTCGCCATATTATCTTACTCGGAAATGTGTGGGAGTCCAAGGTCACTTCTAGTTTACGGAAGGTGCCTGGGAAGCTCTGGGTCATGAGGCAAGGAACAGGCCGGCCCTGAGGTCACTGGGCCAGGCCGCATGGTTTCCACTGAGCACTTGGGGGTCTCACCTGCCAGCTTCTGAGTCTGCTCTTGGAAATCGACCTGCTCCTTGATTTTTCTCCAAGCTCTGAAGCTCATCTCCTTGGGCCCCTCCATCTACCTGAAGGCAGACAGTGAATTTCTATGACCAGCAAACTCTCCTCTCTCCATTTTGATGACAAGTTCTCGTATTGAGTTTTCTTCTAGCTAAGAGTGCTACTTAACACATAGAAAGTATTGAGTTTTTTTTTTTACCCTTTTGTTTTTAACAACAATTTTATAAGTTGGACCACTTTTCTCCCACTTGATGAGTTTCCTGTGTGTGTGTGTGTGTGTGTGTGTGTGTGTGTGTGTGTGTATGGACACACTTCACACTTAGAAAACACCAGAAATGTCGCTGCTTATTTTATATTCCAAGAAATCTTCCTCACAGCAGCTCGGCGGCACTGAGGCTAATGTGTATTGGGGGAACATTCTTTCATTATCTCACAAATACGAGAAGGCATGCTTCACAAAGTTGTTATCTCCACTTTGCCCGTGAACACACCAAGAATGAAGAAGGTCGAATACTTACCCAAAGTAGGACACAGGTAAGTCGGGAACCCTGCAGTCAGATGGCGAACCTCGGGCCCCCACTGCTGTTTCCTGAGAGAGGGGGACATGCAGGCCAGCTCCAATAGATGAGAATGATGATCAAAATATGCACATGTTTTCTTATTTGATCACATCATTTCTGTGGCACAAGCAGGGGAAATCTATGTAGTCCCTCTTTTATGTATCAGGAAATTTGTGTTTAGGGAGGTCAAATGAATGGCCCGAGACCAGAAAGACAGTCTATGGTGGTGTTAAGACCAGCCCTAAGGAATACATTGTGTCATTTAGTTAGTTCCGAGTTTCAGGTAAATTAAAAACAAGGTGATCTAATACATCCCTGTGCCAATCAGAACATGGTGAGAAGGAGGCATTCTTAATATTTCTATCAGGATGGGCAATTGGGGACATGCTTTCCCCAATCATAAGGTGCATCTGTATCCTTCTTGTTGGTTTGTTTCCTAGAGACAATTAATTGTCTGCCTTTAGGTCATCATGGGCTTGTTCTGAAGAGCCACAGCAACAGTGTTTTGGACTATTTTGTTCAACTTACTTTCATTTTTCCATTGAAATAAAGTTGCTTAATTCCCATACGCCAAGTAAAATAGAGTCAATTAATTTGGGAAAGGTTGAGAAACAAATGGAGCTGAATTTTAAACCAGTGTATTTTAAAATATTTTCTATTGGCAACAACGAAAAGGGTCTGGTCCACCAGCTCTAAGTCAGAATCGAAAGAAATGAGGATTGCCCATGTTTTTCCATAGGGTGGATCCCAGGAAAATCCCATTGCAATAGCCTCCTTTCACTTAGCTCAGAGAAAAATGTGGGAAATTAAAACCCTCCTTAGGCTTCTGTCTCTCTCATAGACACTAGCAAGTGTGCAAGAATCGAAATCTGCTGAAAGAACGAGGTCATTTTCCTAAACGTGATGTGTCAACTCTGCTGAAAGTGTCACCCTGCCAGGTGTTCTGCATGGGAAGGTCGATGCACTTTCCCATATTCTGTTTCCGAGGGAGAATCACACACTGCTCAGCGGAAATGATGCGAGTATCTCCACCCCTGCCCTGCGCACCTGCCGTGGCTGCCTGTCGGTGCAGTCGATTTCCAGCACCTGCATGTACCCAGAGTTGAAGCTATGGTTTGAAAGGAGACATGAGAGCATGTCAGTAATCAACCACAAAGTTATCACCAAATTGTGAAAAATGGCTACCTGAGTGAAATGACGGAGAAAAAAGGAGAAGCCCTGACTTAGACCTTAGGGATCACATAAAAGCTTGGGGGGAGAAGACAGAGCCAGGTTCTGGGGAAGAGCAGGAGCAGACATCTTGGAGCAGAAAGGGCTTGGAGACCAGCAGGGGAATCACTGTTTGCACATAGCGTGTCGTCTCGTGGACAAAGAAGCCAACATTTTGTCAGCTTTCATTTGTAATAAAAAGTATTTTTATAGTGTCCTAAGTGATTGGGGAAAAGGATCTGCAATGTGTGAGACCCACAGCTCTCTGCTCTTGCTCCCGAAAGAATGTGACATCTTCACTGTCTTGAGATGCCCTGACCCATAGTGCCTCTGTGTTAAAGGATATGAAACAAGGAGCCCTCTTATGCACCGTGAGGCACCTGCCTCCAGACAGCGGTCAGAAGATGTGGTTTTCCACAGCACACCTGCAGAGACGTAGGGGTGTCTAGGGAGTGCATGGTACTGTTGAATCCACAGTCTTCCCACCTTCTTCTTCAGAAGTGACTGTTTAGAGTTCTCATGACATCAGGATGGGAGGGAAGGACTTCTGTATGTTCATTTTATGGTCATCTAACCATGGCCTTCACTTCAAGGTACATACTTTGAAATAATGATTTTATTTTTAAAATTAGCCACTATTTTATTTTGAACAATACATCAGAAATCTCAAAGAGCAAGTTGAAGCTGCCTATGGATTTTAATTCTGTTACAGCTGGGTTTACCAATTATGGGTTCCCCAACTCCTCTAATAAGGAGAATTAAAAAAAAAATCAGTGAACATGCAGAAGATGTCACCATAGACAAAACTGTGTCCCTCTCAATCCATGCATTGGAGCCCCAACAGTGAATGTGGGTGGGTTCTGAAGATGGTGTGTCCACGGTTAGACGCGGTCATGAGGGTGGAGCCCTGATCCTCTGGGGTAAGTGTCATTACAAGGAGAGACTTCAGAGCTCTCTCTCTCTCTCTCTCTCTCTCTCTCTCTCTCTCTCTCACACACACACACACACACACACACACACACACACACACACACGGAAACTATGAGAAGGCCACCATCTTCAAGACAGGAAGAGCACTCTCACCAGAAGTCAAACACCATGGCACCTTGATCTGGGACTTCTACTACCAGAACTGTGAGAAACCAAGTTCCTTATAACAGTGCTTTCCCCATGCTCCAACAGTGTGAGAGTGTGATGATGTTTTCATCACTACAAAGTTTTGATCATCACACTTTCACACTGTTGGAGCATGGGGCAAGCACTGTTGTAAGGATACAAAACATCTGCAGTGTACCCTTCTCTGGAATAAGAGCTGGTACTGCTCAGGGGCCAGGACACTAAGAGGCTCTAAATCTGTTTTCTGGAGTTGGGCTTCATCTTGATGATCTCTATATAATGTGACATTCCATGACTCTAGGATTTTACCATGTGAGAAAAATACTTTCTGCAAATACTGATTGTTCAGGACAAAAGCTTACAGTGATTTCAAAAGTCACTCTGTTCTGAAATAGCACAAGAGCTGTCTCTTCTTCCCTTGTACGGCTGTCTGAGCTGTTTGAAGAGAAATAAGTGTTGATGGCAATCATGATTAGATAACTGTAAATGTGTGGGATATTTTTTATTGTATTTTTTTGTTTGTTTTTGTTGCATACACATCAATGGGGCCACACCATTGACAGAGGTAAAGTTATGTGAAGGTGACGGCGTTCCAGATAAATCCTCTGTCACTAAGGAAAACTCCCAGCGGCTCCAGTCCAACTCTCTCTGAAGCCCCAGATACTCCATGTGAAATCTGTTCATTCATAAACTGAAAAACATACACAGTTGATTAGGAAAGGACATTTTCATTGTGTGTGTGTGTGTGTGTGTGTGTGTGTGTGTGTGTGTGTGTGCATGCATTTGAACTTTGGGTGAGAGAGGAGAGGTATTGTAGGAGGAATTCTGGAAGCTGGAGAAATTAAGAAAGCTTCTGGGACTTGGGAATAAAACGAAACACAAAGAGGCTCAAATCAATAGATTTCCATACGACACAGGCCCCCTGCTGATTTCTACTGTGGAAGAGAAAAGAAAAAAAATCAGCATCAGTCAGGAATCTCAAGGGCTGTGACCATTCTCAAAATGTCCGCAACTTGTCTTCGTATTGACCTGTCAGATGAGGGCAACCGAGAGGATCACAGCTCCCAGGGAAAATCCATGAACTCCCCCAGCTCAGTCATTCCAGGACCACGCCTGCCCACTCCTGTTGGCTCCCTGCATCCACATTTCCAAAGTAAAGCAACGACCGCCCACGATGTTCAGGAGCACAGAGGGCAGGTCTCCCTCCTGGGGCAGTGTAGGCAGCTCTGGGTAGTGTGGAGACCAGGGGGTTCTCAGGTGACTGTCCTTAACAGGATAGTTTACCCCTGTGGCCAGGAGACGAGGAACAGAGAAGGAACACAGAACATCACTGGTGTTCTCAGAAAGCCTTCATTCAGACTAGGAGAAAATGTCAACTCTGAATTACTTGCAGCAAGAAATGGTGGTAAGATTAATTTTGTTTGGAGAAAATTGCACGGAATAAGAAGTCATTTGTTTGTTTTGGAGGTATGTAGCTATCTGATTGTATTCAGTGCAAACATCGGCTGTTAGCAAACAACTTATAGATCTGATCTGTGCCTGTAACAGTAGGAGAGCTTTAAATGGGCCTACTGAAAGCCAGCACTCAGCCAGTTCTTTGTATATCAGCAATAAATCTGCAGCCCCCCTGTACCTGTGGAGAGGGGATGGGTGATGTAGGCATATAAGCAAAGAGCGATGTCAGCTGCTGCATAGCCGGAGAGCCTCCACTGGTATCTCGTCACCCCGTTGGCCATGGTCATTCTGGGGTCAGTGTCCAGTTGGTCCTCTATCCATTGGCTCCCTCACATCTCAATCTTTTCATCAACAGTCCTTCAGCCACAGCTACTACCCAACATGTGTGCACACGTAGACACACACACATACACACACACACTTTCCCTGAATTCTATTAAAATGCATAGATGTTTAAAATAAGTACATCTTGAGGCCATTATAAATCAGCAATCTCTGGAGAGTCCTTCAGTATCTAAATCTGATCATCAGAAGTTTTCTGTTCTTTATTGTTAGTATTGTTGTTTTGCTACTTTACTTAGATCCTCTATTCTGCAATCTTAGAACTGCATTATTTTAAATCAGCATTGCATATGTATGAAACCCCATCAGTTTTGAAGGATACCGATCAATGAGTTTGGGGTAATGCATATCCTTAACCAACTATACCAGAATTCAGATATGGAATATTTCTATCACCCCAAAAGCTACTCTGTGCTCCTTTCTAGCCAAGGCTATCTGCCATCTTCGCCTTCAGCCACTTGCCAAGGTACCCGCAGGATCGTGGTGAGTGTATGTAGAACTCTTTAGGAAACTACCTAAGTGTTTTCCAAACCAGTTATAAAATTTGCACTTCTACCTGTAATGTGCCAGGGCTATAATTGCTTTTCCATTCTTGGTTTAGCCACACTTCATTTCAGCAATCCTAATAGATACGCAATGGTTCCTCACTGTGTCTGAATTTGCATTAATGGCAAGCAATGCCAAACATGGTTCATGGGCTCACTTGCTATTCTATACCTATTTTTTTTTTTTTTGCGGGGATGGGGGCATGTATTCAAATATTGGGCTCATTTTTTCAAATTGGACTTTTCTGTTACTGATTTGTAGGAGTCCTTTATGTATTCTGGATAGGATAGGAGTCCTCTATCACACTGATATTTTGCCAATAGTTTCTCCCAGACTGTGTGCTTCTTTTTGTTTTCCGAACAATTTTTAATTTATGAAACCCCAATTTATTTCTTTTATGGTTGTTGTCTCTATGTTCTATTTACCCAGTATTTCTCTCCCGAAGCTTTTGCATTTTAGTCCATGATCCAGTTAAAAATAATTCACATATGTGTAAAGTAGGTGAGGGTCAAGTTTTTAAAAAAATTTTTTTTTCAGTTGTAGATGGACACAATATCTTCATTTATTTATTTATTTTTATGTAATGCTGAGGATCGAACCCAGCGCCTCACACATGTGAGGCAAGCGCTCTACGGCTGAGCCACAACCCCAGCCCCCAGGGTCTAGTTTTTATGTTTGTATTTGAATGTCTGATTATATAATATACAAGTATAACTTGTACAGTTATTGGAAAGATTCTATATTCTTCACAAAATGGTCTTGACATTATGCTTAGTAACCACAGTATCCATGGATGTCTCTTTCTCAAATTCTCCATTCTGTTCCACTAGTCTATAAACCTATACTTCACCAACACTAATCTGCCTTGATAATTGTACCTTATGATCACTCTTGCAACCAGTCCTTCAACTATGCTTATTCAAGATTATTTTGACTTCCCAGTCCTTTGATTTTCTCTTAAATGTTATGACCTTTCCTCCTCATAAATCTCCTCTAGTGATTGTCTTAGCCTGTTTCTCCGCGTAAGATTAATTAAGAATTTAAAAATCTTAAATTTTTCTACCAAAAAACAGCCTTTCAGGATTTGATTGGGATTGTATTTGATTTATTGAGCAATGTAAAAAATTTATATTTAAAAAAGTTGATTTTTCTGATGCATAAAAGAGCACATCTCCATTTATTTAGATATTCTTGAATTTTCTTAGCAATGTCTGTAGATACTGCACATTCATTAAAAACGTATTCTCAAGTGTTTCCTATGTTTGATGTTATGGTAAATAACTTGATAACTTAGTTTCCAATGATTCATCTATAAAATATACAAATGCAATCCATCATTTTTCCTGGGACTTCAGTAAATGCATACATTATTCCTTGTATCCCCCCCCCCCATACGATCCTGAGGACTTTTTACCTAGGCAATCCTGTCCCCTGTGAACGAGCACCACTTCTCTCTCCTTTCTGCTCCTCACACTCTTCTTCTCTCCTCTGGTGTCTGGGATCCTGAGTGCCATCAGCCTGGTCAGAGCTGCTGCTGGATCTCCGCCTTCTGGGAGAGCTCGCCGTGGTTTCTGGGCATGTCAGCGGTGGGTTTTGTTAGAACACAGCATCTCGGCTTGAAGGAGCTTCGCTTTGTTCTTAACCAGCAATTTTTTTCATGAGTAGGAACTGATTTTATCAATTTTTTTCCTTTGTATTTTCCTTTCGGGTTTACTAATACGGTAAATCGAATTGATTGGTTCTCTCTTTATTTAAACTAACTCTACATCTGGGAGGTGCCCCGCACATGGTCATGACGTATTTTTCTGTTTCTATGACTCATCAATCAATTTTCCTGTTAATGGACACTTACATCTACTTTCATTAGTGATATTAGCCTGTGATTTTCTTTCTTATTATATCTTTCTGGTCTTTGCATCATCAAATCACAGATCTCTATAAATTTTAGAGATGGGAGTTTTGTCCTTGTTATGTTTCTTAAAAGCTTTGGGTATAATTTGTGTTATTTTTCTCTTTAAATTTTGAAAAAATCTCCACTGAAGTTTATTTAAGTCTGGATTTTCCTTAGAAGGAGCCTTTTAAACTACATATCTAGTTTGTTTAATAAGATGGTCAAGGTTATCAATTTCACCTTGAAGTCAGTTTGGGTCGTTCGTATCTTTTAAGGAAGAAGCTTGTCCCAACTATGTTGTAGAATTTATTGGTATGAAATTGATAATATTCCATGATTTGCCTTTCATGTGAATGTAATCTCAAGCAATTCCCCTTTCATTGTTTGTGTTGATAACATATATTGTATATTCTTTCTTTTTCCTGATCACAGGTGCTAAAATTTAATAATTTTGTTGATATTTACATAGAACTAATTTGTTTCAATAAATGTTTTTATTGTTTTTTTGTGCCATTAATATAACCACCCCCACCCCACCCCTGCTTTTTGGGGCTGCTTTTGTGTTAGATGGCTCTTCTTAAGATAGATGCTTAGGATATTGACTGAGGACCGCTCCTCTCCCAAACTTTCCTTATGGACTTAGTCTGTTTGCCAGCTATAACAAAGGATCAGGGACCAGGTGGTTTAAACATATTCTCATGTTTCTGCAAGCTGGAGATGAGGGTGCCAACCAACACAGTTGGGAATGCCAAAGGCCCCGGTGGACTGCAGGCTGCCAGCTGCTCCTGTGCCTTCACATGACGTAAAAGGACAGAGAGGTGTCAGAAATTCCTTTAAAAGGGCACTAATCCCACTGACAAGAGGCTTCACACACATGACCTAGTTGCCTCCCAAAAGTTTCACTGGGCGCTATGATTTTAACAGATGATTTTTTTTTTTTTAACCTGGGATGAGAGTAAGGGAACATGCACTCCATTACATGATAAATTTTGTTATGTTTTGATTTTAAGTAGGGTCTAAATGCTTTCTAATTTCTCATGTAATTGTTCATGTGAACTGAGATTTTAGCAATGCATTGCTTATTTGCTATATACTTGGGAATTCTCCAAATATTTTTGTTATTAATTTCTGCTTTAGTTCTTTTTGGTCAAAGGATATATTACTTATGTTTTCAAATTTCTTTAAACTACTGGGATTTGTCAACCAAATGTGATCTATGATTATGAATATTCTGGGTCAACTTAATTCATTTTCAGCTATCAATGAGTGGAGTACTTAATAAATATCAATTATGTCAATGTAATTGATGGTATTGCTCAAATTTTCTGTATTTCATTGATTTTCTGTCAATTTTTGTATCAGTTTCTGGGAACTGAGTGTTAACTTTGACAATAAATACAGATACGTGGTCTCCATGGATTTTGGCTTAATGCAGCTTGAAACTCAGTAGATGCACACCCGTTTACAATCATCATGTCTTTTGGGAATTGATGTCTTTATCATGATTCCTATCGCACTTTATGTCTGATAACATTTATAACTTGCTTTTTACGCAGAAGAAATGCCAGGATCTTCTTTTTATCACGCACAATCTTTTTCCTGGTTGCCTTGTTGGTATGACCATTCCTCAGTGCTGCCTCTCTGCTGGGCTCTGGCTGTCTGTCCAGCTGTGATTTCCATTTCTATTGTCAGCACATTGCTCCTCCTCTCTCTTAGGGGTGTGGGGCAACTTTTGGATGGACAGACTGTCTGATGGATCCATCTCTGCCTTTGTCTCTTCAGTTGTGCTTCTGTGCGTTGCAATTTTCTGATTCTTCTAGAGTTTACCACATGAGCCTTTAATTTCACCTCGTCTCCCTTCTACTGTTATGCTACTTCCTATACAGTAAAGTCTCCTTAAATTAGAATAGTCCACTCACCTCCCCATTCATTACACTGTTGCTTTCATATGTGGCTATTGTCCGATTTAAACTGTCCCTCAAGTTTGAAGTATATCTAAATTTTTTTTAAAAAAATTAAGAAAAATTCTTTCTACCTCTTCCCCCTATTTGCCATTTTTGGAACTCTTTGTTTTCTACATAGATTCAAATTACCATCTGATGTAGTTTTTCTTAGAGCATTTTCTTCAATGTTTCTTACATTGTAGATACAAAAATAATAGTAAATTGTGCAGCTGATGATATATGGAAGAAAAGAATATATGACAATAAGAACAATGTTTGAGAGGAAAAAAAACCTGAAGTGTACTGTTGTGCCTCTGGTGCATGAAATGGCAAAATATTGCTTTAGAGGGTGATAAATTAAAGATGCATACTACAAAGCCCAGAGCAAACCCCAAGATAAAGCAAGTGATCATTACAGCTAATAAACCAGCAAAGGGGGCAGACGTGGAACCATAACTCCATTCCAGAAAAATGGAACAAAGAAAAAAAAACACATCTGAACAAATAATAAATAAATAAGTAGCCGGGAATGGTCGTATAGCTGAAACCCCAGCACCCTGGGAGACAGAGGCACAATAATTTCAACTTCAAGACCAGCCCCAACAACTTAGCAAACCCCTAAAATAAAAATTAAAATAAATAAGGCTAGAGATATAACGCAGAGTACCTGGGTTCAATCCCTAGTACTAAATAAAGGAAGATACAGATGAAATAAAAAATAATGTGATGAAATATTAAACACAACCTTATCGATTGTCAGGTCATAGAGGATACAGAAATGAATGTTCCTGGCTATGTTCTGATAAAACTGTTTAGCAAAGTAAGCAGTGATCTTTCTGCAGGCAAGTTAAAGAGTATACAGAATCACTAAGCATGAAATAAAATGCTGAAAGATTATACTCTATAAAACTTTAAAACATTTGTTTATCAAAAGATGAAGAAATCCCATAAAAAAAGAGACTGGCTATAAAAAAGAGACAAGATACTTGAAAGGCAAATATTTTAATGAAGGACTTGTATCCAGAATATGTAAGAGTACCAACAAATTAATTAAGAAAAAACAATTCCCTCCTCGACAAATATGGACAGAAGATAGTAATTTCACAAAAGAAGGCTCTAAATTGGCCAATAGGTACATGAAAAAAAATGCTCAAAAATACCAGATTAATTAAAACCACACTAAGATAGTATTGTACACCCACTGATGTAACCAGGTTAGAAAGCTTAAAAAGAAAAATAATGATCAAGGTGTGGAACAACTACAACTTTCACTCATTTCTACGGGAATAAAATGATACAACCTTTTTTGGAAACTATTTGGCAATATTCTATAAAAGGAAACATACCCATTGTTTCTATTCCTCTTTTCCCATGAGAAATGAAAACATATCCCTCAAAAGAATTGAACAAGATATTTTTCAGAGTAGTTTTATATAAGAAACTAGAAACAATTCAAATATTTATCAACAGGAGAAAAATTAATGTAGCACGGAATACTCATATAACATGGAATTCTACATGCAATAATTACACGTCAGTAACCGATGCATATAATGACATGAATGAATCTCAAAAACCTGTCCATTGAAAGGAGAAAAAGATAAGGACAGTCTATGTAACGCTACTCTGCAAGAAGTTCAGAAACAAGCACATCTAATGGCAGACATGAAAACGATGGTTGCCAATTAGGGATCAAGTTGATGAGGAAGACACAAAACCACCTTCCTGGGTGCTTGGGAGGATTCGATGCCTCGATCAAGACAGTAGTTACTAGGATATGTTGATTTATTAAAAAGTATCAAATTGTACACTTAAGAGTTAGTTGGTGCATTTACCTTATGTAAATTTTACCTCTACCCAAAAAGTTAATTGATTGTTAGGAAAAATGAAGTACATCATTTTATGGAGAAATATTTGGAGAAGCAAGTGAGAAGAACGGAAAATGGTGGAGAGGGACGTTTAAAGAAAAGCAACTGACCAGGAAGGAAGGAGAGGAGGACCAAGAGAGAGAACTCAAGAAATTGTTGGGTTTTTTGGGGATGAACACTGCAGAAAAGCCAAGGGGGAAAAAAAAAAAGATTATAATTTATCTTACAGTTTTATGACTAGTTTGGAACTACTTAGAATCTAAGTCAAGTTTAGTAACCACTGTCCCTAGCTGACAGTGTTCTGAGATTCAACAACCAAACAATATGTATGTCAGAGGAACAGCATTCCCAAAGTCTGAAGCCCAGGGGAGCTTGGAGGAACTCTCAGCCTCCCCAGATGCCCGTCGATTGTTTATCGGCACAGAGCCACGTGGAGGCTGAGCATCCTGGGTCTCCACTCTGCAGGGCGAGGGTTACATAAGTGTTCAGGTGTTCCCTGCACCATGGGGCTTACGGGTATAACAGACGGAGGTTATTTTTGCAAGATAGCAACCTATATTAGGCACACATGCGTTTATATTGTTTTTGGCATCCGGGGGCCGTTTTTACTAGATTTTGTCAAACATGTTTCCTTTCTGAACAGAGGCTGCATACAACAATTGGATGAACAATTTTGCAAAATCTCTCAGGGGGCCTCTCTTGAGGCCGGGGCTGTATGAGATCACGAAATGAGAATATGGCTTGGCTGGAGTTTTATTTCAGTAAGTGATCTCATTCACTTAAAGCACTAATCATTTTAACAGGAGAAAAATACAGCCTTCCAAAATCACAGCAGGAAAAAATAAGGGAAAAAGCATGTCAAAGAGATCTTATGGAGGTTCCCATGTGATTTTTACACCGAAAATTTTCCATTTATACATCATCAGGATGGATATACAGTCTGATATTACTGGTGAAAGATATATGAGAAAGTCGACCTAATGCAAACAAATTGGATTCCAGGCTGCAGAGCTGACTTACCTGGTTTGGGTTTATTATATTTGACATGAAGAAAACCATTTTCCCCCTTTGGAAGACTTTCCATCATAAGACAAATAACATCTGCATGAACAGAATTTGCAGCTGAAAAAGGTTGTACTAGGCATTATAGCAAGCTTCATAGTGTGGAGGGGGTCAGCCTGGTACACAATATTTTGATGAAAATGAGAAATTTAAACATGGCTACCACTACCATGAATCCTGGTTTTACTTTATTTTGTTTTTATATCTGGTTTGAATAAGCAGAGTTCTTTCGTTTATATTGCCCATCTTCCCGACTTTAAATCTGTCCCTTTGCTTATTTCTGATTCGCCAGCATGCAAGCTTTGTGCCGTATATGGAGCAGAACACTTTTAAACACTGCACACTAAAGGGAGTAAGATTATTTACAACTAAGCCTAACAAGTCTGCAAAGAACATTAAACCTAGGAACCCAGTTAGCCCGATTCTATTTTCCATCAGTAAATGCATCAGGAACAGATTCAAGGAAGTTCATGGAAGGGTTCAATTTTAAACAAGAGTATGTGCCTACTTGGGGGAGAGGGTACAGGGGATGACGGGGTTTCCTAGATTTGCATTTGTGGCCATTCTCATTCTTGGATTTTCTGGGGACCGCACTGAGATATGCAGCCCATCGCCTGACAAGAAAATTGGTGGAACAAGGGGCTGACACCGAGAGGTGCCCATGGTCAGCTCCTGTGGATTTGTAGGACTTGGATTGATAGGCAGTCCTCCCTCTTGCAGGATGGAGCTGCTGACCTTGGCTCTGCACCCTCACTCTCCTGCACACTCTGAAGGGAGGGAGCCTGCAGAGTGTGGGAAAATCACACACAGATTCTGTCATTGGAGCCAATGAAGTCAACCCAAGTCAGAATTATCTCAGGCACCCCACCCTTCAGAATTACAGCTTCCCAAGCTATGACTGGCCTTTCCCAGATGGATAGCAGAGGGCTGCCTCATATTTGGGAAGGTTGTGGAGGATTTATTCTGCCATCACTGGAATCGGTTGTCTTGGCTCTTGCCCAGGCCCGAGTCTCTCCACACCTCTCATCCAGGTTCTTGAGCCCAGGCTGCTCCAGAATCCTGCTCTCTTGACCTGACTGCATGGCTTAGCACTCCCACCGTGAGCCTCTGGAACTCCTGATCCAGAGTGGCCAACTTCTCCTTACTAGTGAGTGCTTCATCCATCTCCTTCCTCACCAGACCTGGGAATGGCCTCTTCCTTGAAAGGCACTGATACCTGAAGATTTCCACTTAGATTCTGAAATGTCACCAACATCCTCATATCTGGGGACCAGAGTTGGCATCTTTCCAACCTCATTCTGAATTCTAGACCATTTCTCCCCCTCGGTGGAGTCAAAATCCTGCCCCTTGGGGCTTATGCCAGCTCCCGTACGGACACTCCATAGTCACCGGCGGCCCTTCTGGAGGCTCATGCCCATCCACTAATGTTCTAGCTGTAGCCATGGCCTCTTAAATTGACCCTTTATTTCAGGTGACTCCACCTTCACTTTGGCAACCCATGTAGCATGACAGCCTCTCTAGTCCTTCATGTCTCCTGTTCTGTTCCATTCATCTCCGGTCCACTGAATTCACAGGCTCATCCCATGGTCAGACCCTGGACCTTGGCTTCTTCTCAGACTCTTCCACCACTGGCTAATGGTCAGGCACTCGGCTGAGATAGACAAACGGAAAGAGGTGAGGGAGAATCAGAGGGCTGTTTTATTTCTACACAAAATACTGTCAAATACATATGAAAGTAGTCCAGTGGAGAATGCATAAGTAGATAAAAGCTACGAGAGAGACTTAACGATAGAGAAAGATGCTTAAGGAAAGTGAAGAAAATGCAAAGGTAGTCTAGATGGTAAGTAAGAACAACAATTCCTTTGTAAAGGGTAGAAGTAAAATAAGAGTGAATATTTACATATGTGGAAAATTTAGGGAATGTATGCCTAGTGCAATCTCATTTCTCTGTAAGGAAAAAGTAGAAATTTCCGGCTGAGTGATATAATGGGAACGTGAATGAGGAATAGAACTAAAGGAACTCGTGGACATTAGGAAGAGGTTTGCCAAACAGTCTGGCACATCCAGGGGGATGTCCAAACCATAAACATGTCAGAGTAGGTGAAATAGGAGTTGTGACTTGAGGGACATTTGCTGCAAAAGGCATGAAGCTGACACTTCTGCTGAGCGTGAAGTTGCTGGACAGTAGTCAAGCCGTCCAGTGACCTCCAGGAGTAACCGGAGATATCCAAGGAAAAAAAAAAAACCCAGGGAAGTTGAAGAGGCACCGTAATGCACACAGAAGAGAAAAACCGAAAGAACAGGAAGTAGGTAGAGCAAAGAGCCAGAGATATCCCCACTCTTCCTTGGTTCTGTGAAAAATTATGGGACTCATGTTAACTGTCATAAAAATATCATTTCTACATAAAAAGTTATTAGGGACTTACAAAACCAAAAGCACATGACAAATGTACTTTAGTGACACATTCCATTTGTAATTTGGCAACTAGCTGTTTGTTCAGCCTTGTCAGAACCTAACTGAAGTGGAATCTTGAAACCAGTAGTTTGTTTAAAAGAGAAAAGGGAAGGTTGTTTGGTAGAAACAATGAAGAAAGCAATTCCGTACCTAATTCATTTAACCACAAATTGCCTCGATCCCCCAGCCCGTCACAAACAGATGGCAGTCATTCCTTTCAAACAATGCATAAGGTTGCAGAAATTGAATCATTACTCATTTCAAAAAAAAAAAAGAATAATATCATTAAAAAGCACAATCGAGTTTCTATTTCATGTAGGATTTTACTTTAAAATCAAACAAGGGGTTCTGACAGAGACAACACACAGCCAACCGCAAGGGCAGGTAAGAATCAGAGCAAAATAAATAACCCCAAGAGGAAATTGAAACACTGTGTCGGGATGTTTCTTGAGGAATCGCTTTTCTACAAGGAGAGGAGCAGGGAAGGAGGCAGGAAGTGCACCTCCCCAGAAGAGTGACAGAGCTGGTGTGGCCCTAGGCATGGGGTCAACAGCCCTGGGGCTTCTCACCAGGGGTATTGGATAAATCCTAGAAATCCAGCCCTTGGAACCATCATTTATTTGATAACTTGGAGTCATGTTTTATCCCATGAACTTAGTAAAGAGCAGGTGTCTGCACGGCTTTTTCCAGTGTGTAGGCTGAGGGTTCTGGGAACGCTACCTTTAGCCACAGGGGGCCATCAGCTCTGCTACTGCTCTGCACTTGACTGCTCTTGTCCACTGGGGACTGGGACTCAAGTTCAACTTGCCTTCCAAGGAGAAATACACTTGCTGTTTTCAATAAAGTCTCTGGTAGACGGTAAACGGCACACAGTGCAGTGCAGGTGACCAAGAGAACTTGGCCAAAGCTATCAAAGAGAATGAACTAGAGCAGGAGGCAGTGCCCTGGGCTGACCCGGGGGGCAGTGGTTTAGAAAGGGCATTTAAGGACAAAGATGGAGATGGCAGCGGTATTGCTCTGTCTGGATTTACTGAGAGAGAACAGGAGGTGAGGGGTCAGCACACCGCATTCCCTGCCCTTGAACTGGTTAGTAGAAGAAGGACGGGGAAGGAAGTTTCCACTGGGTGGGTGTCAGTTTTTCAACCTTCACATCTTATTAAAAGGTCACAACGCAGATGTAAACAAGCAAATTATATCACGATGGTGGTCTCTGCTGGGGTAATACTGTCACGCTCAGTCACACTAGACATGAGCTTTGGAAATCCTTCCTATGGCTTTTTGGGACAGAAAAAACAAGGGAAACCTTAGTGCATATTATACACTTATCCATTCATTCAACAGATATTTGTCAGTGCCTTTCAGGAGCTGGGCATTGTTTTACGGGCAGCCGATGCACACACACCACACAGACCAACGTCTAGTGGAGTTTACGTTCCAGCTGGAGGAGAAACACAGCAGCAATAAACGCTAGACATAAGTTAGAGAATATGCTGAAAAAGAGATTGTGAGTAAGTGACTGCCGGAAGAGAAATCAGAAGGACCAAGTCAGCAGAGATGCTTTTAATTAAATAGGGTACTTGGAGTTGGCAAAAAAATCAAGTTACATATTAATCCAAGTCTTGCAACAGTTGGGGAGCCAGTCCCAGGGTGATCTGGGGAAATTGACATGTGCACAGGCGGAGGATTAAATTTTGGAACAGAAGACCTTCAGTCTTCTATCTTTTCTGGGAAGTGGGAAGCAAAATCCACTAAGAGCTGTGCAGACTTATTGTAATGAACTTAACGAGACTTTGGAATGGCCGCAGTGAAGCAAGAGATAGGCTGGCAGCAAGAAAAGGTGTCCAGTGGGTTCTGGCAGCGCCAGGGAATCAGTTATGTTGTGCACTGGGTTTCTGTCCTGGTGCAGTTGGAATCGTTGCGTGGGATTCTGCATGTGGTGCTTGGCAGAGCAAGAAATGAGCGGTTGATTCTGAAGTGGGAATTGGCAAATGAGAGCGTCTGGGGAACAAGGGAGCAAAGATTGCTGTTGGAAGAGCACATGTGGACGCGAGCCAGGGCCTCCGAGCCCAGTGAAAGAAAGTGGAGACCCACAGGAGACCCAGCTGAAGAGGAAAGAGAGTTTGAAGGCACTGGGGAGTGAAGAAAGTGAGAAGTAAATGAACAGAACGCCGGGGTGGAGGGGGACTTGGGGTTCTAACCTGGGGACTGACTGCTTCTAGGAATAACCTCGTGCCATCTTGATGGAGAGTTACTGAGAGGCTTTTGGAGGAAACGGTGGGATTGCAGGTCGCCTAAGCGTAGGTTCCACTCAGTCCCCTCGAGGTGCTTCGCCTGCCATGGCACTGGGACTTGGCTGTTGAGTTTAAGGAACATAAGCCTTACTTTCACTGACAAGCTCTGCAGTCATGAGAAGGTTCATAAAGTAAAAGAAACTTCCCTCACGTGCAAAAGGGATAGAATGGAGTGCAGCACAGGACTATTAAAGAATAAATGAGCCAGGCACAGTGGCACCTGCTGTGTGTGCTCAGGACGCTCCCAGGGGCTCAGGAGGCCGAGGCAGGAGGATCACAGTTCAAAGCCAGCCTCAGCAACTTAGTGAGGCCCTGAGCAACTTGGAGAGATCCTGTCTCGAAATAAAATATAAAAAGAGCTGGGGGTGTGGCTCAGTGGTTCAGCACCCTTGGTTCAATCCCTGGTAAGGAGGAAAGGAAGGAAGGAATGAATGAAGGAAGGAAGGAAGGAAGGAAGGAAGGAAGGGAGGGAGGGAGGGAGGGAGGGAGGGAGGGAGGGAGGGAGGGAGGAAGGAAGGAAACAAATAAATGCCTACAATGTGTGCACAGCCCAGTCAGACCTATACACATTTCTTCCCATTCTAAGATGCTTTTCTCATGAACCCTTCAATGCTAGAGAGGAGTCCTATCCAGGTTTTTCTCCTGCGATACTAATATTAAATCTGGATGCTTCTCAACATCTTACAGTTGATGGTGTTTCAGAAATAAAGTACTGTGTCCCTCCTCTCCCTGTTTTTCTTTCTCATTTCTTCCATAGGGGATTCAAGGAGATAATTTTAGATGAGGAAAACAATCATTGTAGGAGATTATTTTTACGTGCAATCTTGATGGGGAGTTACTGAGAGGCTATTGGAGGAGACGGTGGGATTGCATCAGAGGATGGAATACCCGGCTGTCAGGAAACGGATGCAAGACATTGGCTGATCTGAAAGGTGTAAATTCAAATGATCCCTAAGATGGTCACGATGATATTAACGTCAGCCCTTGGTCTGAAATATGATTTTATTTTCCTGTGCTTAAATCTCCCCTTGCACCCTGAATTCTCAGGATGAAATTCTAGAAAGTTTTCAGGTACGATCCTTTGGAAGGACCCCAACATGATTGATAATGACACCAGGAAAGTACGAAAATGTAGCAAAGTAACCCTCCATCCTGTGTCACAGAAAGGTCCATATTTACCCATTAAGAGTCTCTCCCATCCAGACATGGTAGAAAGGGAATGGAAGGTCATAGAATGCAAGAAGTAAATTGGTTGAATGTTAAAAGGAGTCTTCACAATGTCCTTATCATCATAACAAATGCGGAATACAGGTTTAAAATTACAAGTTCCATCCAGAAATGATCTCGGGGTGAGGGTTCCCCAGGATCTGATTTATTTGAAAGCCTCCTGTGTTCTTTTCTTCAAGGAGGCTGGCGAGGAGCTGGTTCTCAGATCCTGGCTGGATAATCCAGGTCACTTAACAAAAGGTAAGGAGCAGGAGCAACAGGTCTGGAATGGCAGGGAGCGGGCGAGCGCAAGGGCTCCAGGCAGAACTGAGAGCAGGAGAGGGCATGGGTGCAGCCGGAAGGTGAGGGTCTCCTGTGCTTCCGCAGCTGTCACAGCTCAGGGACTTCTCCACCAAGCTCACAGGTTAGGGTCTCATCTCTTCTGCTCCCTGCTTTGAACTCCTCTGCACAGCATGAGATCTGTGACTGACAGTGCACAGTGGACCTCCTGCTGAAGTCACAGGGTACCGGTGAAATCCCTACAGGCGAACTGCAGAACACTGTCTCTTCAGCGTAATCTGGAAGGCTTTACCTTTGGGCCTGTACATTAGTCATTTTTAAACTCTTCTTCTTCTACTTGGCTTCTCTCTCTGGATTCCACAGACTCATATAATGGAGCTCTCTTTGTTATAGACAAAGAAGCCAACTTTTTGTATTTCACATAGTGGGCAAGTGTGTCGGCGCACACGCAAAGCACCATCCAAGTGCCCGCTGAGTGAAGACTGTGTGTGCAGTCGTCAGAAGAGGGACACACGCTTTTATGACATCCATTGACCACGTGTCTGTACCAGGCACCATGCTGCGTCTCACTTACCTTAGCTCAGCTCAACTTAGCATCCATAAAAATAACCATCTTCTCAATTGTAGCGATGAAACTACATACTGGATAACTTGCCTTGAGTCCTAAATCTTAGAATAAAATCTCAGAACTTCAGGTCCTGACTCCTGACTTCCGACTCATACAGCTTTGCCAACATCATATGCTGGTTTCATCTATCTTCACAGAAACCCTCTACATCCCCTGCCTGTGGTCTGCAATCAGCCCTTCTGACGCTCCCATTTCCCTTGGTTTTCCTAACTGATTTGCCCCTGGCCAGCTGAGAGTTCTCGTTTTGATGTGCAGTGTAACTGTTCCAACTTAATAGCATTACCCTGCCTCCAGAGCTCCCAACAGTCCACTCATCTCATTACCGAGTCTTTTCTTCCTGCGCCTGTCTGTGCCTTCATTTTGAGATCTCTTGATTCTCCATTCCCTGTCAGGGCACCTGGAAGTCAATGAATGTTTGTTAGGAATATTAGTGAGAATAAACTCAGCAGAGGGCTGTGGCAGCTCCTCCCTTCTGCAGATAACGCTCCAGTCTAAATGTGTATCTGCTTGGGGAATGGGTTTTTGTCATAGATTATTTTCCTCCAATTGTATCCTATGATGAAGTTTTCAAGCCTGACTTTCTTACTTCAAATAGGAGCATCTTTGTAGGAATTATTTCAATTCTAAATCTTTTTCCCTTTGTCCTTCATAAATAAACGCAATTTAGGTCAAAGCCGATGGACAGCAATAGCATAACTAGGATGGTAACCTTTCAAACCTGTTGCCTGATGTTCATTCAGGAGTAAGCGAACTGCTTCACAGGATACCCTTAGCAAGTAGGAAGTAAAATCTAGAAGCAGCTTACGTGTCTGTTGCCTCTGAGCATCACTGAAGTCATGTCTCACTCCGTCTCTACCTAGTATTTAAATGGTGCAGCGTTAGTGGGGGAAACCTGGGTCACATTTCCAAATTTTAAAGTCGTTTAACATCGATGAGCATGGAAGCAATCAGCAGGTTTGGAAACTGAATAACAGAGAGATCACTAACCCATTAATGGTTTCCTATCTTTCACAAAATATTTATTCAACACCTGCTTTTTGTTAGGATTTAAATTGGGATGCTAAATCATGGAGAGAAGACAGTACTCTTTCTTTCTCTCCAGGTGGGGAAATGAGGTGAAGGAGTGATTTTAACACAGTGTGAAGGGCTGTGCTGGGGCCAGCTCTCTTCCTGGTCAGCTATTTTCCATTCAAGGATCTTTCTTTCCAAATCGCTTGAACCAGAAAGGCATAGAGGAGCTTGGATTTGAACAGATCCATTAAAAACAACATAGGATAGAATTTAACATTGAACTCAAATAACAAAAATGCATTCATTTGCAAATATATGTAAAATATTTAAGATACTAATATAACAATGACTTATATAAAGAAAAAATGTGTATTTACATGTCTGTCGTAATTTCTAGTGGTGAAATATGGCTGATATTCCCCATGTTCTTTTGAAGATAGCCTCCCTCATTTCTTTGGGGTCTGAATTTAGGGCCCCATGGGTTTTCTCCATGTAACCAGACAAGACAGCAGAGAGAAGAACTCGGAGCCAAGTCGTTTGGGAATGTGCGGTGTCAGCCTGTACGCACACCCCGCTGTCCTGGGCTGTGATCCGCGGTTGGTTGGTGCCTTCCCATTGTCTGCCAGATTGCCCTGTCCCCTGGGGAAGGGCACAGAGTGGTCCCTGTGGCTGGAGACGGAGGACTGCCGATGGGCCTCTTCACTCTTCTTCTTGTCTTGGTTTCATTTCTTTACCCCCCTTCCCCTCACAAATCCACTGAGGACACCGTTCTACAGTCCTATGGGTTGTAAGGAGAGAACCCCTAAATCAAGAGGAGAAAGTGGTCAGAGTACAGGCCTTCTTTGGGGAAATGCTTTTTCATTCAGTTTTACTAGAAAAACAGACCCATTGCACGATGAGTTGATTTGTATTGGAACCCTGACTATTGCTTATTAAATGTTTTCATATGTTAATGCTCATTATTAATGAGATTTTTAGAAATTAATCATTGAATCCCCTATTACAGTGAATTAAATTAATTATGGTGAATACTAATGAAGTCTTGCGAAGGTAGTACACTGTAGAACTTTATTTTTTCATGGAAATTCTACTGGCTAGTTCTACACATCCACAGAGAAGTTAAGGCAGTGGTGGGTGGCGGATGAGGATGGGGGTGAAAAGATATTCAGATAAAGGAATAGCAGTGAAAATGCCCAGACGCAAGAGAACAACAACAACAACAACAACAACAACAACAAGCCATTAGAAGCCAGAAGATATTTGCTCTTTCCTGTGTGTGTAACAAGGCAGGTAAAGGTAGGAATTTGGGCTGCAGAGATGGGGGCAAATTAGGAATATGTGGCAGATTGTTGAGACATAATAATGACATTGACTTCTTTAAAGAAAGAAAAGAGAATAGGGTTGGCTGCCAAGAGCTGCAGGAGGAAGCTTCAGCCTGAACAGGAAGAGCATCATGAAGAAGTCCCACAGAGAGAGGGTGAATAAAGTCACTTTTGTGTCCCTAAAATCCTGCTGTGGTTGAAGAATTCAGGAGGAAAAAAAATCAAGGAGGTGATTACAGTGTGAAAGAATTGTGTCTCCCCAAATGCATGTGTTGATGCTCTCACCCGAAATGTGGCCATTGAGAATAAACGAGGGCAAAGGGTGTGGCAGATGCCCTAAAAGAAGAGGAAGAGATTTCAGATCTTAAGGCCATTTGAAAAGGAAGCCACCTGCAAGCCGGGAAGAGTCCTCACCAGGACCCAGCCCTATGGGCACCTGGAGGCCGGGCTTCCAGCCTCCGGAACTGTGAGAAGACTAATGCCTCTTGTCTAGGTCGCCTGAGCCTGAAGCTCAGCTGACAGATGGGGTCTTGTTGCATCAACCAAGGAGAAGGCAACACAGCCTGAAATTTGTAGGAAGGTGGAGTTTGGTGGATGTAGAGATGTTTTGGGATTTTCAGGGGACAACACAATTTTTTTTCCACCTCTCTTATATTAAGAATCAGCTATGGGCTGGGGTTGTGGCTCAGTGGTAGAGTGCTTGACTCACATATGTGAGGCACTGGGTTTGATTCTCAGCACCACATATAAATAAATGAATAACATAAAGGTCCATCGACAACTAAACATATATTTTTTAAAAAGAATCAATGAAGAGACAACTTAATATAAAAAAAAACCTACTCTGTCACCAAGATAATTGCAGATCATTTTTATTTGCAATTTAAAAGGCTTGTTAACATTGTATTCTTCAATTCCCTTGTCACAGGGAGATGACCCGTGGCAGAGGGCAGACGAGAGTGCCTGTCGCTTGCAGAATGACCTGGCTCCTGGAAGACACACAGTGACACTATCTCCTAAGGCTGCCTGAATGAATTGCCGCAAACGGGGTGCCTGACGGTGACAGAAGCATATTCTTCTCTGGAGTCTCAGAGTCCAGAATCCAGACGTTGGGAGGCCCAGGCTCTCTCTGAAGACTGAAGGAAGCAGTCCTCCCTCCCTTCAGGGGGCTCCCAGCCATCTTGACGCTCCGTGGCTTAAAGCTGCATCGGGGCACACTCAACCTGTGTCCTCCTAGGACTTGCTACCTCCACAGGTGCTTTCTTCTCCTAAGCACACCACCTCGCACTGGACCTAGAGGCCACCCTAATGCAGTATGGCTTCATGGTCACCAATTACATTCACAACAGTCCCACTTACAAATCAGGTCACATTCTGAGGTTCTAGGTGGGCCTGAGTTTGGGGGAAGCACTATCCACTAAAACCCGAGCTAGCCATGGCCAGTATTTCTTCTAATCTGCCTACACACGATAATTCAGTTCTCTAATGAAGGAGGAGAGATGAGGGCGCAGTGAGGAGAGAGGGCAGGCGAATGGCTGTAGGTGAAGCTTCCCCAAGTGCACAAGTGAAATGGAGAAACTAGACACCCACCAAATTCCAGCAATTTCTCCCCAACTCATTGCACTTGGGCCTTGAAGCTGTACTGCACTGACCATGTGGCCACCCTCTCAGAGGAGGCAAGCCACAGTCCATCAAGCCAGACCCATCCCTTCTTGATGAGTCTGTCCCCCTGGGGTACCCACCACTGCGGCTCAGGGTTTTCTTCTAGAAAGCTTTAGGCTCTGAGTGGGTCAGGATCACATATGAAGTACAGACCCCCCTGTTTTAGAGGACAAATAAATGCTCCTTATTCTTTTTACTTATTTTTAAAGTACGTCCTACCCCCAATGTATAACTCACACTAAGTTTTGCTGTTCAATTAAATGACAACATAAAAAGAAAAAACATCCTAACAAGACGTCAGCCATGTAGAGACACCCAGTATTTAAATATCAATACCTGTCGCTGTCATCTTCATAAGGAGACAGGAAAGCATCACAATAAGGTCGTTACAAATCTACGTCCACAGACATCAAAGTCCAAACTCAGGTCAATACCCGAATACAGTGAATTCTCAAGCCAGTTTTCTTGTTTAAAGATATTCAGTTAAAAGGAAGTCTAAACATCTTCTAGAAGCCATCACTGGATGTATTTTTAATCCTCCTAAATCTCAGCTGGACAGACGGGCTCTGCGTCAGGGTCAGCAGCCTCCTCCTGTCCGTCTCTCGAGGGAGAGGGTGGGGACCGAGGGTGCCTCTGACAGCGCGTCACTCCTGTCAATCTCCTGGGCTCCCTGCTTGGAAGGCGTGTGCTGGGCACAAGGAATCTCTGTCCTCCAGCCTCACACTCACAAAATGGACCCACTAAGCTGTTCCCCAAGCCTGGTATCAGTTACCCTCAGCGAAAGGAAGTTTCCAGAAACACAATAAAGCTAGACCCACCTTACCCTTGCCGAAGACTCAGTGATATCTGAGCGATAGAGGGCAGATGGAATTAAGAAAACTCTTTGTTTGAGGCTCACCAGGTTGCCAATCATTCTATCCCGGGGGTCTAGCCTTCAAGACTCGTAAATTAATATTCATTAAGGAGAAATACCTCACCGTGGAATTAATTATGGCACTATTTAAATTCTCTGTGCTGGAGACAAAAAGTCTTCTTTCTCAGCGGGTAGCTCTAGCATGATCCCACTATCTCCAGTTGTTCAAAATTTGCAATGAGAGTTGCCCCCTTCTTCGGGGTTTATTTCCATCTAGCATATTTTCAATCTCTCGATTTCTAGTTTTTCTCTGAAACACTGAGCAGCCATGTCCTGGAGCTGCATTGACTTGGGATACATTTGGTAACAACTCACACCCAACACACACACACACACACACACACACACACACACACAGGCTTGATTAGAAACCCTACCTCGTGACCTCGTGACAGACTGGCACGTTTAGCTAGATCTGAGTATCGCCTTTCCTGGCCCTGGCACATTTTTTTTTTTTGAGAAGTATTTTTTAAAAGTATTTTTCTAAACTTTTTCTTCTGTGATCCTTCATCCTGAGAGATGGGGAATAAATGAGTCCTAATTTTGGACACATCCGTTGTTGGCCCAGGGTTTTCTCCAGCTCAACACACGTGACTGCCATCTAACTCCCCAACAGGGCTCCAGTTTGACTAAACCGTTCACCTCTCACACCCTCCCACAGGGACAGGCCACTCAACCCAGGCTGGCCATGTACGTGGGTATCACAGGGTAGGGACTGGGAGATGTTTTAAAAGTAGACAGATCTTACAAGTGTCCTCACCTCCTCTCCACTCCTTTCCTGAATGTGTGGTCAGTCCCCACATACGCAGCAATCATCCTCATCCACATTTTACTCACTCCATTCCCCTGGGCTGAAATGCACAATGAGTGTCCCACGCGCAATCGCCATGGGCCAGCCCCCAACAGGGCCTGACGGAGTCTGCAGGGAATGTTCCTCACCTTCCAAAACCACGGTGGGTGAGTGTTCTCTGTGGCCTTATAACCCTGTCTGCTTACCCTTCGGGGTGTGGCCCCTGGCCCCGGGGCAGCAGGGACGCCCACACACAATATCTGACGCTCATAAATGAAGGCTTTAATAATTCTGAGCCGATAGTCCCAGCTTTACCTTTCAAATCATCCGAAATGCTATGTAATCACTTGGGAAAGATTCCCAGTCTTCAAGGGGCCATTTCCTGAAAGCTCCTATTTGGCTCGCCTTTAAAGGCTGGCTCGCAGTTGCTTCCTCTATTTTGGCTCCCACCAAGGAGACGTCCCAGGACATTAATGGAGGTCTTCCTCTCTCTCCTCTTGATAGGCTTCCTGGAGGGCCCAGGTCAGCTCCTGACACAATGGAGACTGAATCCACCCCTTCCTGAGGCCGTCTCCAGGAGTGATGAGACCCACAGGCGTCCTGCTCTGCTCTGGAGGTCGCACTGTCCTCTGCGTATCTGTCCTGCGAATCTTCCAACCTCTCAGACCTGCTTTCTGAGGACGCAGCTCTCTCTCTCCACCTCACTCAGCTCTGGGGGCTTTGTTTTTCTTTCGTTCTCCATGCTCCTTGCTGACAGTAAGACAGAAGCATTATTCCCAAACCTCACCAGTTTCCCTTTGCTTTTCTTATTTTTAAAGGCAGATTCAGCCAGGGACAGACATTTTGAATGGTCCTTAGCCTTGGCATTTGCAATAATTTCTCTGAGTCATTCAAAGTCTTCAGAGAGGGAATGCGCTTGTTCTATCTCATATTTTTCTCATTGACATCTTTGGTCTCTGCTAGACTCCTACATGTGCTACTCTTGCAGCTGGTGGACCACACACACACACACACACACACACACACACACACACTTTTCTCAATTAAAAAGCATTTTAAATCCAGTTCTACTGCAGCTTTTTGCACTTACTGATTTCTGCTATCTAATTGCTTTGGGCCTCCAAGGGAGCTGGAGACATCCCCTGATGTAAACTGATGTAAAAAGGGATCTCGGGTGCACAAATAAAGTTGCTCCTTCCTTGCAAAAATGGGATGATTGTGATTTTTTCTAAAGTAGAGCTTGGGAGCTGGTAAACATTAGTGGGTGTTTCAGGAAATAAGAGAAGGTCAGATGGGATCTTAGGATCAAGGTGGGTGCTGAGCCAATGTCTGCAACCTGGGGTATGAAGGGAGCATGTGCCTTGACTCCAGGGAAGTTTCTGTCCACCGCCATGTGTCACTTAGAGGTAGGTGGCACGAGACGCACATGTGGAATAGACTGGAAGCAGCCAGACTTTTTTTTTATAAGGAAATGTGAATCTAGAGGAAAGCATAGTGGGAGAGGCTGCCATGGAATATGAAGTCCAACAGGCCAGGGGTGGACACCCGTGTCCAAGAGGAAGCTAGGACACTGAGGAGCAATACCAAGCTGACCCTCCCGGGGGTGACAGGAGTGTCAGCAGTGAGAGGCTGGTCAGATGCCGAGGGGCCAGATCCACATAACCGCATGTGCACTGTGCACAAGTTTAATTTCCATCCCAGGGACCATGACAAAGTCTTGGAAGGATTCACCATGGGGTCATGATAAATGTAAATGATCCCAGATATTATGTACACAGTAAGCCCTGTGTTTCTATAGACTCCACAAATTCACTAATGGAAAAAAAAAATCAGAAACATACTTGAAAACTGTACTGAACACATACAGATTATTTTCTTGTGATTGTTCCCTAGACAATACGACCATTGTATAGTGTGACAACTAATTTCATAGCATTTACATTGTATTTGGTAGTGTAAGTAATCTGGAAATGTACTAAAGAACATGGGAGTATGTGTGTAGGTGACATCAAATACTATGCCCCTTTAGATGAGGGACCTCAGCATCCATGAATGTGGGTCTCTGTGGGAACCAATCACTCCAGATACCAAGGGATGACTATGTTGCCAAAATTGCATCAAACTTACTCTCCAGATGTTCCCAAACATATACATTGGAGGAAAACTAATTTTAGAAGGAAGAATATGGTCAGGTTGTCAGTATCTGTGTGTAATTTACAGTCATCTGTTGATGATAAGCCACAGGAGTAATATCCCAAAGCCGCGAGCAGTGTTTTTCTTTATTAACCTGTTAGCTCGTGCTATTTATACTGTGTGCGTGAGAGAGCTGCTGCGTGGCCCGTGGAGGCTGCGCTTTGCATCGGCTGCAGAAGGCCTGCTTTCCTGTGCAGGAGGTGGACCTGAGTGCTCTCCTATGACAGTGTTGCAGATGAATGCCTGGAAGACAGTGCGCTTGGGCACGTGGTTAGACGGTTTAAGAAGTTCACTTCTCTATGCATCTTTGAAGACAGAAAATACCAGTGGAGGACCACTGGACCTATAAAACAGGCACCTCTGCTGCATTGTCATTGCTTCTTGGAAACCTTTCTGGGTCAGAACATGCAGAAGCTGTCCAAACCATTGTTGCTTTGAGGGCTGAGACTGGATGATGAGTTACTGCTTCACAAGGCCTTGCCACACCAAGGGCTAAACTGAGTCAGGACTAACATTTGCAGCTGTGAGTACCCTGCTTGGAAGCAACAGAACTTTATACAATTCATTCTGCCCAGGAGGGCACTCTTAGGTAACACATGTTATGAAGGATCAGGAACCAGTACTCATTTTACTTATTTTAAAAATCGACGTTTATTTATTTATTTATTTATTCATTCATTCATTCATTCATTTTTGGTACTAGGGATTGGCCCAGAGGTGTTTAACCATGAAGCCACACCAACAGACGTTTTCATATTTTATTTGAGACAGTGTCTTGCTAAGTTGTTTAGGTCCTCACCAAGTTACTGAAGCTGGCTTTGAACTTGTGATTCTCCTGCCTTGGCCTCCTAAGCTGCTGAGATTACAGGCATGTGCCACTGCTCCAGGTTCTACATCATTTTAGGAATGTGATCTACACGTTGAAAAAAAAGACCAATCATGGTTGGCACCAGGCGCAGAAGTAAAATGCTAACTTGCTCTTCCTGTGCCAGCCTGCAAAGCAAGGGCAGGCGCGGCAGGCCGTTTTGCAGAAAACCAGGGTTCTGAGAAATGGAGACTTGACAAGAATTATTCTAAGTTGGAAATTTGGATGATTCTTTATGTCACTATCACAATAGAGAATCATTACTGGGACCTGTTCAACAAAAGCATTAAGTCATGAAGTCTAAGTTTTAAAGATGTCTTTGAACTCCTGTCCAACTAACTCTACATCACAGGGATCCTGTTTCCACCATTTCTGATCCTCCCACTGATGCTGGGGTTCAAGTTCTCCTTGTCACTGATTGATCTGGTATGAGGCAATACAGGTCTAGTGTCTCTCCTCTTCATCAGTTTTAAGTATAATTACACACACACACACACACACACACACACACACACACACACACAGAGAAATGACATCTGACATCCCGGAAGCTGGGCTGACACATGGGATGTGGCCTGCTTCTTTGGGTTGGGTCTTGTTGGTGGGAGGTTCCCTGATACTCACAGCTGGACCTCAATTTCTCAGAACCCTGGTTTTCTGCAAAACATCCTGCCGCGCCTGCCCTTGCTTTGTGACATCGACACTGCAGCAGTCTACACTTGGGCTGTGATGGGTCAAGACAAAGTCACGTTCCCGTCTCAATCGTGTCTGAATAGAGTGAAAAACACGAGCATTTATTTTTTAAGCAATGAAAATCACCCAACAGCTCAAATACTGGCTGATATGTGACTGTCGCCCCTTTTCCTTTATAGCTTGATCCTTCTCTAATCTTCTCGCCTTCTGATGATAGCTTTTAAGGCAATTGTACCCCACTTCCTGACAGCACCCAACCCAGGGAACACCCAGCTTTCTCCCCACACCAATCCAATCCACGAACGAGCCCTCTGAGTCCTCCCGTTCCTTTACTGAAACATCCTACAGCCATCGCTGCCATGAACAATGGCCACAGCTGTGTCCCTGGTGGTCTTTGGTTGAGCACAACGATGACATTCTCTGTTCCTAGCTGTCACCAAGCGACCATTTCCCACGACATAATATCCTCTCTAGAGATGAATCACAGCTTCGAAGGCCTCCCTGATTGCATCATGAACTTTCTATCAAGCTTGGTTTCCATCCCTACTTCTCATGCAGCATTTGTTAAGACTCGGAGGTGCAAAGTGACATATCTAACGGCATCCTCTAACCCTTCCAACCATCGTGAACAATGACAGAAAATGATTTCCAGTTTAGAACTCAGGGAGCCAACCAAGGAGCAGAGAGGCTGACATGTCCTGCAGCTTCTCACAGAGAGCAAGGAAAGCAGCCGGACATGAGGGAAAGTCTGTGCTGGAGTCCTGTGGCTCTTCCTGATGCGATGCAAACGCAAACTACCATCAGATGCCCCTGGACTCTGCAGACCCTCGGGTGGTACCATGCTCAATGCTGCTCCCTGTGCCCGGGAGTCCAGCCCAGATGGGTCCCTTTCCTGCAGCGTCTCCCCTACAGCTGTCACTCACTCCTGGACCTCCTCAGCTGTCACCTGGTCCCACTTCTGCTTCTATCAGAGTAACCCTGATGAAAGGGAGTGCCCTTTGTGGCCAGCAAGACGAGTATCCAAACCTGTGGGGGGAGGGGAGAGGAAAGGGAGGCTGCTGCAAGGATCTCCGACAGTGGCTAGGCCCTGCTCACGTGGGTCCTACCTGCCATCATCCCTGTGGCTTCTGTGCACCTGGAGGTCTCCTTCCTCTCCCGGCCTCCTCGCTGGGAGGCCTGCTCGTCACTCACAGATCCTGGCCACGACAGGCCTGTGCAGCTGAAGGACCTACTGACCTTCCAGGCTCCAGCTTCTTGCTTCCAGACCCTCGGCTCAGTGCATTATCCAGCTTCTCAGGCCGTGCCCACCCACCAGTTCCACTTCCTCTCCCGCCACCACAAGGTCCTGGGAAGTCCACTTGTTCCCTGGGAGGTGCTCTGCCAAGAGAACCCTGCAGCGCTCAGGAGGGTTGATCAAAACCTCCTCCGCACTTGCAACTGCTGAACTGCCCCTTTGTGCCAGCCGGGGGGAGGTTATGCCCTAAGTGGGAATTGAGTGCAGACTCAGCTCCCAGCCCTAGGACGAAGCCAGTGCCCACAGTGTGGACAGCAGATAGCGCACACTGCTCCCTCCAGGAAGTGCTGCAGTCAGTATGAGATGACCCAGGAGACCAGGAACAGCAATGCATTTGAAGGGCATACGTTGCCCCTGGCATCTGTGCGACCTATAAACTAAACCCCATGCACAGGCCGTTTTTGGAAGAGATGCAGGGAGGAGCTGTAGGTTGGATATTGAACGTCCTCCTAATGTCCATGTGCTGGAGGCTTGGCCCACAGGTGGCACCACTGGAAGGTGCAGTGGAGCCATGCAGATGTGGGGACTGGCGGAAGTCCTCAGGTCACTGGGTGTGCCTCTGAAAGGACAGTGGGACCCTGGTCACTTTCTTTCTTTTCCTCCTGGCTTAGGACATGAACATCTGCTCTGTCCTAGGATCCTGCCACAGAATACAGCCTCACCAGAGGCCCAAAGAAATGGGCCATTCCACGATTATCTGAAACCCCCAAACCTTGAGGCAAAATAAATCTTTTCTCTTCATAAATAACTTTAAAAGCTACCTCAGTTATTTTGTTATAGTGGTGGAAATCTGACTAATTCAGAGGGATACCATCTGAGGGATATTTTTATCCTAGACAGACTTCACCTTCTACGGGGATGGCTAAATATTTGGAAGGGCCAGAAAGATTTAAACTGGATAGAAGCAAAAGTTATATTTTTCCTTGCTCTAGAGAGTAAGTGTAGGCTCTGGCAAAAAGCCACATTAAACATTAGAAAAATAAGGATCACTATTTTCTCTGCACATTGTTTATTCTGTGTCTGAACAAGGCTGGATAAAAACAAATCCTCCCAGCTGGTTGAACTTTTAATTCATGACCAATGACCTCCGACGGGCACCCCCGGCCCCTGGAGATCATTTACATTTCCCAAGTCTGTTAGCTCTTAGGCTCCCCTCGGGATTATATAGCTTCCGTCTCTTTCCTGCAAATCTCTTTCAATCTGAAGCATCAGAATAGAATTGTACCACTTTCCACCGATGTGCACCCACCTTCTCATTGGATCACACAGCTGTGTCCACCTTGGTATCATAGATGGGCCCTTGGTCCCCTGTGCACCGTCACCTCTCCACTTACTCACCCTGCTGACCTGCTTAAGGACAGAGATCCGACCGCTCTTCACCTTCTTCCACTTTTCTTGTGTTGGACTATTCTCATTAGCATATGAAATTTTATTCCTCTGTCTTTAATGTAAAAGAAGAAACATGCTTTCTCTTGACCCCACTTGGTCCTCTAGGTAGTTCATTTGGAACCATTTTGTAAACATGGCCTTCAGAATCCTGGATTGCGATGGCCGAATCCTTGCTCCCTGCTCTGTCCTAAGCCTATCCAATCAAAGGTCCCCGCTGCCCCTTCTAAAATTCCTTTCCTGAAGGCCCCTGGAGAGCTCCACTCTGCCCCCTCTATTGTTCTGTTCTCAGTTCTGATCTTGTGAACCTCTCAGCACTAGTTAATGAAATGTGTCACAGGAGTCTCCTTGGAATACTTGGCGTGATGTCCTGGCCACTGTGTTTGATGGCGTCTCCTCTGTCTTGTGGCAGCTCATCTGCAGGCTCTTGCTGAAGTGCCCTCCTACCCAGCTCTTTCCTTCAGCGTGCATCAAGGCTCACCTCATGGTTCTCTCTCCCTGGCTGGCTGTGGTCTCTCCTTGGTAGCTCACGTGGTAAAGCCGTGATGTACGGGACTTATCACTTCAGCCCACACCAGGCTCCTGCGTTCCAGGCTTGTCTGCCCCTCAGCCTGCATCGCCGCAGAATGTGTAGTGAGTTCCTTAAACATAATGTATTCAACAATTAGAGCCATGATTTTTGTCAGACTTGTTTTCCTCTCTCAGTAAGTAGCAATTCATTCTTCCAATTGCTTGGAACATAAACTTCAGAATTGCTCCTTACTTCTCCCTGTACCTTTCCCCCACGTGAATTCAGACAGGAAATTCTGTATCTTCAAAATGGGCCCAGAATCCAGCCACCTGGTTCCATCTCTACCACCTAGTTGAAGTTTCCAGAAACTGTCACTTAAATCATTTCCCAAGACTCTAAAGTGGTGCCTTTGCAGTCTCCTGCTCAGAGGATTCTCCCAACTTGGTAGATCTTGCTGATCCTGTACCAAGAGCACTCCCATCACCCTCCCCTTTCTCAGCATCATCCCAAGCCTTCTTACAGGGATCTACAAAATCCCACAATCCACTTCCCTCCAATTTCATCTCCTGCTCTTCCAAACTTCCCCAGTCGGCTCTAGTCCACCATGCGGGATTTGGGCTTGCCAGGGCTCAGTCTCTCCTGAGAGCTTTGGCACTCTGAATTTCCTTGGGACTATTCTTTCCTCAGCCATCATCTCTTTTGTCTGTCCCCTTCAATGCCACCTTCTTCATGCTGCCAGTCCCGATGACCCTATTGCAGCTGCAGCTTCTCTGTCTCTGTTCCTTGGGCTGCTCGAAAGACGTTTCTTTTCTCTAGGCTTTTCCACCTTCCAGCATCCTACATAGATTATTCGCTGGATTTACTGCATTGTCTGTTATTTCCATGAAACGTAAGCTCCATTGGAGCCAGAATGTTTTTTGACTACTTCACTGCTGTGTTTCAAGCAGTTAGAATGGGATCGGAGATAAGAATGAATAATTAAGTGAAAATCTGGATTCAGCATTTCATATGTGAAATATTGTGCGTGCTACCAGTTGTTAATAAATACCCCCCTCCTTCTCTCTGTCATTTCCCTATTGTCTCCAGTATAAGCACTTCATATTGACTACCTCATTGATGAATTGTCCTGTGCATGTACTGTATCATTTAGCGACAAAGTCCCTCATTCTGTCCCATCTCATGTAGATCACATTTAGGGCAAGTGGAACCATCTATGCATAATCCTGGATGAAAGAATTAGAAGGAATTATCCCAGATTTGAAAAATCAGCATTCTGTTTCTTAGGTTTAAGTGGGATTGATTATGGAGAACAGAGAATCTGGGCAGGAAGTCGATCTTTTTATTAATTTGAAATTGTTTATCAAACTCTGCCATGGAAACATGGAGATTATTAACTCCCTGGGGCACAGTAAAGATTGTGTCTTGTCCGGCTAAAGATAGATAGCTGACTGCTGGTGCCATCTTAATTCAGTCCCAACTCCTCCCACTCCCGCCTTTCCACTCTCACCTGAATAGGTAACTGTCCAATAAAATGTCTTAGGCCACTGAAGGATTCAAAAGACAGCTGAACAGCTCTGGGCACCCCAGTGCTGATTCTAAGGTCCAGCCACGAATCTATTTGAGAATAAAAAAAAAAAAAATCGGAGACATTAGCATTTTGGAATGTCACCGTACACATCCTTGACACAACTTGTTAACAATAGCGGGAATGTCTCCACGAGTCACACTGATCTGCAGCCTGCCAGTCCCCTGAGAGCAGCTTCCTTCCCTTCTTGGCACTAGCTTGCTTTCATACAATAGCATGGGCAGCACAGCCTGTTTTGTCCAGGAAATTGATAGAAAACTTGGAAAAAAGACTAATGAGGCAAAAAGAGAAAAATGTTAGATGTCTTAAGTAGATACCGTCAGCTAAACTGCAGATTATAGAGCCCGCCTTATCTCCAACCACTGTAATTATAACCTTGCTTATCTGAGGGAGGTCTCCCAGCCACGGCATCATTGTACTTCAAACTGAAAATTTTGTAGTTCTGTAATTTGCAGTTCAAAGGGAAGACTTGACAAATTGGCCCCCAAATTAACTTGGCACCTGCTTTAGGTCATTGGCAACCACGCCTGCCTGACACGGCTTTCCTTCCACCTTGTGTCGGAACCCCCCCACCCCCAATGTGCATTTAAGCACATGACATTTGTGTGGAAGAGAGAGTTTAGTTCACGACTTCTTGTGAGTTCTTCCTTCTTCTGAAAACAATAGAATGTAGGCTACAAGAAAGATTTTGCAGGTTTCTCGGATGTCAGATATTTGCTTCTTGCACTTGCAGAGACTAGCGAAAGGATTTTCCAGGAGGGTGGATATGATGTGTTAATAAAAGACTAGCCTACTGCCCCACTTCTCTGCCTGCCAAAGACTCTCTGGATAATCTTTGTTAAGCACTAGTTCATTATCTCTTCTTATCTCTTGTACAGTAGGGATTGACTTAAACATGCCGCTTGCACACATTTGGGGAAAGAACTACCCACACCACCAACCACGCACACCCATGCCCAGGCCCAGGAGATCCAGGGTGCATAGGACTGGCATTGCTGGTGCGAGGAAAATGGGAATGTAAGGAAGATAATAGGCTGCTTTTCTCTTGAGGTTAAAAATAAAATAACAGGCTATTTCCTAAGTGCATAATACCAGGAATTCTGTCTTACTCAAATAGATAAAAGTGTTCTTTATGAACTGGTAAGCTTATATCCATGATAAATAGGCATTTATTTTCTCTCGATAGGGTTAAAATGAAAGTTGCCCTTGAATATACAATACACTTATCTGCAATGATTTGCCTTGCTGCTCAGAGCTTTGTGGATTAAGGCAGTGAATAAACACCTCAATGATTGACTGATAGACAGGTCCCGGTTTTACTAATATCTGCTCTTTGCAGATTCAGCTGGATAAGCGTGAAGGTGACAGTAAGTTCTAGTTGTCAAAAGGGGAAACGGAAAGCGGGGATTCCACAGGAAAGGAAGCCCCGAATTGGAAGTGCAGGGAGCAAGAAGCAATTCTGGTTTATTACATTATGTTCCCAGCTTTGGTATCTAGTGTTGGTATTTGAGGATACCAGACCGGCGAGAGCACTGGGCAATCAGGAAGGTTTTCCACAATATCGACAGAATTGCCTGCAGAGACAGAGAAGTCTGGCTAGGAAAATGATAGAGTTTTAGAGATAAAAGTAAGGTTAGCAACAAGTCTTTTACAAGTGATGTGATTAGACACAGAATGGTGACCCAGAATGGTTCGTAGGCTACAAGAAAAATTTTTGCATAAGACCCAGGTTTCCTAAATCCAAAACTTTTTAATTCACTTAGAAAAACATGCTAAATTAATGTCATGGTAGTTTAAAATTTGAAATTAAATTTAGTTGACCAAAAAAAAAAAAATACCAGATAGAGGATATGTCGCCTAGAGATCTGATGTACATCACAAGGATTCTAGGTGATAATATTGTCCTGTACTTGGGATTTTTGCTAAATGAGCAGATTTTGGCTGCTCTTGTCAAACACACATGTAAAATGAGTAACCATATGAGATGACGACGTATATGCTAATTTTTTATTATCATTTAATTTGCTTCAACATTTTACTACCTATATGTATTCCATAATATCATGCTGTATACCTTAAGCATCCACAATAAAACTAAAATTAAAATTTTAAATTAAAAACAAATAATAAACCAGTACAATACAAACCAATATTAATATTCAAACACTTATATTATCATGTGTTTCTGTCTGTGTTTTGGTTCCAAAACATTTTTGTACCCACTGATTTATTTTAATGATATTCTGTTTTTTCAACTAAGTGTATCAGTGTGTGATTCAGTCATTTTGACACTAATTTGAAGACCCCTCCTTTTCTCTATATTTGTCACTTCTGAGCCTGAAGCCAACTCCAGACCACTATCAATCTGGTGCAGCCGTCTTTTATGTGGCATTTGTTTAACTTTCAAACAGAACTTAGAAGAACTATAAAGCAGTAGGGAACTTGTTAGAACCAAAAATAAGTGTCATTCGTATTCGCAGCTTTTGAACTGATGCAACTTCTCAAAGTAGAAACGACCTCCAAAGAAACATTAAATCCTGGATACTCTCAGTGAATCACATCAAGGCAAATGTAGATACCTCTGAAAGATTTAAGGTGGAGCCCCCAGCAAACAAAAGGGGTGGCAGGGATCACAGGAGCACAGCTGTTCCCTGACTTCACCTGCCGCTTAATGTTCACACGGGACTGTCTGGAGGAGATTCGATGGTATGTTTTTGTTTTTTAACCAAAGAAGTAAGCTCTTAAAAGATACATGGGAAATTCAGAGCACTGTATTGGCCAAAGCCCTGAAAGTGTGGGTTAAAGGAACAGGCACTTTACAAAACAAAGCTTTGGCCCCTCAACCTGCTACTGGCAGAAAACGCTCTCAGGAGGCTAACTGAACGCAAACAGGAGGCGGTTCTTATGGAAATGGGAAGGATCATCCAGTGGATGTAACAAGAGTCCAGAGAATAAGACAAGGAACTGCAAAGAACCACTTCCAGGGAGCATTGCCAGGTTAGTCAAGAAATATATATTTTTGTTGTTTTCTTCTTTTGGTACCAGAAATTGAACCCAAGGGCGCTTAACCACCGAGACACATCCCCAGCTCTTTTTTATTCTTTATTTTGAAACAGGGTCTTGTTAAGTTGCGCTTGCCTTGCTAAGTTGCTGAGGCTGGCTGTGAACTTGCAGTACCTCTGCCTCAGCTTCTAGAGCCAGCCCCAAAGAAATTTCTTTAGGTGATATTTGCATAAAAATCTGAATGAAGGATGAGTGAAAAAGAGGGAGAAATAGGTTAAAGATAAGGAAGGTCCTTGCAGGCTCACGTAGAAATTTAGGCAATGCTTAGATGGGAAGTGACTCCAGTACTTTGAGCAGATAGGTAACATCATGTAACTTCTCCATTCATAAAAACGTGTGCACTTGGGCTTTGTTCTGTCATGACCCTCCATGTTGTCAGATTTCTGTTGCTGTGACAAAATATCTAATTAAATAATCAACTACTTAGCTTAATTAACTTATACAGAGGAGAGGTTTATTTGGGCTCATGGTGACAAAGATTTCAATCGGTGGCCCTGGTCCCCACTGCTCTGGGGCAGAAGGTCATATAGAAGGGCCTGGAGGAGGAGAGCTTACCCTCCTGGTGGTGGGAAGGCAGGGCAGAGAGAAAGAGTGGAAAGTGTGCCTTCCAGGGCATGTCCCAGGACCTCACTTCCTCCCACTAGGCCCGCCTCCTAAAGGCTACACCACCTCCCAGGACACCACAGACTGGGACCAAGCCCTGATCACAGGAGCCATTGGGGGCTATGTAAGATCCAAGCCATGCTGCCCTTATTCTTGGGATGAAAGTCCTATGTTATGAGGAAGCCCAGGCTGCATGGAGATGCCCAGTGGAGATGTTCAGCCCACAGTCCAGAGCACAGTGCAGCACCGCTACTTGGGTTATAAGCTTGCAGAAGCCTTCAGCCATTGCCAAGGCTCCTGGCTGAACCCAGCTATTCCCAAACCACAAAATGTATGCTTTTAGATATCAAAAAGATTCACTACCTGCCCAATTTCCCCTTATTTCATCAATGGTGGTATGTACCCTGCACTCATACCATTTGGTAGGAGTAACTGTTAAGTTTTAAATGATTCCAAATAAGGCACTGTGTATACCAGGACAAAGATATTTTCATTGTCTGCACCTCTCTCCTGAGATCTTGCACTTGTAGGCCTCTCTGTGAATGTGTAGGTGAGTATATTGATTCATTTTGACTTCACAGTTGGGTGGTTGGTGTGAGAATCAAGATAACTACAAATCTGTCCTGTCATGAGCCTGCTTAAGTGTCATAAACCACTAGCTACACACGATAGGCAGCCTCCTGTTTGGAGCAGATTTGTAGTTTCTTTATATACTAACCACACACAGCATGCAGATCCTTAGTCTCCTTTGTCATTTTATATATTTTAATAGAACTTTCGAAAGTCCTGTTGCTTCTCATCTTCAGGACCCGTAGTCCCTGCAGAGCTGTGGACTTGAAGGACTATGGACAAATGGGCTTGTAGCATTTTTCCCCAGTGAGCAGAACTGAGCTCTGAAATACCAATGGAACAGAGAAACACAGTGGCCAAGAAGGAATAGCGGGGTCCCTGGGTCAAACCTCATTGTCCAGGAAAGAACACTGTCATCTGAGGCACCTGTAAGAGATTGAAGGGAGACATCCTCTGATGATTAGAAAAGAAAGCTGTAGAGTCAGGAAGTATCAACACTCTCAGGGGAGAAAAAATATGATTAGTTTTTTTAGCATATGTAATCGAAAGTTTCAAGTTGGATTTTCTGGCAAAACCAAAAAAAAAAAAAGAAAGAAAGAATGAAAACATACTTTCATAAAATGCAGAGAGACACTTAAATGAGAACCTCAAAATGGGAAAAACTCAAAACCTTTTCAAGGACCACCTCCGTATCTGCGGATATGCACACACACATGCATAGATTATTATGCTATCGATATGCTGTAGCACCATTAAATGGACAACTGTCTACTTTAGTGGGTAACTGCATGTTATTGAAAACAAATTCAGTTATTGATGCCATCTTAATATTACAATAAAATGCACGATTTTTTCCCCTCACTCTGACCGGGGAACATGGATGACGGAAGCTGCCTTGTTCACGGCACTCAATGGCGGTCTGAAAAAATACTTGGCGTTGTCCAGAGCAAAGAGTTAGTAAGCCATTCTGAACCACGATTCTGAAACCATCACCGCTGAAACGAATGAGAGACGTCAGCGACAGTACGCTTACCAGGAATTTCCTGCTGCTTCTCTGTTGGACCAGCCGATGAGAACTCTTCCATATGAGGAAATGCACTTCACTCACGCTTGACCAGGTCAAGCCTCTGACCGGAGGGTCTCTGTATGGCAGACTGGCCAGGGCTGCTGGACCTCTCTTCCCACAGCCAGTGTGGTCAATCCAATTATGTTGCTTTTTAAAAATAAAGTTAATTATTTTTCCTACCTTGCCACTTCTTAAATAATATGATGCCAAAGACAACCGCCTTTCCTTGTTCAGCGGGAGAGCTGCAAAGTGGAATTTTTACTGACATTTCAACATCTTCTTGTCTTCGGCACTGCCGCCCGGAGCACTGTGGGAATCCGGCATCTGTCAGTTCAAATATTTCAATGTTTGTTCAATTAATTTTAGTTTAACAAATGAGATGTTTTTGTTGGATATTTTCAATTTACTCTGGTAGGTTGTGTTGTATTATTTTTCGAGGGGGGTTTGTAGCTTTCGCTGTGATATTTTTTCATGTGAGGTTTTAATTCCAAGAGATCAAATTTTCATATGTGTGTTCACAAAAGTCACAGCAATATATAAATTCTATTCCCTGAAGCATTGCATTTTTCATAAAAATAGATAATGTATGCCTATAGTTTGTCATAATTATATGCTGCTCTCACTTTATGATTCTAAGAGAAAAAATGGCTCTATTTCATGGATATTAAATAGGATTGTGAATTCATTACTCTTCTTAGTTACATTCTAAGGCAAAGCATTGATCTGGTCAGCAATGGATCATGGGAATAAAAACAAAGTTCCACATTTTGCAACCAGTTACAGGTCGTCTCATTAATTGAGGTTTCTTATAGAGATGATTTTAAAAAACACAGTTTTGGAAAGAATTTGCAATGCTCTTCACCACAAATGGAAAACAATTAAGTTGAGTAAACAGGAAACTTCAAAACTAACAACTTTTATTTTCTTAGAAATCATGGGGATACAAATTGGAAAATGAGAAGCAGAACTCAATAATTAAGGGAAAACTAAGTTTAGAAATTAAAAGAACTATTCATCTTTTCTATATATTATATCATTGAAATATCACACCATCATCCAGTACATCTTCAAAAGTAATTATTTTTTTTTTTTTCTTTTTAGGACCGAGTTTGGCATGAACAGAACTTTGCTTAATCTTGATGTTGTTACAAAAAGTTCTTGGAAAGCAAATTCCATTATATTTCAGATTGTCAATCAGTTAGATAATCCTGATTAATACAGTAAGAATATGTTATTACTTGAACTAAAGATTAAGAATCTCAAAAGTTTGCTAATAGACACTTAGCACATTTCTTATGTTTCAGCCATATTCAAAGATAAATGATCATGAAACAAACCAAAAACAAGTCCCAGATTTTAAGCCATTCAGTTCTACCATCCAGACAAACACTTTGATTCTGGGTCACTCTGAAAATTCCAAATTCAGTTTTCCAGTGTTTCCTGAGTAAATTATTTTAGTTAAACTCATTTTGTTTTAACAGTCTCAATTCTTTCATGTCCTTGGAAACCTAATGCTTTGGGTGCAAGACGATGATTCTGAATATCCATTCTTCTGGAAGGAAAGGAGGCTTTCCTGTGTGAATGTTGACTAGAAGAGGGCTTCATTACAAGATGGTTTTACCCAGGCAAAAGCTGCTGTGAGAGGCATATTTTACATATGTTTTTTTAAATGAATAAATTCTGGATGGAGAGTAAAGATTTATTGCATTTTATACACTTCTTGGAATTATGAAATTTCCACATGTTGCATTCAGCACTGGGCCAGAGTATTGAGCACTGGTGCGTCTCCATACAATGAGCTCTGTTGTACACAACCCATTTAGAATGGGAACAGAGCTAAGTACTTGAGACAGCATGAGAACCAAACACCAAATGGCTTGGTGCCCTGCATCGGAGCTGCTGCCCTGTGTCAGATCAAAATTACCAACTTTGCTCTGATCTTGGGGCTACTCTTAGCGTTTTTGCGGTGTGAATCTTCATCTGTCATTCCCAAGCTTAAGATCTGGTTTCCTAGGGCGAATTTAACATGGAGGAAAATCCAGGGAGATCAAAGGTTCTTAACTGATCTGCTTTTTGTAGCAAGCTTTTTGGTTTTCTCAAAGGGCAGAATACATGTATTCTCAAGAAGCTATTGTTTTGAGCTTCTTTGAGCCTCAGTTTCCACACTATCTAGGAATAGTTATTTGGAGTAGTAGGACTCATTGATTCTTCAAAAAAATAAAATTGCTATTTTAAATAATTTTAGATTTACCAAAAAATTATAAAGATGACACAGAGAATTGCTCCATCTCCATGCTCAGTGTCTGGGAGTGGAGGTGGCATGTAGTGGCTTCCTTTTTAAGAGCACAGTGGTGACACCTACAAACCCCACCTGATCTAGGTGGCCAGGAACCACGGCAACAGCAGGAAGTCTTGAGGGAGTTGTTGTCAAGGATACGTGTGATTGACACTAAATGATAAGCCTGGTACTTCATATCAGAGACCTTCCTCTCAAATACCCTTACCAATGGCCCGCTCATGAGAAAACAGCAAGAGGCTGCCGTACAGAAGGACTGGCCAGCGTGCCTCAAATCAGAGGCCATCAGCAAACAAGGAATCTGAGAAATGACCATGTCCAGGAGAAGCCAAGGAGGCGAGAAAACTAACTGAGTGTGATATCCTGGTTCACCCTGGAAAGAACTAGGGCCAGAGGAGCACCGTGGAGCGCCGAGGGGTACGGGTGTCTCTCAGGTCCCCACTGTGAATTCACTCTCCTGTCTCTCTTTACATACTGTCTCCTTGGAAGAATGTTCGTCACTCTGTGACGGCAACACCTTAGGGATGAGGAGCCTGGTTTTGGATAAGTGTCCCCAAGGGTCCTGTGTGGGAGCTTGGTCCCCTGCAATGGGGGCTATTGGGAGGTGGTGGAACTTTTAAGAGGTGGCCTCATGGGAGGATGTGAGGTCACTGGCGATGTGGTGGGAAGAGGGATTGGGACTGGGCCACTGCCTGTCTCTGCCTTAGCCACCCAGCTCCCATGAAGTGACAGCTTTCCTCCACCACTAGCTCCCACCCTGATGCACCACCGCCACAGGCCCTAAGCAATGGGGCCAAGTGACCATGGACATAAAGCTCTGAAACCATGAGCCAAAATAAACCTTCCCTCCATGTTAGTGGATTATCTCAGGTATTTTGTCATAGTGACAGAAAGCTGACTACCACAGGAGACACATCCCACTTCTTTGAAGATGGAATATCTATATAAATTAATTGGGCTTATCTGAGGGGGAATATATCTATTCTCTCTTAGTATATTTATTCAGTCATTTAATCAAACATAACTTTTTACACAAATTATTCCAAGCTTAAGTCATCAGGAGCTCTTTGAATTAGGTCCTCTATTCTTGAGACTTAACAATATGTACTCTTCTGTGGATTTGTTTCTGTGTTTTGACCAGTTTTTTTTTTAACCGTTTCCTTACTTTCTGATCCTACAAAATGTTCCAAGTCCATCTTGTATTTTACATACCTTTGTCAACCCAAATAACAATTAGAGAGACATTCTGAAAAAAATAATGATTTATGTTTGTGAATCGTGTTGAATTGCAGTGGGAACACACTTGTCATAGTAAACGATGAGCCCAGAAGAGTTTAAGGCCAGGGGAACACTTTTAAAAGCAAATATGAGACGGATTACGGGATTTATTTTAAAAACACAGCCCTTGGCTACAAAGGCTAATAGCAGCATTGGCACCAGCCCCAGCGTGAGGACAGAGCTGCAGGGCACTCTGCTTTGAAGAGACGTTTCTGTGTTAAGTTGCTGTGGTCTTTGCGGGGGTGGTGGCTCTGAGAGCCTTCTGCGGTGGCCTCTGTCAGGGAACAAGTGTGAGAATCCCTGCCACAGCCTTTGACCTCATGTATGTGGGTAGTTGCTGCTCTACAGGTTGACAGAGCAGCTCTTCTTGGGTTCTGGTGACGTTCACATTCTCAGGATAAGTCATTTCTCCTAGAAGCTCTGGTTCCCATTTATGATTTCAGTTCATTTCTTGTTTATGTGTTTTGCTTTTTGACATTAGTACCTATACTAGAATCCAAGGTCTGAGAATTAGATGTGCATATTGCTGCTGGGATGTAGTTTTCTATATTATGTAAGTAATATTATATTGGTTTTTAAATACATATTATGCTATATATACAATATACATATATAATATTATTTACATAATATTATATAACATGTTAAAATTATAATATATATATCTTTTGATATATATCGTGTGATATGCTACATAATATGCACTTAAGAAACAAAAACAATACTTCTCAAATTTTCTATTGTATTCACTTTGAGTTTTCTATAATAATTTTAACAATGCTAAATTTTTTTCAAACACTTTTTAGAAATTTTAATTTAAAAGTTTACAAATAATACAAAAAAATTGTGAAGCATCACCAAAACCATTACCATTATTATGTAATGAGATGTTCCTTCTACCAAAAATATCATGTTCTTATGAAGCCTAATGAGTGACTAAAATGAAATCAAATCAGGAATAAAGGCAGTCCACTAAAATTTCTATTTAAAGTAATGTTCCAATACTCTGAAAATTTTTCTTCCTCTCCTCCCCTACCCCCTTCTTCTTTTCTTTTTTTTTTCCTGTAAGGAGGATTGAACCCAGGGGTGCTTTACCATTGAGCTACATCCCCAGCCCTTTTTATTCTCCGAGATAGGTCCTGCTAAATTGCTTAGGGCCTCACTAAGCTGCTGAGCTGGCTTTGGATTTTTAATACCCCTGCCTCAGCCTCCTGAGTTACTGGGATACAGGCGAGTACCACCATTCCCAGATGAAAAATTCATTTTAAAAAACCACTCCTAAAAAGATTTGTGAAGATAATACATTATTGAATTAATTTGACTCTCCCTTAGTTGATCACTGTAAAGGGGTACAAAATGTGCATACTGGGGGAGTTGTCTGGAATCATGAAAGAGATGGGAATTGGGTCATCCTTTCTGGGTAGGACTCAGACATTTTCTTTGACTTGCTCCACTGACAAGGCCTGACTGGGCCAAGCATGGTGTGTAAACATCAGGTGTCCAAAGTGACATGGATGGAAATGTATCAAGAGTTACCAGTCACGGCAGGGGAAGGTGCTGTTCTGGTGGAGGTGAACAGGGTATTGACACTATGGAGACATACGCAGTGCCCATCAGTGTATCAGAAGTGTCACCAAGATAGCTTCAGAGCTGGCTGGGGTGATCTGTGGTCAAGTGCACCCAGCAGGGAGACCCTCAAATTCAATTCAGGGGAGATCTGATAGCACACGGAAACCTGGACAGGGGAGCAGAACAAAACAGAGCGCCAGTCACACCTGAGGTCAAGGCCAGTCACACCTGAGGTCAAGGACGTGTGTTCAAGGCCCAAGGGACTAAGGAAGCCTGGAGAAAGGGTCTTCGAGGTTTCTCCACGGTAGATGAAGTGGCCAACAGAACGTGCTTCCAAAGGCCAGGATCCCCACTCCTCGGCCTCCTGAGCTTGGCTCTGAGGTAGGGCTGGGGATGCAAATGTGGACGCCCAGCTTCCACAGACCATGCAGCAGACCCCAGAGGCCTCCTGGAACCCTCGGACCGGCTGCGTTCAACGCTGCACTCCCTCTGCTCCCCAAGGAGGCTGTGGTCAGTAGAAGAGGCCCCGTGTGGCAGGACTGTTGGCCCTGTGAGCTTCTGGGAGCACAGGGACACTTTCTTGCCCACTCTGAGCCTCGTACATGGACTCCACACCTGCTCTGGGGGGGGGGGGGGCCTCTTCCCCAAGCATGGGGCGAGATGGATTATGCTAGATGCTTTTTTTCTGAAATCGATTGCTTCATACATTTTTACCAGGGAGCAAGTTATTCTATATCACTTGTGAAATGGACAGGTAGCACAGGAGAGCCAGCTAATCTGGGCAAGGGTGAGAGTGGATAAAACATTCCTTCCTCCTGTGCCTTTATCAAAGACAAAGGAAAGCTTCTCTTATCATAGAATTCCCCCTGAAAAATTCAGCTGATGGTCAGGTGATTGAATTCATGGGCTAATTGTCAAGGGCACCCACAATCTCTTGCATTTGTCTTTAGCAGAAGGTGTAAATTTTTAGCCATCATAGAGCAGAGTGATTTTTCCAAGGTGAACCAATGGCTGCCTTCTGGATCCCATTTCAATTTGTCCTTGTTGTTGCACCTTGGTCCCCAGATTCCACGCACAGGAGCCTGAGTGAGACGAAAGATAATTATTCCAATAAGGCCAATTTATTCAATAAGCTATTTATAAAGATCCTTGAGAAAAGTAACTGACTGGGCTGGGACTCAACGTGGAAACAGGTCCAAGTTTGTCTCAGTTGGAATTTGTAGGAAAATGCAATCTTAATTTTTTTTTTTTAAACCATGAAGGAACAAATTTGAAAGAGTGAGAACTTAATCAGAAGCAAGAGAAAAAAAAATAAAAAGGAAGACAGGCTTTTACTGATTTCCAATTATGTTTGAAATTCTTTGCACAGATTTAACTTCACTTCCAGAGCCTTATTTTTGAGTAACTGTGACAGTGTGTGAGAAAAAAATGAGAAGACAGATGGAGACCCAGGAAGGCTGTGCCTGCCGTTGTGCACCCTGCCCGGTGCCTTTCATAGATTCTGCAGGCACCTGGGATGTCAGCCGAGGAAAGTTTCTTTTATTTGTTTCCTTCTTAGCTTTCTCCCAATTTTGGAATAATATATATTGCATGGGCTCATTGGTCACGGTGCTTTGTCATTTATAAACCGCTTCCACCACCTCGGGCGCAATCTGCAAGCTGAAAAGCAGCACAAGTTCATCTGTGGGAAGGTGCTGGAATACTTTAAAAAAAATAATAATAATAGAATGTTCCTGAGGCTGGGGTATAGCTCAGGGCTAGAGCACATGCATAGCGTCATGAGGGTTCAGACCCAACACCAAGTAAATAATAAATAAATGAACAATGAAACCTTTCTTAGTAACTAACCTGAAAAAAAAGGCTGGCTGTGAGTGGCATTCGACCAGTTCAGTTTGCAAGCCAGTAAATAGCTAAGGAAGAAGAAAACCAAAGTGCATTAGCTTGTAAAGCACTTTAGGGTCATAAAATTCAACTTACCCAAGTCGCTGAGACAGGGAGATCTCATGTGAATTAAAAAGAACAAATAAAAATTGCTCCTAATCATTAGGAAATACAATGGAGAAATAATTCTGTGAGTATTACAAACCCAAACTATAAAACACCAACAAATTAATTTAACCAAAACTCTATTTGACATACATGAAGGAGCTATTGAACTTGATGACATATTAAAAGTCTTAAAAGAAAGCTAGATCTTAGACTTAGATGGGAGTAATAAATACTCAAATAGAGGTAAATTTATTTCCTCTTTAAAAATAGTTTTGATTCAATTCTAAGTAAAATCCTAACACAATTCCTCTTAGAAAATTGCAAAGCGATCTTAAAGTTTTGGGAAATTATAAACTGGCAACTTTAATTGAGATAATTTTAGGTTTTCTTAAAGAAAAATAATGGGGTGTTTACAGATCTTGGAACATGTAATAATGCTTGACAACTAAGTTTGGAAAAATGTGCAACTTAATACTAGTAAAGAGTTATGTCGAATACAGATGCTTACTTTGGAAATAATGTGATATATGATAAAATAGTCATTTAGAATCAATAGGGAAATGGAGATCAGTAAATTAAATGACTGGTCATTTAGTTTACTATTAAAGGAGTTAGAAACAAAGTTAGAAGTCTATTTCCTAATATACATCAATTGTTTCTGTGGCAAAACTGACTCCAAAATAAAGAATAAAATAAAACCACAACAAAGAAATCATCAAATAAATGTAAGTAGAAAAGACCTCCCTACATATCAATACCTCAACACCTAATTCAGAAATCCTCCTGGGAAAAGATTAATGTGTTTAAAAATTACAAAACTTTAAGGAAGTTTGAAAATTTACTAAATTAAATCACAGATAGGAACTTGGTTAGATGCTAATGTATTAATGACAAATGCATCAGTAGAAAATCACTAAAGAATGTGGAATACAAACTTCAGAAAGGTGGAAATGTTTACGCTTCATTCTCTGCAAAAGGCGCTCCATGACTTTCATTTGAATTCACAGATGAAGAAATACAAATGGCCAATAAATGCATGAAAACGTGTTCATCTTCACTAATTTTCAAACAAATTAAAATTTAATAAAATATCCACTTTAAGATTATTAACATGGCACATATAAAAACATAAAATCAATGGTTTCATAATTGCAAGAATAGAAGTACTATAGTAAACAAACTTTAGAAACACAAACACAGTCCTAATATATATATATATATATGCCACTTGATAAATAATGCCCCAACTAGAAATGTATTTAGATAAACTTTCCCCACATGGCCTTCTTGGCGTACTGGTTTGGTAATCCCTTTTGCCCTTGATTGACACCTTGTTTTACTACATGAACAATCATCTTTTGTATGCAAATATATTCATTAGAATTGTTTTATGAATCTACACTTTGCCTTTTGCAGTGATACTATGTAATTAGAGGATATATTTATTGATGAGAGCTTTAGTTTCTTAAAGTAATTAATGAGCTAATTTTTTCTCACATTTCAATATGAACATGGTTTAACGCAATGAGGAAAGATGCCATTTCAATTGCCATATATCAAGAAAAGAAGAACTGGGTGATATAAATGTCAGTCATCCCAGTGACCTTTAATGTTGCATACAAATGATGATTTGTAATAGTTCTAAAACAGAAAAGTGATGAAAGAAAATTAAAGCTTCAAAGGCAAACTTAATATAGACAAGAACAAGCACACAAAAATGGTATTGCTCAGAAATATTACCCTGTTTGCAATATAGTGGCATAGCTAGAGTTCTACATCAGTATCCATACTTATGACTGACATAAACAGAAATTGTATTCTAAAATTCAGTGGGTAAAGGTTTCCTAGTAATAATTCTAGAATCTGAAATATGAAAAATAAAGTCTAAGAATTATGTTTAAGAGCCTAATCTTGGGGAAAAAAAGGAAAACTGCAATTAGTATTTTCAATTAGATTTAAGCAATTATCACAAATTAATTATTTGCTTCTCTTATTTAAAATTGCCAAATTTTGAGGAAGAAGATTGTGTATTTGATGTTGTTCAAAGCTTTTATATAATATACATTGTGTAAAAAAAAACACATTTGTTCACTTTATGAGAGAAACAACACCAAATGTATAGGTTGTAGCTTTGCATATATTAAATATGCAGAAAAAGCTAAGAAAGTATTTTTGATCAACCTTGTTGAAATATAATTAGATACAAGTGAATTCACCACTTTTAAATGTTCAGCCGGTTTGAAAATGTGAACATCCAGTTCCACCTCTCTACCTCTCCACTTCTATTTTTTTTTAATTTTTTTTTAGAGAGAGAGAGAGAGAGAATTTTAGTATTTATTTTTTAGTTCTCGGCGGACACAACATCTTTGTTTGTATGTGGTGCTGAGGATCGAACCCGGGCCGCACGCATTCCAGGAGAGCACGCTACCGCTTGAGCCACATCCCCAGCCCAATTCACTTCTATTTTTCTATGTAATAATGTGTATAGTTTTCTTCTGTGCATAGTTCTATGAGTCTAAGTTCATGTATGAACTCAGGCAGTCATCACTGAATCTTGGGAGTGAAAAGCTCCATCATATGAAGAACCTTTTCCTGGTTGAGCACCCATCTCCGTTTTTGATCCAGTGTCACGGTTGACCCTAGCCATCAATCCACACTTTGTCTCTGTCACTGTAATAGTCACGGGCACAGTTCCCAGTCTTAAAGGGTGGAACTTATAAATTTTCTTTCTCCATTTATGGAACTATTTCTTCTAAAAGAGAAGAATGTCAGCTCTTAAAATTTATTATAATTGCCCAACAAAACAGCACAGTATCCAGCAGAAGAGTAATTCTGGTATTGAACATAAGAAGCAGCTACTTCTGGAAAACAGTCCTATAGTTGAAAACATATGAGGCACATTCTGGAGAGCGGCATTTTGGAAACCAGGATGCCAGATGAAAAGATAAATAATCAGATGTTGAACTTTAGTCAGCATTTTATTCAAGGGCTTCAGAGAACCTCACCCGTAGAAATGATTAATCTTTACAAAAGGCAAGATGAAGACGGATGCCGATGCCTCCCCAAGCTCCCTGGGCCCGTTGGGACTGAATCACACAGCAGCTTTTGAACTAAGCCGCTCAAATTTATTTCTAGCAGAATTCAGTTTCTCTAAATTAACTAGCCTTCCAGAGTCGTTTGTTATTTGCCTGTTTGTTCTGGGGCAGAGGAACAATGAACGGGATGAGTCCCACATCTAGATGATCTCTTGAACTTGAAGGAGTGTGCGGCCCTCGGGGTTTTGCTCACCGAGATGTTTCTGGCTCAGGGGTTTCCAATGGAGCTTCCTTCCATGGGCGTATGTTTTACATTTTACCCCCTTCTGGTCACTCAAAGATGTTAGTCCCACAGGTCTTTTAAATCTGATTGCTTCTTCTATTTGTGGGAACCACCTTGAGTTCTGCATTGAACAATTTCCAGGAGGGATTGCTAAGTGAGCAAATGAAATCTCATTGCAGACACAGGTTCTAAACTCGAGTTCAGCGCCTATTAAAAATGGCAGAAGGTAGGGAACTTTTTCCTCTTATCCTAGCTCATTTATTTTCCCTCTGCTCATCCTGCTCTTGAAAACTCCAGCAAGCAGAATGCCATGGGAAGATAGATCACTGGTGCATCCTGCCCCGGCCTAACTCAGCCACAGACCCTTCTGGAATTCATAGAGATTTTTAGCAAGTGGTGGGCAATGGGCAGCAAGGCTACCTTTCTCATAGTGTATTGTCTACATACCATTCCTTCTCTGCTGCCCTATCTGTTGCCTTCCCAGAAGCTGTAAAGGTACCTTGCTCGGTCACTGACATCTGGCTGGGAAATCTTGCACAGGGAGAGAATCCTGGATTTACCTTTGCACCAGTCAGATAGATGGATGTAAGCACATAGTCGAGATGCCAAATGTTTTTTTTTTAACTTGGCTCTTAATGCCCAATTATTATTCCATGAATATGTCCCCATTTGTCAGCTACTAATGCGATACACGGTATTTCACGGAGGGCAAACCTTGAAGGTATATGGCAAATAAAAGCCTAATTCTCCACTCAATCTCCCTAAATATTCAATAGTTCTTAATAGACATATGCTTCAAAATTAGCGTTATTGTTATCATCACTCTTAATGCTACTATTAGAGTTTGCTTCTTTTGTCTCACAGACATTGCCTTCGGAAGTTAATTTCACTTTCCATCACAGTCTGGCCCCCTGGAAATTATTAACTTGACAGAGATGGGAAGAGAAAAAAAATATTCAGGAAACATCTGGCAAATTGTGAAGCAATGCTGAGTAGCTTCTTCCCCAAAGAATTTATTTTTTAAAATCTCTCTCTCCCTCCCTCATATATAAATGTGTCTTGGTTTACTTAGAACACATAAATTAGGGTTTCTTCTTCCATTAGCCCCTGACTCTGTTACCTTCATTCCAGCAGCAGCAGCAGCCTCAGGTGGGTAGGACTGTTAAGAGTATATGTCTCTGGAGTTTCATGGTAAGAGAGTGATCACATCCTGGCATTTCTACTCATTCCTAAAGCATGTAGTTTTATTCTTCTAATCCTGCTCATTTTAAAAACTTATGCAATCAATGATATTCACTAACACCATTTTTGTTTCATAGAAATTTCCCTGAAATTTTCTGACATAAGCCATCTACGTGGGAGCTCCCTGTAAGGATCTTATCCACCTACCTGAAAAGATCTATGCATTAATTGAAGTCTGTTATGTGGGGACAGCAGGGGTCATAGAAGTGTGTCGGTGTCAATGTGGCTTCTGCTCTCTGGCTTCACCAGAAGGGCTGTCCAGCGTCATCACAGATGTCCATGGACGCTCTTTGAATGTGTAGACTCAGTCCCGATCTTGCCCCATTCTCCCTCCTCCATGAAACTCTGCGCAGGTGACCCTGCGGTCTTTTCCAGGTGACTTGGGCGTCTCTTTCTGTACATCTGTCCCTTTGGTGGGTTCTGGCTTCACCTCTGTCTGCTGGCTCTACCTGCCCTGAGCTTTCCCAGCCAACCCTGCCTCTGCCAGCCACCATCTCTAGGCCAGTTCTTCTCCTCTCTGTGCCTTTGCAGGCTCTCTTGCTCCTGGGCTCCACACCTGCAGAAGAGGGAAAGCCCAGCCCCGAGGGTAAGAAAAACTCGGCCAGGGTGAAACATGGCGACGAGTCTTCTAGGCAACCATTGTCAGGTTGAGGGATAGAGGTGGCCTGGACGGGGCCGTAAGCCCAATAATGACCACACTGTTTGGACCAAGGAAAGACTTAAGCTCAGTTGTTGTTTTCAGTACTTTTAGAGTTACATTGTGAGAATTAAAACTTCTTCAGATGTGGATTTCCTCATCAAAAAAGGGGGATCGATAGCCATAAAGAGCTGTTCTAAAACTCAAATGAAGTCATGTAAGTAAGGCACTTAATACAAAGCTCAGCTTAGAGTAAGTGTTGAATATAAGCAGAACCATGGTAATAGAAAAAAAAAAAACCTCATTGTAAATTTTCTACAGATTTGCTGATATGGAAATCCATTATAGATGGAGAGAGATGCCAAGAAGGCGTCAGGGGATAGAGAGCTCCTGTGACCCAGGAGCCCTGGTGACCCTGTCTAGGGACATTCAGTGTGGCCCTGGGAGGCAGTGTTGAAGCTTAGTGGACATTCTTGTTTTCCTTGAACTCAGAGTGACAGTGTGACAGTGACAGACAGAGGAGCACATGTGGTGGATTCCAAGTCAGCTGGTCTGTTTGTTGATAGTGTGAGAGGTGAGGAGAAGGACGGAACAGAGGAGCTAAGAAGGAGGGCAGGAGAGAAGAAGCACATGTAAGTAATAGCACAGGTAAATGCCTTTGCATTCTCTCCTCTGACGTTATCCAAGAGAGACTGTAAGGACCAGAAGTCTTTGAATGGCTGATGGCTATTGGACTGTCCCTACCTGCCACACCAGGCAGGGTGGTGGCTCAGGGCCCTGCAGGACATTATTCCCCTCATCACTACTGGACCCCACACCTCTCCAGCGTTGCCATGACAGTTCCCAGGGGCTGCCACCTAAGGAGTCCAAGACTGGACTCATGACCTTCAACTCGGCCACCCCAGTTGGAGACAAGGCCAAGTCCCCCTCTGTCAAGACATACATCTGGGGAGCATCAGGGTCCCTTCTTCTCCTCCAAATTCTGCATGAAGTCCTTCTCCCTGTCCTGCTGGTCTATCTCTAAACACCTCTCGAATCTGCCCTCTTTTCTGTAATCCTACTCTCTACTACCTACGTGCTTTGAATTTTATTATAAAATCACCTAAGTACATTGAAGATAGAAGATACAAAAATAATCGCACGTGTGAGTACACATGGACACTTTGATCAGAGGAGGCTGCACTACATATGAGATTGATAATCTCCTTTTTGTAGTTCATGATCTGTAGCCAGCAGTGCCCTGCATTTCTTCTTAGGTCATGAAGTCTGACTCCACAAGCCCATTATGTCCTAGATATGCGCCCTAAGTGTGATTGGTGCATAGCAGCATGCCCCCCACCCCCAGCCATGAATCCAACTGGATGTTAGTTTATCTCAGTGGTGTCTTTTATCCCTTCTCCATCAGCGGGTGGGTGTGCTGCTGGTTTCCCTTCAAGACACGAGTTTTGAAGGACGGGGGTGTGAGGCACTGCAGTCTGCCCCCTGCTGGTCTGGGAGGCTGTTTCAGTGTGACTTCACCCCACTTTCTCCACCACTCTGAGCTTCCTCGAAGCTGTGAATGATGTTTTTTCTTTGGAATCCAAGGTAGGTGATGTCATAGACTTCAGGTGTAGCCTCGTGTTACTTGGGCACTATGGTAATTTCAAGTTCAAACAGTTACAAACCTTCTGGAGTTAGCAGCACCTACTAACCACGGCTATGCCAGACGTGGCCAGCAGCTGCAGAGTGCTGACTTCTCAATTCCATCATCTCTTCTATGTTACAGCTGGGATTCTTCTGCAGAGCAGAGCTGTTCCTTATCCACAAGCACCATTATTTTAAATGCAGGTCCCACTGGGAAGGCAATGTAAATGCTGACCGCCTAACCCTTCAGTTACAAAGCCCAAGGTAAATAGTGTGTTCAGTAGTTTCTCTATAATATGTTGTATGAGATTTTCTGATTTTCTCTTATGTAGACAATCAGGATTTCTGTAGAAAGTTTTATGTAGAAATAATTCATGCAGAAAATTTATGTAGAAATTCTTGTGTATTTTTCATGCATGATTTTTTTCTTTTATTTATTATATTTCAAACACCTCAATTTGTCCACTAAATTCCTTTGCATTTTTTACATGACCCATCATTTTATTTCTTCCTCCCCCTCTCTCCCCCTTCTTTCTATTCTCTCCTTCCCTCCTTCCTCCCTCTCTCCTTTCCTGTCTTCTTCCCTCCCTCCCTCCCTCCCTGCCTCCCTCCCTCCCTTCCTCCCTCCTTGGCTTCCTTCCTCCCTCCCCCCTTCCCTCTCCTCTCCCTCCCTCCCTCCCTCCCTCCCTTCCTTCCTTTGTGGCACTGTATTCTCTGAGGACAGCCGGGTTGACGGATCCCTTTTCCAGATGGTCTTCTTTCAATGTAGCGTTGGTGCTCCTTCAAGAGGGTGCATTCTATACCCCTGACCCCTTGAATTTGGGCAGGCCTCTGACCACAGCAGCAATGGAATGACATTACTTGCTAAACAAGTCATAAAGGAGGCTAGGCTCTTGTCTGGTCCCCCAGGGTGTCCACCTCTGAGGCACAGCCTCCCTCCTGTGAGGAAGACCACCTCACAGTCTGAGAGGCCCCTGAAGGCTTCTGGCCCCAGGGCAGCCGAAGTTAGCAGACGGTGGGTGAGAGAAGGAGGTGCCTGCTCTTCCAGCCTCCAGCTTCCAGAAGCCCTGGCTGATCCTGCTGGTCCATCTCACAGACGTGGGGATCATGAGGGTGGCTACCAGAGGCTGGGGGTGGGGGAGATGGGAAGGGGGCTGGGGAGATTTTGAACCAGAGGACACAGGAGTATGGTTAGGTGAGAGGAACCAGTTCCAAGCAATCTATTGTACAGCGAGGTGAGTCTACCAAATGATAAAGTGTATTCTTGAAATTGGAAGGGAGTGGAGGCTCTATGCTCCCACCACAAAAATGACAACTGTATGAGTAAATGTGCGTGTTAATGCGCTGGATTTACCCATTCCACAGTGTCTAGAAACTTGCAGACATCATGTTGCACATGATAAAAACATACAGTGGCTACCTTTCGGTTTACTAAATAAGTAAACAGGAAAGAGCAAAGTTGCTGAGCCCTGTCCTAATTGCAGATTCATGAGCAGAACTCATAGTTCTCTTATTTTAAATAATTAATTCTTCTCATTGGTTGTTTTGCAGAAAAAGATAGCTAGAATGTTTTTCAATAGCATTTCATTTTGTATTTAATTTCAGATTTATAGAGGAGTTCACCCAGTAGAGCCCCTAACTCCCACACCGCCTGCGCTCAGATGCCTCTGCCTTTCATTGTCACGACTCTGCCACTTCCGCAGGATGTGCTTTTATTTCCTGCATCCTCTGAGTATGAGTTGGGGACATACTGCCACTTTAGACCTAAATAATTCATTATGCATTTCAAATAAAGTCACATTCACTAACATGACAGTTTAATTACCAAATGTGGTAAACATTAACACAACGTGATTATCTAATCCACAGTCAATATCCAAACTGCCAATTCCCCCAATACTGTCCTCATGGTGATTTTTTCAATCAAGAGCCCAGTCCAGGAATGCATACTGCACTGAATGTGTGTGTGTGTGTGTGTGGTGGTGGTGGGGGGTGTCTCTGACACTGTTTTCTCAACTTCCTTTTTTTTTAACATTGATAGCTCTGAAGAATACAGATGAGTTATTTTGTAGGATGGCCCCCAGTTTGGGTGTTTTCCTACTGTAAAGTTACTCTTTTTCCATTTGCAAGTAATATGCAATTTGTGGATGAGCATTTTAAGATTATGCAAATATCTCGTTCTTCATCACGTCTTTACATTACGAAGGGCTCAGATTTTAATTCTGTTTCATTGGTTATAATCCATTATTATCATGATTCACTTCTGTGTTCAAATTATCTCAACTTCCGTAGTTGTGAGCACCTTCAAGCTTTGAGCACTTTATTTATGGCTCAAGAATATGTCCCAGTCCTTTGCTCAGAGAGGCCTCAGGTCCTAGTGGTGAGATTTGGTGTATAGAAGTCAATCTCTGATCACCAGCGGTGCTCACTGTGTTTGGCTGCCTGTCTGGGATCAGGGCTAGGAATGTGATGAGTTAGGATTCAATCAGGGAAGCAAAACTGCTGCGTGTGAGGTGGGATCAAGGCTGCTTACAGAAGCAGGCCTTACACACTCACAGAAGATGCTCAGAGAATTTACCTAAATCTATTCCTCTAGCACTCGGTGCCAGGTGATACGCAAGGGTGGGAAGACGAATAGGTTGACATAGCAAACACGCCTCTGGTGGTCTTTACTAGAGGGAAAAAGAGTATTTGCCAGAGAATAACTACTTTGAGCTGATCTGCTACAACTGTGATGAAAATCCCCACGTCCGCCCGCCCCTACTTCAAGCCAGCATCACGTAACTCCCTGGATTATTACAGGATCCTCTCTCCAGATTCCTCTAGGTCCGTCCTTGTCCACCTTGCTGGAGCAAGATCCTTCTCAGAGGTTTATGTCCCCTCATGCAATTCATGTACTCAAAGCTCTAACGATTCCCACCACACTCAGGGTTGAAAACGCAAAGCCTAACAATAATCCAGAGGTCCTACAGCGTAAGACCTCGCCTCCTTGTGACGCTGTCATCTGACCGTCTCTCCTCTTCTCTATCTAACAATGCTCTGGACTCAAGCTCTCTGCCCTTACTCTTATCTCTGCCTGGAAAACCCTTCTTCGTGCACACCCACATCTGCTGCCCTCAATTCCTTCCAGACTCTGCCTCTTCTAATGAATTCACTACCTGCACATCCAATATTCCCACTCCCAGCCTTATTTTTCTCCATGGGTATTATCACAATTTGTGATGCTCTATATTTTATGTAAAGACTTAATCCTTGTCTCTGGTAAATTGTAAGCTCCAAGAACACATGGATTTCTTGGCTTTCTCCACTCCATATCCAAAACCTAGTTAAGTACCTGGCACACAGAACACATTCAAAAAACTGTGTTGAGTGAATGAGTGAATCCTACCCCAGAAATACCAACAGATACCAATTTGAAACCTGTACTTGCAGAAAAGAACAAAATATTCTTGTAAGAAGGAATAGGAGTTAAATTTGATGACCTATCAGACTAAAATAGTGAGAGAGAAATACATAATATTGCTGCTTGTGATTGATCATTTATTGACCTGGTTAATCTTACAATGGAGTATCTTTAGAACAAAATTGCACCATCGGCCTGTGGAGACAAAGCACATGGGGTATTAGAAGCAATGTAATGTCATAAGCTGTTTTTCAACAGAATAGTGAGAAAGACAAAACCAGAAACTCAAAAGTTGGGGACCAGCCATCTCATGGTCAGCTGAGCAGGGACACTTGGAGAGGTCTCAGGGACCGTCCAAGCCTCTGGGCTGAGTTCAGTCTGTTTTGACTGAAACATGCTGCTTTGGCGACTTGAGAGGCCTCTTCAAACCCCTTATGTGTGGCCATCTTGCCTCTTTATCATATTTCATATAAGCAGAATTCTCTTTCCACCCCTCTGTCCCTCTCCATCTACTCCTGTCTCCACTATGTACACTTTCAACAACGACTGATGCACACCAGCCCTTACCTTGGAAGGAGGCCACTTGACTGCGTGAAGGCCAAATAACCATCTGTAAATATTGCTGCATAGATTTTTAAAATCGCACCTTCTGTTGTCCTGGGTTTTAATATATTCAAGAAAATTTAAGAAGGCAAGAGATGGCCCATAAATTCAGAAAATATAAGGCCTAATTAAATATCTGAATAAAATACTTTTTATTTAAATTAGAATGTAATAAGGGATAATGAATTGTCAATAATATAGTCAACACAGGACTAGAAGTAAATTTGTCCAAGGAGCTATTAAACAAATAGGGGCAAAAATATAATAAAAGATTCAGCATTGGGCTGGAGATGTAGCTCAGTGGTAGAGCACTTGCCCAGCATGTGCAAGGCCCTGGTTCAATATCCAGCACTGCAAAAAGTAAAAAGAAAAGAAAAGAAACCAAGCATGAATTAGCTTCTTATTGAGGTTGGAAGTGCTGAATGGCTGTCTCTATGGCATGGGTTTTGTGACTTCTGTGAAACAATCTGTGTTAATGGAAGAAGCCACAAGAGACAAATTTGACCGTGGTGTGATGTATAGCTCTCAGGATGCCATGTTGGCAGCTGGGCTAGGATAGGAGGAGCTATCACCCCGCAAAAAGTCAGCAGATGCACTAGTCATGATTTTGGGCTGGTGGTTGTGGTGGACAAAATGTAAGCTTTTATAAATGACAGGAAGCGCTTTATACTTTGGAATTGTGATCAGGCACAATTCAGGTATAGATTTTTCTAAGTGTTTAAAGCAAAGAATCAATTGCTTTGAATGGACCCATAGAACATTTTTGCATTTTTTAATAGCTATATTGAAAAGTAATTCACATACCACAGAGATCTCTCATATGAATATATCATTTAATGTTTTTTTAAATATGTTAAGAGATATGTGCCACCATCACTGCAGCCAATGTCAATGCATTCACACAACCTCAAAGATACACCCTGCATCTTTCAGCATTGGCTCCCCGTTGCTTCAATCTCCCAGCCGTTGGCAACCACTCACGTGCTCTCTGTCTGTATTTGTCCAGACTTAGCATTTCATATTAGATGTGATTATGTAATATATGATCTTTGTGGCTATTTTTTTTTAACTTAGCAAAATGTTTTCAAGTTTCACCTATGTTATGAAGTATGTCGGGACTTCATCTTTCTTAATATTTGAAAAAGATTTCATTTTCTGGAGACACGGTAACATACTCTGCTTATCCATCCATCCGTGGATGACCCTTGAGTTCTTCTCACATTTGTCTTTTATGAACAATGCTGCAGTGAACATTCACATACAAGTCTTTGTGTAGACACGGGATTTCTTTTCTCTCGAGCACATACCTGGGAGTGGGAATGCCAGGACATTTGGTAACTTTATATTTAATCATTTGAAGAACAGCCAGGTCAACACGCAAAGAGCCTGCATTTCTCCCAGCAGGGTTTGCAGGTCTGGATGTTTCCGTGAAACCAGGACTTGCTATTATCTGTCTTTTCAATTCTAGCCATCCTGATGGATATGTAGTAAAGTCTGTGTTTTTTATTTGTATTTCTCTGATGACTCACAATGTCAACCGTTTGTTTCCTTGTACTGACTGGACATTTGTAAATATTCAATGGAGAAATGTCAGTATCGTTGCCCATTTTTATATTATATTTTTATATTGAGTCATTTATCTTATATAAATTGTAAAAGTCCTTTTATATTTTAGATACAAGTATCTTAACAGATATAAGATTTGCAAACATTTTCTCTCATTCTGAGTTTCCTTTTCATTCTCTTAATAGAGTCTTTTAGAACATAGAGACTTATTATTTTATATTATACTTTTGATTGATACATAATATTTCCAATTATTTATGCGATACAATGTGATGTTTGGGTTCCTGTATATACTGAGCAGCTTTCATAAACTCCAATTTTTTTCTCTATTATTATTATTTTTTTTTTTTTTTGCATTTGGTGTCATGTCTAAAAATCCACTGATAAACCTGAGATATGAAGATTTAGTCCGAGGTTTTTGCTAAGAGTCTTATACTTTTCATTCTTACACTCGGGTCTTTGATCAATTTTGAGTTAATTTTTGTATGTGGTGTGACTTAAGCTCTAAGCTGACTTTTTTTCATGAAGTGTCCAGTTGACCCAGACCCTTGTTGAAAACATTCTTCTTTCTCCCACTGAAAGGTCTAAGTAGGCTTGTTGAAAATCAGTTCTCATTTTGTTTCTAGACTCTCCATTATTTCCCATTTATTGAGCTCCTCACCCTTATGCCCGCCCCATACAATCTTGATTACTGTTGCTTTGTAGTACATTTTGAAATCGGGAAGTGTGAGCCTCCAATCCTGCCTTTGATTTTCAAAGTTGTTTATGTTCTTCCGATCTCTCGTAATTCAACACAGATTTTTGTTAATTTCTACAGAGCAACCAGCTGAGGTTCTGCAGTGATTTTATTAAATATGTAGATCATTCTGGGTAATGTTGCTATCTTAGCAATATTAGGTATTCTGATTCATGAACATGGGGTGTTATTCCATTTATGATATGTTCTTTAAATTCTTTCAACAATATTTTGCAGTTTTCAGAGTACAAGTTTTGCCCTTCTGTTAAATTTATTCCTAAAGATTTTGTTATTTTTGCTGCTATTTTAAGTGGATTTTTCTTGATTTTATTTTTCTATTATTCAGTTGTATTGAATACATAAAAATTATATAGAATATACAAATTATTCAAAAGTATTTTGATTTTATCAAGTTACTACCTTGCTGAACTCAATCTTTACTAACCCAAGTGGATGTTGAAGAGAACTGGTAAGAAGTGATATCCTTGTCTTCTTCCTGGCCCTGGACAGCACCCAGCCTGTGGCCATTACATCACTGGTGTCAGCAGGGATGGGGTGCATGGCTTCCTTTCATTAAATGTAGAAAGGCTAGAGCATTCCTACTTAGATAGCTCAGCAAGCCATTAGGTATCGCTGGGTGCCATTGGATTCTAATTAACCAATGCATGGATCAACACTAGTTTAACAATGAATTATTTATGTAGAAAAGTACAAAAAAAAAAGGAAAAAGAAGACCACACAGAGAATGAGACTTTAAGAACTACCCACCTGCCCACCAACCTGAATATCCTTCACTGTGTTTATCCACTCCTCTAATGGTGAGATGGTGGGCACTAGAGCAATTTAAAGCTTTTGGCCATTTTATCTATTAAAGTTCACGTGTGTGTGTGTGTGTGTGTGTGTGTGTGTGTGTGTGAGAATGTATCTTTTATTTATCTTGAGCAAATAAATAGGAATGGAATTCCTGGGAAATACGGTTGGGATTTTGGTAATTTTTGAAGAAACTGGCAAACAGCGTTCTAATGGGTGCAAATCATTTTATAAGCCTCGAACTGCTCTGCTCCCCCACAATGCTGTGTATGTCTAGTCTTTTAATAGAACAGTCTAGAGAAAAAGAAACCAGAGGGAAACCCGAAAGCAGATGAAGTTTTCATGTGAAGACCAGGGAGAGAGCTTCCCAGGCCCAGGGAAGGGCCATCGCCAAGGACCTAGGACAGAAATACCCGGGAACATGGACGGGACCTGCGTGTCTGGAGCCGCGGGGTCCTAGGAAGGACGCAGGGCCACCGAGAGGTACGTTTTGTAGGATGCCATAGGACACACAGGGCTTTGGCTTGCAGTGAACGCACGAAGTACCGGAAGTTTTGAGGAGTCAGTGGCTCAAGCTGGCTGAGGAGAAGAAATTTTTCGAGGATGCAAGGTGGAGCAGGGAGATAGGAAGTGACTATGGCAGTCATCTTAGCAAGGACAAGAGTGTCCGACACTAGCAGGGAGCCATGGGAACTGGGAATTGCAGGATTTTGTAAATATGTGGTGGCAGAACCAGCACACTGTCCCAGGGAAGCTGGATGCTGAATCAGAGAAGATTCAGGAATGACTTGGGTCTCTCCCGAACAACTGATTGACCAGCCAGAGTGCATAAAGAGTAAGTCTGGGAGAACCTGAGCAGGTGTGTTTCACACTTGCTTAGCTTGAGATGTCCGTGAGAGCGACATCCCAGCACACACACTGAGCCTGCACTGTGCGCAGGGCCTGGAGCTCAGTGCAGAAGCACCAGTCAGTGCGGTTATCCGGGTACACACTTGACAGCCATAAACTACCTTACTGTTTTGTTCCATGTTCATGGTGAATTTCTTGTAGTTTTGCTAGATTTTTCTCGTTTTTTGAGCATTGCACTTTGAAACCTTTCCAGTTTTCATGCCACTTCATAGAAATATATACAGTGTTAAGTCATTTATCAGCAATCATAGCTGTTGACATCCCAGCTGTTCCTCATGGTATCTTCCTCCCTCTCAAAATCAGAAAGCAAGAGTAAAATGACACCTGACAACCTTGCCAGCTCTGCACATCTGGAGGCACGAAACGTCTGACGCAGGAATGTGCACCAAATTGACAGGGTGAGAACGTGCTGGAGAAATCAGATCATCACAACTTGCCATTTTCGAAGGGTTTTAGCTAATTAGGAAACTGGATTTGAATGCATAATATTTTTAAATGATTACAACATTCCTTTCAACTAGAAACTTTTAAAGACAACTTAATCATCATGTGCTTTGGACACCCCTTGAGCACTGTAAACTCCTCCCATGCTCTAGAACACTTACCAGGTGCCTGTGTAGGGTGGACCTTCCGTAGATTCAAATCTGAAGCAGTACTTAGCAGGAAAGCTCTGCAGCAGCCTGCTCAACATGAACAGGTTCGCCGTTTCACCCTACTTGGGAACATTTGGATGATAATATGTACAGGCCTAAGTTCTTCGTGAGTGGCATTGTCCCGGGCTTACATGCGTGCAGAGTTGACCCAGAGGTGACACAGTGACACAGAGGTAAGTAACGTCCTACTGATGTCATTTTCTCAGGTTTTCATTTGCTGGCTCAGAGTTGGAAGGGACTGTCCATAGCAAGATGAGTTGGGATTTCTCCCTCCTTCACTTACGTCCTGCTGGGTTTTACTCAAGTTCAAAAACACAAACCATAGATGTTGTTCCTGAAAGCCAGGCAACAATTCTTATGTACCCGGCACACTTGAAATAACATTTTGGCTTCTTCTAATCCACTGAAAGTCGTTGCAGGTGCTTCTTACATGACTTGTGATGAATAAAGTGAACCACCTTTTAGAAAAGTGGGACAATGTCCTTCCCTCGGCAAAACATGTACAGACACCTATCAGAAGTCTGGTGCCATCTTTTTAGCATTTACCTTTGAGCTCTTTTTTTGTAATGCAATTGTTGTGTTTGTTTTTATAATTGGCTGACAGGAAGCTTGGAAACAGAGACACTAATTTACAGCTTTACCTCTTGGCTCACATCTGCTTGCAGAATATATCACAAAATATGTTCAACTCTGCAAGGAGGGGAATGTTTCTGCTCTATTTTATTTTACTTTTCATTTTGTAACAGATATATGTTTGCAGTAAGTTGCAAGGAGTATGCACACTCTTCAATCAACTTCACCCAAAGGTTACTTCCTACAAAATCACAGTCCAAGGCCAAGACCAGGTCTTTGATGTGGATACCCTGTGTTCCACTGTTCAATGCCATTTTATCACGTGCATAGATCTGTGAAATCACTGAGGTGTGCATTTTTATGAGATATAAAAACGTATTTTTTTTTAAATTAAAAATGTCATTGCTCATACATGTAAATGAGAGCTGTCCCTTAAAAAAACTTTCTTAGATATCTGCATACATCCTTCAAATATAGATATTGCACTCAAAATATTTCTGAAGATCACTTTTACAATGGCGCTTCTAATTCATTTGCCAAAAAAAAAAAAAAGTAAGAGACACAGGGCTGGATCCTTAATGTTCCCCTCATCTGCTGCTTTCACCTCACCCACTCCTCACTCCCCAGGCCCCAGTGTTCCCGACTGCCTGCTCCCCTTCCAGCACATTGCTTTGCCTCCAAATTCAGCCAAGAAAGAGGACCCTCAGACACGGAGTCCTCCGACTTCCCATCAGCCCTTGCCAGGATGGAGGATTTCGACCTCTCCCTAACTGAGACAGTTCTCTTCACCTTGCACCTTCCATAATGACCTTGCTAGGTAGGAGACTGGGGGACTTCCCTTCTGGGAAGGAGTGCGGTGCTTTTCCTCCCTGTGCCAGACCCATCTTCTCTGCAAACCATCCAGTCCCTCTCATTCTCCCACCAAACCCGAGGCACCCTCCTCTTGCTTTGCGAAAAAGAAATTCCTCAGCTCCAAATGAAAAGGACCTGACTGTTCTCATTGTAAAGGCGACATGCACATCAAATGGGAATCTGAGTGTGGCTGTGTGTCAGGGCCTGTTTTTGCCAGTTAGGTGGCTTGCAGGCCCGGCCTTGTGTGTGTTGGCACACAACCATGGCTGAAGGAGGACGCACCTACCACATACCTTGGTCTCTGTGGAGCGACACAAGCTTAAATCAAGACAAAGAAGCACTGGAGTCTGTCCTGGTAGAAAGGCTTGGGTGGAATGCTTGCCTGTGATATAACGTTCCTGCAGGAGTGCCCAATGGATAGTTTATGGCTGGCGATATAACTTGAAAAAGCCTCTGAGACATAACATTGCAAATAGAGTTCATTCTATTAATATTTGAACACATATATTTCTATGTGAAATATATACCTTCAGAGTGTAGACATTTTGAGCCACATTTGAATGTCTTTCCCCTTGCAGTTTATTTTCATTGTGTCATGAGTATGGCATATTTCAATATTTTGAATAACCCCAGACAGAAAACAGAATATTTGATTTGCTCGAGCCTGCTGTGTGTATGTGTTACTTTCTTAGAGGAAGTGGATTGCCGATTTTAGTGACCCAATTAGAAGTATGCTGAAATAATAAAAAAATAATTTGGGGGTTCAGGGGTCTACAAGGACTAGCAAAGCTAATCCCACACTGCAGTTTGCCTCGAGATTGCCCCCGTTTTGTCAGCAAGCACTCTTCAAATTTTTAAGCGACCTCAGGCTAAAACCTGTTAAATCCATTGTCAGTTCATTTGCAGATTCTTCTCTCTCCCTAACCTGGAAATGTTTGAATTTGCTAATCCATTTAGTCAGCAGTTGCCTGTGGAATTTTTTGCTTACCCTAGGCAAACTGGAAATTGCAGACTCTTTCCAAATTCCTTCCTTTGATTCACACACACTGGTCATTTTGCATTTGGGTGCCACCTGTTCTGGTTCCCTGGTAGAGTCAGACCTCCATTTAGAACAGGGACATTTGTAATGGCAGTTACAGCATTCTGTCCACACCGCGGTGGAATTCTGGTTCCAATTAGCCCGTGAACCTCCTGTTTAGTTGTTGGAGTTCCAGTGCAGTGACAAGAATCATTTCTTCTCAGGCTCCTCAGAGACACCATAATGAAGTTTCCTGGTTGGAGTGGTGTAGAAAATCTATTTGGTGGTATTTAGAAAAGATCCTGCTGCAGGTGCCTGTGCTCAACATGGAATTCAAATCCTATTGTCTCTAAATAGGCAAAAAATGAAAGAGAAGATTGTATTAAAATAATTCCCTTCGTCACAGTCATCCATCGCACCTGCTGAGCTAATGTTGTCTACTAGCTTTCCAAAGTAATTAGTATTTTAATAAAAGCATGCTACCTGGCAGAGTCAGGATACTATCTGGGCTGAGAAGTGCTACTTATTTTTCTTTCCCAGCATCCATCGTCACCCATCAGAGTATGGTCTAGGTTGCCCATGATCTCATCATCCCCCAGATATCAGGACATAACCTAAGAATTCAGGAAAACAGTAATAGTGCTTGGGGATCTTCATGGCATCAAATTTCAGAGAGTTTATCACAAGGGGATTTTAAATGCACTCTCAGTGAATGCCTAGGGAACAAATACTTCAGTTTCTCAATGTCAGAATTGTCTTTTCCTGATGTAAATATCTGTAGGTGAACATGGCAATAAAGCCTGGGACCAACAAAGCATGAATGTCCCCTGCATTGTCTTTCTACTTCTACTGTCGCTTCCCTAGAGGGTCGTCTCAGCAGAGCAGCCACAGTGATTTGCTCTCCTCTGCTACTGGACAGTGAGGCTACATTTCGGTCAGCATGAAAACGGTCTTTAGATGCCCGACCTCAGCTTCTCTGAAGTGTCTCCACTGCTCCTTCCTCCAGCCCCACCTCAATCCCGATGGACTTCCCTGCAGTTTGACTTTTATCTTGGCCGGTGACATTCTTCCTCTTTTAATGTGCACAGCAACTCTTTTAGGAGCCTCTGAAAGTGGAAAACAGGAACTCGCTACTTAAAGTTAGAAACCCAACCCCGCCTCGGTGGCCAGTTCTCTCTTACTCTTCCCTCCCTCCCTCCCTCCCTCTTTCTTTCTTTCTTTCCTTCCTTCCTTCCTTCTTTCTCTCTCTTTCTTTCTTTCTTTCTTTCTTTCATTCTTTCTTTCTTTCTTCCGCCCTTATCATCTTAGAGTACACTATAGTATTATTTAGCTGCTACTTAATTACTGGGAATTTTCAAGCTTCTATTCTGTCTATTAGCTAAAGAACCAGCCTATCAACACTTCATGAATGCTGGCAGAAAATACAAAATGGGTCAGATCCAAAGAACTACCTTTTTCAGGACATAGCTAGACAGATGCACATCAGCATGTCTGCATCACTTTCCCCTCAAGCCACCAGGGTGGATGTGGGTGGGCCCAGATGGATGATGTCCACCCACTGTGTTATGTCTTAGGTGTTTCAGGAGATAAACGTTGAGCTGAGGGCAAATAAGCATGTCTGTTCTGTCCCAGAGCAAGGTATTGTCATTTCCCAAAACTATTCATTGTACAAATGTTCAAGTTAAGAATGGCCAGGAAAAGGGTAAGCAATGCCTCCCTAGTAAAATGTGCAGAAACACAAGAGACACAGGGAGAATTTCCTTCCAACAACAGGATAAGGTTCATAAGTTATTCCATGTGCCTCTCTCAATATGAAATCCTAAAGACAGAGACTCTGTGTACATTGCTATACACAAAACACATGGAAAAATAGATTTAGACTTTACCAATCTATAATCTCCAAATCTGAGATTTCTTCCCTGAGTCACCCTAACCAGAATAATCTCTATTAGTGTCTGTTTCCTCAACTATGGAGTGTGACTGATAAACAATGCCTCTCTACTGTATTGTGGTGAACCTGTAATATAAGTTATCAGTGGTGCTGAAATTCTCCAAGGCTTAAATGGAGATGAGATGGGGAACCGCTTCTTCCTCCTAGTGATGACTCTCACACTTATATACTGGCCCAGGCTCTTCCCTATCCTAGTCCCTCTTCCCACTGTCTTCATAGGCATGTGCACCAACACTGAACCATGTTGTTTTTCCAAGGTGGAGCCTCTTCAGGGTCCCTGAACATTTCCATCCAATTGCAAGGGTCTCACAACAATTATTTCTTTTCTTAACAAGTGTTTCATAATCTCTCCTTTAACTGAAATTCATATATGATACTACCAAACTATACTCAAATTTTGAAAACAAGAAGATATTTAACTATAATGTGAAATATATATAATTAAAATAAGTTCTATTAAATCCATATGGATTTCAACATGTAAATGGCAGGCATGGCCAGACTGAAGACTCAGCAGTGTTATCAGAGGTCTGCACCTGCACCAAGTTCTGTCACTATGACAGCTGCAAGCCACACAGGTTCACTGTATTGGATGCAAATACCATGAGGAACATTACCCTCAGTGGTTTGATTTTTCAAAAAGGGTAAAACTCAGTAATTTGCTAAGTAAACTGAAATATAATTATCTTTCCACTTTCATAGTTGATGCATTTTTGGAAAACTCAGTGCACACTTACATCACACAAAAATACTGTGTTGCATGTAAAAAGTAACTAGAGGCTAGGCAGATTTTTCATTTATGTGAAAGTCTCTGCTATGGAGTGTGACATTCTAGTTTTTCGTGAAACACAGATAATTCTCCCTTTAAATTTAAATGTCCTACAAATTGCAAGATATGCCCAGAAAACCTGGACCCAACCAAAACAAGACAAAACAAACAGAACAAAAACATTCTCATTAATCACCAGCACGGTCCCTGCAGGGCAATGCCACTCCCATTAACAACTATGCTGAAGGTCAAACTTCTTTTATTCTTAACTCATTAGTCTCTTAATGGTCTTTTCAATGTTATTCTGATAGTCATTAATTTATTCTCTACCAAAGTCAGACTGTTTCTCAAACCCAAATCGTGCACCCTCTAGCAATCTGGACTCTCCAGAGAAACAACCAGTAGAAGACATATGAATGTATAGACAGACAGACAGACATATAGATATTATTACAGATCATATCTGTTAAGGAGCTGTATTCTTCCCCCGACCCTAAAGTGCTTTTGGAAGTTATAAGGTCCTTTCAGAAAATTTTATGCTAGACTTTTCTGTTGCCAATGTTACACTGAAAAATATTGAACAACGGTAGCATCCGGAACAACCAGAGTGCATGCCAGCCCCTGGACCACTATCCTGGGGACGCTAGGCTTAAGGGGCAACCCACTTGTTGTTGCATCGCCATGCGGTCTGAGTCGGGATGGTCCACACTAGGCCTGGGGAGACAGAAGGACAGCCGGAGCAGGTAGACACCAAGAGAACTTGGGTGGCTGCTGAAAGCAACCCGTCTTTCATTATTCTTCTTAGTGCTGATGAGTTGCATGTCAGTATTGACTTAGATGGAATGTTCCTGCAGATTTTGGCAGCATTCCCCAATCAACCCTACTCTTAGAATACCAGATTATAAAGAATATAGCCCCACATCTTCTCCTCCAACAGACTTCCCACAATCACAATGTTATTTGAGTTGTAAGGCAACGAATGAAACTTCTACCATGAGATCATAAATCCAGAGCAGGCAAGGCCTTACCTCTATTATTGCTCAACAATTTAGAGTCAATAATCCCTCCAAAAAATGTGTGGTGGGTATTAAGGTCAATCAATATTTAACAAAAGTATAAATGCGAATTGGTTTCCTATCGTTAGTAAGTGACACACGTTTATTTCCCTTTTTCCTTCCTCCTCAGCCTAAGCACAAAAGACTATCATTACACTTATTCACTTTAAACCATAGTAGTAATAACTTTCAGACATCTAACTATCTGAAAGTTTAGACCAAAATGGAAATGACCACGTAAGTCTTTATCATTCTAAGGTGTCTGGCGCAGGACATGGAATGGGGACTTCTTTCCCGATACCTCGCTTCTCTTTTCCTAGCCTCGGGCACTGGGTAAGTGAACCCAGCCGGGCACCTCAGCCTCGTTTTCCCTCTCACACCAAAATTGCACCTGCTATGCGGGATGCTTGGCCCACCTGTGAGCTCACCTGCAGCCTCAGGAGGAGCAAGGGAAGGCCAGGCGTCTTGGAGGGCACTTAGGGTTACCTAAGAGCCAGGGTGGAGGGCAACTAATGACCCGAATGACCAAGGGTAAAACCAAAAGGTAGACAAAGAGGAAAGTGTTTCTAAAGGGAATTTAAAGAATTCATTATGCCTTGGGAACAAAATGAATTAGGATACTACAAATTACAAACAAATTCTTATGATAAAAAAAAGCTATGGGTAGACTTTAAGTAGCATTTCTATACTTTGAAACCTTAAAATGTCCAAAACAAAAGCTAGAGCTGCACATTTTCCTGTAGTTCTTATCTAGCCTGTTCAATGTTCCGTGTAGTTTATGGCTCTGTGAAAATTAAATGTAATTAGTTTGTGGAAACTGAACAAAAGCCTAAATTCAAAGCACATTTTAAAAATCAAATTCATTAATTTGGGTCACGTACTCATGACCCCCATCCTGTCATCTTTTCCGAACTTTGTACTTCTTCTCTGTGATTAAACCTAAAACTATGTTCAGATGAGACCACAGTATCATGAGAAATAGTTTGATCTATAGCCAACAGGCCTTCCCACCTTCTCTAAGCCTCTCGTCTCCCCCACCCACATCCTCACCCCAACCCAGCCCACTTACACTAGAACACAGGCCCCCTTCCAGCTCACCTTAGCAGAGGCCCCAGGCTGAGGATCACGGGGAAGAGCTTGCTTTTGACTTTCCAAACCAAGTCAAACCAAAAGCCAAGACCTAAGAAGAAAAGAGACTTGAAAGAATGCTAGAACACAACATCAGAGACATGTTTTTAACTCCTAGACTCTAGATTAAATTTCCAGATGGGAGGATGGTGGGAAGAATAGAAAAAAAAAAAAAGAAGAACAGAGAAAAAATGTGTGAGAAGGTCCCTCCCTGTGCCCTCTCCCCTTTCTCAGAGCCCTTTTGAGATGAGGAGAATACTGGAATTCCCAGATTGGTTTAGAAGTCTAAAAGCACAGAATTGTATTCTCCAGCCAGAGAGCATTCTAGGAAACTGACTAGTTCTGCATATTTATGGGAAGGATTTCCTGTACACCCTGGAGGAACGAAGGAGTTTCAAAGGGCTTTCCATAGCCCAGGAGAGTTCAGTGTTTCCCAGGTCCTAGCCCAGTGAGTGAAAGCAGCCAAATCTTCGCAGGCTCTCACAGGTGGATGGCAACCGTAGGGAGAGAGCTGGGACTGGAACTCAGTGGGATACAAAGGACACAGCCACAGCTCCCTGGTGGGTTGAAGTCTACGGAGCAGGCAGAAATACAGCTCAGCAGCTGCCAGCCCATGGTGATGGTAACCAAGAATGGCTGCTCCCAACTCCTGCACGGTTCCACAGAGGTCTTCAACATAGAAGCCACCCAAAGCAAAGGACTCAGGGAAACAAACTGGACTGCAATTTGCTTTTTCTACCCAAAGATGTAGGCACAAAGTAGGAGTTAATTTAGTGCCGCAGTCCGGCTACAGCAAAATAACCGGGAGGGGTGGGGGGGAGGAACTTGTGTAGGTTGATACAGCAGGAGTGGGAGCCCTTTATTGTAGGACAGGAGGGGTATATATACATTCCACACAGCTTATCCTAATTAACATAAACTAGATATAGCAGTCAACCAATAAGGAATCTCCACACTTAATGGCTCGCTGGCCGTTACTTCACAAACCACTCCCCCTGGAAAAATGCCAGGCGCCATCCAGACTTGTTTACAGACCCTAACAATTTAGTGCATGGAAAATTAAAAGTTATTATTTCTTATACCATAGAGCTTTTGGGAACTTGATTTCAAACCCTTAAAGGATGATGTCAGGCAATTCCTGTCTCATTTTTCCAACTCTTGTCTGTATGAGGTACAAGACTCATTAAGATTTTGGCTTTACTATGGTGAATTATGATAATAGCTAATAAAAAATTCTAAGACAACAACAACCAAAAAAAGCTAAAAGAGACAGATGTTAAAGGGATACACCATGGTGCCATATGATCATCATGCTCTGTTTGCTGAGACTTGACAATTTTATGTGAATGTACACATAGGTACCCTGGTGTCCTGCTATCCATCCTTCACAAAATTAAACTATGTCATTTGATTCACATATATTTTAATATATGATCAACATTTACCATATCACATACATATTAGTGACTTCATTTTAAAATGCCTCTTTAAGCACAGTGTTTTTTAACGCACATAAAGGTTTTCAACACATTGTATTTCTACTCCTGTGGTGGGTCATATTCTATGGCGTTACACTGGCATTCCTTATCATGGAGGACCGTGTTCTGCCTGAGCAAAGCTGAAGGAATAATAACTCTTAGAAACATCTTCCAAATGGGCACCGAGAAACAACTAGAGAGAAGTAAGCTTCAGTGTTCTGTCACACAGGAGCATGATTATAGATTATTAGAGGTAATGCACAGCATATTTCAAAAAACCTAGATGAAAGGATTCTGAATGTTTCCAGCACAAATATAAGGATAAATGTTTGAGAAGGTAGATGTTTACCCTGATTTGAACAGTACACAAGGTATGCATGAATTGAAACATCACATGCTGCCTCTTAAATAGGTACATTTATTATATGCCAATTGAAAAACAAATATTCTTTGCAGAGGCATATCTTCCACACTCACGGAAACAGTTCCCTAGTAATTCGTGGATTTCAGGGTTTCCCGGAGCGTGTGTCTTGGTGCCACTGTTCAGATCACCTGAATTTTATTGTTGCAAAGTGGATCAGCAGAGATGGACGGAGGGTAAGAACTGAGTGTGGAAACCCCAAACCTGCTCTGCCCCTGCAGGCCCAGGACAACTTCTGAGGCCTGGGGGAACCTTGCCACCTGGCACGTGGCTTTCCAGGGCAGCAGAGGCCGGTTCAAAGCCGCAGTCTCCTTGCTGTGAAAAGCATCTGAGTTTCACTGGGGTGAATTCGCCCGCTGGGATTCTGCCCCGTGGGGTGAGCCGCAGAGTTGATGGGCAGCCAAGGGAGCAGACTGCGGCCCGGATCCCGCTGAATCAGCCGCAGCCCTGAGTGCAAAGCTGGGCCAAGGGCCCCCTCAGATTTACGGCCGGCTCTGCCTGTCCCCCTCCCTCCGCCCCCGCATATGCTGGGCAGTGTGTGTTTGTGCAGGGCCAAGGCTCCGCGTGTCACGCATCACGAATGATAGACTGCACAGTTCCCCAGGATACTTGAAACATGCCCACTTTGTCCCATCTGGATGGTGTTATTTATTTTTTCTCTCTTCGTGATTAGCATTTTGGCAGTTTTCACTCTTGCATTCGGCTGTTCCACATGCCCAGGGGAGACCGAGAGGCGCGCCTTCCAAAATCAGGGCAGCGCTGCGCCCAGCCAATCTGCAGCTGAGCGGGCGCTTTCTTTACGGCAGATTCTCCACACTCGGGAGGAAGCAGAGGTCGCCAATATGGCCAGTGGGCAGTGGGGCCGCCCGAGACCAAGGCCTCGTGACCACGGAGCGTGGAAGTGCTCTTACCAGATGCCCGTGGAGGCAGGCCAGCGGCGTCACGTCACTGAGCTGCGGAAGAAGGGCCTGCTCCCCCCAGGTCACCAATTTCCTAAGCTGGAGATAAAGTTGGGGTCACCATGTTCATTTGACACTTTGTTAATTTATGCTGCCACAAAAAAACAACACCAGACCAAAGTCACTTGTGTGCACTCACGTGGCTCAAAATAATGCTGGAACAGCCCCCAGGTCTGTTTCTCGTTTGGGGTGAGTTTGGGGTGGGACACAGAAACAAAACAGTCCCGAGGGCAAAGGTGGTCTTCCCACTTGCTCTGGCTTTTGTCGGTGGCTCCTTTTAGCTGTTTCAACAATGATGACTGCAATTTGTATTTTCAAGTTAACCCTTGCACTCAAATTTAGAATGCTCTTTCATTCCACACAGCCTAGTTCTACCCACGTTTTTATTCATATTTACAGACTAGGAGTCACTTTAAACATGTAGAATCAGAAAATCAGAAACAAACTTATGATACGTAAGCATTGTTTAACAGACAAAGAGAGGATGCAAAGAAATAACCTTTAGGAGTGTTGATTAAGAACTGATGTATCACAGGACCTTGGTTGTGGCTCAGTAGCAGAGCATTTGCCTAGCCTATGTGAGGCGCTGGGTTTGATCCTCAGCACCACATAAAAATAAATACATACATAAAGGAATTCTGTCCATTTACAATTAAAAAAAAAAAAGAATTAATGTATCAGGAGCCAGGAGTGTTGGCACACACCTGTGATCCCAGACTCCCCACAGGTTGAGACAGCAGAATCCCAAGTTCAAGGCCAACCTCAACAACTTAGTGAGACCCTGACTCAGTATAAAAAATAAAAAGGGCTGGGAATGTAGCTCCGTGGTAGAGTGTCCCTGGGTTCAATCTCCAGTACCAAGAAAAAAAAGTTAATGTACTAGATTATTATTATTAGATTGTAGTTCCTCAAGTGCTTTTAATGTTACATACAACATAAAACTTAGTAAATGTACTACATATCTTTAAAGATGCTGATACCACATCAAATGATGAAATAAAGCATTTTATTCAAAACAAAATCCAAAACCTTTCACTTAAAATCTTGTTCTGATGATTATATCCTTTCCACAATTACTAAATCTAATATTGATACAAATTATTCTGCCTACAGTATGTGTGAGGCACTGGGTTTGATCATCTGCCTATAGCCAACTATTTTTCTATCTATATCTACATCTATCTCTCTAGTATCAACTTTATAATATATTGCCAATTATCATATTAGTTCAAAATACGAGTTCTCCCTTCCCATCTTCTGCCTTTGCAGAGACACTGCTAATTTAATCTACCTCCCCAATGACATAAGCTTCAGCTCCTGGAAGGGTCCCTACAGAGGCAGCAACTAGATACAAACTCACAGCTGCCTTTCTTCCGCTATCCCCTCCACCCAAGTCCTTTGGAGATCAAGATCTGTCATACCCCAAACATGGAATGTTTTAACTGTCTCCTGGAAAGCTCATCACAAGTCCAGACACTCACTTGCTTTCTTCCCAATCATTCTGGTTCAGCACGTCCCAAGGGGGTCCAGTACCTGCATATTACATGACCTCCCGGTGGCCTGGGGTGCAGAGGGTCCTGAAATCACACTTTGAGAAACGGTGATCTTATAATCTGAGTCACAGGCTTAACCCTAGTGGAGTCATTTCTGCAGAAATGAGAGTTAGGAGCCTGTGTCCTGGTCCTCTGGCAGAAATGGGCATCTGCTGTGGTTGAGCATGGTAGCTGCTCAACCTTGACACCAGGGCACAGGGTGTCCTGGCATGCGCACTCCATCGTGTCCACCTGTCCTCTCACTCCTCCTTGTTGACCACTCCCTGAATCCCATATGGACTGGCTCACCCGGCCGTCCACCCCTAGGCAGGAAGACTCCAGGAGCTGGTCACTTCACCGACGATCTCACTCTCTTGTTGAAACGGGTGTCATGGGCCAGGTTAAAGATGACTGAACTTCAGATGCATTTGGCTTATGAAAGTAGCCAACTCTCAAAACTAAAGACTGGATTATTTCATTTATTTGATATTCTGGTGACAGCAAAATGATAGGGGCAGAATGTAGATCACTGGTTGCCACAGTCTGCAGATGGGGAGAGAAAATTGATCACAAATGTCTGCAAGGGGACTTTTTGGTAGGATGGAAATGACCTGATCTGATTTTCAAAGTAAGAGGGGTGGGGACCTGACTGTATGTATTTGTCAAAACTCGCAGAAATGTGCATCCAAAATAAAGGGTGGATTTCATTATCTCTTATTTATACATCTGAAAACTGACATCAGAGTAAAATTCAGTCTTGTCAAATAGGGCAAGAGCCAGGCCTTTTCGCAGGAAAGAGGTGAGCACTCTTCTCCTTGAAAATCCTTTGCAGATAGAGCATGATTTTTAATTGAATTTCTTCCACCTGAAATGCTATCATCTTTAAAACCAGGCTTCTCCTGACCTCATAGCAACAGATGATGAATGAGCCGAAAGCAGTTCCCCTTCATAATTTCCACGAGTATGAAATGGGGGTAGGGAATAAAGGTCGTGGTGAAGCAGAGAATTTGAAAATTCGAATTGCAGTCTCTCTGGTGACTCTAGAATTACTAGTTTCTACCAGAGTGACATGTGTTTTCCTCACAGTTAAATCGGGACATGCACACAAAACACAAGAAGAGGACTGTGGGAAATAAAAGGGCAAAATCCTACCACCACTGATAGCTACCCTGTCTGTTGTTTGAATTCTTAAGTCATGGCTAATATCCAACTTATTAAAATGCCTTAAAAATCAACTCACTGCTTGCTGACCATGCTCTGGCCACCTGTGTGGTCACCCAAGATTACCTGTAATACAAATGACCCAGCACTGCCGTCTAACACTTCATGGAGACTGAGTTAGTTATCACTGGTGATGGAGAGAGGTCAGAGAAGGAGAGCCGAAACCTGACACAGATGGGCTGGGATGTAGATGGTCCTGAAATCACTGAATTTCAGATGCATTTGGCTTATGAAAGTAGCTGACTCTCAAAACTAAAGACTGGATTATATCATTTATTTGATATTCTGGTGACAGCAAAATAATAGGGGCAGAATGTAGATCACTGGTTGCCAGAGTCTGCAGATGGGGAGAGAAAATTGACATGACACCTGTTTCAACAAGAGAGTGAGATCCTCGTTGAAGTGACCAGCTCCTGGAATCTTCCTGCCTAGGGGTGGACGGGCGGCTGAGCCACTTCATGTGGGATTCAGGGAGTGGTTAGAAGCCATGGCTCCCTGGCTTTTTCAGTCTTCAGATGAAGTTATTTGGAGAAACCCTGTGGCATGCGTAATGGACCCTGTGTGACAGGCAAGACTTCCTGTGAACCAAAGCATCTCATGAGAGGAACGAGTGTGTGAAAACGAGCGACCATCAATGCTAATGCAGGTGACATCCAAGACTGTGCAACATAATGATTTTGTGGATGTGAGTAACACCTCTGACGAATGCGCCAATGTCCAGATGGAGGAGAGCGGCGGTCCTACCTACTACCAATCGAGTTTCTGAGTAAGGAGGGGTGTCTGAGCTTCCCTGAAAATTAAATGTTCACTGTCATTAATTAAAAATGGATTTAAGGAAGGAGCAGGTTTTGGATTTATCTGCATGAGCACTACCATCTGGGTTAGCACCATTGCATTTTCAAACAGAGAAGAAATACACCATTTATGGTAAACGACGAAGGAGAACCAGGAAGGAAGATCGCAAGATAGAAAAGGTTTGGTGTGCATAATAGCTGTAATCATCACTCGGGAATCCAACAGTCATTTACAGGGTACTAACTGTGTGCAAGGCGCCGACTTAAGCTCTAGAGAAAAAAAAATGAGAGAGAAAAACCCATGTTTTCTAATATCTCCACAAGCAGTTGAAGATTAAACACTAGATACATAAGTTATGAAAACAATAGCTCCAATCCAACAAATGATCCATTTCACTTAAAACTTCCATAGTCAAAATATCACTGTGCTGGAGAGAATGGAATCAACAGCCCTTCAATTACCCAGAAAGAACCTGGAAAACAGGCCACTGGATTAACATAAAACCAAACTTCTGAAATTTATGCCACAGACAGTTTTAAAGCAAGTTACAACCCATCAATAACTGCTTTTAATTAGAACATACATAAACATGTCCACAGCATTTGTTTAATGAGGAAAAACCTGCAGGATATTGTTGAGATGTGCCTAATACATAAAATTTACAGTATTATAGCAGGCATCTTTACTATGTAGCTTTTTTAACTGTAAGACATGAAATAGTTGGAAAGAAAGCTCACAGAGAGAGTATTACATATCTTCACATCATTCAGTGGAAACCAAATACCAGGTTTGAACACAGTGTCCTGTGTTAGCTGTTATGAATCCATAATCTTTACCAGAAATGTTCAATTTTTATTAATTTTTATCGTGACCAATAAAAGATCCAAAAAATTGTTTTATATTGCTTTTAGCTTCCCAAACTAATGTGTATAAAACCGAAACCAAAAATTGGTATGTGAGGGGAAGCATCATTTGTGACTGAAAGAAACATAATGTTGTATTGGTGAAGCTGCCATTATGTGGATGGATACGCTGTTTTGGAGACTTGTTAGCTACAGGCGGAGAACAGGAAGGCTGAAGACAATAGGAGTAGAGTTGGGGTTATTTTATCAGCCCAAACTCTGGCTCTTAGTATGTGCTGCTTGAGACTGGATGGGATCAGAGAGGAATCTGACACCAGGGACCTGGCACACATTAGATGTGTAATAAGAGTCTGTTGTGCTAAAGTGAAATGGGGTACGTAGAGAATGTCAGATTTACTGTAAACCAAAAATGTCAATCAGACCCAACTGGTTTTCAGGCCGAGCCAGAGAAACTGTGTATTCATGCCCAGCAACAGGCCGCATGCAAGAATGTATTTACAGCAGTGAAGAATTAAATCTTCAGTGGCCACGTGGGAGACGAGCAAAACGTGCTAGGCTCACACTAGGGCTCCTTAGGGGGAATGGGACTGACGGGACGAAGGGCAGCTGAAGGCTAGGTTACCGATGTTTAACAGCACTGCCCCTTCATCTCCAAACCTTCTCCATGCTGCTTAGAAGTAGGAGAGCGTTCACCCAGAAGTGGATCATGTCAGCAGAGACAGCACCAGTTCCCAGTCAGCGACGGCTTCAGGAATCGCTAAAGAAGCTTAGACAGGGAGCGCTGGGAGTCAGCCCGTCCTCTGCTTCCTTTGGTTTTGGTTTCTTCCTGAGGGAGGTTGTAGGTGCCAGCCTCCGAGGGCACTTCTGTGTCTTTGCTTCTGGCTTCGCGTTCAAATCCATGGTGACACTGGGCTCCATATTTCAACTCAGCAATCAGCAGCTAATTGTGCCCTCCCCTTGAACCAGCTTGGTTTATACTCAATAATAAGGCTCCCTCCTGCAGTGAAGCCTCGGAGGAGAAGCAGCACGAGGCCAGGGGTGCAAAGGCATCCGCTGTGGGACCTGGAGTTTAATGCTACATTAAGAAGAAAGGAGAAAATAAAAATCCTCAACCTTAAAAAGGTTAAGGAAATATTTATTAGGGCAGGGCTGTGATCCAAGCATTTTCAGAAGGAAGGTGAATGCTATATGAGATCTGACTGGATGCTTTCAACCCAGAGAAACACAAAATTCCTGGCAAGGCTCATGTACTTGATATTAATGTTGGAAGAAGTTACTCCCATTTATAAAAGGAAGAATATGATTAAAAAAAGATATCAAGTATGTTTCTTATTTAAAAAATTTCACGAGGAGTTCTGAATGATGACATTTATGGATATTAAAGAATGTTGGTTGGTTTTTAATCTTTATTCTCCAAGTGAAATGTGCATCCAGTTTCATTTAAAGGTGTGCATGTTCCACTCAAATGTGTGTGTGCAAACTCGGGAACAAGTCCAAGCTCAGACGTTAAATGGAGCGTGATTTTTGAGATGACCAAATGGGGTGTACTCTCTTTTTCCACAGGTACAACATTCACTGGGAATTAAAAAAAATATAAAAAACCAAATTGTCTTCAATGTCCCACCTCAGAATGAAATTGCTTCTTCTTCGGAGGTACTTAACAATCTTAACACTGGAAAAAATATTTCAGATTAAAACCACAAGTCAATTCTGTGAATATATTGAGAAATCAGTTACTCTTATAAATTTTTCAAAGAATGCAATTAATCTTACTTCTCCCCAAATATTTGTATCAACCTGAGAGTAATGGAATCCAATGTAAATGAAGGAAGCCATTCTTACTGTCCACATACATTTTATTTTATTTTTTATTTTTATTTTTTTATAAGACTTTTTTTTTATTGGTTGTTCACAGCATTACAAAGCTCTTGACATAGGGTGAAGGAAGAAAATAATGCTTTAAATTTAATGGGATATGTATTTCCCTCAATCTGATATCTGTTTTCAATTTTGACCATGTATTCACAACTCTAATAGAATCTCAAAAAGGAATCAAGCAAAAAGGTGTCTTGGATCCTGTTTTTTACAGTATTTTCCATTTCAGTATGTGTAAGTATTTTTAATTTTTGGGGCATTTGATTTCATGTTCTTGCTTCAACAAGAACATAAATTATTGTTTTGGATTTATGAAATAATACAATAATGGGAGAAAATCAGAACAGTTCATTAACTTTTTTTCTTTTATACAGCATAGTTTGATATCACCATTTTTTTTCAAAGAAAATGGTACAGTGTGAAAAATATGACCTTTGGAAGGACATAGGAGCATTTTGTGCAGCTGTGGGGTCATAGTCAAGTGTGCTAGAGAAGAATAAATAGTTTTCACATTTATATTTGTGGATGATAATGCTATCTTTGTAGATTTGTTATGGCCGCAACCTTGACAATACATTTAGAACAACAGATATGTATCATGTGTTCAACAGAAAGAAATTATTGATTATATTTCAATTTAGTGTGTAGTTTTCGGATAAACATCAAATAATATTTCCAAATAAATTAAAATATCTAGGATATAAAATAAATAAATGTATTTTATACAGTATAATAAGTAAATTTACCACATATGAACTTTGTATGGACTGATGGCTTAGATGGTGAATGATAACAGATTATTGACAATGCTTTCTGGATCTCCTCTTTATAGTTAGAAAAGAATATTTTTATTCATGTACAAACACGTTGTGTATTTCCTATAGGGCTCAGGAGTAAGTTTAAGGGGACAGCAGGCAATCAAAAACAAATATCTAACCTACTAAGCATTCTGTTTTATAAATTTCACGTTATTACAAAAATTTGTAAGCAACAGAGTGGGATCCACACCATCTGTGCACAGGTTAAAAACTACTAAGGACACTGCCAGTTGGAGAAGAGGCTGTGGTCATTCCTTCTTCCTCCTTGCCCCTAAGCATGACGATGAACCCTGGACCTTGCACAAAGTCATCCAAAGGAGACCAAGGAGAGGCTGTAAGTGGAACAGCACCCAGCAGAGGCGCTGCCCAGACCCAGCATTTCCAGTGCCTGATTCAGCAGAATGCTCCAGGCTGCAGGGTTCCCTCTGCCCCCAGCAGCACAGCAGGCAGCACCAACAAGAGTGACCAGTGGAGGGTCCCACCAGATGTAAGCAGCCCGGCAAGCACTTCTCTCCAAAAGGACGGAGACTCAGCTTTCTCACCAAGAGATACCAACGTAATATAGAGATAGGGGTTTGATGTCATTTTGTTGCCTATGGATTTCCAGTTTTCCTAGCACCATTTGTTGAAGATGCCATCTTTTCTCCAGTGCATGTTTTTGGCAAAACTTAACTCAAAATGGATCAAAGTCCTAGGAATTAAACCAGAGACTCTGTGTCTGATAGAAGAGAAAGTAGGACCTAATCTTCATCGTGTGGGATTAGGCCCTAACTTCCTTAATAAGACTCTTATAGCACAAGAATTAAAACCAAGAATCAATAAATGGGATGGAATCAAACTAAAAAGTTTTTCTCAGCAAAAGAAACAATCAATATACAGAGATATGAAAAATGTGGTATATATATATATATATATATATATATATGTAATAAGAATTGTAATGCAGAAAAAAACAAAGTACATGTATCAAGACATGAATTGGTGTGAACATACTTTATATACAAAGATATGAAAAATTGTGCTCTATATGTGTAATAAGAATTGTAATGCGTTGCTCTGTCATGTATTTTTTTAACAATAAAATTAATTAAAAAAAGAGAGAGAGTTACCAAGGTAATATAGTAGACCTGTCAAGAGAGACCATAGGAAACAGCATAGTCCAGCAAGATTTCTTTGTCCTTAGGAGCCCAACCCTCCTTCCTCACCCAGAGACACTAGTGCAGTGGGTAGAACCAAAGGGAGCGTACAGCCAATAGGAAGGAGCCTGAGAACTTTTGTCCCCATGAGTTAAGATGATCCTTGTCTACCCAGAGACACCAGGCCACCCCTGGTGGAAGGATGCTTCACATTTCCCCAGACACTCAGTACTCCAGCTTGGGAAAATTCCAAGCCCCAGATAACCTCAGCAGTTACCAATGGGAAGCCCACAGCACATTCCAAACCATAGCAACACCTTCCATATAATGGCTGCCTACCATACGATATAGGCTGTATCTGAAAGATACCATTTGTCAGATTTAGTAAATTCTCTTCTATTCCCAATTTGCCTATCTATAGTTTACATGAATAGAGATTGAATTTTACTAAGCACTGCATCTACTTCCAAAAAATGATCACATGATATTCTCTTTCCCTTTTTGAAATGATTACTCATTTTTTTAAATGTTAATCCAACTTCAAATTCATGGGGTTAAATTTCCCCTTTCATCAGGTGTTATGCTTATGTACCTATTTAATCAGACAGCACAGATTTGTCTATGATACTTGAGTCTCTGTGACAGTGAGTTGGAAATTTCACTTTTATCTACGGTCTTTGGTGGATTTTTATAACCAAGGTTATACTAACTGATGAAATTAACTTAGAAAGGTCCTTTCTTTCTGCAGTGTTTTGGAAAGTTTGGGTAATATTCACTTGGAAAGGTTCTTTATTTTTTTTTTCAATATTTTGGAAATTTTAGGTAATATTAGAATTATTTCCCCTTGTTTTGAATATTCTCACAGAACAACCTCTCTGAGCACAGAGTTTACTTTGTAAAAAGACATAATATGTCTCAGAATATCAGACATAAAGCAATTTAGGTTTCTAAATTAATTAATCTAACTCTTTGGGTAAGTTATAATTCTTAGGAAGTTTTCTTTCCTATAAATATTCAAATTTAATTTCAAAGAAATGTTTTTGTTTTGTTTTTAATCACAGTGTTGTGGTTTGAGTCTTGGATGTCTCCCCAAGGCTAATACATGAAAGTGTCCCTTTTCTCAGTGTTTTGTCACCATGGAGTGAAGCTGATTAACACACAGTTAGCATTTTAGAAGTCTGGAATACCTACAGCAATGCTTTGTATTTCATTCCTTATTTTCTAATGTTAATTCCTTTTTGTTAATGCATTTACTGTTTCTTGATCTCACTAATGGTATATTCATTTTATTAGTCTTTTTAAAAGCACAACTTTTTGTTTCTTTTATTCTTATCTCATTTTTAAGTGTGATGAAAAGCTATTTATTTCTAATATTTCTCTTCTTCTAAAATTATTTAAGGTTATAAATTTTCATTTAAGTACTAATTTACTTCTATCTCCAAAATTTATAATTTTAATTATAAATTTATATAAAATGTATAAATTAATTTATAATGTATAATTATAAATTCCTAATTACTATTATCTTTTATCTTTGCTTCATTAATTCTTTGGGGGAGAATATTTACTAATTTCTAAGTACATAGAATTTTACTATATTTTAAATTGATCTCTCCATTAATTTCTGTGTGATCAGAGAATATTATTTATATTTTAATAATCTTCTTAACCTTGCTGAATGTATTTTATAGCACAGAATCTCTTTAATGCCATTTTGTCAATTTCTCTCTTCCTGACTTCTGGTAATTATCTGTCTATCTATCTATCTATCCATCCATCCATCCATCCATCCATCTATCCGTCTATTAAATTGAAGGTAATTTCCTTCCGTATTTATTTTGGAGCACTAATTTTCCTTTCGGCTTTATCTTGCCTGACACTACACTTGCTATTTAAAAATTACTCTGATTTTACTTCATCTCTGGCAGCACTATTTGATTCTCTTTCAAATCTGCTTGCCCCATCTTGATAGGCTCCTGTTCTTTTCAAAATATTCAAACTGTATGTTTTTAGATATACAGAATGCAGTTATTTAGTATTTGGTGTTGGAGGATTTCAGTGACAGAAGCATTTGCAGATCAGTCTTTGCAGTCTGTTGTTCTGCTGGCTCTCCCTCATGGTGTCTGGTATCTTCTTTCCTTCTGAATGTAGTAACGTGCTCCCTGAGTGAGTTTTAATTATAAATATTTTTATATGATTTATCTGAAGTCTGGAAGACTAGAAATCCTACAGAGAGGTTTTGTACTTGTTTCTTCTCAGACCCTTGTATAAATAAAATTCCAGAATTACTTTACTCTAAATCATGGGTTTGATATTTTCAGACTACAGAGCTATAAAGCCATTCTGCAAACCTGAATGAGAGTCTACTTATGGATACACATTCAGAGGGGTCATCCCAGTTCCCAGGTCAGCAGCAAGGATAAAATAGGCACATTTTGCTTGCAGTCCCTCTGTAGCTAGTTTAGCATTCCAGATAAGATAAGAAGGTCCTCTTCTGAACATAATTCACAAATTATGTTCTTTAAAACCAATGTCATGGTTCTGTTTGACTTCAGTTTCCCACTGTCATGTCCTGTCTGACCCCAGAGTTTCTCAATCCCTTGCGTTTCATTCACACTTACAAGTTGATGCATTATGGGGTTTTCCAGCCTTTTTAGCTACTTTCATTAGAAGCTTCATTCTTTGGAACCTAATCTGTTACTGGATATTGAAGTTTCTTTTTTTTCACCATTAAGATGAAAAGAAGAGTCACTGTGTTGAATCTTGATGGCATTTTATTCCTTGCATTTTATTAAAATTAGAAAGTGTGAGGCATGGTAGTACAGGAATATAATCCTAGTGACTAGGGAGGTTGAGGCAGGAGTGATGCATGTTTGAGGTCAGCCTCAGCAACTTAGTGAGGTCTTGTCTAAAAGAATAAAAGAGCTTGGGATGTAGTTCATGGGCTCAATCCCTAGGACCAAAAGAAGCAAGGAAGGGAAAAAAGGGGGAAAAAATGAATAGACCATACTCTCGGTAGGTAGCTAAGAGACTGGAAAAGAGAACATGCAAAGCAAGACCTGGATGTCCTATGACCTGGCACTAACATCTGGACTAGAATAATCTGTCCCTGATTTCTGCTCTTGATACATTTTCTCATTGATTAGTCAAGCAACGTTGAGCAAAAGTGTAATGTGTGGAAGATTTCAATGTGACCCTGAAGGTATAATCAAGAATAAGACAATAATCCTGATGCTGTCAAGAATCACCTGTCTTATGCCACCTATACACATGACCCGTCTCCAAACAGGTGCATTTGCCTCCACATTATTCTCTAAGACTCTTACTTCTACAGCTGATATCTGTATGACTGGACTCTCCCCTAAATCGTATGACAGACACTCAAGGGATTTACTGCTTCCAAATGCTCTAATTAATTTGAATCTTTGCATAGAAGATCAAATGAATTTAATATGACAAATAGGTACTTCTCATTAAATATTTTGAAAAAAAACATGTTTCTATAATAAATAATAAAAGAACAATGAAAGAGAAATAAAAATCATATTGCAAGCAGCAGAAATTTTTTAAAAATGACAGAAAACAACATCAATATAAAAGACATCATGAGTGAAATGACTTTTAAGTGAAAAATGGTAGCTATAAAAGTTATCTAGCACACATACAATTCTTCTTCAAAAAAGATGAGAGATAGAACTGAATTCTCTCCCCTAACATAATTAATAAAACTTTCAAAAATAAGTCATACCTGAATCTGAAAATATTAGACTATATGCCAGGAACAGATTGCGACAGAGAGATTAATGCCAAGTCATGTCCTTGGAGTGGCTACACACTTAAAGGCAAAGAAATATTTCCTTGGTGATCCCAACATAAAACACTAGGCTTTAAAAGGGAGAATCAATACTCCTTCTCCAAAGGAACAGGAAATGATAAAAGAGAGGGAAGCCATCAATAGATTCCAACTCCTTGGAGAAACAGAGTGAGAACCAAGATGTTCTCCTATACAGCCGGCTGGCTGCAAAGGCGGGGAGACCCTGTCAGACACAGAAAAAAGGTCTCAGGGAAGACAGCAGTTGGGAGCCCTTGTACAATAAAGGTCAAGCAAGAATTCTCAGGGTTGCAATTGAGCCAACTAAGAGATGCATTGAGAAGCTGTGCTGAAATAACTAGTGTGAAAGGTCAAGTTCATCGAAATATAGGCCTGAGGACAACTGCTGGGGTGTGGTGGTTCATCAAGGAACACAAATGTTGTAAAATGTGAGCCTTGACTCAGGAGCATCACACACAGGACACTCTTGCAACGCTGGGTGGAGAGGTGAGAGTGGGTGAGACTTCATTCTTTCTCATTTACAACCATTGCATTACTTTTATTAGCTTTGTATTTAACCCACTATTGAGGTGGTGGTTTTTTATTTAACCATCTTTTCTTGGCTGACTTTTAACTACATCCTCACATGCATATTTTACTGCAATATGAACGCACATTCGTGTCATAATAACATTCTGGTTATAGTACGAAATTATTACAGTGTGAACAATGGTTGTAAAAAAATAGAAGGCAGGAAGGTGAGAACAGGTTAAACACTTACAGTGTTTCCAATTGCAGGTGTGTGTAATTTTAATTATCAGTTTATCTCAAACCCGAGAACTTTCCATCCTTTGTCATTGTGGCTGCCGTCATTGCTCTGGCTGCTTTGGCTAACTTTTGATTGATGGTTTTCAATTTCGCTGCTTTTTGATCAGAGGAGAAAAATTGAGGTTGGAGGTAAACTTTGGAGTCCAGTAGATAGTCACTCTTGTAAGAAAAGAATATATTTCTATTGTTTGATAAAAAGTCTTTCAGGATATGAGAACATCACATAGACACAAAAGTATGATAGACACGACCTTGCCTAGGTGACGTTCTTCCATGTATGGGCACTAACGGCTTCTTGTGGTGGCCACTACACTATGCTGCCCTAGTACTTAGTGCCTTTTCACAGTGTGTGCATGGCACTGTGAGAAGGATTAAAAAGGTATTTGCATTTTAAGTACAGTATTGCCAGATGCCTTTTAAAAAGACTGCATGGTTCACATATGTCATCTCTATGGATAAGCCTGCTCTTCTGCCCACAGCCCCAATATGGAAAGCTGATCTCCTTCTAGCTTTCTTTATAATGAAAGCTTCCAAGATGCTTCCTTCTAGCTCTATGAAATGACAGTACATCATGGCTATCAACAGTCCACGCTACTGTGCAGTAGCACCCCAGTTCTTGCTGCTCATTGGTCAGCCTTGCCCCATCCCCACTTCCTTCCCTCCCCAGCCTCTGGTGACCGCCTTTATAATATCACTCCACTTGTTCTGCAGATGAGTGAGACTGTGGGGCATTTGACTTTCTGCGCCTGGTTTATTTCACTTAACGTAATGATTTCTAGTTCCATCCATGTTCTTGCAAATGACAGGATTTGTGCATGTACAGATGAGGTTTCAGTTTTCTATGAATTCCTAAGCTGTATTTTTAGCCAATTTATATTAAACTCTTTGTTTCTCTATTTGTGAGACCTCATTCTTGGTTAACTCTTTGTATGTCATCAGATTAGAAAGTTTCATGGACCAGTCACTGCCTGTTGACTGTTTTTATATACAGTAGATTAGACTTATTTGTAGTAACTCCCAGCTTTCCACAAGCAATTATGATGGCCGCTGACCACTAATAGCTATATAGACAGAGTCTTCTTACTATTTAGTAGAGTTTTTTATCGGTGTTTGCTCACTTGCTTTCCATCGAAGGCTTTATATATCCTGTCCCAGAGAGCCCGCCACTTTTACATGTCATATTTGCTTAAAAATCCATCTGTTTTTCATTGAATTAACTACTTCCTTGTCATGTGTTAAAAGACCTACTAACTCAAATGTTCATTTGATTCCTATTTCATCTATTTGCTTATTCTGACACCAGCGTGATAGTCATTTCATTAAGGCAACAACATGGTTCACCTAACACAGGTTGAGTGTAGCTTCCTCTCACCCATTTCTTCTCATAAACCAACAGTCAGCTCCACCTAAAAGCTGGGAATGGTATTTGGAATATATTCCTATGTGTATGCATATTCATTGTCTTATAAAATTGTGTCATCCAGGAAATTGTGATGTGTTCAATATTAAATCATTTAGTAAGACGTATCATTTTCTTTCTCTAAACAATAGTATGCTTGGTAAATATAATTACTCAGCATTTTATTTACTTATTTATTTGGTCTTGGGCATTTAACCAAGAGATGCTCTACTAGTGAGCTCCAATCTCCAGTCCTTTTTACCTTTTACTTTGAGACAGGGTTTCATTAAGTTATTTAGGGCTTCACTAAGTTCCTGAGGCTGGCCTTAAATTTGTGATCCTCCTGCCTCAGCCTCTTGAGCTGCTGGGATTACAGGCATGTAGCACCATGCCTGGCTGTTCAGTTTTTGTACAGTTATTGTCATTTCCAGATTGGATAAAAAGCCACTGATTAAAGTGTCCAGGTAATCACATTAATTATTAGGCTTGTTAACAAGTATCTCTTCAGGTATTTCCATCTTCAGTTATATCCTCAGCAAAAATAACTATATTTACCAAATGCTTATGTTATTTTATTTTATTATCTTTTTCTTTTGTTTAAATGTTAAAGAAATAATAATAATAGTGTTGGTGGAAACCTTTATCTAGTCCCTAATTTTTAATGAAACACTTTCAATTTTTGTAATTTATGATATTTGCTATTATTTTTATATATAGCAGTTGCAATTTATGTATTCTACTTTTATTTTCAAATTCTTTAGAATTCTAACTAGAACAGACTGCAGAATTTTGCCAAATACTTTTGAGCATGTTGATAATGTTCAAATCCTTTACCCCTTTGGCCTTATAACCCTATAAACTACCCTTCTACTCTTTAAAGAAACCCAGAGGACTCAGTGCATTGTTCTCTTGTTACATGACTGGATGTAATTGCTATTATGTTATTTAGAATTTTTGCCTTATTATTGAGATTTGTTTACAGTTTTCTTTTTTACAGGTATCTTTATCAAGTGTTGATATCAAAATAATGCTGATTTCATAATGAACCTAGAGGATTCCATTGTTTTCCATAGGCTTTCATAATTCAAACAATACTGAATTTCTTGATCTACATTTAAAGAAGGTTTAATGTTTGGCTGAACCTATTGTTCTTGAACCATTTTCCCCCCTGGATGGCTCACCTCTGTGAACTCTCCTCTGGCAGTGCTTAATTCTCTTTGTGCACTGAATTGTTCAGATAGTGTGTGCTCTTTTTATTTTTAATTTTGAGACAAAGCCTCACTAAGTTGCTCAGGGCCTCACTAAGTTGCTGAGGCTGGACTTGAACTTGGTGATCCTCCTGCCTCAGCCTCCTGAGTTGCTGGGATGACAGGCATGTGCCAAAAAAGCTTTTAAGACTATTCATTTTCTTCTGAAAAAAAAAGAAAGTTATACATTCATGTCAGTTTGTTACAATGATGTTCTTATGAAATTTCCTTTTATAATTTTCTATATTGTAGTTTTTCTCACTCCCCCTCTACCTTTTTTTTTTTTAATCCTGCTAATTAAGCTACTATTTGTTTCTTTCTTCCATTGTTAACTTGGGAATTCTATGGAGATTTCCCAATCAAGAGAGTTACTGTTGTTATGACCACAAACATACTTACAACCACACTTTTCACTAAAACTAAGATAGTTATTACTTCTTCTACCAAACGGCTACAGCAGACTGAGACCAAGGACTATATGTCTTTTCTGTTTCAAGATTTCTTAAAGGATTCCTGATGGCACACATGCAAAAATTCACAACAAAATACTGGCAGGTGGAATTCAAGAGATGACCAAGAGAATACTCCAGGATCAAGTGGAATTCATACCACAGATGCAAGGATGGTTCAACCTGTGCAAATCAGTGGACATAACAGAGCACACTCATGGTCTGAGGGACAAAAGCCACGTGCCAGGATATCCAATATTCAAGATGCAGAAATCTCAACTCTCCTAACCACTGAAGCACGTGAGACATTTCTGTGAAGTCTCTAATGCCAATCCCACGGTGCTTTGGGATTCCAGGGGACAGGAAAAGGAGTTGTCATTGGTCTTCCTGGTTCTTCCATCTTCCTCTGCACTGGGAGGTCTGGCTCCTGCTGGGCCTTCACACCTCACCTACTTTGGAAGCAGACCCTTCCCAGTGCTCTTGGGCCTGCGGCGTGAACCCCTGAGGTGTGGCCACGTCTCCTGTCTGACTTCCCCCTCTTTCTGGGTACCTGTCATTGTCACCAGAGAGCAAGGTCCTGACTGGTTTAGGGCTATTATCCAAGAGCCCTTCCCCTCCCTTCCTTTCTTCTTCTTTGGATCTTTCTTCTTCTCCTCTTCTTCTTTCTTCTCCTCCTCCAGCTCCTCCTCCTTGTTCTTTTTTTTTTCTTTGTAGCTTCCAGTGTTTAGAGATGAAAAGCCTGCTATCAACCTGACTTTTTTCCCCTTTGGGAAAATTTTCTTACTTCTCTCCAGAAGAGGGTTCCTTTGGTGTTGTTCTTGCTGTTAATAAATCAGTTCCTACAGTTGAAATTTTTACCAGGAACTTCCTAGATTTATCTTTTTCTCTTCATTTCAGCATGAAACAAAACCAGAACTTTCTATTTTGTCTCATAAAAACTTTATTTTATTATTTGCTTACATAATGTCTGTTTTCCATTCCATAATTGCTTTTTTCCTCATCTGGGACTATTATTGTTTATTTATCTCTTCTTTCACCATCATCTTGTTTCACGATGTTTTTGCTCTGGGCTTTTTAGATGGCGTTCCAGGCCTCCAAGAAGTCATAACCAACCCCTTTAGGGTCATCTAATAAATTGCTCTGGCTGGTTTCATGGTCCTAAGTTGTAAGAGACACCATGTGAAACCCAGGCTTTGTCATGCAGTATATTTGCAAACAGAATATGAATGTACATGACCAATGGCAGGTCCCGATGCACCAGCCAGCACTGGAGACCTGCCTTGTGCCAGGCCAGTGGTGGTTTCCATGGGAGAAGGCCGGTGGGGTGCAGCTGCAGCCCCTCTGAGGGTGACTTTGGGGATCATGAGTCAGAAACAAATCTTGTGGCTTGTAAGTCACAGGAATTTGGGGGTTTTGAGATTGCATCCTTTGTCAATAAGCTCATACCTTCTAAATGTACTTGGTCACAGAGTTTATAGGCAGTCATTGAAGTACAGAAATGCCTTTAAATCTGAACAAAACATAGAATGAATTCCAGAAATCTTAGAAACAATGAGAAGAAAGTATTTTCAGGGTTCAGTTCCTTTGGAACAATGTTTAGTATCAAATTTTGCATGATGTTTTGGTCACAGATGCATGGTCACTAGGAGTGACAGCTAACTGCTAGGTTACAGTGTTTGTGTCTCTCCAATGCAATGATGTTAAGATCGCATGACTTTGAGGTGACCAGGTGACATCTGTCCTCACTGATGGGATCTTACCCCTCGTGAGAGCGCTACAGGACCAGCACACCTCTGCACTCTGCTGCCCTTGTCGGGTGAAGACACAGGCCTCACTCTGGAGGATGTAGCAAGGAGGTGCCATCTTAAAAGCAGGACAGCTCTCACTGAGTCGGCTGGTCCGTTGATCTTGAATTCCCAGCCTCCAGAATTGTGAAAGAGAAACTCCTACGATTTACTGAGCCTGGGCATTTTGTTACAGCAACCTCAGTGGACCATGACACTAATAAATACTTCATGGTGTGGATTTGACTTAATAAAATTGCAAGAGCTGCTTAAAACCTGGGTCTGAAGTGCAGGATGAGAAGGCCCACCTCCCACAGGAAACGTGGACAGGCATTGAGGGGAAAGAAAGCTGAGCAAGGTCACGCCTGGGAACGGAGGAGGACCAGCTGGAACCAGCAAGTGCGGCATAAAATTCACAGGGGTCTACCTTTAACCATGGGGAGTCTAGTTTTCATGACCGTTGGACCAGAAGCAAAATCTGGCATCTTTTGTAAGAAAAGTAAACCCCCATACAGCCCAGGAATCTGGGCGACCAAAGGAGGAAGGAAGTTCAATAGGATATGGAAGGCCCGTGGGGCCAGCAATGTCCCATTCCAACAAGGTCAGCCCATTCTGACACAGTGTCCTAGGGAGAGTATTACTGATTACTTCTGCCATCCCAATTGGAAGCCAAGTGTCTTTGTCTTGTGACTTCGCAGGCAACACACCTGGAACTTCACAGGCAAGGGGATTCTGGAAATACAGTTCTGGCTCAGCTAACGCAAAACAGCAGAAGGACCCGTGGAAACCTCTCGATGTTTGATGAATGGAAAAGTAAATGAGTGAATGCACAAAGGAATAGCTAAAGCAATCATTTGTAAGACATAACTGCAGTGACTCTCAGGTCTCCAAGTGGCCAGGGTTGTTCTTTCAGGAGATGGACACTTCTTTTGCTAGGAAGTGTATTTACCACTGATTTGTTCATTTTCCTGGAACAGATTTCTCACCTCGTACCTCCTGCAAAGCAGCCTCTCTGGCATCCCGCGGTATTCCTGTTTGCTTTAGTCTGAACCCATTTATTGGTGTTGAGGAAGTTGTTCTGCCCTGGATTAACCAAGCATCACACTTTCTTTATGTTTTGATTATTCTAAATGTCTCTCTCAACATGCAAGAGTAATCAAGTAGCATTTATTGAAAAGGTTCAGGAAGAGATAAAAGATAATAGAAGCTGCATCTTGTTTAATGGAGCATGCCATGTTAACTTCTTTAGATAATGAAAAAGAGGAGGCAAGAGAGATAAGGAAAATAAAGAATAGCTACTTTCCCTCACCCCCAAACCTCAATGCTAATACATTTATAATGAGGCCAAATGTATCCGTGTAAAGATACATATTAAAAAATTAAGAGATGTGCGATCGCTTTTTGTTATTATTAAGTAGTGATTTTCCAGCATTAGCTAATTTGGATATAGAAAGTTGATTCATTCAGAATAAGTCAAATATGTTTCAAATGAATTGTTCAGCACCAAAATACAGCAGCACCCTTGACAGGGATTCTCCAATATCGTGTTCTTAAAGTCCGTGGGCAGACTCCCAGGAGCACTTTCCTCAAGTGTAGATTGCGGAGTCTGACTTCCTGACTCTCAGATCCAGGAGAGCTGGAGTGGAACCAAGAATTTGCATTTCTAACAAGCTCCCAGGTGCTGCTGATGTGGCTGTTCTGAGGAGGGCACTTTGGGAAACAGTGAGAGTAAAGCCACCTAAGGAGGTGGAGAGGCTGTCTCTTATTTGGTCGGGAGCATTTAAAAGTATATCTTGGAGGCACCTGCAATTAACTCTGCAATTAAAGTGCTTCTTATCACAAATGGCTAAACACTAAGTTATGTGTCAACCCACTGCTTAGCACAACCTGAAGTGAGAGCCTCTACTGTACATCTTGTTATCCAGCAGTGCAGAGGGTTGAGCCAAGCATTTAAAGCCCTGTTTAATAGACACAGTTACTATATCTAATCAACACAGCAGTGGGGCTTGCCAAAAACCTATAAAACTAATGGATTTGCAAGAAAATTACATCACCTTCAAATCCATGCTGGTAACACAGGGGGCATTTATAAAAAAGGAAAGAAATCGACATTAACCCAGCCTGTCTCTGCTGTCTGCCAATGAGTACTCCAACTCTGCTAAGGAAAGATCTTTTTCCCTTTCAAACATTATGATTAAATACTTGAGGTTAAGTCTTTCTAAAATCATGCAGTAGAAAGGACCATAACAGATGTGATGCTAATTGATGGGCTGAGTTTGTCCTGTGATGGACAAATCAACGCGTGGTTCTTTCCCTGTTAAAATATAAATAAATAAAGTAATTCACCTTTATCTCAGCAATCTTTGCTCCATCCCCCAAGGAGCCCGAAGAGATTGCAGTGCACCCACAGTATAATGAAAAGGCATCTGAAGATTTTCAGCTGTGGCTGCATGCATAACCTCTGCTCCGCGACCTGCATTACTTAGCAGGTGGAATTAAAATTCTGATAAGTGATAGGAACCGTGTGTAAGGGAGGAAATTGGTGTGTGGCCACATCGTCTGCCTTTCATCCCCTCTCTTTGCTTGTTGTTAAAACCAATCCAGGAAGAATCATTTTCATCTTGAAAACTGCAGATGTTCATGGGAAACTCAGAAATATAATTCTCTTTGGAAATGGCTTTCGCCTAATGTTGGACATGTGGGAGGAGCTTGTAGAAAGCGCACACAGAGACACACACACAGGCAGGCTGCTCACGCTTCACCATCACAAAGAGCCCTGTGAAATCAGCACATCTCCCAGGAACTACGAGCGTGATCAACCCCACAGCACCCAGACCCAGAGCAGCTCACCTTCCCTGACGGCCCTGAACAGTGTACCCTGGCTTCTCTATTGCCACTGAATATTTGGATCTGGACTTCAAAGTCCCTATCCTGTCCACTGGGAACCTTTTGTTATCATCTTGAAAACCGTAACAAGTAGAGAAATGCAGAGGCATGGGCTGGATTCTGGAAGATCTGAACCAACACTGTCCTGTTTGGTTCTTGTGTTGTATCTTACAGCTTAACCGTTCCTGAGGACCACAAACACAAAGGCCTTGTGTGAACAACGCCTACGTTAAGAACAACGAGGGCAAGTGTTCTCCAATGAGCTGTTCTAGAAAAAGAGGGTTTGAGGAAGTATCCATAAACATTCATTAGCTTTAAACTTCTTTTACGAAAAGCACATTGACTCTTACAGTCCTAACGAAATACCATGGACTGAGTGCAGAGGCTGAAGTGCCAGGTCAAGGTCCGGTTGGGTCAGTGTCTGTCGAGGGCAGATACTCCCTCAAGCCCTGAGCAGTGTAGGCCACTTCACTAATCAGTGTTCCTCTCAGATGATGAAACCACCAAACAGGCCACTCAGGCCTCTGGCCACCACTGCTGCATGACAGGTTAGAGCTGGCTTTGCCACAGAGGACCCAGGGTGACCCAGACTCTGCACCACCCACTGTCACACATCACCCCAGTCAAACTCCCACCCTCCAGGGCCACCTTGACCAACCACTCTGGGCCCAGACTGGAAAGGGGCTGGTGATGAATTAGGGAAGGCCAGGCCAAGCCCCGAGTCCTTCCCAGGAAACTCAGGAGTAATCCTCCTGCTTGCTGCTAAGATCTTCCCTCTCCCCTTACCTTAAAGGAACTCTCAGTCTTTGTTCAGGCTGAGGCTGATTTGTGAGAGTGTCACCCAATTCTCTTCTTGGTCAAAAATAAAAACAGTTTTGCTTTCCCACTGCCGTAGGTTTTTGTCGTTGTTCCTGAGACTCTCAGGAGGAAAAAAAAAAAAAGACCGAATGTGGAGTTAGGAAAAATCACGCTGAGGGCTCCTGTCCTGGCCTCCAGAGGCCTCCTGCCTGGCCCTGGACCCTCACAGAGCTTGCCGTGCTGTGTGCACATGCTTGCAGAGAGGGGCCGCTCTTCAGTGTCTCTTCCAACAGGGACACTAATCCAACGTGGTCAGGGCCCCACCCTTATGAACCCACTTGTCATGAATCACTTCTCCCTTCAAATCCAGCTCTACTGGTGCTGAAGGTTGCAGTGGAGCGTGGGAGGGGCTCCCTACACTCAGGCCTCACCGAGCACAATTCCCAGCCAGGCAGGTCCTCAGCACGCTCCTGCCTGTTCCTTCCGATGTAGTTACGCAGATGAAAGACGAACTGTGGATTTCAAGCACATCATGTCTGCAGCGTACTCTTGGTTCACTGTGCTCTGAAGACTGGCATTTGAATCTGAACAAAGGACTCGCTTTGGAGGGAATCTTGTGTCCTGGCTGAGGCTGGTTCCTACACCTGCCCATGGGGCCCAGGCATTAACCTGACACAGAGGCCACCAGGGTCACAATTCTTTCTGTTGCATTTCCTCAAAAACGGAAACAAAACAAAATGTAAAGTCACAGGCTTATTTTTGAGCATGTCTGGGCAGGAAATACCTCCCTTGCCTAAATTATGAACTATTATCTGTTGATATAGAAATGTGAAACAGCATTTGTTGTTTTTTTCTAATCCAAATTTCTTCTAATAATGTTACACAGAAAGTAGATGACGTTCCTATGCAGTCAAATGATTTGTACAATTTCCTAATTTCAAACACAAAGTAAACATCCTGCAAAATAGTCATGTACCCTCGCTGACTTAAGTTCCTCTTTAATCACACTCTTCTTCTTGTGCCTAAGCATGTTATTTCCTCATTTGTCCAACCTCACACTTTTTCCCCCAACCTCACATTTAACACAGGACACTTGATTGGAAGAATATCCAGAAGTAACATTGGACAAATTGATACATTCTATTATTTTTATTTATCAATACAAGAGCATCTTTACATTTAGTGTTACCCTGAATCTTTCAAAGAGCGCAACAGAGCATTCACAATTATGATCAATCACACAGGTGACATTTCTGCACGTGTCTACCTAGGTATTCCCTATCACAATAAGAATGACTAGAGCAGTTTGAAGTACAGATGGGAAACTCTAACCCTGGGACATAAAACTATATAACATCAAGTGGATGACTGCACTAACATTTTTCTGCTTGTAATCGTGTCACCACAAAGCAGATCGAAGTCTGAAAGACAGAGTGATAATAGTTTTCATCAGCTATATTCACACCATTCAAGTAAAGGCACAGATGGAAAACATTCCAATTGCAAAATGTTAACAGGCGGTATTAAGAGGAGAAAGAACAATTAATTTGAGCAATGAGCTATTTATGATTTCAGTTGCCTTGAATCTTGAATTTTCTTTACCTCAGTGTGGTTACGGTTATCGCTTAACTGAGTTTTGACGTGAATATCTGCATTTTTAATAAATAAGATGCTGTTGTCAATATAAGTGACTGAAGGCCTTTTGCTATTTTTTTTTAAATTTCCTAATGTTCTTTCTCCTCCTTTTTTGCACAATATCTATGAACAGGACATTATAGCCAAGTGTGACAAATGCCCACTGGGCCCAAGAACCATGAAAACACAAGTACAAAGACCCAGCTTGAATGTACTAGATTTTTAGCCTTTTGAGGGCAGGGACCCTTCCTAATTTATTCACACCCCAAACAACTAGCATACTTCCTCTCAAATAGCTGAGCTGAAATGCCTCTTTCTGAATGAATGGATGTGTAACAATGACATGACTTACCAATATTCATATAAGCAGAATATTACCAAATATACTAATAAGAAAAATTGCTGTAAATCTAACTTTTATCCTGGGCCTCTGAAAGAACCGGATGTTCTGCATTAAACCAGCAGAGTAGACATTGGTGGAAATGACAAACGGATTTGAACTATTTTAGCTTTTAGTCCTTTGGATTTTTTTCTTTGTTTTGTTTTCTTTCTTCTTTTTGGGGAGGGGGGCTGTAACCAGGGATTGAACCCAGGAGCACTCAACCACTGAGCCACAACCTCAGCCCTATTTTGTATTTTATGTAGAGACAGGATCTCACTGAGTTGCTTAGTGCCTCACTTTTGCTGAGGCTGGCTTTGAACTCGTGACCCTCCTTGCCTCAGCGTCCAGAGCCACTGGGATGACAGGGGTGCACCACTGCACACAGCTATTTGGACTCTTAACGGGTAGCCTAAAATGTAAGTTATCTTCTGATGGAGTCTGAAAAGCATTAAGAGCTTTCACATTCTCCCTCTTCCCATAAAGGTAAGCTTAGACTAGCCGACTATTCCCTAACACGGTCTAGCTTCTAAGACCCATCTCCAGCAGTGAGTCATCAAGATGAAGCACACTTTTGTCAAAGGCGTCAACATCACTATGGGGCCCAGGGCAGCTTTTTGGCTCTCAGATAAACTCTACACATCAAAAAGTGACCAATTTCATATCCATTAAGGGAACTCACCAAACCCAGGTTGTTCTCTATGTATTACTAGAGAAAGGAACTTGCAGGGAACATGGAAGCTGGCTTCAGGCAGCTTCTCTCCCACTAAGCAACCCTTGCTCAACACCTCTCTCCATGGCCCCTCCAACTGGAGTCCATCACCAGTCACTACACGTTTACCAGACCTTTCACTTCTAAAGCTTCTACTTCAGAGTTGAAGAAGGAAATGAAGCCTGTAACTTAGGCTTCATAATAACCAACAAACAACTAGTATTGGGGAAAGGGAAACTATTTTATGCAATAAAAATTTCCAAAAAAAATCATTTATTTCATAAACATTTACAGGCAGCTGCCCATATGCAAAAAAAAAAAAAAAAAAAAAAGTGTCACTAAACATGAGACCATGAGACCCCTGGCCTTTGTTCCCACACATAAATGACCAATACTTGATATGCAAGTATCATCACAGCCTGTGGCGTGAGATGGCCTCTGGGTCCAGTCTGTGCAACATCATCTGGAGGCAACAGGACAAGGGGCCGCCGGACCCCGGTCTTCAGCCAGACCTTCCTTCACCTTGCAGTTCCACGACTCTGGCTTCTCCTGGAGTCTGTGAGCGACAGCTCGGTTACGGTGTGAAATTCCCTAGGTAATGGTGGAGCTTCCTGGGGCTCTGCTTCTGCAGTTCTTCAAATCCCATCCTTATTCCACTGCCTACGGACATCACTGCCCTAGGACCATGTATGACTCTACATCATGTACAACCAGAGAGATGAAAAGTAGTGTTCCATTTGTGTCCAATGAATCAAAATGCATTCTGCTGTCACGTATAACTAATTAGAACAAATAAAAAAATTTCTTAAAAATCTGTCCTTATGTCCTCTCTGCCTCTATTGAATATCACTTCCCCTTGAGCATCTTGGCAACTCTTCTGATTAACAGTAACGATAGCCTAAATTTAAGCAATGATCAAAACCATTCAAGGATACAGAATATGTTTTCATATAGATACCCCAGCTTCAAGGCTGTGATGGGCAGAGATTTACAAACCCGCTCAAGTTAAAAGATCTAAAAAGAACTCTTTAGAGGAAAGCGCAAGGCCAATTCCCCTGTGTCTTTCCTGGACCCAGCTCTTCACTCTGTGGCACCAGGAGTTGAAAGGTGGACCCCAACTTCCTGCCTTCCCTGCTCTCGTACTGGTGTACAGATGAGCTTCCACTCACTCACAAAGACAAAGACATCTTCTGTCCGAGGCTGTCCCCCAAACCCCAAGAAGTATCCGTGTTTCTGCCTTGTTATCCACCGTGTTTATCCACCGTGCTGCCAAAGTCCTTAACATATCCCACAGTCACTTATTTCTGAATGTCCCCTCAAGACACTGTAACCCACGAGGAGGCAGAGGAAATATGCTTTGTTTGCTCTTCCCTTGCCTAGCTCGGTGACAGCTATGTTGTAGGTGTCGGCAATACACGCTTCTAAAGAGAATTAATTAATTAATTAAAAAACATTACTTTCTTCCGGGAAAAAAAAGGCTACTTAATTGGGTTCATTGCTTAACTGTTTCAAGGTTTTTACAACTGGGATACATTTCCTTTTCAACATTTATTTTTACTGAAACAATTATGAGAAAAGTCGTAACCTGACTTGGAATATCACTTGAGAGCACAGAACGTAATCCTGATTGAGAAAATGAAATGCCTTCTTCATACTTTCCACTTGGCATTCAAGCAGATGTCAAGCCACACTGACCAGTCCATGTTGATCGAAGGTTGTTTCATGTGGAGCCTGCTGCCGTCTCCCTGATAGGCCCTGGGAACTGGTGACACACTTCATCCCTACCTGAGCCGGAGCACTCCAGACTTGGCCTGGTCACCTTCCTTCATGGGATGATTTAAAGCTATGAAAATGAGCCAGTATGGGCTTGCTGGCTGTTGAGATAAATATTTTCTGCAAATGTGAAATCCTGCTTTGTGTGGGAGGAGGATATTTCAGAACAGTGTCAACTGAATTATGTTGGCTGATATTCAGTTTGTTTTCCACCAGCGGGCATAAACAAATGAACAGATTCATTCCTTCTGTCACCACTACCCTGACACAAGTCACAATACTCTAGAAAGCACTTAGCACATGCAGCAGTGTATTTTAGAACAGGAACATTCAACCTTACTTTCAAATATTTTATAAAAATCGGAGGTCTGGGGATCCCAGGGCTCTGGAGGGCCAGGAGCGACTGAGAGCTCTTCATGTCACCTGCACTGATTGAAATGAATCTTTCCTCACGGGATTGTCAGCAGATGAACAAAGAATCATAAAGGGACTCTCCATCGGTTTGGGATCTCTTTATGGAACTCAGGATAAGTGTTCTACATGTATTTTGAATAATTTTTTATCAGATCTGGATCTGAAAGGAATGCTCAAGCATTTCTAGGTCTTAATGATTTTGGCCACTTCTGAACTCAATCATGGTCACTTTTCTTTCTTTCTTTCCTTTCTTTCTTTCTTTTTTTAAAAATATTTTTTAGTTTTCAGTGGACTTTTTATTTATTTATATGTGGTGCTGAGAACCGAACCCAGTGCCTCACACAGGCTGGGCAAGTGCTCTGCCACTGAGCCACCACCCGGCCCTCGTGGCCACTTTTCTTAATAATTTCCTTTGTGCTGAAACCACCCACATCCTGTGCACATGGTGCAGACCACTGGTGACAAGAACAGGCTAGTCGCCTGACGAGGCCCATGGCTTCCAGCTGGGAGGCTCCTGGCAATTGATTCTGGAGTGAAGCTCCCCTCTGCCCACTCCTCATGAATGGAGGGGAGGCAGGAAGCAGGCAAGCAGTGGCTTGGCCAAGGTCAAGGCAGCAGCCGGGGCAGGGTCCCTGGCCCTGGCATCTGGCTTCTGATCCTATTCTGCTTCTGTTTGTGCATCAGTTTCTTCATGTGTAAAAATGGGGGCAATAATAGTAAGAACTACCTGTGTCGCTGTTGGAGAAATAAAATGAGCCAATAAACACAAAGTCATAAAATGTGCCTGAGAAAAACAACCCTTCTTCAATTAATATGTTTATTGTTAGCATAAAAAGCAAGGTGGGAAGTAAAAAAGTGTTTGGGCTGGTATTTTCTAAGTGCACAAAATTGAACAACAAAACTAGAATCACATAAAAACATATACGTGGGAACGTAGGAGTGCAATTATGATAATTTGCTTTAGATACTTGGCCAATTACTCACCTAGAAATTACATTTTGAATTCTTCTTCTGGGCCAGGTATCTTGAAATATTAAAAGACAAAGCTTCTAGCTCCTACCAGGTGGTTTATGGAGAAGGTCAACACACTGAACAATACCACCCGTAAGCGCTGAGCTAGAGCTGGGTCCTGGGACTGTGAGGGCTTCAGATGTGGAGGCCGCTTGGCCGCAGGCAGGGAGGGGGCTTGGTTGACTGTCAGCCACCCATGTTCAGGGAGCCACTGAGGCCCTCCACAGTGGAGTAGGGACGGAAAGAGGCAGAAGGCTGGAAAGGCATGAAGTTGAAAAAAAAGAGAAATCGTGTCAGCACTCGGACTGAAAACTGAAGAGTGACGAGAAGTAAAGGATCTACCCCGGGGTCACCTGTGTAGTCAACCTGTTGGGTGGGCATCACATTCATCAGTGAGTACACAGAAAGACTATGTCGATTTGGGAAAGAAGTTACTCTCCTCAGATTTCCATTCATTTAGGCAGATTCATGTGCAAATTCCTGCAATAATTTAGTTGACAACAAAACCCCCGATTTGTTTATCACACAGAAGAAAGATGCAGATTAGAGATGTGAATTTGGAAGTTGTGAAAAGGATACTAGCAGGCCTAGGACCACAGCTTCATCTGAGCATCCTTTGATGCCAGCATCTGGAAAGTCTTGGTCATTCTTGGTAAAGAAGTGTTGGGGGAGAGGACTGAATGCTGTGGAGAAGGTGCAGACGTGTGGGCGCGACCACAGAGGACCGGGGGTGGACAGCGGTGGCTCTCCAGAAGTCGGCCAGAGAACCACCTGGCAGAGAGGTGCAGCCTCCTGAGGCTCACTGTGGCTGTATCTGCTTTGGTCCTTAGGCGTTGGCTGATCATTGCTTGGTATTCCCAGCCCAGGTGGCATGGCTTTGCAATGGTGGCACCGATTCCCAGGAGGCACAGGACTCAGATCTTGCTGTGCTTGCAGGGCTGTACCAAAGACAGTGTGGTAAAGGAAGACTATCCATAGGCGACAGGGCACTGGGATGCCAAGGGAGCTGTGTGGCTAGAACTGCTCTGAGGGCAAGAGCGAGCTCAGGAGAAAGGGCTAAGGAGACAAGCCTTGCTCTAATACGGTAAGTACCCCCGGTCTCTTCCCCAGCTCGGTGTGCTGTTCACAGGCATGATCTTACTCTTCAGTGACAACCTCGTTTTAAATTTAAGGAATGAAGCCCTGTATGTATTTTTTAAAAGCTCTTGTAGACTTATCTTATTATGTATCTATTTCTCGTTGCAATCTGGATGTTTAGCTACACTAGGTTACATGTTTTGCTTCCTATTATTTAAATTATAACTCAGATTCCTATTTTTGTCAAAATTCTTAAATATATTTTCCTGCTTTATTTTTGTTTTTGTTTTTCCCAGTGAAAGACAGCATCCTTAAGAGAGAACAAAGGAGTGGGCGAGTTCTAGGTGGGAACACCTCGTTCCAGTTCTCCCAGTTGGAACTCCCACTAATACATCCCAATTCTGCTATGTAATAGTGTGTCTGATCTAACCAGCTACTTAACCCCCTCCACCCTCAGATTTCTTCCTTGTATAAAAACTGTTCGATAGAGAGAGAGAGAGAGAGAGAGAGAGAGAGAGAGAGAGAGAGGTTTGAGTAGATCCATTGTATCTAAATCCTTTATAAGACAGAAACTTTGCTTTGTCACGGTCAATTTAAAATATAGCATTAAAAGTCAAACAGAAAAGAAACACCTGAAAGCAGAATAGGTACCAGGCCATGTCCACACCTCTCGAAGCCTAACACTGACCCCAGAGTTTACACTGCAGCAGCATAATCGCTCCCCAGCATGTCCCATTAAAGTTTGACTTACTGCCAGGGATTTCACCTGCTGACACAGTGGAACTCCTAACTGGAAGCATTAACATTGCAACGTCACATGGCGGAGGGGGAAACTTGTTCATAAATTCCACAAACGTGCACCACTTTATTTGGGATCCTGGTTGCAAACTCATTATTTATGCTGTGTACAGTAGGCCATCAACGTATCCCACTGGGGAATTAGTTTGCAATTTAGAATCGTTTCAAAGTACAAGTGATTCGCCAGTCATTTCCCCGGGTTAAATGAGAACTCTTATTGCTTTCTGTGGGCTTGGAGGGAATTGTGACTCCATGTGTTCCCTCCTTCCCCCAGCTTCTGCTAGACTGTCTTGATTTTTATTTTTTAAACGCATTTTAATGCTAACTCTCTCTTTTCAATCTTGGGAAGCTGGTAATGGAATGGTATTTATTGTATTTTCTTGCTTGCTGGAGCTGTTTAAGTACCTCACTTTGGGTTAATGTTTGAGTCTTAGATTAGTCTAGAGAGGTTTCCCTGTCTCTGCACCTGGTTGCTTGGCTGGCAGAGGAGTGAGTGCATGCTCTTTAGGATGCAGCCATGAGGCACGTCAGGGCCTCCTGAACTCCCAGTCCAGCCTTCTCGTTCCAGGCCACGTGACCCCAGGTAATGGAACTCACCCTTGCAGCCTAGAATGGTGGCTTTGGAGCTCAAATACAGCACAAATTCTCCAGACCCTTTCCACTTCCACACACCCCTTTAATTCTCTCCTAGAGGACATCATTGAGTGTCTTTCAACTCTATTCACTGGTATAATGTGAGGATATCCTTCATCTTACCTCAACCCGGGCAACTTGGCCTCCAGCCACCTGGCAGTTTTTTCAAAACTTGAAATTATCTATGGGGAACAAAGAGCATTTGTTTAAGTATACATTTTACCCACATTAATAATCCATAGTATAAAGATGTTGTAGGAATTTTTTTTTCATTAATCTTTTCCCAGTAAGTGTCTAAAATACAAAGACCTGATAAAACTGAATCCAATAAGCCAAAAATCAGACAGAAAATAAACCAAAGTTGTTAGGCCACATTCAGGCTCCCCCAATAGCGAGAAGCACTGAAGTTTCTCTGGACCAAGATTTCGACACCTCTCAACTGCCTTAGAGGAGCGCTTCCACAGGCACAGGCTACCGAGTGCACACACCACGGAGATTAAGTGTTTAGTTTGAAAATGTTTGAAATCACCAGCTCAAACAGAGAAACCACACACAAAGAGTGCAAAGAAACAATGAAAGCAAGAGATCAACAGAGTAAATATCACCTAGAAATACTAACAGTCTTAAAGGTCAGAAATCCTTCGCTAAACAAAAAGACTCATCCATTAAAAACAATCAATTACGAGTTAACCTGAGAATATCATACTATGAATTCCCTTCAGAAGCCGAAGTTACTCAGCCAGAAGCTATTAGCCGTGGGCTCAAGAGGTTACCCACTAAAGCAAGTTACAAATGGAAACTGAAATTCAAAGGAAAAGAAACAGAATAACAAGTGCTTTCAGAACTCCTTAATATTGAACTTGTAGATGAAGTCCCAGGATGTCCCAACTTGCCTCCCGACCAGGTCTTTGGAACGGCATGGAAGGAAAGCAAAACTATTGCCTGGATCCAAGATTCTGAGTCGGTATTTTTGGTTTAAATTGACTTAAATATCTTCCCTGATTACTGATGAAAATTCAAGTCTTTTCTACCACTATTTGTGTGTGAGCATGGTTCAGAACCAATTCCCTTGCTCCTGCGTTGTTCTTTTGACAAGGGAAGAAATAACTTTCTAGAAACTTCCACCTTCAGCCTCTCAGGGTTGTCATCTACTTTGGTTGTGTAGGATACAGCTTTTGTTGGAAGATTTATTATAAATTTCAAAAATAAATGGAGGTAAGTATTCCTTCTTTCTTCTTTCCTGAAAATGTTGAACTTTGCTCAAAAACCTGACTTTCGCCAACATGCCAAATGATGCTTCACCCACATAAAATAGGATCCTCACAATTGGGCAATCAAAGCCTTGAAAATAATTCCAAGAACCTAAGACCCAGAGCCCCCAGTGTTTTCTAGAGCAATACCATGTAAAACCTAGAGCAATACCATGGCTGGAGGTGAAGTGTTACAAACGGCAAACTCATGAAAACCAGTAAAAATCCATACGGCAACGAAAGGGCCCTCGAGTAGAGTTATGCTGACATGGATAGACTGGTTGAGGGACTGGCTAGGCCAGCGCAAATCAGGAATTCTCTTTGCTTAAATACCTCTCTGAACCTAACCCTAAATATAACTCAAGGCCTGACCTTTCAAGTTCATTAGAACTATGAGGCCACCCTTGTAACTCACAAACAACTTGCTATCGATCAAGGAATGTGTAATACCAAGGAATTACTTATTTCCACACGAGAGACAATCACACATTTTTAAAGTTTTCTTTTGAAAAGTTTGAACTCTTTCACCAATGGGAGAGGGACATCAAGATATACACATCCTATGTCTAAATAATGAGTTTCATGTACAGAAACGGCCTAATTAGGAGATTCTCAGTAATCAAAGTGAGTTCTTAAAAGAGGCAGCATAATCAGCCCCAAACCTGCTGCTGCAGACGTGTAAACACACAGCCTTGGCACTGCGGGGACAATGAGGTCATTCAATCTTTCATGACGAATTGTTGAAGCCAGGAGTCAAAAGAACACAGAGCCTCCCCTTCATCTGGTGTCCCCAAGCCTGTCCTTCTCAGCAACTAAGGACAGTCAAAACAGAGCCCTGGAGTTGACCTCATTCCTCACAGGCTGGCTGCTGAGCCACAGGAGGACAACATGTTTGTGACATGTTTTCAGTGTCACTGCTAAAGACCGAGGCAGAGGGGAGACAGAGATGCCATGCCACATTGATTAGTTTAGCATGTTGGTATTTTTCAGCCTTTTAAAATTTTCTTGGAAAAACAGTAGCCTTCCCAGTATAGATTTTTTGTAAGACCTTCTGTCTACACTCCCTTGGAAAGAGAAGGAAAAGAAAAGAAAACTCAAATCAGTCTATGTGGCACATGGCCAGATTTGGCTTTAAAAAGTTGCTAATTTTGGACTTGGTTCTCTCCATTAGGGCAGGGTAAGAATTAGGCACACAAGTCTGAGGCTTTTCTCTGCTTAGAAAACATCTGCATTCAATTAGAAATAAGCTTGAGTGTTGTGTTAATTCTGCAGAACCAAACAAAATCATGTTTGTTTAAACTCCTTCAGTACTGAGAGGATGAGAGGTTATAGGAGGAAAGGAAAAAAAAAACTAACGTTGGAAGGAAACTCCCATGTGGTCCTGGGAAGAAGCTCAGATGCAAAGGAGAAGTGCCTTTTCCTTGAGGATGCAACCCTCAGGTGACTGCTCCCCAGTATTTCTCTCTTGGGTGAAGGGGCTGGGGAGCAAGCCTCCATTTTCTTCTAAAAATGCAACTTTTAATCCAGTGGAACATTATCCAGATTCCCCCAAGATAAGTTTGACCCAATAGTTGATGTGTTTAGCCAACAAGTAGCCATTCCCCCCCCCCAGCCTCTTTTTTCCTTCAGTGCTGAGGATGGAACCCAGTGTCTCCTGCACTCTAGTCAAGTGCTTGACCATTGGGTGACAACTCCAGGCCTTGCATTTCGTTTTTAATATGTGGAGAGCCAAAAAATAAAAAAGCGGTCACAATGCTCGTGTTCATTTCAAATCATTTTTATAGTTACCGTGACTGGTGTTCTGACTTCCAACATACCCAAACAAAGCTTCTTTTTGGAACATACATCTTGTCGTGAACATCTATGTCCATGTCCACTTTGCATAATATCAGCAGCAAATATTCCCCTGATTTCTCTCTCTCGGAGTCTGTAGCTACCATTTATTTCCACACAAGTACACGAAGACTACAGATTCCCAGGCTGATTTCAGTTCTGGACCAACATAATATTTCTTAATACTGCTTCTTAAGATTAGGTCCCACCATGTCACAGATAAGAAAGGGAGGTGAAGAACCTTGTTTTTTTTTTTTTTTGAGTGTTGAAGGATGTGATTCAGCTCTTCACCAACAGTGCCAAGTAGTTGTACATCAGGTTCTTTTAAGCAGACAAAATGTTTCCAGTTTCTACTATTTAATCTTTATCAGAGAGAGGGCTGTGGGGAATTGTCTGCTGATCTATGCTTTGCAGGCATGCTAAAATTTCACTTTTTAAGTATATTTTTACTACATCTTTGGATCTAACCAAAGCGTAAGAAGACTGGGCACCCAACCACAATTTTAGCATTGTTTTGATCAGCTTGTGCTAAATCACACAAGAACGTCCTACCAGTTGTCTGCAGAGGAGCACCACAAGGAACAGGCTACGTCTAGCCTACTCCAGGGATTCCTTGTATCTCCCAATCCCTCTGTAGGAGAAGCCACGAGAGAAGTTTCTCAGTTAGGTCTCAGGTATTTTCCCCCTGAATTGTAGTTTTTTCTTTTTTGAGTCATGAGAACACTGACTCCTGCAAACGCCCTCTTCTTTCTGCTTTATTTGCTAAGACCTTTGAGCCCAAGCAGAAGGCCGACCCTTAGCAAGCCGGGTATGCACACTGCAGGTCGTGGCACTTCGGTACTTGAGGGGAGGACTTCACTACAGTGTGGCTCTGACCATCCCTTACTTCACCTTCTTTCCTTCCCTTCACTTTCTCTTCTTGTGTTTATTTTTGCAGGTTCTCACAATTCTGCTGTAAAAAAACTCAGGGTGTTGATACAAAACCACTCTAAGGTAAGCCCTGCCTTGGAAGTTCCAGCCTAGTTTCCTGTCCCCGATGTTTCACCTCTTGGTGAGCGCTTGGCATGATGTCCACTTTAGGACATCATCAATTTTGTATTTTTTTTTAATCCTGTGACTTTTTATTTTGTCTTTAGAATTTTTAAAGGAGTGAATAAGATTAAAATGTGATTGTGAATACTTGTAAAGAAACTCAGGTGAAACATGAAATGATTACGTCATTGACAAACAGGACACAAAAATGTACAAGAACCTCGGGCTGCTTGACTTTGGGGGGGGGAATGATGGTAATGTGAATTAAATAGTTAATATTCAAAATATCAACCATTACCAGAATATGTGCAGCTGTTCTCTGTCGCTTGGGAGAACAATGCCTAAGTAAAACACAAAGGGCTTGCATGGGAAACTCCGGGAGGACGTCCTAGTATGCTTAGGTAATATTTTTCTAAAGAACCACAAAAAAGATAGGCTTTTCTCTTGACTACTAGCTCAAAATCACTGTTCTCTTTGTTTTTTTATGAAGACTAAGGGGAGATGACAATTTTGGCTAAATAAAAAGAGCACAAGTTCTGTTGATTGAATCAAAGCTCATGTTGTGGTGTCTGCTCCACCCTTTACCAAGCTGTAGAGGACATTACAGGTATTGCCACTTTCTTCTCAAGACACACCACCATGCTCCTCAACAGAAATCTGATCCCACAGCTCTTAGAATGCTGAAATCATCACAAATATGTTGCAAATTCATTTCTAGGCACTAATTACACCTAATAGCAGAGTATTCCCTTATAAAACACGTAAGTATATGTTTCTTTTACTAGGAACATCAACATCATTTCCAATGACTTTTTAAAATTTTTTCTTATTTGTTTCAAACTGAATTAAGGTTCTGCTGGGTCAAAAAATCTATGACCGCTTTAGGATCTGGGACAAGCTCACACCTTCCACATGATTCAGGGCACCCGCTGAGCGGACGGGCGCAGGACCTCAGCCTCCCTCATCCACCCAGGGTTTCCCCTGCCTCAGGAGTGTGCCCTTGAGGCTGCACACTTTCGAGGGGGGAGGGTGACTGAGCTGTTTGGTGCCGGCCTGGTGGTTCTCAGAGGGACATGCACATGGCATTATCAGCAGGGATGGGGCGACTTCTCCATGTGATGATGTGTGCAGTCCCCGCTCACATCAAAGTGAATTGAGGGAGGACTTCATGGGTCATCTTGAGGCCTTCCAGCGTGCTCTCAGACATGAGGGGGAACACCTGTGGGATGGAGTTTTAGAATCCAGTAAAGACGATGAGCCAGGGAAATCGGGGATCCTCTTAACTGTGGGTTCTGGTTGGGTTCTGGAATGTTCCCCAAGGCTCACGTGTTGAAGGTTTGGTCCCCAGTGTAGCAATGTGCAGAGGATTTGAGGAAAGGATGGGATTGGCAGACTCTGGGCTCATAAGTGGATTATCCACCGAGGACTCAGCTTATGGCATCACTGGGAGGTGGGGCTCAGTTAGAAGGAGCAAGCCCTATGGGGTGTGGCCTTGGGGACTTTGTTTGTCCCTTGCCCCTTCCTCCCTCTCTCCTTCCACTTCCTGGTTGCCATGAGCTGAGCCGTTTCCCCACCATACCTTCTGTTGTGACGTTCTGCTGCCTCCAGGCCCAGCAGTGGAGCTGCTGACCAAGGGCTGAGACCAGGAACCAAAATACATCTTCCTGCCTCTGAGTTGTTTTTCTCAGGCATTTTGGTTGCAGTGACAATAATCTGACTAATGCACACTGGGGGATTGATTAATGCCCCAAGTTGGTAGAAACAAGAGATATTCTGAAAAGATAAAGATTCATTCTAGTCATCAATGAGTGGATAAATAAGCTGTGGTATCTATACTCAGTAGAAGAGTAATTAGCCATACCAAAAAAAAATCTAATTATTGCTAGTACATTCATAAAACTCAGAAACATTATTCTAAGTGAAAGCGGCCAGACAGACCCCAAATCCACATATCATATGGTTCTGGTTTTATGAAAGATCCAGAATTGGCGAATCTTCGGGGACAAAGTGTATCAGTCTTCCTGTGGGGCTGAGGAATGAAGGAACATAGGGATCAGCTCTTTCACGGGTTTAGGGTTTCCTTTTGGGGGGATGAACTGCTCTGGAACAACACTGAAGTTGTGGTGGTACAATATTATGAATTTACTCAACACTACAAAATTGCACACTTCAAAATGTGTGATATTAAGTTGTGCATTTCATCTTACTAAAAACAAAGTCAACTATTTTGAATGATTCAACATAAAATCTTTATACCAAGGGAGATATCAAATACCCACATTTTTATATATTTCATCTTTTTTTCATACTTTTCATCTCATAATTTATCTTACAAAATGTCAATTACCATTAAGAAGGATTTTAGAAAATGCTATTATTTATTGTTAAACTAATTATTATAAAACAAATAAAACCATTTTTTCTTTATGGTTACTTTTATTTTATTCTAGAAAAAGAGGGTTACACAGGTTCTTGGCTTAATGACACTTGACATATTTTCATAGTCTTCATTGAGCCTGGTGATGGTCATGATACACTACTTTGTCAACAGAGAAGTCACAATTTTGTCCAGGAGAATGGACAATTTGTTAAGTGTAGGAGTGGGATAGACAAGAGGAAGTATTAATAGTGATCACTTTATTGAAGAATGCCTAGGGATCATCACTCAATGTTCATAAAGGCATAAGTAGTTGTTTAACTCAAGAGTCTCTTCTCTGAAAGTATCACTCATAAATAAATGTTGGATGGATAGAAATAATAGTTTCTTTTAAAAATAGCATAAAAATAATAACCACTTGTTATTCTCTGCATTCATTTTCAAAAATTATGATAACAATATCATGGGGTACCTGATATGAGCCCCACTTTACATATAAAGAAACTGAAATACACAGAGACAGAACCATTTATTCAAAGCCATGGGAACAGAATTTAGCTTTCCTTTATCTCTAAAGCTTATGACCTTCAACCTTGTATTATATGCAAGAAGGATGTTACCTCATTTGGAACCAACACCCTTGCAGTCCTGTTTCATGAAGAACTTAGATTTTAGAGTGAACAGATATCTCTGTGTTACAGAAAAAAGTAAATTAATGTAGAGATGGAGTTAAAGTTCCATCCATATTCCCAAACTCCCTCTCCCCTCTCTTTACCTTGGCATGTTCTCATGCAGTGTCTTGAGATGAATCGCTCCAGGGGCAGCTGGCCAAAGCCTACAGGGAAGACGGGAAATGCCAGAGGCCAGAGAGTCCCCACTACTTTGTCAGATCACAAAGACCCATTCTGTTTTTCACCAACAATTCCTCTGTCTCCTTCCTGTCTCACAAGATTTCACGAATATTAGATGAAAAAGTCAAAACAGAATATAAGTCATTCAATTCTTTACAAAATCTAGAAGTGTTGATTCTATGCCACCCTAATTCCAATTCTATGTGATTTAAAAGAAAAATATTGACACAGAAATAACTGGTGTATCAGAGAATAGTCACTGTACATCTCAGCATGGGAAGTGATCAGACAATTGTGAAAATTTATAGGTTCCTGGATCCTGAGTTACCCACAGTAAACTATCACAATGGAGACTAACATCACTTTGTCTTGATCAACAGTTGAGAAATATTGCCTGGGAATCAAAAGTGGCCATTTAAATTTTTAAAGAAATGCTTATATTTCATCATGAAATCATATTAACATAAGAGCTTTTCCATTAATGGGGAAGGATAAGAATAATAGTGAAAAAAAAAGTTCAGATCCAAGAGGATATAAAATCTTTCATGTTTTTCTTCTGTGGATTTTTTTCATCATGAGTTATTCTAAATTTGTCATTATTTCCCACATGAGTACTACCCAGGTAAGTTATGGCTTACATTGGCCCTCCACTTGAAATGAAAAGCAGATTGCCTTGCAGACTTGAATTATCCCCCAATATTGTGTGATATATGATCCATCTTGATGGGAAACTATTGTTACATATTTCATTGTTACGATTTCCAAGGTATCAAACTCCTCATTATCTTCCTGTGCTAGCCAGCTATAAATGCCAAAATATTCCAGCTTCCAGTATGTGTGTTTTTAAACTTATAGTCCTATGTCCTCTGTATGTTTAGCATTTTATGGTGTGCATAATATAGAAATGTCATAATACTCTATCAAAAACCCCAGCGAGGCTATTGACAATATAGGTTTCATTTCATTCCTGGATGCACCAAACATTCTTTGATATTTCCTGTGTAATATTATAAACACCAAATGCAATGTTTAAAATGAATATTTAAAAAATCAATCAGGCTTGAAATTTAATTTTATCTAATTGGCTTGCTGTATTCTAACAAAATTGAATGACATAAAAGTTTCACCTAATCTATATAATTTTGCATTTTCTCTAGTCATAAAAACAGATAGTTTTCTTTTCTCTTTTAAATTTCGAGATAATCTTTTAATTTACAAAATTAATTTAACCCTCTCTCATGCATGTTGCAGAAAGTGCATAGTATCATCATGGGATCATAATCAGATGTGCAAAATAATTCTATCTGAGCCACTCTATCTATGCTTCACTTCCACAGTTAATCTCTAAGACAGGTAAGGGCTTGAAGAAGCCTTTGGTCTGGGTTACAAAGACTGATTTTTTTTTGTTTGCACACACATTTCTAGAATAAACCAAGCTATAAATTGACAGATGCAGACCTTTTCTAAACCCCTAGAAATTTCTGGAATTAGGCATGCTACATCCATCTGTCTTCAGACAGAAATGGGCTTTCCATATGACTTAAACCATAGTGAATATTATCAGTGCCCTTGGGAAAGAACAAATAGGTCTTAATTGAAAACATCAAAGCAACAACAGCAGCTGTCCTATAAGTAGGTGACAGTAGAAAAAAATATATTTTACCTATAGTCATTATGTCTGCTCAAAAAATAAATATATGTAAATGGAAAAATGTCCACAAAGAAATCTCAAAAGACTATGAAGCACAGGTTAGCTTCTGACTATACAGAATCCCTGAATTACTATAGTCTAAATTTGGCTATCTGCCACACTTAGATGGGATTAAAGAATTTTCTCTTGAAGTTAATTTTTACAAAAAATTGACTAAAATAATTTTATTGTTGATATTTTACCATAATACCAAGTAGCGATTTTGATGATATTTTCTTTCTTCTCCCTCTGATGGCCTCATTACCACAGATCTGAGTTTTAAAAACAACAAGGTAATGCAGATTCAAACATGCTGACTCAAATATTGTGAATGAAGATTTAAGATTTTCAGGAAAGGGAAGAAATGTATCTATTTGCCAACTCCAAACACAGAGAACTCTAATAATACTCCTTCTTAGTACAAAATAAGTTTAAGTCTTATAAAATTTTGATTAAGTTCATCTTTGTATATTATATTAAAGATGAGTCAAAACAAAGCTCACAACTCTTCTAGCCAATTTGTTGTTGTTGTCTAAAATGCTCATGCCAATTAACTGGCTGGCACAGGGAAGCATGAATCCTGGTATTCTTGTGATGTTGGAAACTTCGGTGGTGAGCCGGACAATCTACACAGAATGGGTTTGTACTGCTAAAGCCATGGCCTAAGGTCTGCTCACTCTCTGGCCTCTAATTGCAAGAGTAGACAAAATATTTCAAGAAGCAAAATACACACCCCTTCCCTGCAAAGATTTTGTCCTGACTAGGATCATCATTAATACTTAATTTTTTAGATTTATGGGTGCATCATAATTATACATAATAGTGGGGTTCACTGTGGTAAATCTGTACATGCACAACATTTGGTCATTTTCATTTCCCAGTACCTCCTCTTCCTCTTTCCTCCTTTATCCCCCAGACCCCCTTCCTCTACTCGACTGGTCTCCCAGAAGCAATCTTAAATGTTCCTATTGATAAGTTATTTAATTAAGGAACACTCTCACTGAGGTATAAGGACCACTTTCTTCAATTGAAAATCATGATAAAATGGAAAGGATTGTTCACAGGCTTCCGTGTGAAAGCTGTTGTTGTCTTTTCTCTCACTTCATGTTGCTGTTTTTGGACTAACTGGGAATGTCTGAGTTTTACCCATGCATCTGATTCATATTGAGATTAATCCTACTGTTGTGATTTATGGTGCCCTTGGTTTCATATTTACTGCTAGCTAAAACTAATAAGCTCTCCCTGGACCAGTGCCATGATACGAGGTCAACGCCTAGTTAATCATGCCATTGTTTTTCCATACATGTTGCCCTCTGGATTATCTGCCATGATAACTGATTAAAAACACATCTTGGATGATGTCATTTTTTTTAAAGGAACAAATTCAATTTTTCAAAGTTAGCTTGTTTTAAGTTTGTACAAGAGTCTTTTTGAACATCTTAAATCATCTTATTAAACAGATTTTGCATTCATCAAGAATATATATATTTAGAATTAACATTAATCACCATAAAAGTCCTTTTAGAGTTTCCATTTGTAAAACTACAGTGCCTTGAGCTCCATATATGAACAAGAATTATATCATACCATGTCATAAAAGAGGAATTGAAGTATATTGACAGCTTTATTTTTGACATATTATTTCATACTACATAAATTCATTCTTTTATTTTCTACATTTTATTGAAAGTAACATTTTCTGTAAATCACATTAAACCATTCAAGATACAAGAATTAATAGGATGAGACATTATATGCACAGCTGATTTTTTAGTACTGGGACTGATTTCTATTAAATCTCTCCATGTATATTCCCCATTAAGAGACCACACTATCTTACAGTTTCTGCTATCCAAATAGTATTATTTATAGCCAATAGACCTTAAAAGAAGTCATTTTTAGATCTGTCTTTTCCAAGAAATCCAGATTATTCCAAATACTGCAGAACTATAAAAGGAGTTAAAAGGGAAAAGAGTGCCAAAATATTAAACCAAGAAATAAAAGGCTTTGTATCTATTTCTGGTTTTATACATGCTGCTCTGAGAAGCCTGCTTTCCTCCTCTGTTTTATGATCCTTGGAGTAAATACAGCCTCTGCCTACTGACAACCACAAATATATTACATTATGAAGATTTAGCCACTGGTTGCCAAAAGCAATCAGCTCCATGAATGTCATGTGGTTTGTTTACTACATTTATACTGGTTACAGGCACATAATTAAAAGAGAACAAATCCATATTCTATTGGCTAGGGGTCTTCAAGAATGCCTTAGCAAATAATTTTTAAATAACACCGAAGAAATCTTTTGGGAAAGGAAAACAGGTATGGAGAAGAAGTGGGGGAAATTAGAAAGTGGCAATAGAGAAGCAGATTAACAGGCCCAACTGGAAGGTTCCATGAGGATACAATGCTGGCTTCAGGACTGACACTCGTTTTTTGTTGTTGTTGCTATTTGTTTGTTTACTTCTGTATTATGTCCACATTCTCATTCACTACTGCTTATCTTCTAGGGGGTTGAGAGTAGTAACTATTAGCACTCTGTATTATAGAAATAACAGGCAAATTCCAAATTATAGTATTAATAGCTACTTATACCTGTTTGACTTTATATTATCTGCACTAGAAAAAATAAAAGACGGGGCTGGGGATGTGGCTCAAGCGGTAGCGCGCTCGCCTGGCATGCGTGTGGCCTGGGTTCGATCCTCAGCACCACATACCAACAAAGATGTTGTATCCACCAAGAACTAAAAAAATAAATATTAAAAAAATTCTCTCTCTCTCTCTCTCTCTCTCTCTTAAAAAAAAAAAAAAGAAAAATTAAAAGACCATAAAGGCTTTGGTGGTCAAAACTCTTCCGTGTGAATGGCTCTGTGTAGGATACATGGCCATCCCACAGCAAAGCTATGAGATAGTGTGGTCTCATCATCCAAGGTCCACCCTCTTCCACCTTCCACAAAGTCCTTGATTAGTCCCTCCCGTCATTAACATGAGGCAAATATTCTGAAGCTCAGATTGTCAAGGCCTGGTTATTTCATCTCTGGCAAGTATTATCTTGGGAGTAATGTGAGCTTTTCTGCTAATTCCAGGTATTGCTTGAGATTTGAGGGCCTCAATTATTTCCTGATCAATAAGGACAAGTTGGGTTAAATGACTGCTAACTCCAGTAACTGTAAAACCGCACGACCTTCTCTTGACAGAACCTCTTTTCCCCATTCAGCTCCATTTTGGATCATGATCCCACCACTTGTATCCAATCCTACCACGATTAAAAATGCAGCATCTTCATTACCTACACCATACCATCACCACTTGGTTGAACTTAACTTCCAGATATATCTCTGTGTCTAAAATAATCATGAGGCATTCTCTTGTACTAGCTGCATATGGAAATAGGCACTCCACACTGTGTCTTCCTGGAGAGCTCTGAGGTATGGGCTAATCAGTATTGACAAATTGACCTAATCCCTGTCCGCTGGCACCTCACTCACAAAGGGATCTACATTCAAGAATCCGAGGCTTGCCTGCGTGACGTCTGGCTTTAAGGCAGTCCCCCAGAACTTCACATCTGAATGTCCACCCAGCTTCTGGAGGGGAGTAAGAGGTTTCACATTTGGCTGCTAAAGACTGATGATTCCAGCCACAGTGAACACTCAAATCATCCCTAGGGTTTCATTATAAAATTCAGGAATTTAGCCAAAGATGGCTCTCCAGAGCTCTACTTCACTGGCCCATGGCAGATCACTTCTGCTGAGCCGGAGTCTGATGAATCAGGGATAACGTTTTTCTTCTTTACTGAAATATCATTTTAAATTCAACTAGTGATCAGTTCTGAAGTTCTATAAAGGATGAGAGAGCCCAGCAGAGAAGGAGACAGAGATGACTGACAAGGCCAGACTGTAGGGTGAATTATTCATAAAACATCCCAGGTCCTAGAGATTTTCCACTTTTTGCCATTAAAAACCTTGCCCTAACCAAATGCTGTTCACTGGTCATTGGCGTGGCTCCCTCTGCCAGTCTCTCAAGTGTCTGTTAGCAATTAGCCTGTATCAGTGGTTTCCAAAGCTTGTTTATTTGAAAATCCTACAGCAATTTCCATTCCCCAGGGATCCAGTTTCACTTGTAGAACCAGGAACTTTGAATTAACCCAAGCTTGGCTACCATCAATCTTCTCTGTGCTTCCAGACGGGACTCTAACTCCATGAGAAAGCAGGGCTCCATGCAGCTGGGGTTAACTTTTCCAGGCATTACCCAAGATGAACGTTTCTGAGACTTCTATCGGGTGAACTCATAGACAACTAACTGCAGGATCTGTTCTTTCTCTGGAACATAAAGTCTCACACGGCACATTCTCCCTTGAGGAGAAAACTTGACCTCAGTATAAACTTCATTATATAGACACAGTACGATGTGACCCTTCGGGGACATTTGGGTGAATCATGAGCCCTCACCTCTGATCCTGCATTAAGGTTCTCAGCCTCCCCTCTAATTAAAACAATTACACTAGACTTGAACAAGATATTTTTTTATCAGACTTTCAAATTATTTGAAAATGTAACAAGGAGTACTAGGATGGATATATATATATATATGAATAATACATATAGATAGGTAGATATATAGATAGATATTTTGTTTGTTTAAATGTGTGTACACATTCACATGCTCTGTGTGTGTATGCGCGTGTGTTTAAGAGCTATTGCAGCTCAAGAAATTTGCTAAACCCACCTACTCCTTGTTACGTTTTTCAAATAATTTGAAAGTCTGATAAAAAATATCTTCTACAAGTCCAGTCTGAGTGTCTTAATGAGAGGAGAGGTGGAGAACATGGATTCACCATCAGAAATAAGGCCTCAAGATTCCCCCAAATGCCCCTGAGGGTCATGTAGTGCTACCCCGGAGTGGACTTTCATTCAATCTGCAAACAAAGATTAACCATATTAAGACTCACCCCAGGGCTGGGATTGTGGCTCAGCGGTAGAGCACTCGCCTAGCACGGGCCGGACCGGGGTTCGATTCTCAGCACCACATAAAAATAAAGGCATTGTGTTGGGTCCATCTAGAAAAAAGATCTCTCTCTCTCTCTCTCTCTTTAAAAAAAATACCTCAAAACCTTTTCTTAGAATCTTAATACTGAAGAATGAGTGCAGTCTTCATGCAAGTGTGCATGCCAAATATGGGGACTGATGTCTGCCTCCACCTCCGTCTCTCTAAGGGGATTTCCTCAAATTCTGAAATTTTCTTATCCACCCTCAAATCCCAATATGAAAAACCATCACCCATAATTAGCACATCCCATTCTTCTTGTTCTTTCTCTCTTCTAGTGTACATTGACGAGGCCTCTATGATTTAACCTTTCTTTTTCCCTCCTGTCATTAACCAGAATAGTACAAATAAGGAGAATTGGGGGGGGGGGATTATTGGGCTATAACTACCACAGTTCCTCTGCCTGGGATGGAGGAAGAAGAACACAGTGTCATGGTTATTTAGTGAAGTTGCTGTCTCAGCATCCAGTTTTTCCCATTTAAAATTCAATTGTTTGTACCTTGTCACATCTGACCTGGTCAAAATATCTTTTTTTTTTTTTCCTGGAGAGTGGACACAAGTCAGACGAGAGTCAGATGCATCTGTCAGTATAACAAGATGTTGTGAGAGGGACAACTGCCATGTGTCCAGACCTGGAGGCACTAAGTCATCTGCCAGGACCAAGAGGCTACCCATGAAGAATGGCCCGGGGAAATCCATGACACCCTTCCACCTCTGCTGAGAGAAGGGAAAGGCCTTCCGCAGTCCGGCTGCAGCAAACTAACCGGGGGGTGACAAACAACTTGTGTACATTGATACAGCAGGAGTGGGAGCCGTTTATTGCAGGACGGGAGGGGTATTTATACATCCCACACAGCTTATCTAATTAACATAAACTAGATACAGCAGTCAACCAATAAGGAATCTCCACACTTAATGGCTCGATGGCCTTACTTCTCAAACCACTCCCTCTGCAAAATGCCAGGCGCCATCCTGACTTGTTCACAGACCTTAAACAAAGGCTCACTGCCATCCTCATGACCTTGTGACCCTAAGACCAGTGAGAAGTCCATCCCAGAACCAGGAAGCACCACGGTGGTGAGTCATCCGACATGAAGAGTTTTCCTTTTCTTCTGTAACAACTCAGAATCTTACATGCAGGAATCAGTTTACGTTCTTCTTGGTCCATTAACGAATACTCACTGAGAACCTTCAAGATGTCATCCTGGATACTGGTGACAGGACAAGGAAGAAAACAGACCTGGTCTCTGCTCTCAGGGTGCCGACCTTCTCGCTGGGGCAGCAGACATAACAATAAACAACAAATGCACAGCGTGTCAGCTGGTGGCTAAGAAGGAAGGTCGACCAAGGTGCGGCTGAGAGTGGGACAGTGCTATTCAGATTGCCTTCGAAACTTTAAAAAGTAAAGCTTTTAGTAGAACTGCGAGATTTCTATAACGATCATTGCATGAAAAAGAAAGTGACCATGAATTATATTTCTGAAAAGGCATTTTGTAAGTTACTGTTTTATTACGGATACTCTTACATCTTTCACCAAGGACCTGCCAAGCAAGCACTAGGGTCCAGGGGTGATGTGGTAGCTAGTTGTTAGGGTTAAAATTAACCCGGCACAGCCCTGCACCAGGGGAGCTTACAGGTAAAAAGGGAATAAACAAACATTTCCCCCTAATTAAAGTGGTGATAAGTGTTCTGAGAGAAAAATAAGTTACTACAGGGACATAAAACATGGAAACCATTCCAACTACAAGGCGTGGTCTTGAGGAACCACCCTGTTGAAAAACAATGGCAATCAATCCAGTCGAAGAGTATACTGAAACCTTGAGACACAGGAGCTGGGTGCGTTCAAGGAACAGAGCACTAAGCTGGGAGTCATGCACTTAAGGGAACTTTTAATCTGAAAGACATTAATTAGAAAAACATCACATGGAACACAGTGACACACATCTGTACTTGCAGCTACTAGGAAGGCTAAGGCAGGAGGATTATAAGATGGAGGCCAGCCTGCGCAACTTAGTGAAACCGTCAGTAGAAAGTCCTCTTCTCAAAATGAAGACATAGAATAAAGGAGACTGGGGATGTAGCTCAGTAGTAAACTACCCATAGGATGAGTCCCCAGTACAAAAAAAAAGCAAAAAATATTTTAAACTCAGTACAGAAGTGCACAAAGGTAATCACACCAACTCGGGAGGTTAAGGCAGGAGAATAGCAAGTTCAAGGCCAGCCTCAGCAACTTCGTGAGAGACAGTCTCAAAATAAAAGTCAAAAGGGTCAGGTATGTATCTCAGTGGTAGAGCACTTTGAGTTCAATATCTAGTATTGAGGAAAAAATGACAAATAATTCACTAAATGGAGATAAGGCACTTAAGGCTTTAAAGTCTGGATCAAAATTACAATATTGAGTTGACTTTGCCTCTACAACATTGTTTTAGAGTCCTGGCCAATACACTGTGACAAGGAAGTGAAGAGGCCTTAAGATTACAAAGAATGTCTTGTTGTTAAGTCTCCCATTCATCCACCACTGACGCTTCGGGGTCTGGGGAGGATGGCTCCCCTGCTGCTTCTGAAGTTCTGCTTGTTTGGGGCTTTGGGGCTGTTGCCACCCTCCCCCATAGGAACGTGTCCAGAGCATGAACTTCAAATGCTGTTTTAACCAATGTATCCTCGGTTCCTGTCTCCTTCTGCTTTAAACCCGCTTTCTCTTTTTTAAATCTCCTGAATTATATCCATTTATCTCATGTGGCTAGTTGATTCATATTCATGATTTCTTCTTAAATATTGAATGGATTTTAGAGGGGACTGGAAATGGAACCCAGAGGGGTCGATCACTGAGCCAACCCCAGTCCTTTTCATGTTTTATTTTAGACATGGTCTTGTAAGTTGCCCAGGGTGGCCTTGAGCTCACAGTTCTCCAGCCTCAGACTGCAAAGTGGCTTGCCCAGCCACAATGAACAGATTTCAGAGACTGGATTCACTTCCTTGTGTAGGTGAGATCTTCAGAACTCATGCCTATAAGTTGGAGAAAACAATCTAATCAGTTTAACAAGAATGAGACATGTTGAAACAATTTAACCCACTAACATTTACGGCATATTAAGGTGAAGTTCTTACATTAATGATAGGCAACAATTTCAATTTTGATTTTCCCCAAATGGTCAAAAATGGTATCTTATTTTCTATTTTCCTCAATAACTATTCAAATTGATGATATTTTCAATATAAAACTAAGTTTGAAAAGCAGTCATCTACTATTAATTTCCAAATGTAACAAGAGATCACCCATATCATTGCCTGCTAAAAGAATTTTATTGAAGTTAAGACAGCATTTAATCAATATTTTAAATATTCCTTTCAAAGGAAATATATATTTTCCATTTTAGGTTATAAACCTTAAAATGTTTCTAATAATCATAATAATCCAATAAAATTATGTTTTGAAATAATCAGTATCCTTTCTTGTTAAATTTCTGTTGTCACCAGTAGGGCTCAGCTTTCCTTGTTGCTTTACACAACAGAGAATTGATGATAAATAAATTATTATAGAAAGTTTCATAAGCATTAAGTATTGATGGTAGAAGATACTTCACAAAAATGAAATTAACCCTCATGCCACTTTTATTAATTTTATCTTGACTGCTCTTAAGATTTTTCTATGCCAATAAATGTTGTCACTTCTTCCTTTAGTAGTTGTTATAAATGATAGATATTAATTTATACTTTATTTTTAGTTAATTTTATTATTTAATTTTTAAAAAAGTTTAATGAAAGCTCAGAGGTTTCGTTTTCCATATAGTTTTGCTAAAAGGTCCAAAACTGAATGAAAATGGTACAAGACAGAAAAAGAGGAGGGGAGGATGAATCCTGTAAAGAAAAAAAGAAGCTATTAATAGAATCTGTCCTGAGAAAATATAGACCTCAGACCAACAAGACAAAGACTTCAATTCAAATCAGCTATTACAGCTAATGTCAAAGAAATAAAGACAGTTCTAAATACTTAAAGGAAAGTATGAGAATTTCTCATAAAATAAAAAACATTAATAAGGAAATGTAAATTATAAAAATTCTGAAATTGAAATGTTCACTGCAGGGACTTAACAGTAGGTTAAAATTGCAGAAGGAATAATTTAGAAAGTGGAGGCTCATCCAACTGGGATTATTCGGTCTATGAAGAGAAAAACAAAAAAAAATCAATGAAGAAAAGGCACTGATAAATACAAGACAGAACTCCCACAAGGGGGAGGGGGGAACGGCAGCAGGTATTTGATGCAGTAAAAGACCATTCTAAAGTTGATGAAAAACATTAACTTCCACATTCGAGAAGTTCAATAATTCCAAACAGAATAAACTCAAAAGAGATTCATACCTAGACTTTTCATAGCTAAACTCAAGCCAAAGACAAGCAAAAATCAAAGAAAAAGAAAAAATGGCTTGCCCAGAGAAACCTCAGAGGAGTTAGAAGAATTCACAGAAATCACGGAGACCAGAAGGAAACGGCGTGGCACACTGCAGCTGCTCAAGGAGAACCCCTCGGTGCCAGGGCTGCCCTCCAGTGCAGAACACCCGCCTGGCCTGCACCAGGGCGCTGGGTCAGTCCCCAGCAACATGGAAACAGAACAAAACGACAACAACAAACAGCAACAAATTCTATACGCAGCATAAATATCTCTCAAAAGTGAAAAAAATTGAGACATTCTTAGAAAAAAAAAAAAACGAGAAAACTTGTCACTATCAGACTTCCCTAAAAGAAACTACTAAAGGAGTCCCAAATACCAAATGAAATGACATTGCAGAATAAATTGAATCCAACAAAGAAATAAAGAGCACCAGAAAAGTTAACGGTATAGGTAAACATACAAGACAATGTATAAATGTATTTTTGTCATACTACTTTCACTTTATTTTTAGTTTAATACAAACTGCATAGAATAATGATTTCAAAAACTATTGATAAACTATATATAATAGAGATAAAAGTATGATAATATAACAAAGAAATAGAAAGGGAATAGATTATATTCTTGCAACATTTTACAGAACTGTTAAAATTAAGTTATTGAATTCATCTGTTTAAACTGCTTAAGTTAAAATGTTAATTTCCATCCCCAGAGCAATTAGTAGAGAAACAATTTTTTTTTAAAAAAGAGTAAAAGAAATTTTACATGAATTAGAATGCCAACCTAGAAAAGAGCTATGGAACACAAAGGAAGATGGTGATGTAGGAGTAGAGGAACAAAATAAATAAGTAGGAAGCTAGCATCTTACATCTCTCTTGTAGGAAATCACATTACATGTAAACAGACCAAAGACTCTAGTTAAGTCAGACACTGAAGGAATGGTAAAAAACTCATCAAACTCTGTGCTGACTGCAAAACACACGTTAGTTTCAAATACACAAATAAGTTGATTAAAAGTAGATGGATGTAAAAAGATAACACTATGCAAAAAAGTACCCAAAAGAGAACTGAAGTGATGGTAAAAAGACTTTAAGAGTTTCTACTAGAGACAAATTAGGATTTCCAAAACGATAAAAAAGTGAATGGCTCACAAAGACCTAATAACTCATAGTCAGGCACCTAACAATGAAGCCCCAAAATACAGGAAGCAAAATCTGAAGAACTACAGTGAGAAACACACAGCTCAATGACAATAATTGGGATAGCTGAAGACTTCGATGCTCTGCTTTCAATAGGTAGAAGATGGATAAAGAAATAAAAGATGAACAAAATCATAAACTGCAGACATCTATAGAACACTCCACCCAACACCAAAAGACACACTCTTCTTATATATCATGAAGCTTTCTCTTAAGACACACTATGCATGTCCTTAAAGTAAACCTCAGTAAATATAAAAGACTGAACTCATGCCAAGTATGTTCTCTGACCACACAGAATGAAATGAAAAATCAGTGTTAGAAAATCACTTACAAGGAATTTGAAGGTATATATATATATATATATATATATATATATATATATATATATATATATATAGAGAGAGAGAGAGAGAGAGAGAGAGAGAAATTAAGTGATGGAAACTTTAAAAAAAGTGGAAAAAAACATAGCCACAAGAAAAATTAGAGAATATTTGAGAGGAATAAAGAAGAAAATATGTTATACCAAAATTCATGGGATGCAGTTGTATTAGTTTCTGTGGCTGCTATAACACAAAGTACAAATGCAATCAGAATAGAAAATGAATAAAAACCATCTGGATTGGATAGGCATGAAACTATATACTCAATCTCTAAAGAATCCACTAAAACACTCCAAGACTAATAATGAAATCCAGCAAAGTCTTAGGATACAAGATCCATATGCAAAAATCAATTGTTTTTATATGCATTGGCAAAGAATAACCTGAATATGAAATTAAGAAAGCAATCATACTACCAAGAGTGCAAGAAAATAAATAAATAAAACACCTAGGAACAAATTTTATTAAATAAGTACACTAAAAGCTAGTAAACATCTCTGAAAAAAAGTTTAAAAAGGCTTAATAAATAGAAATATATTCCTTGTTCAGAGATTGGCAGAATTATTATTGCTAAAATGATAACACACTCTAAACTGATGTATAAATTCCATGCAATCCATACATACCATAATCTCAGCTGGGATTTTTTTAAAAGAAGAAATTGATTTCATCATCCTAAAATTTATGTAGAAAGGCAAGGGACCTAAAAGAGTCAAAATTTTTTTTAAATGCCTAGAGAATTCATATCTCTTGATTTCAAATCTTTCTCTGTATGTACAGTAATCAAGACAACATAGTACTGACATTTATACACACACACACACACACACACACACACAACACACACTATGAGGATGGCCTTAGGCCTGAGCCTAAGCAACTGCATTTTAAAAACTCCAGTTTGAAACCTGCAGTCTCACCAGGCACACCACAGAGCCCTCCAGTGTGGCCTCAAACAAGTCACTTCCCCTCGCCCTGATAAACAGAGTGGAGCCCCTAGCAGGCTGATAGAGGGAAAGACGAGGAGATCAGGGGGGAGACCACCAGACCAGATGTTTCTGACCCCACGGTAAATGATGTCACTGAGAAATCAGGTGGTAGCTGATAAGGATTGAAAGGGGGGTCAAAACTCCCCAAATTTAGTATAGATAATAGAGCTGATGAACAGGATTCAGCCACCCAAAAACAAGGATGCACTCGAGCAGGAGAGCCTGCTGAGGACCTGACGTCCCATCACTTGTCATCCTTCCTGAGCCTCTGTGTGATCCTCACTGCTCTCAAACTCTACCCCCTCGTCTGGACCCTGGTGAGAGCCCCAGCTTCTCCCTACGACCCTCTCCTCAAGCGGTCGTCCACTCCACAGCAGGAAAGGCCTGCCTTGGTTCCGGACCTGGTCACCCTGGTCTGAGTGAGTGTGCATCTGCTGGACGTAAAGCCTGAGGCTTGAGACTTGTGAACTTGGCCTGCAGAGGGAATGTCTGTCATTAGCCTGTCATGATTAAGTGAGTTTTGCAGTGCTTAGAATTAATCTAGAATTGTTTGCCGTGAAGTGATCATGTCTATGGCAGTGCCCAGCATTAAGGATCGTCGTTTTCTTGATTAAGAACCTATAGAGTGAAACTGTATTGAGTAATTTGAGTGAATAAAGCATTGAAAGGGGCAGAAGCACATAGACATGCTTTATTTCTCCCCTGGACAACATACGTCGAAATTTTGCCCCTTCGCGACACAGACATATATACACACATATACATATAAATGAAATGGTATTAAATATCTAGAAATAAAGTCATTTGCTATTCAATTCATTTTTGACAAAATCAACCAGACAGTTAAAAGGAAAAAAATATAGTTTTCTCAAAAACGATGCTCAAATATCTGGATGTTCATATGTGAAAGAAAGAAGATAGACTTTAGACTGTGTACGTGAATTAAATCAAATTGGACCACAGATCAAAGTTAAAAAGATAAACTGCAAATTCTTAGAAGAAAACATATAAATAAATTATAGGCATAAATTTTTTGGAGTAGGCAGCATTACACTTAGGACATCATCTAATGCATATGCTACAAAAGAAAAACAACAGATAAATTAGATTTATCCCAGATTAAAATTCTTTGTTCATTAAAGGACACATCTAAACACTGAAAAGAAAACTCACAGAATGGGAGAAAATATTTGCAAATCATGTGTCTTACAAGGGACTTGCATCCAGAATATATGAACTCTTATGACTGAAGAAAAACTGAAGTTCTGAGAACAGTCCCTAGTGGCTAACTGGGCCTAAGTTCAAAATGGAGCCTGGCAGGCACTGGACGTTTGGGGATTTGGGGTAATGCACTCGCACTCTTGTGTTCCTGAAAGAGTCACATATTGGACTTTGTGTCATTGCCTGGGCATGTTCCTATTCCAACTGTCAAGATGAACCGCCCCAGGAAAGGCTCCTTTTGCTGTCTGGGCAATGAGCTACAATCTGCAATCAGCCAATCAGGGTCAGCCCTTCCTATAAGCTTGCATCCCTCATTTACATGGTGGACTGCATTGGTAGCCCGGAGGGTGGAGGGGACATTCTTTACATAAGCCACCCCCAACATTTGCTTTTTCAGGGTGTACTTCTGTTTTGTCCTTAATTTGGATTTGGAATGTTCTCAAAGGTCCCCATATTTTGGATTTGGATTTGGAATGTTCTCAAAGGTCCCCATATTGAAAGCTCATCCCCAGTCTGTGGACCTACCGACAGGTACTGGAGCATTTAGAAGGGAGGGCCTAGTAGAAGAAGTCATGTCACTGAGGATGTGCCCTTGAAGGGGACGGTGGGAACCTGGCTGCTGCTGCTCCTCCTCCTCTTCCTTCTTCTCTCCTCCCCTCCCCAACCTTCTATCCTTCCTGGCTGCCATGAGGTGAGCAACTTCCTCCACCATGTGCTTCCACCAAGATGTGTCGCCTCGCTGAAGGCCCCCAAACCTCCTGGCCACCAGAGTGAGCAGGCACGGAAATTTTGGAAGCCATGAACCAAAATAAACCTTTAATCTTTATGAATTGAGTTGTCTCAGTTGTTTGTCATAGTAACAGAAAACCGACTAACATACCCCAGCTGCATTTCCCTGACCCCTATATTCCGTTCTTTGAAATAAAATGTTCCCATTTTTACCTAACATCATCTTTCCTAGTGAATTTCTGTTAACACAATACAACAGTGAAAAGACAACCTACTTTAAAAAAGGACAAATGTTCAAATACTTATAAGTACACACATACAGACAATTCAGTAAACACACCAAGAGTTACACATGAGTTCTATTCATTAGGAAAACTCAAACCAAACCACATGAGATGCCTCCAACCCCCTAAGATAACCAATGTAAAAAAGATGGATAAAAATTCAAGTTGCATGGCTAAGGAGAAATGAGAACTTGGTGCATTGCTGGTAATTATAAAGTTGTATAGTTCTTTGGAAATCTACCTAGTCATTCCTCAAAATGTTAAACATCTGGGCTGGGGATGTGGCTCAAGCGGTAATGTACTCAACTGGCATGCGCGGGGCGCTGGGTTCGAGCCTCAGCACCACATAAAATAAAATAAAGATGTTGTGTCCACCGAAAACTGAAAAATAAATATTTAAAAAATTCTCTCTCTCTCTCTCTCTCTCTCTCTCTCTCAAAAAAAAAAAAATGCGTCCATCATTCCACTCCAGGTGTTTACACTAAAGCACTGAAAACACATGTCCAAGAAAAAAAAAAAAAAAACTACATGCACATCCACAGCAGCATTGTCAATATTAAAAAAGAAAAACAACCAATGAGCATCAATTGAAGAATGGGGGGGAAATGCAATATTTTCATACAGTGGAATGTTAGGCATGAAAAGAATGAAGAGACTTACAAACCACTAGGCAAAGGTGAAAAGCCACACAAAGAAGGACCACGTGTATGACTTCCTCTATAGGCACAGGCAAATCCACAGAAAAAGGAACAGATTAGCATCTGCCAGGACCAAGAAAAAGGGAAATTGCTGGAGTGACCGCTAAGGGGCATGTTTTTGTTTGGGGTGATGATATGCTCTAAACTTACATACCAGTGGGTGTGCAACTCTGAATACACTAAAAGTAGCATGGAGTTTCAGGCTCAAATGGGTGGATTTTTACTGGATGAAGTGGTGCACACCTGAAATCCCAACAATTTGGGAGCTGAGGCAGAAGGATCATAAATTCAAGGCCAGCTTCAGAGACTCTGTCTCCAAATGGGTTGGGGATGTGGTTCAGTGACAGAGCACCTCTGGTTCCATCCCCAGTGCCAAAAAATAATAAAATAAAATAGGGTGGATTTTCGGAATCATCTCTCAAGTGAGCAGGTCCATTTTTAGACACCTGTGCTCAGTCAGGATTCTCTGTGGAGCTGCTGTGTGCTCTGGATGTTGTCTTTTTGCTTTTAGATCAGCTCTTCCCATTTCTTTTCTTTTTTTTTTTTTTTTTAAAGAGAGAGTGGAGAGGAGAGAGAGAGATAGAGAGAGAGAATTTTTTTTTAATATTTATTTTTTTTAGTTCTCGGTGGACACAACATCTTCATCTTTGTTTGTATGTGGTGCTGAGGATCGAACTCGGGCCGCACGCATGCCAGGCGAGCGTGCTACCGCTTGAGCCACATCCCCAGCCCCAGCTCTTCCCATTTCGACCGCTCTGTGCTGCAGGGGGTGGACTTATGTGGACCTTGCCCGGACCCCCTTACTTTTGGGCTTTCAGCTGAGTTCATCAGTGGGCAGCTCTGATGGGGCTGGCAGGAAGGGACTGAGGCCAGAGGATTATTCTCCTGGCTCCTTCCTGCGGGGCCTCTGATTGCCCTGCACAGTCACCAATGACAGTGCTGCCTCTCTTTCTCCAGACACGCATTTCGGGTTTTCTTCCCCCTTTTATAAAATTTTTCCACTCGGGTTTATGGGAAAGCAGTGACATCGCTGACCTCAGGATGTGAATTCACCTTGGTGATATCCTACACCTGCACATACACTTTGGGTAGTGCTTTGACTGAGTCACCCAGCTTCACCTCTCTTGCCAACCCCTATTGATATAGGGTTTGGTATCCACTTTGTCATCAAGCTATAGGCTCTGGTTTTGGTCTCTCTGCTTCTGACACTTTTTGTCTGGCTGTAGGAGACCTCTCAGTTTTGTTTTCAGTGGGGATTTTCAAGATAAAGTCCTGGTTTTCGTTCTACTTGAGGTTGGTACTTATGTCTCAATAATACTCTTGGAACTATGAATATTATACTATCAATCTATCTAACAATATAATCTGGGTCTTGCCGCAGTCTGGCTGGGCACAAAATAACCAGGAGGTCACGAGCCACTTGTAGGTTCAAACAGGAACTACTTTATTGCCAGAACCCAACAGGAACTATCCAGAACTCCACGGAAACTCCGCGAGAACCAACTGGAACTCCACGGGAACTCCACGGGAACTCCTCGAGAACTCAAAGCGAGAACTCAAAAGTAGCGGGCACCCGAGGCAGCAGGAGCAACCTTATTGCTGGACAGCAGAGGTTTATATACACAACTGAATACACAGCTTGTTTCAATTCAGCATCATCCAGTTACAGCAATCAGTCACTAGCTTAATAATTATACACAGCTTAACTTAATTATCGTCATATTAATGGCTCGCTGGTGTTACTTCTCAACCACTCCTTCTGGCAAAATGCCAGGCGCCATCTTGACTTGGTTGTGGCTCTCAACAGGGTCTGCCTTTATTAAAGGTAAGAGTGTTTCTCCTTTCCTATCCCGCTTCTTCTGATTTAGTCAACTTCATCTGGGTTTGTCAAGCCTCTCCTTCATTTAAGATTTCTTCATTTGCCTATTAATTATTCTGCACTGGGTGCCAGGTGTTCAGTACTGGTTAGTAACTCCGGGTGATGGAACAAGAGGAGAACCCTGAGGAACCTTTGGGAACCTGCCCTCCCAAGGCCTTTCAGAGACTGGACCCTGAGTGGTGGGCAGATCTGGTAGGTCATTCAGGTTAAATCAAGCAATTTCTGAAAAATTGAGTTACTGTGTTATGTTATGTTTTGAGGAGCAAAAGGCCTTTTTACCCTAAACTACAACAAGAACTGAATTCTGTGTATTTTATTTTATAATTTACCTATAATTTCATTCCACGTCCACCATTGACTGCTAGCACTTTGGCTTTCTGTTTCCATTACCAACACAGCATCTGATTGGGAACATGCACAGGACTCAGTTAAGATCCTGGTGTCTCTGAAGTATAAGTATTTGCATTGTGTGCCTCAATGTTAATTTTTTGTACAGCAAAATTTTCATGAAGCTATCTTTTTAGTTTTAAACATTTAAATAGGGACTTCATTTATGTTCCTGGTTGGGTCCATTTTCATCTTTTGTGGTATTTCCTGAGATATTCATTTTGAATTGCTGTTCAAATTTTACATTATCATTTATTTTTTATGTAGTTGTCTTATCTCCCCCCAAATTCATTTAAGCTCTTTGAGACTGCAGACCTTTTCATTTATATTTTACATACATCACACACCTAACACTCCAATGCTGGAGACATGGAGATGTTCAATAAATATTTCTTAGTTTGATTTATTGCAGTTCTTATTAGTTCTGTCTGCCCAGTCTGGTGGTATGCTCCCTTCTGTTTGGTATAAAGCAGGCAGCACTTGATACACTTTGAAATGTGGTCCAGAGTTAATAATCTCGGAGAAACCTGATATGCTTTTAACCTTCCCAGATCTCTTGTTAGAAAGCTCAGGAGACTTTTAGCATTGCCTTTTCTTATCTGTTACCTCACTTGGTACACATTCATATCTAAAGCAACATCATCCAGTGGACCAGGGCTCCACAAATCTTTGGATTTGTTTAAAATTGGCATTTAATATACATATTTCTCTTTCTTTTTAAAAGCATTTGGGGAGAGTTCAGCTGGCAGGTCCCCTGAGCAAAATGGTTTTCTCGACACTGCTTCTGTGTTGTCTCACACCCATGCATCTCGGGCCCTGTAACTTGAAAACAGGAAAGGAGGAAGGGAGAGAGACCTTCTGTTCATTACCAGTGGCAATCCACTGGGACTCCGAATACTCGAATATTGTCAATTTGCTAGGAAGCCTGAAGCTATAATAAAGGAAAACATACAGAAATTCTAAAACAGTAAGCCAGTTCCATATACATCATAATAATGTTCAAGTGGACAGAAGCTTACATTATAATCCTCCTTGATAGAGGCTTAATTATATAAATAGTTCTGTGGATCTTGCCCCTATTAAGGATGAATCTTCGCAATTCATATAAAAATCATTGAAGAATATCATCATCTCCATATGTATAAATAAGCACGTGTTTGCCAGCAAATAAAACAAACATCCGAGTGATTGACTGGATTTCTTTCATATTTCTTCCAAAGCCTCGCAAAGACATTAGCAATGCAAGTTACTTACGGTTCTGTGTCTAATAATCTATTAACTAAAAGCCATGTTCATAAAGAAAAGAAGTTAGGATTTTGCCTCAAGTCTTATCCCTAAAGACACTGAACATGGCGACAGTGCTTTGCTCTCTGCCCCAGCTGGAGGCTGTACTAGGAAGATAGTGGGATATAAGCATGGGTGAAGAGGTGCTTCTTCTGTAATTGCTGCACATGTACTTGGGCACAAGTGACATCCTATAGATGCTGTGTTGATAAATGCTATAGAAGTGCACCTGGGCAGCCAGAGATAAGACAGCTGAATGGATATGAATTCCAAATGGTAGCAATCCCTGAGGTCATTTTGCTAGAAGTCCTTTTAAAGGATTGAATGATTAATGGATACAGCAATCCCAGGAACCACAAAAAGTCAATTTTAAAGCCATTTTTTGTTTAGAAAGAATTCTTCATTTTTATGAGCATTAAATTTTGTTATTTTTATGTGTAGTATAGCCCACTGACTTCTAAAATAATTGGAAACGTTAATTGATGGCATCACTAGGATGGGTCACAAGATCTAGTGACAACAGACATTCATGACTGAATATTATTCATATCACGAGGACTCTCTGGCTTGTGGCCATTCTTTCCCCACCTCAGACTGAAATTTTCCAGTGACCTTTACCCAGAGTGACCTAGTGTTTTGCAGCTGTCACTAAAAGAGCCCTAATTTAGTTTGATTACTTAGGGAATTGCAGCAGGTAACTGCGAAATAACAAAAAAATGGATACCATTGATCACAATGAATGTTTTTCCACTGTTTTTCTGAGGCACGATAATAACAGGATGCCTCACTCTCCGGACCAGTGACTGGCAGGGCTTATCAAAGCTGCCTTTCCCTTTCCTCTGACTTTCCCCTTTGTCTCCTCCAGGGATGCAGAAGTGACATCAAACTGTTCAAAATAGCGCTGCTCTCTTATAGATGACCAAAGAGATATTTGCTTTATTTTGAGGAAAAAAAAAGTAATAGTCCTACCCTTTTGTTTTCTGAAACACACACACACACACACACACACACACACACACACACAAACACACACAAGACAAACAGGATATACTTTTTCATCATTGCCACGTTTTATGTCACCCTTTCCTGCTCGTTTGAAACAATGAAGTCAATTTTAAAAAGCAAAGAAAAATAAATATATTTTAAAAAGAAAAGTCACATAACATTTTTCCCTTAGTAAAGTTCCAGTGAGAACACACACATCATGATTGCAGATCTCATGGTCCTAACAAAGGACTGCAGACCTCAATCTCTATTTTAAGAATATAGCAAAAGAAATGGAAATATCTCACACTTATAAAGCAAGTGGATTTCTTTCAACAATGAGTGTTAACAGTTGGCAGTGAGTTCAATTTGCAGCATGTCAAGTCCTCACCTGGCCTCTTCAGAATCTCTTTTAGCTTCTTTGAGGCAGTTAGGTCTAGATTGAGTCACATCAAGATAATTTCCTTATAATTCAGCTGAGCTGATTCCATAATATCCCACTTGAAATCACCCAAACAGGCTGTGTTGTCTGGAAAAACACCTAATCATTTATATGGAGGAAACCCAGAGCCCTACTTCTGTGTGCCCACCCTAGTGACTCACAGCACTCCTTGGCCTCCTTGGTCCCATGCATATGGATTTAATCATGCATCTTTTTCTAGAGCAGTGCTACCCTACATCCATTTTGAAAATGATGCAAACTGTTTATATTCGTTCGCCCTGTCCAATATGTCGGTCTCCAATCAATTATAACTGGCATTTGAAATGCTACTAGGACATTTAACTGAAATATTTGAATTTATATACAATTAATTTCAATTTGAATTTATATACCATCAGCTAGTAATAATCACAGCAGATAATATATCTCCAAAATTCCTCAGAATCTATCTCCCAGCAATCCTTCAATGTATATTTAAGTAACCAACAACATTTTTGATACTCAGATAAAATAAGAAGCATCTTTCCTTATATTGTGATAATAGGAATGTTCAATAGTTTTAGATAATGATAATGAAAAATACAATTTAGGGTATTTTGTCCTGAAATTTCAAAGATCAACTGGAGATTCATCATTTTGTACTCCAATTTTAGTTTTACCAAAACCATATTCAGTGGTATTGTAAAACATTTGCAAGTATAACAATGCTTCAGAGAGTCATATTCATAAGTTCTCAGACACCAGTCAATACACATATTTATCTCTATGCTAACATGACTAAGGAGAGGTACTATACCTTAATGTTATTTATGCAAGAGGATGTGTAACTGAAAGGGTTCAGATGAAGACAGCATTTGATTAAGTTTGGGGAAACTTTGTTTGGGGGTAACATTAAGAATAAGTTTAGACTCATCATACTCATGGAGAATGTGAGAGAGTTTGGAGCTGGAGAACTGGGAGTATTAAATATTAAGGAGATTTACTAAGGAGCCATGCTGTAAATTTCTCCCAACCCAAAGAAGACAAGAGACTTTAAAAAAAATCACCAAATGGCCCCTGTATCTTCTTATCCAGTGTTCTCTGAGCAAGGGAATTTAAGAAGAACATAATCAAGTCATATCAGCAGTATACACAGGGTTGGCAGAGAGGGCAGAGACTGCTGAGGTAAGGAATGTGTGAATACCTCCCTTATGTGTATCTAAGGGTCCACGAAGACCGAGGTATGTCAAGGTTATAGTTGGATTCCAAGGACACTGACCATCCTCAAGGGAGCTAAGTGTGAAACATCAATTGAGTAGGAGTGAGTTGAGAAGGGAACACACAGAGGTCTCCAAAGAATTCACAGATCTCAGGACCACATAGGTTTTAAACATCTACCAAGCCCCATGGGTGCTCACAGCGGCGCAGGGGCATTTTGTGAATTCAAGGGCTGCCGTGCTGTGCTTTCCTCTAACTTTCCTGTTTCCCGGTCTCTAGGGGTCAGGCACTGTGGAAATCAGCGGAGAGGAGAGGCTCTTGAGGCTGAGAAGAAGGAAGATGCCCACCAACTCCAACCTGTGGTGGTCTTTCCCACCCACAGTGAGGAGACCCCTTCACACCAATTCAAATGCACAGTTCAGATTCTTAAAATGGGTGGGATTTTTTCTTTTTTTTTCTGAAGTGGAGTTTTATTTTGTGCCTAAAAGTATCTTGTAGTAAGATTTAGAACCTCTGCACATTTTCATGTAGGGGCAAGAGAAGAACTAGGCTCTTAAATTTAAAACCTAGTAAGAAAATAAAAATAAAATGATTTTAGGATTAGGCTCCAAGTCCTGTTCAATATAATGGTGGGTTGGACAGGATTGTCACTTAGAAGCAAAAGATGAAAGGCAGTTGTGATTATGTAAATAAAATCAAATTTTCTTTCCCTCATATGAATAATAAAATTTCAGGTTTTCAGCCAAAGATATATTTATTATAACTGTTAAAAATTGACATCTATGAGTCATCTTTGAGCCACAAGTCTGAAGTGACATTTTTACTAGGCCACAATTAAATAAATGGATGCTTCAGGTTTTTTACCCAATGCTTCTTTGGGGGAAAATTATAGGAAATAAAATTATCTTTCTCCTTGTCCACATAAGTAAAAGCGTTCTTAGATTAGTGTTAAAACTTTAAACAAAGGAACTGCTTTTCCAAATGAATACCTAACAACATTTGGGAGTACTTTAAAGAGTCAATATTATCTGTTGCAAGAATAAATTAGGAATATCAAAGGTTTAAATAAGTTAGTACTGCAAGTATAATTCCCCATTCCAATGTAATGTCTATAGTATTCTACATGAAAAAAAAAGAAACTGTGTTCTAAATCTACTTTTTAATGTGTTATGTTTAACATTCTGGTATCTTCTCAACAGAAAGTGAGAAAAATGCCCACGTATGTCAGATTGTCTGCCTCAGACAGGAAGTGCATCTCTGGCAAAGGCAAATTGAGTCCTGCACGTGGGGAAAGAATGCAGATCTGTTTAAAAGTAGATCATTTCCCCAGACTCACTGGGCTTTATTGAATGGCCAGTTGAAGAATAACCAGGCTTGAATGGATCTTAAAACTTAGTCTAACTTCTATATTGTACAGATTATTGAGCTTAGCATAGTTCTATCAAATGGAACTAAATTGAATTAAAAAATAAAAATAGACTAAGTGTCTAAATGATATTACTACCTTTACAGTGCTCAGTGCCCAAGCCAGGTCTTATAACTTGGTATCCTGGATAGATTTCCACACACAAAAAAAATGATCTTTGCCATCTGACTCTATTGTCAGGTTTCCTTAGCAACAGTTTTCAAACTTGAGCCTGTCTCTGATATACAGGCCTAACAACTTTTGTACCCATCCTAAATGAACATTCAGACCACTGTCCATTGGAATTAATTTACTATATAGACACAGTCCACTAAAATTTCTGAAAATATAGAAATGAAAGATTCAACTGATGTTTCTCCTAATCTCCTGAAAACTCAGTATTTGAAATGCCTGGAAAACAAACTGCATAATACAGTGAGTTCATTTTTAATCTTTAGTTTCTCATCTTTGTTCTTTTCTGTGAGCTGGGTGAAAGCGGACAGCTGCCCGTCATGTCAGATTAGTTTAAATTACCCAGGTGGTGAAGCATGGGACCCACACACCCTGAGCTGCCACCATCACCTGCTGCCAAAATGTTTTGACCAGCAGCTCCTTTTAGAAGCAGCGTCTTGGACATGAGCTAATGTGTTGGTGAAAGCTTCCTTTACAGCTTGACCCAGCCAGAAAGAAAGCTAGGATGTTGTGCTTTCTCCCTTCTGAAATGCTCCCCTCACCTCACCCACATATAAAACAAAGTGGTGGGAATAATGGATTTTCAAAAACATAAGCAGCCCCATCATTTCTTTTCTTATAGCTATCTCTTATTTCTTACTAGTGAACTTCTTCCCCCCATGACGTTAGCATATTTTGCTTTTAAGGAGAATAACAACTTGAACAACAATATTCTGTTTCTTTTAATTCTAAACTTTTTGAGACTTGGTTATTTCCTATCATGTTTCCTGATTTGTCACCAGAGACAGTTCCAGAGGAAGAAGCCTGGGTTGCCAGAATACTTCATGGCAACCTGTCTTCACAATAAGCACAGATTCCCTTCATAGATGCCACAGCTGTGGATAAACTTTTTGAGGAACATCTATAAACTATTTGGACTTTCTCTCCAGTGGGAAAGAATCTTCTACTCTTAGAATACAGAAAAGAGTAATAGCACGACTTCATATTGATGGACTGGATTGAGACCACTCATTTTGAGCAGGATCTTTATGACCATAAATTCATCAGCATCCAAGAGCTAAAGCTCACTGGGGCCTAATGTCAATACATGCCTTCTTATTTAATTACTGACACTACTTCAACTTTAAGATACTGATTCATCATGTATCTTCCAGTTTTCAGACTTCTTTAACTTTCTAACGATTTTACATATTAAGAGAACCAACTGAATATAAAACATTTTTAGTATACAGGACAAAAGAACATTCTACGCAAAAATATAAGCAATTTTATATACCAGATTGTCTATGGTTCCAGTTTCAAATATGTAGTCCTGTTTTCTATAGTTATAAGTAAATTTTACAAATACCCAAATTACAATCTTTTGCCATGCTTAATGTGTAGTTTTTAAATTTGGGAATTTATGAAATAATAGAATATACTCAAAATACAGATTTACCCCCCCCTTTTACTTTTCAACCCTCCTAGTAAATGGATAGCCAAATTGTCCCATCTTACATGTTAAACAGCTAGGTGTCTTTCAAGCTGGAAAAACCTGTTGTTTTTTTCTATCCGCCAAAGGCAGGGGTGAGGGGTAGGAGAGTTTATGTGCCTACTGTTAATTCAAGAGATTTTCCAACAGCTTATTTTTTCCCAATTCTTATGCCTGGACAGATTCTTCTATTATCTCTCTTTAGGACTGGGTCTATGAGGAGCTGCCTGCAGGCACACTGTTTGCTGTGCTTACCACTCCAGATTTCTCATAGTGATAAAGGAATAATAAAATCCCGGGGAACTGATTTTACAAGAAACTTGTTGAATAATGCTGATGATCATATGGACTAGATTTTAAAAAGTCTTATTATTTCATATTTTCCATAAGTTTTGACCTGTCATTGCATTTTTTTTCAAATATTTTATGATTATAGGGGCCAGGTTTAGTTTAAAAACATACTATAATTACAGAGACCATATTTAATTTTGTACAATAAACACTTGCTAGCTCTTAACATGTGCCACATAACAGGAATTCAGTGTGTAACTAGGATGAAATGCCTGATCCTGCAGAGTTAGTTTAAATGGAAACGCAGAAATACCTCAAGCATTACAACCCAGTGGTGCTGAGCAATGGAGGGACAGAGTTATGCAACTAATGTAGCCAATGAAGGGAATTTTTGCAAAAGAGGAAAGAAAGAATCTCACAATATGAAGGTGAGTTACTATAAGGAAAACAAATCAAAGGAAATATTTCATACTCTCAGAATATCAAGATACAAGGCAAAGGGACACCAAACCTCCCTAAGTAAAGAAACCCATGGCTTTTGGGTTTTTCCCAAATATAAAATGAGCCTGGGAGGAGCAGATGATGGAGGCCAGCACAACTGTGGTGGCCACTGTGTGCCAAGCTGCCCTGCAAGCAGGGGAAGGTGAGGCTGGCTTCACATTCAGAGCAGCCACGTGTTGAGAAGTGTTGGCTTCAGGTACAAAGAGAAAAATGGAGTCAGGGAAGCCAGCCGGCAGGATGGCTTAGAGAATCAGAGGGGGGCGATGACATCCCGAGTGAGGGAGGAAGTGGAAAAGAGAGAGATGATGGTGATAACCACTAGAAGGAGGACTCAGAAAGAGTTCCTTGGATTTGGGTGATGAGGGAGAGAAGATTGGTGATGACTTAAGTGCAATGGAAAATCAAGAGTGGTGACGCTAGGAGCAATGGGATAGACAGGGAGGGAATAAAAATCTCAATTCTGAAAATGGAGATTGTCATTTGCATTTAAAATTCTGAAGCTTAAGACATAATAAGGGACTAAAGATAACAAAGGGGTAGGTCATTGGTGAATGGGTAGCAATTAAATGCATGAGATTAGATGGGATCCTGAGGATTCATTTATAGAGTAAGAAGATTGGAGACAGCCTGGGGGATAATCAGGGATATGTTCAGAGGTGGGGAAATCAGTGGAATCAGCACGAAAGAGTGACCCTATGGACAAGCAGGTTCTGAAAAGTAGATGGTGTCACGTAACCATGCTTAATGTTGTGTTGCCGATAGCCTTGACATCTTGGCTTAGGTGAAATAATGAGGTTTGAGGTATTACCTAGAAAGCTGGCCAAGTCATGTTGTGAAACATCAACACAGTCACCATTAATTACAGGAAACATATTTAATGGCTCATTTTAATCTTTTCAACAATGAAGAATTAAATGTCACAAAGTTTACACACACACACACACACACACACAAGGCCAGGGAAATAAGTCAGTTTCTTAAGGTCTCAAAGATGATAAACAAAATTTTTGAATTTTGGTCTTCGAAACTACAAGATCCAAGTATTTAACCAATAGTGTTTTGCTTCCTTCCCTAAGTCATTCCAAATCAGTTTTCCTTTGCACACAACTAGGTTTGAATATTATGCCAGTCAGCTACGGAACCATCCACTAAGTTCCTACCATGGGGTTCAGAAAATGCTGGGGGTGGAGGGGATGCTGTGACCTGTGGCACTGCATCATAAGCCGCTTCCTTCCTCTGACTTGCCCTTGACTTTCTGTACTTGGTAAACAGAGAACAGAGAAGAAGTACTATCACCCCTGAGAAGATTCCATGTGGCACAGAGAGGCGCTTCAAAGGAGGAAGTTAGAGTAATGCGAACTAAAGCCGGGCTGTGAGAACTGAGAGCTGTGAGCCCTATGGGAAAATTCCAAGGCCTGGGCAAAAGTCTCCAAGTCCTGATTTGGAGAAACTTTACATATAAGTGAGACATGTGGATGCATTCCAGAGTGAGAAGAAGGGAGAGGGAGAGGTATGATTCTTTGTAGATATATATGAATATTTTAGAATGTGCATTTCTGAACTGAGTCTCGGCTGTCTTCATTAGTTATTCAAAGAGGTCCAAGAAAGAAAATTTTAAGAATCACTTTTATTTTTTTCAAATTATAGTAAAATTTTAAACATACACAAAAGTAGAGGGAACAGTAGAAGAAATCCCCAAGCATCAGCATTTTGCTGACTTTACTTCTGCTCTTCACTACCTATTGCTTTTGTATTTTGTATTATAAAGATCAGAGGTGTATGTAGTCTGCACTGATTCTTGAACCTATGTCTTCCACTTTGTATTATTGCTGGATCTTCTGAAGGTGCCATGGTCCTCATAATGTCCCTCTGTTCAACAATCCTAAAACATATACTAATTGTTACTCAAGACTTCTTCTCAAAGTACCCTTCCAAATTATTTTTTCGTCTTTCCCTCATCTTTGACAACAGAATATAATCGAAGCTTATCCTCCAAACAACCTGACCACTGCTCAAAGAGGTCTGAAATGTTTGTTTAGGGCTAAGATTATCCATGACTCTATAGAATATCTTAATTCTGTATTCACCTTGCTAAATTCAACCGCCTTGTACAGTTAGGGCTGAAATTCCATTGTGCCTCTCCAGAGTATCTCGGAGGGCCATGAGGCATCTGACCACCACGAGCTCTCAGACACGCACATGTTTAAGGTGCATTCGGCATTCCGACAGTACAACTGTACAAGATGATTTCTGCATTTTAGATTAGGCTTTAAATAAATCCCAAGTATTTCTTCCAGCTAGTCAGAGAACAGCTGACTTTCACATTCTGATTTCTAGCCTGCTATACACAGGCTAACTCTGGTAGACACTCGTCAACGCCACACCATGGGTGTTAGTTTGTCCCCTGGCTTGCTGGCGTGAAGAGCCTGAATAATGTGCACAGGTTTACTCGACCACTCTGCTGGCCCTGCACCCCAGCCCTGAGGAGCAGGAAAGGAAGGTTATCCAAGGCAGAAACAATCCTGGAGGTTGGTTTTCATAGATTTTCTTAGTCTAATTGCCTTAAGAACACAACAAAACAGGCACTATTTATTTTATCATAATTTTCTTAATTATTGGATTTTTGAGAGAAAGAGAGAGAGAGAGAGAGAGAGAGAGAGAGAGAGAGAGAGAGAGAGAGAGAGAGAGAATTTTTTTAATATTTATTTTTTAGTTTTCGGTGGACACAACATCTTTATTTTATGTGGTGCTGAGGATCGAACCCAGCGCCCCGCGCATGCCAGACAAGCGTGCTACAGCTTGAGCCACATCCCCAGCCCCAATTACTGGAATTTTTGACATGGGAAAACTGACACTCAAGATGCAGACCCTGAACACACTCTGACTAAAAATCGTCTCCCTTGTTTCCCTGTAGTACACCCATCTCCAAAGAATTCATGAGGCCAACTTGCATTTCATCTAGGCTTAATCCAGGTGGCCTGTGCCTCCCAGACCAAGAGCAATGATGGAGTCAACCAAACAGTCAATGTTTTTCATTAGTAATGTATCTGACCAGATGATAGTAATCAAATAATCAGCCCTGAAGCCTGCTTTACTGATGACTAAGTCACTAAAGGATCCCATCCTCTCAATCCTGACCAAAGCATTCTCCTCTCAGTCTCTCTCTCTCTCTCTCTCTCTCTCTCTCTCTCTCTCTCTCTCTCTCTCTCTCTAATAGATTTCTCAGTGACTTATGACTAATTATAAACTTTATTGAAGAGTCTGAGAACTTTATTTGCTTGGTCAAATAAAAAATAACAAAAAAGGGCCTATCTCAATTTATTTCTAGACAAAAATATACTCAGGATATTATGTGTCTGTCTAGTACAAAAATAATAGACAGGAATCAGAACCTCCTACTTCTCTTGGTATAAACTCAATAACAGGCCCTTTAGCCATTTTTGTGCAACAAATTGTTCATGGGGTTGAGTAGTTTACATATAAATTTGCTGAGTGTAGTCCAGTTACAAATGAATATTGCAAAGTACTTTTTGACAACTTATTAAAAATGTAAGTATGATTCCAAACCCTCAGGCTACTTGATTTTTAAAGTTAAATTTTCTTCTGAAATAGCAATGCATGATGCCTGTCAAAAATCCAGAGCCATAATAGCTTTAGGCTACATTCCAAAAATAAAACTGCAGGCCCTATCAGTCAGCAAAGTGCCACCGCCTTGTCATACACGGCCTCCTTTAGTGGTCCCTAATTCCTACAGTTGAAACCTGCCCACAACTGTGCTACAAAAAAACTGGACCATGTGATAATATGAAACAAATTATGCCTTGTCTATCAAGGTGATGAGCAGGAGTGAACAAACTATTTTGAAGACCCACTGGGTGAGAAAATGACTTACCTTTTCCAAATGAACAATGAAGGCTTATTCAAAATACCTCAACGTGAAGTGCTTCCTTGTTTGGCTCCCTCCTTTTTGAAGAAGGGGCAGATACAGGAAGGAAACCTAGAGTTCGTGAAACACCTGCTCTATGCCAGACACTACACACATTTTCTTGCTTTGTTACAGTGATGGATTCTGTCCAACAAGTAGGGATTCTTTCTTTGTTTGGCAAACTACTTGAGCTACTGGAGGGGAGGAGAAATTAAAAGAGTAAAAACAAAAAATTCTCTACTTGGAAATTGCCTTTTCTATCTTAAAAATATATATATATACTTTTTAATTCTAGATCTATGTCCCTCAGTCTGGGGTAGCACCACCCACATTGGGAATGTTTGCAAATGTACATGTACATGTATGGTTCAGAGCTGGAGTGGGGATGATCTGGACTTTCCCAATAATTGGGGGGAAAGTACCCTTCTGGTGTTTAGTGAGTAGGAGCTCAGGGTGTTGACTTTGGTGCAATGAGACAGACACTCGAGTTCAACCATGTCAATGTCACCTCCACCTCACCCAGCCATTTTCTGATCCCCACTATTCTCTGGGAATTTATTTTACGTAAATATGATAAGAAAGGTCATCATTGTTATTATTCTCATTAATGTTGAGAGTATGTGAAAATGAGAATAATATTTAGTTTCGATATATATAATGATAATTAGTGGTAATTTAATGCGAGTATGTAAAGAAGAACAGAACAGATTTATGGCATTTTCATCCTTCACAAATTAAATATAGCCAAGTATCTATTATAATTAACCTTACTGTGACTATTGTTACTACTTCTATATGCTGGAAATAGAATGTTCCTCCTTAAAAAGAATATCTTTTTCCTAAAAGACATCTCTCATGGCTTGGTTCAGCAACCCTTCCATGAGGCTTGTCTTGTTTATTTGCAGCACAGTCTGCAAATCACTATCTTTATTTCTCTTACAATATTATGCAAAAATAGTCTTTTCACATGATATTCAGAAATGGTTCATAATAGCTTAGTTATTCCTAAAATAATGTTCCCACCAACCTTAAAAAAAGTAGAGTTTGATTCTGCCCATTGGAACAAGATCCCTTCCACCATTCTTCAATGTTGTGGACCTTGAAATGGAAACTGAAAACAGTGATGGTGTGAACATAAGGAAAAAGAGTCGTGTGAGACCAACTAGAACTTGCTAATTGCTGGCCTGACCTCTTTTCTGTCTCAAGCACCCTCTCCTGGTGGTACAAATCACCAGTACCTTCATGGGCTGCCCCTACCCCCAAGACCAACCAAGGGAAAGACATTTTCTCTTTGGTTCTCCTTTCTTCTCATTTGTCCTTACCTTTTTCACTCAAGCAAACTTGGTTGTATAAGCAGTATTTTACAGCACTCCATGAAGACCTCCAGGGCTAGGCTATTCCAAGTCCCAGGGCATCTTCAGCAATGGACAACCAACAGTCTAACCTCTGTTTCAATGAAGATTGTCCTTCGGGCTTTCCTCTCAACTTCCATGTTCACCATTTTTCTTTATGACTCCTTCTCAAGGTATCTTTAGACAGCAAGTAACAAATTCAGAACTGTTCTTTTTCTCAATATTCCCTATCTTTATGAAAATATGAAGAAATGGGGTCCCGAAAACAAGCTCTAAGCACTCCAGAAGCACCAACGGTCTACAGCCCTGTACTGAACTCTCCTGTGTCTCAGAGGGGTTCAGAGAACCAGAAATTGCATGAAATCCTGGGGACTAGTGAGGTGTCACTGGCCAGGACAGTACGCCAGTCACAGCCCCAGCACAAGCAAACTCTGTGTGGAATGGCAGTTTCTCACTTGATGTGCTAGTGGCCTCGCTGACAGCCTCCCACGTGGACTCCCTAGTTATCCCTTCAAGTATAATCACATGCACGGATGAGGACCAGGGACAATCTGGTGACCCTGAGCCTTCCAGAAAGTGGCAAGAATTTTAAATTTGTCATTTGTGGTTGTGAATTTTTATATTATCAGTTTCAATTATGTGACCAGGTCTAGTGAGGGCAAGGGAACTACCTGCACAGTATTAGGTCAGCCCCTCCTTGAAGGTTGGAGACGCCCCTCTGAAGAGAGAGCCATCAGAAAGAGACATCTGCAAGTTCTTCAGTGCTTACCCATGGTCAGAGTGCTCACATTGTCTGTGGATCACATATGTGGACAAGAGTTTTCAATACACTCATTTTTATTCAACTTCAAAGAAACTGTTTTCTATAGCAACGTTTTATAAAATCAGTATTCTTATGAGATGTGAAGGACATTTATTTTCTGAAATTTGGGTTTTTCTTGATCAGTTTACTTAGAAAAAAAGGTCATTCTTATGATGTTGCTAATAAAGCCAATAATGTATTTATCTAAAATGAATCATGCATTTTGTTTGTTTTCTGTTCCTTACATCACAATTTCAGAGGCTCATTCTTAGGGAAAAAAGTGTGGCCCAAAGCCAAGCACTGTCACGGCTGCCAATGTGTGTCTAGCTCTGAACAGTGAGCCAAGCAGGAGACCTAGACGGGGTACAAGGGCTGGGATCTGGTGCCTCATGCCAAATGTCCTGGTGTGACAGTGCCTTTTCAAGTGCCATGTGGGATAATGAGTGCCACAGTCTGGCTGGGCACAAAATCACGAGCCACTCAAGTAGAAACAAACTTTATTTCCAAAACTCCCGGGAACCACACACAGGGCATTTTCCGGGACACACCACACCAAGAGGAAATCCCTCCTCTGGAATTCCCTCCTACCGCACTTACCCAACCAATGGGAACTCTCTCTGGGAGTCCCTTGAGAGCTCCAAAGTAGCAGGCCCAGGCGGACAACAGGGGTCTAATATCCAATTGAAGGCACATCTTAACATAACAATTATCATCTCAATGGCTGCCATTTGCGTCATTCCTACTCAGCTATGGCTCTTAGCAAATGAGAGCAATAATAATAAATAACATTTTCGAACATTTACTATCTAAGTGTCTTGTATTTCAACCATCTCCTGCAGTTTAAAAGCAAGAATGTCATGTATTCTTCTGACCAAATTATAGAAGCAAAGGCCCCACACATTTAGTACTTTGAGTACTTGTTTTGTGTGTTATTGCTCCATGTTAGTTTCTTACTGCTCCTGTAACCAAGAGCCACAAACTGAAATGTACTGTCTGCGAGTGCTGGCAGTTAGAAGTCTGAAGTCAAGGTGTCAGCAGGACCATCTTCCTTCTGATCCCTGTAGGGAAATGCTCCCTTGCCTTTTCTGGATTCTGGTGACTTGTGGGCAGCTTCTGGTGCTCTTTAGCTTGCACACGCATAAACTCCCATCTCTGCCTTCATCACACATAAGGTTCTCCCTGCATGCCTTCCCACTGTCTTCCTATGTGTCTGTCCACCTTTCCTCTCTTTATATGGAGAATATAATCTAGTCACCGTATATCAGGGCCATCCACAGTGACCTCATCTTAACTTGTTTAAATTTGCAAAGATCCTATTACCAAATAAGAACACATTCTTGTACTTGCAGTTACAACTTCAATTAACCTTTTAGGGGGAATGAATTTCTACCCAAAGCACTTGATATTATGATAAAAGGAAGAGATATACCAATGAATTAGACAGGATTCCTGCCATCTAGGCATCACGGTGCGACTGGAAAGCTGTGGAAATGAACAATCACAACATAGAGTGGCAAATACTTTGGTAAAGTGAAGTTCAGGATACTAAGGGGGCTACAGAAGATTTTAAAAGAATGACAAGTTGAAGAACACTTAAAAAATAAAGTCGATTTTTCAAATCATTGAAAGAATATGCAAGAGAGAAAAAAATGAAAATTACAAAACATGCTACATTTTGCAAAGAGTTGAGTATGGCTGGAGGTGAGAGAGTTTATGTGATACGGGGAAAGGGAAAGCATGAGAAATAAAGCTGATCTAATGGGGTCAGAAGCATCAAGGGCCTTGTGCATCCTCAAGACGATCTTGGATAGCTCCTGAGGACCTCCGAGAGTTTCTGGGAGATCTTTAAGCTAATGCTGACCTCCTAAGATCTGTGTTAAGAAGTAAGAGGTGATCAGAAGACAGAGCAGCACTTTAACACCAAGATGTGATAGCTAGCAAGAAAACAGTAGAAAGCATGACCACCGCTTTGTGCTTTTGAAACTTGTCAGAAGCCTGGATCATTCTTCAATATGCAAACTGAAGCCAAAAGATCCATTTGGGGAATAAAGGATAATAAGTTCAGCATGGGACATTTTGAAAACATCAGATCTGCATTGTCTGAGAAATCAACAAGTCGTTTTGGAAAAGCAGCAGTTGTCTTTGCAACCCTGGAGTATGGCTCAGAACTAGATTTGGAAGTCATGTAGGCATGGAGATAGGGAGGTCAACCGGGGCAGGCAGCATAGTGGCAAGAGAGGCGGACTTCACAAAGATCTTAACCCAGCTACTTGACATCAGCATAATGTTGTAGAGACTGAGAATCAATATACTAGCACACAGAGAAAATGACCAGAGTCACCTCTCCAAGACCTCCTTCTGCCCCACTCCCACAGTCCATTCTGTGTCAAGGGGATCTCTGACACAACTATAAGCTACTTTTACCACATTACAGTACTGGAAGCTCTTGGTTGTGTAAAGTCAGACAATACTAACATGGCCAGAGACAGAAAAGAAAATTCAGGAAGAAGTGACAAACCAGAAGACAGTGAAGAAATTTTAAAAATGGAGATATAACTGACACAACTGACTTCTCAGAAAGTTCAAGGTCATGACTTAAAAATGCCCCTTGCATGTAGCAGCTTGAATCTTTGATGATCTTGGCAAGATCTGACTCTGTAGGATGATGGATGCAGAAACCACCTTCCTTAGATGAGAAATTGAATGAGAGTTAAATTGGAAGTCTCAAGTTCAGAATGTTCTTTCTAGTTATTTTGCCATTGAAGGAAGAAGAGAAATGTGTGATCATAAAAACCAAAATGTCAGAGAAAATTTTTTACTTATAAATGTTTAAGGAAGTTTATATGCTGGAGAAAATAAAGACAGAGGAGAGAGAAAAACTGGTGAGCTCCAGGCAGGCACTGGGTGCAAGGGAAGCTGCAGACCTTGGGTGGAAGAGGAACTCATGCAGAGATGCAAGGACAGGAAGGACAGAAGAGCATGCAGTACATTAGCAGGATTGAGGAGCATGACATCCTCTGTGAAATCGTCTTTGTTGAGGTTAACAAAACTCCTAATTCCAGGGCACTCACAGAGAGTAATGGTTAGTTGAGAAACTGTTGTGGAAACACAGGGACCGAAAGAGGGATGTGTGAAGGTATTTGATGGATAGTGTCAACACACTCAGAAGAGAAAGTCACAAGCTAGGCACAGAGGCTCAGTGAACGTGGAAGAAAGACCTGGAAGTCAGGAGATGATAACAAGGCTGAGGGTGGGCTACAGCAGAGGAAGAGGCTGTCTTATCCTCCATCGAGAGTGGGCCAGCAATTCATTTAGAAGATTAGATGACCCTGACAACGAGTGCTGGACACTGTTTTCTACAGCTCTTGAGGAAAACAGTCACCATTAAAATAAAAAAATTAAAATTAAAATTAAAAAGCCTGCTGGGTAAAACATGCACGAAGAACTCAATGTCATTCCAAGGACTCACTGGGCCTGGTACTCCCTTGCCAACTGTGTCTGAATAAGAGTGGTGTGCAAGGCAGGGGCTGCATCAACAAGCTGTCTGACTTTACACTTCTAGGTGTGCTCAAAGGACTTTGCACTCCAACATCAGGCAGAGCCTCCCTGGGTAACTTGAGGACTTACACTGAGGCAGGGAAGGCTCAGGAGACCTGTGCCCTCTTTCCCCAAGCACAGAAAGGCTTGAGTGAAAACAAAAACATCTACAAGTGGTGTTGCATAGAATTGCTTCCACCAGTGAAACTACCTGGAAAGGCTGAGGCAGAAGGACTGCCGCCACAATGCAGCAAGACCCTGACTCAAGATTAAAAAATAAAAAGGGCTGGGAATGTAGCCCAGTGATATGGCACCCCTGGGTCAACCCCCCACCCCTACCCCCCAAAAAAAAGGCAAGAATGAAAGAACGAATGAACACTGTACAAATAACTATTTGGCACGGTACATCTACAAGTTTTCTCAGCAAGGACTGGACATAAGGTATTCCAAGGTCGTGCTAAGTTCTTTCAAAAACCACTGTTTTTAAACTGTTGTCTGAGGATCAGCAGTCGGCCTCACCTGGGAGCTTAGCAGACTCTTAGCAGACTCTCAACCTGTACCCAGGACCCAGTGCATCGGAACTGCTTTGCAGCAAGATCCCCAGGCTATTCCCAAACACTTTAAGTTTGAGGGGTTCAACTTGAAAGCAACTGCCGAGAGCCACAGCTGCTAGGATTTGTCACTGATATACAGAAATACCTTTGATTTATGGGTGTTGATTTTGTATCTTGCTACTTTGCTGAATTCACTTACTAGTTCCAGAAGTTTTCTGGTGGAATTTTTTGGGTCTTCTAGGTATAGAAACATATCATCTGCGAATACTGCTAATTTGTGTTCTTCCTTACCTATCCGTATCTCTTTAATTTCTTTCGTCTAATTGCTCTGGCTACTGTTTCAAGAACTATGTTAAATAGAAGTGGTGAAAGAGGGCATCCCTGACTTGTGCTAGAAGCTTCAATCTGTTCGTTCCTTTGAATAGATACAAGCACTAGCACACATCAGTTACTTAGCTAACTTTGACTTGAAACAGAGTTCTGAGATCCAGGGAAAGCAAGCTGCCCTCTGGGACAGCTGCCCAGTTGGACGCCTATGTCCAGCAGACTGGGAGGCCTGGCCATTTGGATGAGCCTAGAGGCAGGCAGTGAGATGTATGTTTGTGAATGTGTGTGCATGTGTGTTTGTTGTGTTGTGCATGTGTTGTGTGTGCACGTGTGTGTGTTGTGTGTGTGTGTGCATGAATGTTGCTTCCTCAGAACTGGTGCTGCAGTGGCAATTGGGAGCTCTAGAAAACTCTAGAATAGGTGAAGTTGTTGTTAACTGCGGCTCCAGTTCCTGGTGGAGGGTGTGACCCCCAGGTTCTGGAATCTATCAGGCAAGTAAACTGCTGGGGTCTGTTCCCACAGGATTCCCTCTGTGTGCACTGTATGCCTCCTGTTCAACTTTGGCCTTGGGCACCCAATTCAACAGACTCACTACAAGTTAGAAAAAAAAACTGGATGTCATAGAGGATCTCCAACAATCATACTGGCTCATTCAGAGTGTGCCTGTCTAAGCCTAAGTCTTGACTAGCCTCAGTTGGTTCCAGAGGAAAAGGGATCCCCTAAATTTCTTGGCATTAATAAAAAAAACACCTTCCGTCTTGATATTTTAATGGTCTCTTCCATAAAAAAGAAACACGAAGTCAATGACTCCTATTTTTTTGAATCTCAAGTTTGGTCCTGTGTGAAAATAATGCCTATTCAGAGAGTATGGGATCCAACAGAAACTTCAGTGAATGAATAAGAAACATGTGTCTTTTTCTCTCATTTAAATTAAAGCAAGTGACTCTTTTCCATGAATTAGAAAGTGTGCCTCCCGCTCCATGTAGCTGCATTTTAATCCAGGCAAATTCATACCGATTTTCTCTGTTGATTGTTTTCCTCCTATCTACTTCATTACTGTGCTAAGCTGGGAGGTAGAAAGAGAAAGAGAAAATTCAAGCCTCAGTCTATTGGTTTCCATTATTCAAGGGAGAACTTTGATCAAGAAAGGACAAGTTCAACCCCAAACCCTCACAACATTGATCCAGAGCAATTGTATGAGAAAGTACATATTCAAAATCCCCAGTGATTCACTTGAATCTTATTTTGAGTGTCTTTCTTCCATGAAAGATTTTTTGCTTTAGTTTCCTTTTTGAAGTTACATGCACATTCATGTGTGTGCATCTAAATTTTTGGTTGGTTGAGGTCTGGTAGGCTTCTGAACTACTATTTTGATTCTCATAGTGAACAACAGATTAGTTTCAAGTCAGGGTTTAACTACCACTGTTGCTGGGCACCTGCAATGTGCCAGGCACACACTCACTCACATGAACTCTACCAAACATATATGATAGGTTTCATTTATGTCCACTAAATGATTTTCACAAGGGAGCTGGGAACTAGGACTGAAGAATGCTCTTAGCTGTTTTTACCACATCAAACTTGACAAGGTAAAGGTTTCCATGCTTTCTAAGTCTTTTCAGACCATTTGTTTCTATACATTAAAACATAAGTGACCAGTCTTGAAGAATCGTATTTTTTCCCAACATGTATGGAAATATATCAGATGATTTCAATAACCACAAGGAGGAGATGGACATGTGTGCACGCACTCACACACCCTGCCATGGGTGTGGGCCACTGCTGGTGGTGAGTAAAGAGGGACTTTGAGAGAAGGACATGAACTGCTTTCAAGGGCGATCACTTTGCAACAGGAAGCATTTTACTTGTTCTTCTTCGTTTTCTTCTGCTTTCTCTTAAACAAAGAAGAGATTGTTTATAGCAGCTCAGATATATTTTATAACACATCATTAAAATGATCCAACCCAGGCAGCTCACAAGAGCCAGTTTTTTAGGTAGTGATCAACTTGTGACATGTAGAAGCCAGACAGGTTACTCTGATGATTCAGTCACTTTCATGAGCCTGGTAGGCACATATTTTCCTAAGACAAAATTAATATATATACACTAAGATTCTAAGTTAAAGGGCACATTTCAATATGCTTTTCTTTCTGCATCAGGGAATCTAACATGATCACGGAAACAGACTAAATGGCAGGGATCATTTTAATATGCACTGTAACCTATTTTTCCAACTTGTCATAAGCTTTAATGTTAAGGATTATATACTTTTTTGGAAAAAAAAATGACTGTAAAAGAAAAATGGCTATTCAAAGTGTCATCCTTTAAGTTGCCTCTAAATGTGACTTTTGCTTGCAATAATAGAGAACATGCACTAGAAATTCAGCATTACCTCTTCAACTCAAGCACTTCCCTTCTCGAGTGTTTGGAATAAATTATAAATGTACAGCACCTTGCGTACATCTTTTTTTTTTTCCTCTTCCTGCCAACAGATGGATTCTCCCTTCTGTTCCTAGACACCGGAGATGTCATCAGCTGTCATGAGGAAAGACAGGTTCCTAAATTCAGACCTTGAAGGAGAAAATCGTTTTACTTCACCTTAGTAAGGATTTCATTTGTAAATGTTCCTGCCAATTGCAACATCCTGAAGAAGACCATGAGGGAACACTGAAGCAAAGCGATGTGGCAGGAGGAAATGAGGTGGTGGCAGCGGCTGGAGACGCTGGGACCTGCCATCTGCGCACACATGAATCCTTTCAACATCACGCGTCTCTCACGATTTCATCTTTAGGAAAAGGTCACCGATGTTTATGCCTTCCACCCAGCCTGCTTCCATTGAAAAAGGTGGAGCTCAGTCACAAATCGAGTGGGAATGTCCTCAAATATGACTAAATTAAATTTCCCAGGAGAAAGTGGATGCGGAATCAAAAAGAGAGAGATCAAAGGCGGCCACCAAAGATCAGCTTCAGCTTATTCTGAATTCTGCTCTTAGCAGTCTTTGCTTCTGTATGATTGGCTCCCAAAGAATCTGAGGCAGAGAAAGAAGCCCCAGGACTCCAAGTGAGGGAAGAGCAAAATCTCAGGAATATTTTGCTAGTTCTCTTTTAACACCATATAATCATAGTCACAGTTAGTTTCCTTTTGACTGCTATATCTCATAGAAGTTTTTAATAATTTTTCATAGTCTTTTAAAGATATGCTGCTGATAAATACATGATTCTATGAAGTTATTTTCTTATATACACCAGGAAAGTTTTGGTATTTATTCTTATTAAAATTAGCCTTGTTATGTTGAGCCTGATTACTATACACTGTGATGAATTTGTCTACGAGTTTCACAGTATATACCTAAGTGTAAGTTTACTAAAAGAGGGGCACATAGGAAGAAAATGAAAGAGTTCAGAGTTAGCATCTTTTTATTGTGCTTTGAAAATTAAGGAGGATTTTGATAAATGAACATGGCAGAGAAAGAAGCTGATTGTCCTATCCTGCTGTGAGCCCTGCCCCTGGCTGTTCACCCGCTTCCTTCTCCAGTGCCCTCTGTGTTGGTCAGCTTTTCGTTGCTGTGACCAAAACACTGGATCACAGCAACTTAGAGGAGATGGGCTCCTGATTTCAGAGCTTCAGTTCAGGGTCAGCTGGTTGCACTGCTCTGAATGGAGGAGAGGCAGAGCCTCCTCACAAAGGAGCACAGCAGAAGACAGTGCCTGGGCTTACAACAGCCAGGAGACAGAGGAAGACCAGGGGAAGGGGCTATGGGAAAGGCGAGCCTTCCAGCCAGTCAACAGTGACCACCTCTCGTCACGCCCATCTGCTACAGTTACCACCCTACTAACCCACTTCAACAGAAGGGACCAGTGAGGTTGTAGCTCTCATTATCTAATCATTTTACCTCTGAAATTTTCTGTCTAGTTCACCGGAGTGTGGGGGGAACACCTCATACCCAAACCATAACACCCCCCAAAATCTATCATACATAAAGATCATACTTGTGGGTCAAGGAAAATAAAAACATAGAATGTCAACAGCAGCACAAAGAACCCTGAAAGAGTCATCAACTTGATTTTACTTTATATTATAAGCTGTGGGGAATTTGAGAAATTCAAAACAAAAGAAGTTATTTTTTAACTAAATATCTCATTTATAAATAAAGAAATAAGAGTTAGACCATGGTTTAAAATAGATTCTCAACTGAGGTGATACCCCCCACCCATTCCTAACTCCTACCCAAGTCATTACAAAATGTGAGAGTTCAGGGGAAGGGATTGGTGTCAAGATAAATGGAGGAAGGTATTGACCTTTGATATCAGGAGCAAGGGACAGTAAACACACTGCAAATTTTCAGGCAGAGTTGACAAAGAAGAATTACCCTGCTGCAAATGCCAATATCAACCCCATCACCAAACAAGAGCCATGGTCAAATGATTCTTCTAAATCACTCCATGTGTCCCAGAGCTGAGATTCAAACTCTGCCTTCTTTATCTTGTATTACTGCAGTATAGAATGTGCGACACTCAAGATTTAAAATCCTGCATGCTTGTATTGTAAAGCACTTGGTAAAAATGTGATAGAAACAGATTGATCAGTCATTTTCAGTTTTGCTTTTTATTTCCTGTCTGGCTTCTCTGGCATCTGTTGTGTGCTACTCTACAAAAATTTAGACAATATAAGAATCTGAGTGTTCCAGAAATTGCTGTGTTTGGGCATGAAACTTTTAAAGGATAAAAGTATATGTCATTTCATCAAATAAACAGACATTGAAGGCATATCCATGACTATTATTTTACTATAAATATTTTATGATAACTCTAGTTCTAAACACACTAACCTATGAGATATACATACTATTAACTCTTTAGTTATAAGGAAATTAATAATGAAGTATTTCTATATGTGGATTAGGAGTATATTTTATTTGTTAAATGTCTTATCATCCTTCCTAATAAGATTCTATCTCTATGTAGGATTCTGGAAAAAAATATTCTTTGATTCCAACAACATGAATGATGAGAAAACCCTAGGTTTCTTTTTAGGAGAAAACTTTTAAAATTCTACATATTTCTTTAAAAATTTCATGTAAAATATGACCTAAGTCTATAATTATTTTAAAATACAAAGTTTGAAAATATTCATGTCAATAAGAGAATAGGCTGTAATGCATGTAAACAATTGGCTTCATTTAACAAGGTACATCTAGCTTGTAGGAATGCACATAAAGAATGCTCCAAAGGGGCTGGGGATGTGGCTCAAGCGGTAGCGCGCTCGCCTGGCATGCGTGTGGCCCTCAACACCACATACCAACAAAAAGATGTTGTGTCTGCCGAGAACTAAAAATATATATATATATTAAAAATTCTCTCTCTCTCTCTCCTCTCTCACTCTCTCTTAAAAAAAAAAAAAAGAATGCTCCATATGTTGGGATTTATGGTTTGCTTGAGTTGTGCCAATGATTTGAGGAAGGGATTGTACTTTGCTCTTTCTTTCTCAATTGATTAATTAAGTAGACGGCATTGGCCAAATCTCTCACCTCTCCTGCAAGACATGATAGTGTATAATTCAGAGTGTGGAAAAAACACAATAATTTTCAGGGAAAGAGAAACTATATTTTTAGTTTATTAACAACAGTGTGACTTTGAACATTTTCAGGGATTTGAAATTTATTTTGATCAGGTTGATTATTTTGGAGTTGTACTGGGTTATTCTTGTTTTTATCATGAGTTACCATGTTGCCAACCACATGGCTGAGAGGAACTGTTTCAGGGCCCGTCTTCAGACAGCCCTCTTCTGTCATGTTCAGTGTCCCTTGGTTTGCTCCTAGCATGAACTCAAGACTTCCACAGGGATGTCTTATGCCAGTCATACATTGAAACTATGTCAAACTAGTTAGAAACTCTTACAAACCATCTATATCAATGTTCCATTGGTAAAATTTAATTTTCAAAATGAACCAAACAAAATTAAGAAGGGAGCAAAGAAGAATGCAGCTAAAATTCAAATTCTGCATAAAGAAATTTCTTCTCATTTCAGCTAGAGACAAAGGTCACTTCACCAAACACAGGTCTACAAAACATCCCTCCTCTCATCCTTACTTCCCCATTTAAAATTAATTTTACGTAATTACGTTAGTTCTATAAAAATAGTCTCAGATGCCTTTGTTTTTCTCCTAAGCCATATTACTGCTAAAAATAAACTAACAAAACCACACAAACACAAAAAAGGAAAACTCAAAATATATTTAAAGATGTGATTCAACAAAGACAAAATGATGTGTTGATCTCTTGGAATGATTCTGCTTTAAATGAGAGAGAAACAGTAACAATAACAGGAATGGTGGTAACATGGGGAAAAATTAATCTGATATCTGTGATGTCTCAGGCAGTTGGAGCTTTTCTGTAGGATAAAATAACATCCACTGAATGACATAGAATGGTGTATTTACTGTGAAATGTTGGCCATAGTCTCCCCTCCTCTTCTGTGGAAACCCAGCAGGGCTGTGCAGCTATGACAACCAAATGGGAATTTCTCACTTTTACATTGTAGCTCACTTTATCCCACTAAATTTTATCTTTTTTTCAGGTGACTTCTGATCCTTTCTGTGTGTACAAACATTAAAGACTTTTGCATGGTGCCTTCTTCATGGCTGCTGGTGGAGGGAGATGACCAAGCATGCGAATAACCCCATTTCAAACAGGTATGCTGGCTAGAGCTCAGGAGGAAGAGAAAATATCCTTAATCAGAACCATCAGGAGAGCAGAGCACTGAATCCTGTGGAATAGGACAAGAGTATTTCTTAAAGGCAAGAAGAGAAAGCTATGCACCAGCAACCAGGTTGGGTCAGGGCCTGGGTAAAAGGATCATTCCTGAAGGTGAAAGACAATAGGGAAGAAAACAGACAATGCAAACTCTCCTTGCTTTGTACTTTTTCCTCCCAATGTTCTGGAGTAAAAAGGCTCTTTAGAATAACTGTGAACCTCAGGCATATGAAATTTCAATACTTAATGTATTCTTAAAAAAAAAACCTGCTTATTGAAACTGAATATTAAAATATACTAAATTCATTTTAATATATATCAAAATATCGAACTACAAAAAGTCTCTTAAATGGGACGTTGGATGGCTGTTTTTAACCCCACATCTGGGCGTTCTAAGGGCTCAAACTCACCGCTGCTTTATAAATGGTGGATTAACTCCAGCTGTTTCCTTCCCTAAAACAACACCTGAGAGCAAAGGTGCTTACTACTGAGCATGGAGTGGGCCAGCGAGCACCACCGCGGAGGACCCACAGCCTCGGAGCCGCGGGAACCCCAGAACCTACCAGGAAACCCACCCAAATCTCCAGCAAGGAACTGCAGCGGCTCCTTCCGGAAACAGCCACCGACCTCCTGGTGACCCGGAAGCCCAGAGGAGAGGCAGGAAGAGACTGCTCTGGATATCATCTGCCTAGGACACACCCCCTGTGACCTCACTTCCTACCACTAGGCCCCGCCTCTTAAAGGTCCTTTTACTTCTCAGTCATTAGTGGCCCGGTTGGGACCAAACCTTCAACATATGGGCTTTTGGGGGACGTTTAAGGTCCAAGTCATGAAAATACAACAATGAAAATACAACACTTTATTCTCATTGGAGTCTTTTAAAATAAATATACAGGTGGATTTATTAGATCATTTTTTCTGCCCCCATTGCATATTTTAAGTAGTCAATTTTTGAGGAACTTAGAAATCATCTAATTCTTTTTTTACGTTAATTTACTAGTTTTAGATTCTAGTTTCCACAAGGGAGATCTTTACAGCCTATGTCAAAAGGTCATTTCAACACCATCCCAAATACTGTTTTATGGATTGTCAGCAATGAATCAGGTAACTTATTAAGAAAAGTAAGTTTTGTTATAGATCAGAACTCTTAGAACTTTGATCAAGTTGCAAATAATTTTAAGACAAATAATAACACTGATTATATTGAGTGTAAGAAGGATAAACCAATGGTCAATAAATAAGCTTTTGTGTGTATTGCCCCATTGATCCTTTAATATTGTATGATGATAATGTTATTGGATTATGTATTCATTTCTTCCATTATTGTATGACTATGACTTTAAATAATGCAAATGTATTAATTTGCAATTCTTAGAGTCATAAATCTGCATTAGGTCTCAGGGGCTCAAATCAAGTTGTATGCAGGTGGCCTACTCTTGCCTTCCCCAGCTCTGTGGCTGTCCTTGATCCTTAGCGCCATCTTGAAAAGCAGCATCTGCTCCCATCCTAATGTCTCTTCTGCTATTGAATCTCTCTGCCTTCTGAACTGGTTGCTTCTCTTTTTAATTTACAATACTGTGAGGATTAAATTGGGCCATCCAGATAATCCAGGATAATCTCCCATTTTAAGGTCCTTAATTTAATCACAATCTGGAAGGTCCCCTTTTCTGTGTAAGGTAATGTAGTCACAAACTCTGGGGATCAGGACCTGGATATCTCCGGAGTCATTATTCAATCCACCATGGTCTGCATGAACAATACCAATGTGTCCAAATAGGAGGCTGGGACACAAGTAGGAAATTAGGCTAAGATTGAGATGAAATGCATGTGAGTAGAAAATGTAAGTTCATCAAAGCTCAAGCACTTCCTATTATGTTATCCTGATGACTCAGGCAAGTAATTAAAATGCTTATATGTCATTTTTAGATTTTTTTAATCCAATGCACATTTATACATCAAATATTATTTTTCCCACCATGAACAAACAAAATGCATCTATCTGCTGTTTGAATTTCTGTCAAAATGTGATGTCCTTCCTGAATGCTGTCAACATTTTACAACCAATTTTCTTTTTCACCCTGCATTGACAGCCCAAATGGAAACATCAGAGATAACTGTATGACAGAGATGGGTCATCCGAGTGTGTGGGTAGACATTTTATCACTGGGCTGGGGGTGTGGCTGTGGTAGAATAGATTCTTAGAATGTTGGAGGCCCTGAGTTCAATCCCCAGCACACAGAGATGAACAGGTGGCACACACCCACACATCCACACACAAACACTTTACTAATGATTTTGATAAACATAACCCGTTAGTAATCTTTGACATATAACTATATTCTAGAAGTGGTGACCTGCTCCATCCTCATGTCTCTTCTGTGGTTGAATAGATTGGTGCATTTGCATTGCCTATTGTAATTCAGAAGTATTAGGAATAATAGCCACACAGCGAGTGCCTGTCCTGATAGGCTGATCACCCTGGGGGGTGTTCGCTAAGTGTCCTGAAGGGTAAGGCAGAGTTTATCAGTCTCATTAAGCCAGGTCTCCACGAGGGCATAGGCAAGAGAGTTTAGAATGTGTCCCTATGCAGCTTTCCTGACAATTCTTTTGAGCAAGGATCTTAGCGAGGAAGGGAGATCTCCTGTAAGTCTCAACCTGCACAGGAAATAGTTCTTTTATTATTACATGAGGATGAAAAGACCCTGTCCAGTCAATTCAACAGAGAGACGAAAAACTCACTGGGCCTGAATCCTCCTGTCAGTCATTCTCAGTACAGGCTGAGGGGCAGCGTTAATTTTCTCCTCCTCAATTTAGTGTGGTGAATTGCTATCAATAAGTATGGTGGATATCTTCAGCTTTTCCTAGGAAATAGTCTTGAGGAACAAAGACATTGGATGACGATACAATGAGTTTAATTATTTTGAAGTGCCCTTGTTTTTTGCACTTGGCATTTTTATTGGGACAGGTTGTAAAAAATGGAGCAGAAAAACCAAACTCTTGTTTGGGTGTAATGGAGGGTCAGATGTAGAGAACAAAATTAAGGAATTTGCTCCATCTTTGTTTGCATTTGTCTCTGATTTTGAATAAGATGGGACAGTTAAAGGATCCCAATTCAAGCATTTTATCTTTTTAATGTAAAGTCTACTGGTGCGGGGGTGGTTAACCCACAGAAACATTCCAAATATTCCAGCCAACTCCTTTGTCCTGGGGTGATGGGACAGGAAGGGAGGACTCACCTGAGTCAGGACCACAGACTCAAGGGTGAACTAATAGCCTTGGCATTTTTCTAGTACCTGATTTTGTTTAATGTTCCTACTAAAAGTTACATAAGTCCCTAGGCTAGGACTTTTAAGTGGTCATCTGCTACCAGGTCCCCTAGTGCCTTGCAAGAATTCCATCACTTTTCTTCTCACTTAAATCAATCCTCCTTCTTTCACTCTTGCCTTCTGTTGTGGTTTGTTGATTCCATCTTTCAAATCTGTGAGACAAAAACCCAGAAAGGACATGGTGGTGAGCTACTGGGGTCTTCTGTGACACTGGAAGGCAAAGCCCTCCCTTAAAAGCTCAACATGCTGCTCGCTCCCTAGAAATGGAGAAGCGTCCAGCCGTGCAGCTGTGGCCCTCGGTGCGGACACTGCCACAGGCTCTCTCAGCTATAGAGATCCAAAACTTATACAGACCTCATCCACCAACAGAAGCAGGGAATCAAGTTTCATCTCAAACACTGGTTTCAATACCAGCTTAAAAGCAAAACTTCTCAGTGAAGGAGATTCCAAAGATATCATAAGGTGGGTGACAACCTTATGTTGTCACAGATGCAACCTTGGAACCTCCCTGAATCCTGGCAAAATGTATCATCAGCTGGGATGGAGTAAAGATGCCAATGAGCGGTTTCATTTGCATTTCTGATTTGCTCCACGAAGTAGGGGAGACTTCTGTGGTCAGGCTGGCCTTCAGTGAGGGCTGTGGCATCCACAGGAGATCCAGCAGCACACATTCTTCAGCCTTGCTCTACTTAACAAGAAGTGTGGTCATGGGAGCTCCCGTCTTGTGGGGCAGACCAACAGGGCCTTACCGTATGGACACAAATAAGCTGTAACCATTTAATGCTGCCATATTTTATCTTCAGTTGAGTATGGACACAACCCCCTCACCCCCTGCCCACCCACACACACAGACCACGCATTCACATACACAACCTAATTTTGAAGCCTTTGGGAGTATCAGGAGTCCCCTCACTAGGAAAGAATTCATGCAGCAAGCCAAGACCTTTGGAGTCCTCATCCTGTTCAATACCCCACTATCCACAAACAATCTGCTGTGGAAACACTTGTTTCAAGGTTAGTGAACTATTCTAGAAAACAAAAATGTTCAGGACCAGAACAAATGAATAATGCGCACCTCAGATATTGAGAAGCGGAGCTCCTTCCCTTTTCTTCCTTTGGTAAGGTAGCTGTTGTGCGAGTTCTAGGTGGTTTCCTACCACTCTCCAGCAGCTGTTGCTTTGTGTTGAGTTGCATAATTTAGAGGTTAGAGAGAGGTAACAAATATCAATGTCTTCCAAGGTTCCATATGAAACAGTAGCTAATAGTTTATGCACCAACTGCATAATCCCCAAAGTGTGGTCTTTGACACAGTGAGTACTTTTAAACTCAAGAAGTTTAGAAGGCCTAGAAGCAGCCCCGAAAGCCAGTTTTCCCTCGGCCTCCTCCAGCCCTCTTCTGTCTCGCCCACCCTGCCACTTAAGCAAGACATGGAAACTGGAATTCCTCTTCGCCAAAGCCAGCCCTGAACAGAGAACATGTGACTCGTGCCTCCCCTGCCTTTCTGTGGAAGAGCTACCTTGTTGGACGGAGACCATAGAATCCCCACAGCTGAAAGGGTTCTGCCCCACAGGTGGAAGAAAATAGAGATAGACCAGCCCAGAGAAGTCAGAAGAATCCCAGGGAACGGCCTTGCTGGGTTCCCACTCAGTTATCTTAGGACAATCACGTATGTCCTGGTCCCACCACATTTTGACATCGCTGAAAGTGCTTCATAGGACTTGAGCTATGAAAAATCAGGTGGATTTCTCGGTATCTTTGAGTCTTCATTTTAAAGTCTCCATACCATGTAAAACCATGGTTTAATAAACATGTTATGATTTTTTTTTCTGTTAACCTGTCTCCTGTTTTGGGAGAGTTGACCATGATTCATAGGCTGGAAAAGAAAGGAATCATTCCTTTCAACCCATAAATACTCAGGACTAAGCACTTTAAATTAGAAGACTCAATCTTCCCCAAATCTCAGCAGGTAGATGAGGAGCATGCCTATTTTATAGACTAGAAGACTGAGGAATAAAGGCATTAAGACAATTGCCCACATATGAAATATTGGAATCATTGTCCAATATTCTAACTTCAGTCCTAGAGTGGTGATTTATACCCAGGAGACTTCAAAATAATCAAGCAGTATTGGCATGGGCTTTGACATTGTCTAGATGGAGTTACAAGACAAAGAGCATCGTAGCTGTAAGGTTTCAGCACATTTAGAATACACACAATGAATGGAGTGTGTCAGAGGGGGACACATTTGAAATTGTGCAGACAGAAAGTAGGCAGTTTGCACTACTGATCAGTAAGAGAGCTAACTACATAAGACATGTCGCAGATCTTGATCGCCATCTATAAATATTTTTCCAGGATATATTGCTTTGTAAAAATCTCACGGCACAGATTTTACATCCTTAGCCATCCCTACCTGGAAAAGAAGTAGACCACCAGACTCAAAGGCAGCCAATCCCAAAGCTGCTGAGGAAAGAGGGAGGGGCCCTGTTCACAGAGGAGGAGCTCCTGAAGTGAGTGCCTCTTGAGATGTGGGAGGAGGATATCCCAAGGGAGTGAGTCCTTTAGAAATGGGAACAAAAGTTAAAGGAGCATGGGTAGACAGTGACAGGCTTGGTCAAAGGTGTGAGCTAGCAGAGACCACAAGTTAGCAGAGCAATTAGACAGAAGAAAAATTTAAAGCAAAAGGTAAGAGCTTTTATTTTATTTTATTCAAGACAAGCGAGCAGATGGAGGGTCCTCCACATTGTTGCCACAGCAGGGTCTTCAGAACAAACCCCCAAATCGCTGCTGTGGAGGTCTCTGAAAATACCATGCCTGTAGGGACACCTGTCTCTCTGAAACTCCATTTCAAAATGGCCTTGTCCATAGACCTTCGGTCCATTTATTTGAGTTTTTATTGTTTCCTTGTAAATCAAAAGCGACTGCCTCGGAAAATCAAGGTGCCATCCAGAACCCGCTTCTACTGTCTTCTGTAGGAGCTTCTGGTAGCTATTATTTTCCTGGCTCCTGCGATGCAAGGCTTAGTAACTCACTCTGGGATTCCGTCAGTGACACCGTGGGCATGTCTTAGAGTGATACTGGCATGTGACAGTCTTTGAAGAAATATTCTTTGTTATTTAGTGCTATGAGCTTGCCTGGACTTCAAAGAATGGAAGCTAGCCAAATTAGAATAATGATTAGCTGCAGGAATAATGAAAAAAAAACGTGTCTCAAGAAACAGACCTTAGAAATGGAATTGAAAGAGAATCTATTTATGGAGAAGCTGGAAAAATATTTGGATTGATTTTAATCATTTCCTTGATTCCAACTTCTCCACAGTAAATTAAATAATTAAACAGACTCATTCATCTGTTTCTAAAAAAAAAAAAATACGAAAAGGATATCTTATTTTTCTTACTGTTTCAGATGTCCAAAATACCATTACACTAAATTCTTTGTTCACTTTGATTTTCTTCTTTCAGGAAGCTAAATGGGTATTATTCTCTCTCTCTCTCTCTCTCTCTCTCTCTCTCTATATATATATATATATATATATATATATATATATATATATTTACGTATGGCAGTTGGCTGGTGGTGTGTAGCATTCCTCTAGAGTTACTGTAAACCACATCACCTGAAGTTTTTCTTTCAGACTGTCTTGGCTTTTGGATTAACAGTGATCAAGCTCAGCATATGTAAGGTAGGAGGTTAGGAGGTTTGATTTGAATAGATGGGAGGTCAACATTTATAAAATAGTCTTAAATCAGATATCACGTTCTCCTTTGTAATGGCTAACTTGTGAAATGATATGGCACTGATTTTATTTCTGCGTCATATATATTACTAAGAATGGTTTCTATTGCAATTGACGGAAAACTACACACAAAATGGACGAGGCAGTAAAGGAATGACTGAAAATGTCAAATGTCAAGTGGTGACTCTGGGCAGCTGGACTGAGAATCTGTGGCTCTACCTCTATAATTCTCTTCTTCTGTCTTCCATTGTGTTGGCCTCCATGCAGGTGAGTTTGCTCTATAGCAGCAAAAAGGTTGCAGCCATCAAGCCCTCTCATCTGCTCCCCTGACCCTCTGTTCATGCACTCATTTGCTTGACCTGAGCAAAGGGTTCTCCTTCCCAAAACAACCACACTGAAGTCCTAGGCCTTCATGTGAGTGGAACAACTCAGTTCACGTGCAGATTCCTAAAAGAGTCGCCCAAATGTCATGCATAGAGCAAGTTAGACCTGGATGAGGTACCTGTCCCTGAGCCCATCATTGTGATCCCAGGATGGGTTTAAGCTGAGCCAAAGAAGACTATAGCCTGAGGAATGGGAAATAAGAGAATGGTCCTATCCTAATTATAGGGCTGGTTCCAGATGTGGCTGCTTATATAATGTGCAGAAGCCACCCAAGAAAGTAGTCTGGATTTCCCCTTCCCATCCTAATGTTTTAAAATAGGAGATGAACCACTTTGCCATCCTAAGGCTATTTCTTTCTTTCTTTTTGAACTTTCTTTCTGTTCTTTTTAGTTATACATGACAGTAGAATATAGTTTGATACACACACATGGAGTATAACTTCCCATTCTTACGGCTGTATGTGACATGGAGTTACCTTTTACTCATAAAACAAAAATAATACCAATACTGTTTTAGTCTGCTTTTTTGCCCCGTGGCCAAAAACCCTGACAAGAACAATTAGAAGAGGAAATGTTTACTTAGAGCTCACAGGTTCTGAGGTCTCAGTCCTTAGATGGCTGAGTCCATTCTTCCACGGAAGAGTGGGATGAGGAAAGCGGCTCAGGACGTGGAAATCAGCAGGCACAGTGTGCTCCACTAAACATCTAAACCCCAAGGACCAGCCGGAGGGAGCCACCTCCTCCAGCCACGCCCTGGCTGCCCACAGTTACCAAGCTCATCCTTACGAGGGCACGACTGCACTGATGAGGTTAGGACTTTCCTAACCCCCTCGTTTCACCTCTGCACTTCTTGTATTGTCTCACGCGAGAGCTTTTGAGGGACACAGAATATTTAAATCATAACAAATATCTGTGTCTCAGAAAAAGATGACTACCTGCCAAATCATTTTATAAAGTATTATGAGCTAAAGATCTTTTAGTTTGTTTTAGCTAATGTTGTGTCTATGAACGTTAATTAAGTGATATTTTTTAACTTAAAAGTACAGAAATATATCATTTTAAATGAACTATGAAGGCTTTAAATGTTTCTTATGAGTGAATCAAGCCTTTGTGTAATCACACAATTTTTATCATCAGGATTTTCTGGTACATTTTGTAACAGTGCAGGAATTTAAAATAGCTACCAGTAAGAGACAGGTGATTCTGTAACTGAAAATAGTTGGGAAATATCAAATTAAGCAAGAGTAAATTGGTTTCCTTGCAATAAGAATGTTCTGAATTTTAATATGCTAATATTAAAATATGAATTTTTTAGAGAGTTATTTGGTCATATAAATTTCATCATAAAGTTATCAAAGAGGAATGAAACACTGGAAGTTATTCTCAACTAGGCGTAATTCTCCTCTCCCAGGAGGACATTTGGGAATGTCTGGAGCAGCATTTTTGATTGTTGGAGGTGAGTGGGTGCTTTCTCATTTGGTGGCAGGGTTCTGACTGTCCTGCAGTACAAGCAGAGTCCCCACCACAGATCGCCCCACCCAGGGTGCAGAGAGGGCCTCCATTACGAAAGCCTGCTCAGACTGATTATGTAACTGACTTCAGGGAATCATGTAATTAGAGTTGTGTGGTGGGCGTCAGGTTCCGAGTGCTAAGACTCTGGTGGTCTGGTGTTCCCAAGACACTCCATCAACCCTGCCTTTATTCACTAGGACTGACGTGGGCCAAAGCAAAGCAAGACTGAGTTCTCAACTGTCCCGGGTACACCTGACAGTGCTACTGCAGTGGGTTAAGTTCACCAAAATGGTTGCACACTGTATTCCTACAACCTCCCCCTGGGACCCATGTCTGTATGGAATCGAGCTGTACCTCTTCAGTGGCACAAGGTGCACCTTCCACTTGAGACCCACTTGGTACTTCCCACATGATTTGTGTATTGTCTATCGGGATTCCCCTCCTCACCCTCCTCACCTCCTTGTGCAAAGTGATCAGATAAAACTACCTGCACTTTTACAGAGGACTTGTTAAAGGCTTCGTACATTTTGCTTCTGTTCTGAAAATCTGAGAGAATAGTTTAAACAGGAAGATTTTATTTGTCTTGTTAACTCCTACTCAATGAAATTTTATCAATTGCTCTCTATTGGACCCTAATAGCTGATAATAAATATTATAATTTAATAATAATAATAATAAATATTACTTGAAATATATATTATTTAAGAATATATATTTGAAATTAAAACAAATTTTTCTAAGACTTAATCTGCTAGAGCAGAATAGTAAAAACTTGAGGAGGAAAAATTGAATAAATTCAGGGGAGCAGAACAGCACTGGTCCCTGCTACAAGTTCTTTGTAAGGGGCTGTCACTTCCTGTAAGACAGACGGACACTACAATATCTATCAGTGGAGTTTGTAGCTATTTAACCACTCTGTAACTGGCTGATCTAGGGAGTCCCTTCTTTAATGGCGACATACACACTTAAAGCTTGGAACCTTCATCATAACAACAAAGCCCTGGGGCCATCCTCAGTTTTTGTCCTTCCAAAGTCAAATCATGCTGAGAAATTGTGATAAGAGAAAGATTTTATAGAGGAAGGAGGCAAAGGCCAAAGGACTTGATGAGTGTCACCATCAAGCGTAGCACAGCTCTTTTGATGATCAGTCACAGCTTTTTCTGACAGTACATTGTCTTAATGACGGATTCCTAGCCCACGGGAGTGCTCCACCTGGAAGAATAATTACAAGGAGGCTGCTCATCTCTGCCTCTCTACACCTCCAAGCCTTAAGGTAAGTTCCTGTCAAACAGCGTCATTGGTTGCTCTTGCCTCCTTCTCTTCTCTTCCTCTTCTTCATTTTCTCCCCCATAAGAATTACATGATTAGAAGCCAGCAAGGCCAAGTGAGGTCAAGGGTCCAACTAGGAGGTTGTGAGTTCACAGGGCAGGCCCCAGGACGGCAGCGGAAAGCCCCTGACCTGGTCATTTAGTGAGGCAAAGGTATCTGGCTCAGACGTACACAGGCCGCAGGATGCAGCTTTTACAAGCCAACTTGAAAGGACAAGGGTGACGTTGTGATGTTCTCCTTACCTGGAGTATTGCTTGACTTTTTACATGTCCTGTGGATGGGAAGCTTCAGTCTCTGGACACGAGGAGGGGAAATCCCCATGATGTGTTTTAATTAGCCCAGTTCCCTCATTGTCTGTAAAGATCTGAACATTGTGTGTCTGTGTTTGTGTATGTAACTCTGCCTTTATATCTATCTTCATTCCATAAGATGAGGTTATTATAAAACAGCATGTTGGTTCCATTTCCAATTGATGCTTTAATGTGTTTTTCATTACTATCTGAAGCCTTCTCAGAGAAAATCCTTCCAGTGTTAAGTTTCGGGTCTAATTTTTAGCCTGATGAGGGGTAGTTTAAGTGTGTCGTGTGTTCAGGATCCAGGACGCGCTAGTGTGTATGCTGTGATCACCTTCCTCTGTGACTTCCATTCAAATGACTCAACATTCTGACTGTCCTTGTAGAAATCGGGTCAAATAGTCATCACATTAAGAATCTGGCAATGGTTTGTATGTTGGGCTTCTTTGCTTTTGGGATTTCACAAGCATTTTGGAACGGTGGGGAAGAAGAGTCTTGAACCAGACAGGAGGCCAGCATTACCCAGTTAACAAGTATGGCATTACTATGTGGGGTCACTTGCCTGTAACTATTATAGCAACGAGGTGAGCTAGCCGACTCTGTGACTTACATTTTATAGATAAGGTTACCAAAGCAGCTGAATACCGGTTGCATATTTAGGAAGTGGTGGACCTGGTATGACCTTCTAGCCACAAAGCTGACTGGGGTTTACTTTCCAGTGTTCCTATTTTAATGGTACCCTTTTCACAAATTCCCCCTTCTCTGTTAGCTTTGGTTTCTTGATTTAACCATGGAATTCAGTGCTAACTATTCTAAAGCGTCAATATAAAGATATAATAATCCTTGTATTATCATAAACATAGAGGGCATATTTAATAATTTATTCACTTACCATTCTTTACAATGCCATCCAAATAGAGAAATTCGTACCTAAGACAACTGGAATTTGGTGTAGCGGCCCTTGTTGCTGGCCACACATTAGATTGTCCTGAAGAACTTCCCCAAAGTGCTAATTCTGACGTGGAACAGGGCACATGCAGGGTGCTGGTCGGGTTCTATTACTGTCCCTGGTGGCTCCAGGTGTGTGGTAGTTGTGACGATTTTTTGAGCTGCACATGGATACTAGCTTTATTCTTCTGGATGCAGCTTGTTCAAATGACATGTACATCAGAGAATGTACAATCACCCCTAAGAACATTTGAACCAGCAGGTCTGAGTAGGACCTCAACACCCATTTCACTCAGTTGCCTTTCAGATGTGGTTAATATGCAGCCAGCTTTGACAAGTCTTAGAGTGAATGCAAACCCTGGCGCGTGAGCCAACTCAGGGAGCCAGGCTTTACAGAAGCATCTGCCAGATTCAGACATCTGAGGAGGTGTCCAGCAATAGGTATGAGGCTCAGGTGAATGTCCTTGTTTCATCTAAGAATCATCTCAAAAATAAGAAGTAGAATACACCTTTAGATCTATTCATTTCATCGAAAAGCACTTGATTTTGCTATCCTTCCTTCTTTAATAACCACTTCTATAAATATCTATTTTAATTAACCATCCTGTTTGTGAACATCATTATCCAGTAAAACCTAAGTAGTTTGAAAAGAAAAGGAAATGAATCTGTGAGTTAGGATGCCTAACCTCTTGCCAAGGGCCCACCATTGCAAATTCAGTCAGACAAATGCAATACATGTCTGTGTTGTTTCCTCCCCCAACAGAAATAATCATCTTATTTGTCTCTTACTATTGGGATGCTGGTTTGGGGGACAATTCTATTATAATTTGCATCTCTCTCTCTTTATGCTAATACACATATTCATGTTCTATGTAAGTTAGAAAAATGTTTTATAAAAATAAAAACTGCCAGCATGCTGGCTCACACCTGCAATCTCAGCAATATAGGAGGCTGAGGTAGGAGGATCACAAGTTTGAGACCAGCCACAGCAATTTAGTGAGGCCCCAAGCAACTTAGCAAGATCCTGTCTTGAAAAAAAAAAATGCAAACAGACTCACTCTAAAACATTACAACTTAAAATTGATCTTAAAATAAAGTATATGGCAATGCCTTTGTAATATTTTGTCACTGACTTTCTAGACAATCTTTTTAATCAATCTACTTATTTTGATGTTTTTTTTTAAATTGGTAAAAAGACTTTACAAGATGGAATTTCAGGTATTTATTAAATACGTTTAATGAATATCTTGTCTGTTTCATAGACAAGAATGTCCCTCTTCTTTTATTTGAATTCCTTCTCTTCATTTAAGTTTTTGTTCACCCAGGGTCCTAACTAATGAGAAACTAGAGCATTTGCACATCTTCTTAGCCAGAAGGAAACGTGTAGTATTGAAGAAGCAGCGATGTTGGATGATCATGTTTAAACTGAGTTATCAGAAGGGCAAACTTGGTCATGGCCATAATTTTTCAAAAGCATAAATATCAGGTTTGGGGTATGGTGCAAGAAGGCATAAGTCTACCGGTTATATTGGTTGATGAGATAAAATTTAAAAAGGAACAAGGAAAGAAAATAATAGTCTTATGCTCAATCTGTCCACCAGTAATATTGACATCATCTCCGTCTAGTCTCCCGTCAGACGAGCTTTAGACTTCAATAGATGTAATATACTGGCAAAGCTTCTGGGAAATCTTTGAGTAAGAAAAGCTAAAAGGTAAAAGAAGCTGCAAATATTGAAATATAAAGATTATTCAGTATTATGCCAACTGCAGTACGAACGGTTGGGAGTACAAACAGATACACTGAAGCTATCCTACTAATGTAAGATTTATGCTGCCGATAACCATTTGCAATTAAGTATAATATGCAAACACCATGGGATTACACATTCCAGTTGTTAGGGGGGAAAAAGGCATTAGTTTTTGATAGTTCTTACATATAATAGTAGCTGGTGTAGTAGAAAGAAAAATGGAAAAAAAAAAAAAAGAATCCTTTCCCTGGATTAGCAGAGAAAGCTACTGTCCGTGAGAGCCATTATGATTTTTATGCATGTCTCTGGTTTGGCTTCATTCACAGATGGCACAGATATTACTTAAATAAGACTTCAAGAGAGAACTCAGGTTTTTGAAAATGGGGATTGGTCTCCGATGCTGTGGTTGCCGGGGAATGGATTAACAACTGTCGCTGTAAAATCCATTCATTTCTTCTTATCGCCCAGGGACCAGGCATCGGATCACTCTCTGCGGTTTAGACTTTCACAAAAAGGTGGACACATTACAGTGGAGCGCCAGGTTTTATTTCTATGTGATAATATTCTCATCGTGATGTTTGACCTCCTCTATCAAATGCCTTTGTTATCTTAATCAGTTGTCATTGGCACACTCAGGTGATTTTATTGCTGTTTTGTTTTTACACAATATTGGTAATTTGAACCACACGCTTGCCATTTTGCGGTACCAAAATGATCAAAGATTGGCAATTTCACAATTTCATATGGCTCAATCTAGTGTTAATTTCCTTATGGACGAGAGAAAGAGCAGGGAGGATTTTACAGCAAATAGCAAAGATAAAAGGGGGGGGTGCGTGCATGCGCGTGTGCACGTGCAGTTGCTGGGCGCCATCCTGTGCACCACAAACGCAGAGAAGAAGCAGGTTCAGCCCTGGCTTTTGTGAAGGTGATATGTCCACAGAGAAAATGGATAACAGACAAAGTAGTGTGCAAGAGAATTCCAGATAGGTGCTCTGCAAAACAAGTTATTCAGGGAAAGGGGCTCATCAGAGACTTGGATTATAAGTGGAGATGCCAGGGACAGCAATATTAGAGAAAGCAGCCAGGGAAGGTCTCCTTCTGGGTAGGAGAGTCAAACTGAAATCTGAGGGGGTTGGGGGGAAGGAGAGGGAGCAAGAGGAAGGGAGGAAGAGAGGGAGGGGGAGAGAGATGGGGAATATTTTGCCTACAAGTGGAGCAACTGAGGTCTGTGCTAAAAGAATGAGCTAGCAAGGTCAGTAGGCCCAGAGCAGGAGGACGCTGTCCAGTTTAAACAGGAACAAGGAGGGTTGGGGCAAGCAGGGGAAGTGGAGCCTGGTCACTGAGGGGATCTCAAAGTCAAGGGTCAGATTGGGGCAGGTAGCAGCTCAGTCATTTTAGGATTGTATTCCCAGAGTAACGGAAAGTCGCTGGCACGTTTGGAGCAGAGGTGCACAAGGATTTGATGTGCTTTTTTTTAAAGGATGGCTGGCACTTCTAAGTGCATAATTGTCCACCAGGGAAAACGCAGAAGTGGGAAGGCAAGCTACTCAGTGCGGCATCCTCGGGTGGGAGGCAGAGGGCTGTGCGCTTCAGGAGCCTCCGTGGAGGGTGGCTGGTGTGGCCCTGCAGGGGCCAGTACTCAGGGGGTCCACGCTCAAGTCAGCTCGGCTGCTGCCATCTTCAAGTTCTCTGTTTGGAACAGTGGGCCCTTTGCTCTGAGGCACATTTTCTCTAACCAGTCCTAAGAGGATCATGTTTTTTTGTTTTTGTTTTTGTTTTTTTGTCATAGCTGAGAAATGAAAGCTTTGCCCAGATTCACTAAAGTTTTCTCTTGTAGAAGTTTTATAGTTTTAGATTTTAAACATTTATATCCTTGGGACTTTGTCAGATGAAGTCATGGGTAATCTTTTTCAATAAAAGTTAATTTGTGGGGAAAAAAAAAGATCTAGTGAGACTGTAGTAGGGAGAAAATGAAGGACAAAATAACTGAGACGGTCTTTACACAAAGTGTTTATAGGACTTGTGCTACAAAAAGAGGTGAAAATTGGGGCACTGCATGGACAGGCACCTTCTGAGGGCAGCTGGAGGCTGATTGTGTACTGGTAAGCAAAACTGAACACGTTGGCTCGTGCTTCTGTAAATTAAAATGGTACAAATTGAGACAAACCAGAGCAGAGCAAACACAGTGAAACCTCACTCAGTGGGCCGAGAGCTCCGAGCATAGAGAATGGTTACTTAAGATGAAAATAACAGGGTTCCTGGGGCAAGTAAGGATAAACATCTCTGCTTCTGCATTACGGCCAGAAAAATGTTTGGCTTGGAAAAAATGAGAAGAGGTGGGAAAAGAATTTCAATTTGACCTTAAACTCAGCAGCTTGTCTGATTGAATCTTTTTCCATGGATTGAGCAAGCGAGAGGGAAGGCCTGATTGGGTGGGAGTGCCCTTTCCCTGGGCAGGACCTTGGGGGTCTCGCATTTCCCGGGCTCTCTTCAAAACTCCTCTAAGGAGTCTTTTCAGTGTGGCCTCAGTGGTGTTGAGACTTTCCCTGTCATTCTCTCTACCCAGTGTCACAGTGTGGCCTGACCAGAGCCAGGGACTACACTGAGAGGGGCCTCTGGGGGTTCCGGCTGCCTTCCTGAGAAGACAGTCTTCAGGCTTTATAAGGGAACAGAGGGAGCTGGGTTAAAAAGGCAGGAATTCCATGGTAGTCAGAGCTAATTTGTGCAGTTTGGCTTCTAGAACTAGATTTGATTCCATGGAACAAGATTCGGCAGAATCCTGAATCCTCCCTCCACAGGCTCCCATGGGCAATGGAACTCAGGCATTTACTGTTGACCTGCTTAAAGAATTAGGAGGGAAATATTTAGCTTTCAAGATGGTTTCAGTTGTTCTTATTTGCTTATTTATATTGCCATTATGCTAGGAGTTTCTTTCCAGCTAAAAGTTTTGCCACGTATGCCAACATGGACTATGATGAATTAAACCCAAAATAACTATATATATATATTTGTTTTTACAAAATCCCATTAAGCATTGTAGAGCTCATCACAGAAACATTTAATGAACAAAGTCTAAGTGAACAGTATCAAGGTACTCACGTGTCATGATGGTCTTTGTGTGCCTTCCTAAGCCATCAAAGGAATGGCTACACTTCTCATACTACTCTGGATAGTTTTGCATTGACATCTGATTAAAAAAAAATCCTGGTCCTTAAAATTTCCAATTGTCATCTCATTTATGTCAGGAATAGTGAAGATATTAGAAATAAGAACAATACTTATATGACCTTTTAAAGGTTAACAACTTAAAAACTATATTATACTTCATTCATACATGCAATTAATAAGCAGTCAACAATCCTTAATAAATTAATCATACTGCATATATGTAACAGATATGGAGTATTTTGATTCTTGGATAGAGAGCAAATTCACATTTCCTCTTTAGTCTCCTTTATTTTACAGGCTCCGATGGCCCTTGTTAGTGGATACAAAATGGGAACCAATTCAGTTAAGAGCAGAGCACTGATTCACTTAGGCCAGGACAATTATTATCCCAATTCCTCCATATCCAGTTCAGACTCTAATTGCAGCTACTTTTTTAAATGATTATTTTCTATATACCAGCATGTACTCAATACTTTAATGCATTATTTTTTTTATTATTTCCCCAAAATTTGTAATATTCTCATATATGTTTTACATAGGAATCATAGGCTTAGTGAAGAAAAATAACTTTCTAAAGCTCACGCATGAATTGTGTAAAGAAACTATGCTTAGAATCCCAGCATTCTCGAGGACATGTTCTTAACCACTAAGCAACAATTACCTACTCAGTAAGAAATGCTCACATGGGAGCAAGAACACTTCAAATGAGATGACAGAAGGAAAGCACTCTTATAGCCAGAAGGGCCTTCAGCAACCACTGCCATTTCTGACCTACATTTGGGAATTCCATTCCCAGATACTGTGTGGTCAGAGAGCATGTGGAAGACCAAGACCTGCAGCTGCATTTGCGTTTATCTTCAAACTAAATTAGCCCGGATATCTCAGAAACAGTACGTGCCTGCATACTCCTGGAGCTCCTGCGCAAACCTGTACGATCCACAGTTTGGGCTCTCTCCGGTCACACGACTCTGAGCGTCATCACTTTTGGAAGAACAACCAGCCTCATAAGGGATTCCAGATGTTATTGCTGCCACTTTTGAACCCCAGTGGGTAGGAAAAAATGTCAGAACATGGAGCAGACTCCCTTGTGGGACTTCCCAACCCATCGCTTAAATCCAACGCGATATAGCCAAGTCATTCTTACTGACTCATAAGATGAACATGTTTCAAGGGGCAAAGCTTTCCAATGCAATTTTCAAATAATAGTCTTCAACAGGTATGCAGGGAAAAGAAGGGGCATGCTGAACTGATGTCTGTTGGATGCTCACTCTGGACAGACAGCTACAGCACCATGGTCAGGGCCTTTGTGAGTATAATTACCTCTCATCACCTGGTTTCCACTCAGTTTCTTTCCCATTTCTGTCAATGTTGCCTACACTGAGTCATTTTCATGCTAGCTGTAGCTATTATTTGATTTTAAAATTATTTTGTAAAAGCATAGAGTACTGTATGTATATATGACACATTTTTATTTATACTGATTTTTTAAATTTGATGCAGGATAGAGAACATGCAGTGTCCAAACGCTTGTGAAGAAGTTACTCTTTTTGCCGTGGACAGTCGGATCATTTTCAGTTCCCTGGCAGAGGAGGATCTTTGTTATTCAAAACATCAAAGCTTTGCTTTCAGGAAGGCTGATCTTCTCAGTCCTTCCCTCTCTGAGTCAGAATTTCAATTTTTTATTTTTTCATGGAAAGTGATTGTTGAGAAGTCATAAAGAGAAAATGTGCTCCTCTGTCTCCATCTCTCTCTTCCTTAAGCTTCAGGAAAACAAGTCTTGGCAGAAGATGAAATATATTTTTGTTATGAAACATTGCTTTGTGATTCATAGATAAGCATTTGTATTGTCAAATATTTGTAGAATTCACACGACAAGACCAATTTTCCTACTAATTTTTTTTTTTTTTTAGTTTTTCCTTCTCTTTTTTCCTTCCTGAATTCCAAGAGGAGGCTTGACATTAAATTTCCACGTTGGAGAGAAACTATGCTGATGTCTCCCTTCTTATTGGGTTCTGTTCAGTGGCTCGACTACAAACACAAGGTCTGCAGAGAGTGTGAGAGGAGTGAGTTCCTCCGGGTGCTTCCTTTGGGCCCCACCGAGCTGTGAAACCAGGCTTCCACCTCGGTTACGGGGACTGCCACATCTGGAGAGGACCATGTCGGGAAGCAGGCACGGCCCCCACGTGCTGGTGATGGGCATGTCAGAGGAATGCGCACACAAGGCTTTTATTTTAAGGAGGGAGAGTTTCAAGACAGGAGTCTCTCCCTCTGAATCACTCTTCAAAGATATATTTGATAATCTTTCTGGGAAAACATAGAATAGCATTTCAAATTTTCAAAAAGCCTTCTCCATTTAGAGAATCTTGCATTTGCTATCATGCCTTAAAATTATCATATACATTCACATATACACTGATTCCCAAGTATTTAAACAGCTATTTTTCTTCAAACCTGCCTCACCCATGGGTCCTGTCACCAACAGTGCCTGAAGGCTGCTGTTCACCTTGCTCTTCACCCACATGGAGCACGTCCTCTTACACCTTTCCATTATCCTTACAAAGGAATATGAATTATCTGTGCCTAAGCCATCATTTCCCAAAATGCATTCCAACAAAGCATACTTGCATGGGAATTCCATGGGTGTTTTAAAAATTGGGATTCTACAGTCCAAATGCCTATTAATAGACGAATGGATTTAGAAAATGCGGTACCTATACACAATGGAGTTTTACTTATCCTCAAAGAAGAATGAAATCATTGTATTTGCTAGTAAATGGCTGAAACTGGAGAAGAACATGCTAAGTGAAATTAGGCAGACCCAGAAAGCCAAGGGTCACATGTTTTTTTCTCACATGAGAAAGCTAATGCAAAATAAAGGAAAGAAGATGGGGATTGCATATCATGAAACTATAAGGAAGATCAGTGGAGTAAAGAAGGAGCCAGAGAAGGAGGGAGGGGAGAGAGCATAGAGGAGGGAAACCAAATGCATTCAGCTTCATCACATTATGTGCACACATACATACAGCACAGGGAATTTGCACTTTATGTATACGTAGAAAGCACCAATCAAAAATAAATAAATAAGTGAGTGGACAGTGGATCAGTGGAGCAGGAGGAAGGAAGACGGGGGAGGGGAGGAAGAGAAGTGGGGACTGAAATGGAGGGAGTCACATTCCGGGCATTGTCAAAATGAGCCCGATTACTATGGATAACTACAATGCTCTGATAAAATAAATGAATGATAAAAAATAAAATTAAAAAAGTCTCTTTCAAACGTGTATAGAAACACTCCAGGTTGAACAAAATTTAAATATGGAAAAAAACTAAAATTGGACACTTTTCTTGATGTTCTCAGAGCCTGTCATGAGCTTGAGAAATTACAAAGAGTCGCAAAAGGAAATCTCAGAAACATTCTCTTTTTTTCTTCCTTCAGAAAACCTCTGGCAGGGCAGTGGGCTTCCCTCAGCCGGAAGTGGGCTTTCCAGCTCAGCTGAACATTCTGGAACAGACTTTCTGTCTGGGCTCGGGTGGGGCCAAGGGTCAGAGAGTCACCTTCCACGTGGTGGCCTTGGTGCACTGTTTGCTGTTTCATGTGTTTTCCCAGCTTCCAGAGACTATTCCACAATACTTCAGCTGTCCCTCATCAGCCCAGCGACCTGTTGAAATGAGATTAGCAACGTTTACTGCACGATCTGTGAACGCTCACACACACTGCCTGAGGTCTTGGCATAAATGGCTCAGGTTAAGGATAAGTTGTCGCTTCTTGATTTGGGACAGATTCTCAGTCATTTTGAGGGTCTTCTTTGGGATGCCATAGCATCTGTGACAGTAAGGGAAAGGTACCTAACCGAGATGCCTGTAAACCTTGGTGATGTCACCTGACCCAAGCAGCAAAAACAGAGAGGCCTGGTGCATGGTGGTTAGTATCCAGCCACTAATCACCAAAAAGCCAAATGGCATGATAATTACTCTGCAACAGAAACCATCAGATTTCTTCTTAATTTTTTAAATTTTTAAAAAATTGGGTCATTCAAATGTTTATTTTGCTAAAGCCTGCTTAACTCATTTCTTCATTGGAATTTTTCCTGACCACATTTGCTGAATTCACAGGGTGTTTTATTATTAGACAAAGAGCTCAGCACAGAGCAGGCGGTGCCTGCACTAGCCAGGGACCTTGAGCCTATTAGCTTATTATAACTGCTGGTCTGTCCCAGGACCAAGGTGAAGCATGGGCTCTCTGGTAGAAAATGAGAGAGAACATGAGAAACTCAAATACTGACAGCTGAGGGGCAATGACGATTTCACTGAGCTCAGCTGAGAGCTAGTTGATATGAGTGAAAATACCCTCCTTAGATAAAGTGCTAACACTTTGAGGGGCTGTCAGGACCCAGAGTGGGGTGGATCATGATTCTTCATTGATGAGAGGTTATTTCTGGTTCTGGGCATGGTGCTATTTGTTGCTTGACTCTGTTAATAATATGTTACAGGCATGTGATTCCACCCATCTTCATTAAAACTAAAACACCCCAAACCACTCAATGCTCTACCCATGGGGTCTTCGTTCATCTATCCTACTGTCTCTGTCCACCCAAGTGTGTTAACAATGTTAGTGCAAACTCTGGGTTGGTGGGACAAGTACAGTCTTTATATAATATGTTTATGGAGCACACGTTTCCTCCTCTCTACAAGAAATATCTTCTCGTGTCTTTGTACACCCATGTGGGGAGTTTATTTTCAAGTCCTATCAATTAATCATCACTCATGATCCATAGGGTCAGTAGTGTCCACTGGGAATCCGCCCACCTAACATCTGGAAAGAACTACACAGTTAGCAGACCACCTTCATAAAGAATCCACTTTCATTGTTTTTCATCTGTTCTCAAAGGTGACCATGAATAATGAAGGAGGGAAGAAGGAAGAAGCAGGAGGAGGAGGAAGGAGAAAGGAGAAGGAAGAAGAAGAGGAGGAGGAGGAGGAGGAGGAGGTGGAGGAAGAGGAGGAGGAGCAGAAGGAGAAGGAAGAGGAGAAGGAGGAGGGGAAAGCCAGAAATTGGAGGGAAGGAGGAGGAGGAAGGAGAAAGGAGAAGGAAGAAGAAGAGGAAGAGGAGGAGGAGGAGGAGGAGGAGGAGGAGGAAGCCAGAGAAGAGCTCTTGTTTCCGCCTTGTGTTCAGATGACCCTAAGTAGACGATGGGACATCTATTTTGACTTGTGTCTGTCCAGACTTGAAGAACCATGTGCTAAATCAAAGCTGCTCCTGGCCATCCTTGCTCTTCTGTTTTGAAACCATTGTGTAATTCTGGAGAGACTTGTACAGGAGCCCAAAACCTGTTGGCAGGGGCCTGGTGTCTTCAAAATGAAAACAAATGCTTTTCTCTGCTAACCCTGCAGCTGTCTTTCTGGGACTGTTGTTCTATCTCCTTGATTACAGGCTTTAAAAAAGATCCGGGGAAGAGCCTAGCTGGGGAGGATCCTGGAGGGATGCGATTTCTTGAATTCAGACAGTTTATCAGCTCCCTTTGTGTGCATTACTGGGTGCTGAGGTATTTTGCAGGTCCTATAAAACCACAAGCATTTGGCCTGGTGAGTGTGACAGGAGGTGTATTTGAATGGATGGAATAAGATATAGATTATGAACTATATTTAACCTTGGTTTTATTATTTTCCAGTCCCCATAATTAGAACCAGTCTAACAAAGTGTTGCCTAGTCGTTGCCTCTAAGTGGCTTTTCTTAGTTAATAGCTAATAATGATTTGTAATTAGCAAATAATTTGAATGTAAATAGATTCTTCTACACTGCCTACCAATGCTTGAAAACAATTTGTTCTCTTAAATAGCCTAGAAATTACCCAGGCAGTCTTGATGATGCTGTTAATTTGTTTGGTTAAAAAAAAAAATTCTGTATGAGAAGTATAAAGGAAACTTCAGCTCCACCTGAATTCCGTACGTGAATTGTAACATTTTGAACCTTTGGGCTCAAACAGATGAACCAGTTCTGGCGTCAGGCAGCGGTCAATATGGGGGAAATGTGTGTCATGGAAAAGAATTCAAAATATGCCTTAGTAGGTCACTGAATGCCTCAGAAAAATGCTTAAGCCTAGTAACGGGGCCAAAGTCCTTAAAATTTCCCTGGCAGTGCCCTCAAATTGGAAGGTGAAGAAACCCGAGAAAGGGAAATGATTAGGAAATCATGAATCTGGATGGGGAAAATGAAAGGTTTGGACGGGAGCTCCAAAGTGAGCTGGCACAGGAGCGAGGGTGCCCCACACCAGAGGGGCCAGTGGGACCCGGTGACACGTGCCGAGAGGAATCTGAAGGAGACTGAGAAGTGGAAGGTGATCCCCAGGTTTGTACCTGATTCCTTCATTGGTCAAATCCTTGCCCATCATCACAAAGGGGACCTGGAGGGGAAACAAGGCCTCAAAGTTGCCACACCTTTGGGAAAGGAACATTTCCAAGCAATGAAGGGTTCACCTTGTTAATTTCGTAGGCGACATCTGGCACACTACTGACCAACACTGTAACTCCGATATGGCCAGACAGGAGCAGCGGGGGGAGTAATTCTATAAACTGGGCCCCCTGGGCTGACCCCCCAGTACTTTCATTTTAAAAAGCAACTTACCTGCAGCCCTGCCTGGTTGAAGTCCACAGCATATGTTCTATTCCTCAGCAAACTACTTGTTATCTACAGGAGAAATGCAGTCCCCGAAATGCCCACAGGAAGAACACAAGTTACCCTGTGGTGGGGGGGACTAGTGGGACCCTTATGCAGATGAGATCCTGGAATTCAGGGAGTTAAGAAGAATGTTCCCTAATTAAACAATCTGTAAGGATTTATGATTAAGAATCCAGTTACAACTGGTCAGCAAGGGCCAAAGTGACCTAGAGATGCTATGGCAATGGGGACTTGAAAATCTGATGTCACCTTGCTGTCAGTCAAAAGTCAAGAGGTGGACCTGGGCAGGACTCTCTGGAAACTTCCCTAGGACCCTCTTCGTAAAGCTGGAGGGAAGAAGGAGCATGCTATCCATCTCCTGTCTGCGAGGATCCAGTCTCTCCCTTGAGAGTGTCCCCCTTTCCCCTTTCCCAACCCTTCCAATAAGCCCATGCCTTTATTCTGAGCAACATGTCTGAAGTCTTTCTGTCATCACAAGAACCAGGGTGAAGAGGGGGCCTCCGCAGCTGCCTTAGCTTTGTGGGGGACGGATGCCCTGTAACACTTCCACACTGTGAAATGTGCTCCATATGATTTAGAGAAGTGTCTCCTAATGGTCCATGAGTTAAAGACTTGGTCCCCAGCCTGTGACACTATTAGGAAGTGGCAGAACCTCTAAGAGGCGGGCCGTAGGACAGAAAAGTAAGAGCCCTTCCTCTTTTTCTCTGTTTTCCAGCTGTAGATACTTCTATGTCAGCCTACAGAAAGAGACTTCTTATATTTATTTTCAACAGCATTCTTCTATGTGAAATGTACCACAATTTATTATACCTGTCCTCTGTTGGTGAATGTTATTTCCAATCTTCTACTATTAGAAAGAGCGAGTTTGCAACTCTGCCTACTCCCACCATGATGTCTGCTTCGCCACTGGCCCAAAAGTAACGAAGCCAATGAATTACAAATTGGTACTTCTGAAACTGTGACCCAATATGTCTTTTTTTTCTCCATAAATTGTATTTCCGGTTTTTATTTGTCTGGTGATAGTGATGAAGAGCTGTCTAACACAGTGCTTAGAGACTGACTTTTCTAAAACCAGGTAGACTTTTAATCTGTTGCATTATGGAGAGACTGAGGGCCACTTGGTCACCAGGCTTTCTGGGCAGGGTCAGGCTGAAAAGACTTCTGGTCCCAGCATCCCTGGCATGTCTACCCCTAGTTTTGCATCAGTCTAAATGACTAAAATGCATTTCCACCCGGGCCCTGCATTTCCCTACTGAATTTCTAACCTACATTACAAGCAACGTAATGTTATTAGAATTTTATCTCTGCAAGTTTCCCTACCACCTAACGTAATTGAATGTCTCCTTATCACCTTTTCCCTGGCACTTGCTAGACCTCAGTTATAACATTTATCGCATGTCTGTGACTATATTTGGCTTCTCTTAACTTTGTTGACTAAGTAAGACGTTCATATGATTTACACATTTAAGTGGCTGTTCCTTCTCCTCACCCCTGTTTAACATCTCAGCAGACACTACCTTGCCCTTCCTGCCCCCAGATAGTCATTGTAATTGGGTTTGTGTGTCCTTCCAAAGTTTCTTTCTGAACAAATAAGCACTTTCAACTATATTCATTTTTTTTCCCTCCCTCTCTGCTACCCAGAGAATAAAGCATGTCATATACACTGTCCTTTCCCTTGTCCCTTCGAACTTAATGTTCCCAGAAGATACTTTTACGTCCGTCTGAACAAACAGCTTTCTTATTGTTGTTTTCAGTTATGTTCTTCTATTTGGAATGAACCACGATTTCTTACCCCTGTCCACTATGGATGAATATCAAGCTGCTTCCAATCTTTTGCTGTTAGACATGGTGCTGCTAGTGTTGTTCTGTGTCCCTAACATCACATGTGTAATCTAGAATTGCCTCAATGCTGATGATGGTGCCACTGGGTTTGAAGAATTTGGAGACCTCCCAGAAATACTTGGGCATTTCTGATTCTGGAGACTTATCATCCCAGATAAGTGCTGTTTGACCTTTGCATTTTTGCTAATTTAATACATGAAAATCAGTACCTCTTAATCACATTTTTCTTATTATGAATAAATTTAACTCTCTAGGATTTCTTTTCCTTGAACTCCTTCTCCATATTCGTTATACAGTATTGCACTGAATTATCACTCTTTTTTCCTTTCAATTTCTGGGTGGGGGGGTGATCTATTAGGGAAAATTGCTGGATTCTGTCTGTAATGTGAACTGCAATACTGTGTATGAATTTGTCATTGTTTCTGAACTTCACTGATGGGTCTTTGGTTAGTTTTTTTTTCTTTCCTCCCAGAATAATTTTTTTTTAAATATTTGCATTCTGAAATTCTTTAATTATTTTTTTCTTTTCGGCTTGTGACTTTTGAGTCATAAGTTTGAAAGACATCTCCATTCCATATTTCTAGTAATTCTTGATCTAGTTTTTTTCCCAACTTTAAGCCTTGATTCACTGGGAATTCATCCAAATGTAAAAATGAGTGATGAACCTAGTAACCCTATCCCTGGTTTTTAAATTTTTTTTTATTAGTCTGTCTTTTCCACAGTGATTTGAGATATTCTCTGTCTCGTTGCAAATTTGGGCTGGAGGTTTCAGAGTTGTTTCTGGGCTTTCAGTTTCATTGATGTGTGTATCCGGGCTTCAGTACCACACAGGTTTTGTTACTAATGCTTTGCACTGTGCTCCGTGGTTTAATATCTGGCAAGGTTAGCCTCCACCTCTCATTATTTCTCTTCTTCTTTCTTCTATAATCCCCCAAATTCTAAAACTTGGAATTGATAAGTAAGAGCCTAATGACATTTTAGTGGAATCACACTATTTTATCAACTGATAGCAACCTGACATCTCTTCCATGTTACTTCTGCCAAAGCCTGGACACACTATGTCTTCTCACTTTTTCCAATTCCTTTTGATGTCCTCCTATAGGAGTTTATTCAGTGTATTCCCAAGAATTCCTTGTTTTATGGCAATTAAGGATGGAGTCTATTTTTCATTATAATATTTAGCTGAATACCAATTTGGTATGTATTTGTATGAATGACTGATTTATTCCAATAACATTTAGACCCAATTTATTTATTGTATGCACAAAGCTTTATTTTCGTGGTAGCTTCAAATACCTGGAGGCTAATTTCTATGAAGCTGCATACCAATGCTCCTGATTTTAGAGTAAATGGAGAGAGGGATCATTCGTCATGTCAGGAAAGTGTCACTTATTCTGAAATCAGGGGATGCTCAGATTTGTCAAATTCTTTCTCAGCATGCACAGAAGATACTCATAATCTTTTTCTGGCATATGTTAATATGATTTAAAGTATTTTGGGAACTTTGCTTCCTTACTTATTTTATGGAAGGGTTCAAATGGCACTGGTGTTATCTGCTCTTACAGGTTTTGATAGAATTCCACATGAAACCATTCTGGCTTAAATAGCTGAGAATCTTGACAAATTTCTCTGTCTTCCAAAGAAATCTTCTATAGAAATGTTCTGCTTATAATTCTTAAGTCATGTACCCACTTCAATAAAGTTTTCAAATATTTATAAACAATTGAAAAAACATTGGCCCCAGATTTTTCTAAAACGTCTTCAGACTGGTTGATTTTTTTTTTCTACTTAAAAAATTGACATTTGATCATTTGGTGTTGTTTCCAATTTTTTCCCCACCTACACCTCATCACCATCTGTTTCTTCTTTAATTAGATTATCTGATGTTATACTTAAAAATGTTATTAACTTTTTATTTTATGATTTTTCTGTGTTCTAACACATTTATATTGATTTATTCCTTCATCTGGTCTCTTTTCATTCTTGCCTTTGGATCATTTATTCTTATTTTTAAGTTTTTGATTCAGATGTTTTTAAATTGATATTGTGATTATATTTGCAGCTATATAATTTCTTTTGAATCTGGCCTTTTGCTATATATCTTAGGTTCTTATGGGTACTTTTGCATTATTGATATTCTCTCAATGTTCTGCACATCCAGTTTAAATTTTCTCTTTCATCCAAGAGTTGTGTAAAGAAGAATGTTTCAATTTCCCCAGGGATAGTTAAATTTTTTAATGTTTTGCTATTAATTTTTAGTTTTACTGCATTATGACTAGGGGATATTATTATGAACTATATGCTAGTGTTCTCCCCAAATTGATTTTAAGGCTCTGCCAATGTGTTGGTACTTGGAAGTAGGGCCTTTGAGAGGTAATCAGGTTTAGATGTGGCATGGGATTGAGGAACACCTGGAAGACGACAGGCTTTTAAAAGAAGCAACCAGAGAGCTAGTTTTTCCCACACCCCTCAATCTGCCACATGAGGAGCCAACAAAAAAACTGCTGTTTTGCAAAACAGGAAGTCAGCACCCTCCAGAAAGCAAATTGGCCTGTATCTTGACCATGGGCTTACACACCTCTAGAACTTTGAAAAATAAGTGACTGTTGTTTAAGCCACCAAATCTACACTATTGTGCTATAGCAGCCCAGACTGACTAACATGAATGCCTTTCCCATGTTTTGAAGTGCACTAAGTGTTCCATGTGGCCTGGGGTATGGTGTGTGTCTCTATGTCCTCTGTTTCAGAGTACATAATTTACCATATGAATCACAGCAGTCTTACAATTCCCAAAGTATAGATCTCTACACCAGTATTTTTCTACTTAACCTGGAATTCACTAAGAGAAGCAAACTAAAATTTCTCACTTTCTATGCATTTCTGGCTCTTTTTGACTTATATCTCTATTTTCAACTTTATGAAGTTTATTGTTCTCCTCTTATTAATAGTCCAAATAATCTATCTGCATATTCTTTCTTCTCTCTCTCTCTCTCTCTCTCTCTCTCTCTCTCTCTCTCTCTCTCTCTCTCTCTCTCTCTCTCTCTCACACACACACACACACACACACACACACACAACATACAATCCCTGCTGTTGTATTCTCTATTACTTTTTTCATAGATTTTTCCCAAACTCCCTCAGACATTTTTTGATTGATTGAGTTGTATTCGTTTTTTCCCCTGTTTTATTTCTTTCCAATGAATTTATCCTCCTTGATTTCTTCACTTATATTTCTAGAGATGTTTCTTAATATAGACTTTATAAAAGGACATATACGGGTTATCGCATATTATGAATGCCTTTACTCTCACATTTGACTTATATTTTGGCTGGGTATAGAATTTGACCATGAAAATACTTTTCCCTCTATGCAGGAACGTGTCACCGTCACTCTAACCCCTGTGTTCTGTGCCACCTGCTATGTTGATAATGAACCTTCTTTTGCCAGGTTTATGCTCATTCCTTTATAATTTTTTTCTTTTAAATTTGAAGAATTTTCAGAGATGCACTTCTATGTATTGTAATTTCTTCTAAGTTTATTTTTTGATATTATTATTTAATCCATAGGCATTCTTAAACTCTTTCAAATTGCTTTTTCAGAGTTCTGCCTTCATAATCTTTGATAGTCATAATAGAAAGTTTCCTATACTCCCATGATCTCAAATACCTTCCATAACTTGATGATACCAGAAATTGAATCAATATTTATGATTCCCCCAAAGTTCCTACATTGGAATCAAAACTCTTAAGTTAACTGCACTAGCAGTTAAGGCACTTGGGAAATGATTAGTGCCCTTGATAACTGACCCCAGAGAGATTCTCCACCAGTTCCACTATGTGAAAACACGGCAAAAGTGATGACCATCTTTCCACCAGGAAGCAGTCCTCACTAGGTCTGGAGTCAGCTGATAAAGTGACCTTGAACTTTCTAGCTTCCCAAACTAGGACAATAAGTATTGTTTACTAGTCACCCAGTCTATCACATTTTGTTATAGCAGCCTCAGGGGGCTAGGATGATAACTCTAGGGCTTCTTTGTTCTAAACTCAAAACTTTGTATTTCAATGACCTATTTAAAATAATAATAATAAGTGCATTATGAATGTTTATGAAAACTATAGTATAATCAAGTTTTCTAGTGTTTCATAGGAACTTCCTACTGTGTTCTCCATGTTACTTCTGGAGAGATGAAGTCCTTTTCCGTAGAGCAGAGCTGATAATGTCAGAGCCAGCTCTTAGTCCGACTTCACAGCCAGGGGACCTTCAGTTCTGTGCTGTGCTGTCTCCCTCCTCACCCTTAGTTTTAGGACCCATAAGTTCCTTATATTTGTCACAACTAAAATCTTGTCCACCATCTTTTGCCCAAGACATTTTTTTTTTACTTTATTTGCCTTTTTCTGAACAATTTAGCTATGACATATTCTGGAGCTATTTCATCTGGGCTGGGACCCTAGTTCCACCATCTAAAACTTTGTGACTTTGGGAAAGTTACCTAAATGAACATGTACCTTGGTTTTCTGACTCTTAAAAAGAGAAGAATAATGCTATCTCATTCATAGAGTTATTGCACAATCAAATGCCAGGCTCCTTACAGAGAAACTGGATGCAAAATAAAAACTCAAAATTGCTATTATTCTTTCAATTGTCCTTTTCCTCTCTTTTGTTACTGTGCACATATTCCATCAAGCTGAGAAACGTAACATTTTAAATAACTTTTAGAACTGTACTTTGCTTAATTTCTCCTCCAGTTTTCTAGTGAGTGCAAGACTCTCCTGTCTCTCTATCACAGCCTCCTCAGGGCTCTTTTTACTTCTACGCATACCTGATAAAATCCGTTCTCTACCCTGCACCAGGAGTCACCTGGATAAAGTAGAAATCTCATCATTTAGCACTCATGCTTAAATCCCCAACACCTTAATTCCTTGAAGATAGCTTCCAAACTGCTTAGGCCAGCAAGCAATGTCTGGAACAGTCTGGGTCCTGCCTCCTTCTCCAATCATCTCACCCCCCTTTTGGTCTCCCTGATTTTAATCATCATTCTCCATTTTTCCCTGATGCTTTTTCATAGCATTTCCATTCTCATCCTACGCCCTGGCACATGCTGTCGGCCGTGTGACGCTTTTCACTCCCAGTTTCGCCCCTGCCCAACAGGTCCTAGGTGTAGCCATTCCCTGCAAAATCCCTCAATAATAACATAGGCATGAATTGAGTATTGCCTCTGCTGCCTATCCTAGCACAGACTCCCTGCTTTACAATTATTCTTTGACCCATCTGTCTCCCTCCAATGAATCATACTATCAGTGGGAAAGAGACCTTGTCTATCTGGTTACCATTGGATTCCGTCCTCAAACACCATTTCAGAAGGTTAATGAGAACTCAAAGGATATCTCTTGAGTAGATAAATTAATAAATGAATGACTCTTATAAGTAGATAATTGCTCTGGTTTTGATACAGATGATGATTAGCTTGGGTTTCTTTTCCTCAAGGAACTTAGAATCTATTTGGGAGGTAAATACACTCACATATTTTTAACTATATGCCACGTAGTATTCTAGGATCTATCGATAACTTACCATATTTCATATTTTTAAAAGTTCTCTAAGATAAGAATTATCATTATCCTTATTTAAAGATGGAGAAAACGGGAACAGACAATGCATGTAACGTGCACAAAGTCAAACAGAGCAAGTTGCAGAGCTCAGCTCTGGACCCTGGCAGACTGAAGCCTGAACTCACAGTCTTGACTGTGCACTGAAGGAGACGAGAGGACCACATATCTACCATCACCTTGGAGTTCTGAAGGTCTTGTCTGATTATTTCAAAACCATCCATTTCACACATTCTTTAATTCTCTCTTAACCCCATTCTCCTGTGGAAACTCAAAGATAGGCAACAACTTTTGGGTGCCTAACCCCCACCTACACTGCACCTTTGATGATCCTGTACCACTTTGAACAAACTCTGCCCAAGTCCTTTATGTAAATGGCTGCAGATCATTGTTCCTGACTTAGATTTACTTATCTTTGCCCTCATTTATTTTTAAGAAAGTGTTGACAGGATAAGTCTTGCAGTAATTGTTCAACCCTCTCACTTCTAACTATGTAGATATTTGATTTAGGTCGAGATAGCCCCAGTAACCGCTACAGCACTTGAAACACAAGAAACCGTAGATAAGGGATTATGTATTGAGTTGAAATATGAAAAGCTTATAAAAGGGAAAAAAACAGGCATGCTGTCTTAAAAGATCAGTACTGATGCTTTTCATTAATTGTGTCCTCTGGACTAGAATTTACCTACATAACATGATGTGGTATTATCAAAAATGTTGTGCAAATGATGAAAGAATCCTCAGATGTGGGAAGAGATGAATTCAAATATTTGATGAAAATTAAGAGGCACAAGACTATACCGAGGGTTCCTGGCCGTTTTTATCATTCATTATTTGCTGTTATAATCTTTGTGCTTCCATTTCCTCTGGATTTTCTGATTTCACTCATATACTATTCCGGCAGTTTATTTTCCTATATCTCATTTTGATTTGTAAATTCAAGAGCAAGCAAAAGAGTTTGCATCTTTACCAACTTCGAGGCTCATTTGAATTCTGGTTTCATGTAGCTAATTGCTGCTTTGTGTCAAATGGTTTTGTTCACATCTAGTGGTATTAAGTTTTTTGAAATTTATATTTAACAAGGTAGACTTCACTAGTTAAGTGGATGCCAATTAACCTAAAATCTGAACTGACTTTTAAATGCAAGTCATTCCTATCAAATTAGTGTTCTCTCCAGATTTACTAGATAGCTGTCAACACAATGGAGCCTAGGCATCAATTTTAAGCAATTTATTTTTTTAAGTTTATAATATTAGTTTGATTGTGATTATATATTCCAAATTTATATAATTTTCTGTCAATTACCAAGACCTAGAGGAATTTTGTATATTATTACATTTTAATCATCTTTATAATTAACATTTAATTTATAATCTTTCTTTAATTTTCCATCTATGGAATGTACTTCTTTGAGTTTGTCACAGGAAATTCAAGCAATTTTTTTCTGCCAATTAAATGACATTTTATTTTTCTAAGTGAATTGACTGCTGGGGAAATGGGCCTTGGAGATTAAAGGCCTCTTTATTAATAAAAAGAGCCTCCTACCCCACCCAGACATATGCAGCCATCTCACTATTTCCTTCTTCTGCATGACTCAGGGTCTTTCTGAAACAAGGCTAAGATTTCAAAGTCCAGTTTTAAAAAGTCGTTGAGAATGCTAATAACAAGTATGTTGATCCTGGTACCTCTACTGCAAATCCTTCCTGCTTGGAATTGGTCCACCAAATCAGTGTGTGATATTATCTATAAAACAATGGAAAACGATATATATTTCTTTACTCTTGTGTGAAAATAAAAGCTAAAATATTGCAGTGAATACTCAATGTTAATAATAATAAAAGATATTAAATATTATTTAACCCTTTAACCCCTACAGCATAACCCGCTTATACTCATTTTTATTTTCCATTAATTTGCAGTGATATGGTTGAATTCTGATTCTATAGTAACTTCATTACATTTAATTATATTATCTTACATTCAATCTTTTTTTGCCTTCCATTAGCAAGGAGAAAAATATATGACCAGAGGTTAATAGTAGAAGGTTAGTTATACATGAAATGAGGAACAGATTAAAGACCACTAAAATGCTAATGTTACATATTTAAATCCTTTGCATGATATGCACTCAGCAATTCTTGATATCATGTTCCAATGAGAAACTTATGTGCTCACACAGTGACAAAGCATTCGAGAATGCTGAAGGGGCTCAGTGAGAAAATTTCCAACTATAGCCATTACTGCAAGTATACATTGAATGACACATGCAGCATTACAGACCATTTTATCCATGGAATAAGTCGGCATATCAACTTATTTATTTATTTATTTATTTACTTTGTATCAGATCAAACCCATTTGAGATAAGTCCCATCTGTTCTTTTTTTCAGCAGTTCTACAGAGGGGTTATGTAAACATATTAAGTAGTACTCAAGTAGTAAAGGACATGGAAAGGATGCTAGATCGGGTGTATGAGGCAACAAAGGTTATGACGTTGCCATCAGTTCCAGGAGGAGGACCCTCTGGGGATCTGAGAATCATGATAAAAACATCCATAACTGCTCACAAAGGACATGCTTATTTGTCCTTTATAATTTATCTTTTTACCATGAGAATCCAGGCACCTAGGTCAAAATTCCCTGTTCAAACACCAAAAAAAGGGAGGAGGGATCAGGGCAAAATATTTTCATTTAATGCATCATAATGTGCCTCTTCATTTCAAGAAACATACATTTATGTACATATGCATTTGTATATGTATATGTACATACACATATGTACATGTATACATGTACTAATATATGTGGTATTAATGCAATTATTGTATGGTGAATGTGCAATATGAAGTCATTCACTCTTTTCTCCTTTAATCTTAAAGCCCCCCAAATTTAGTCCAATTGTTCTAATAAAAACAAATGAAACTTTATGAAAACTTTCAAAGAATTAGCCCCTAAAGATCTTCCCAATATCGGTAATTTTTTTCCATTCATAGGAAGATTCATTCTTTGTATGAACTTTCAGTAATGCCGCTTGTGTGGCATGGAACATCTTAGGTAACAGGACTGCTTGGTCATTTAGACAAGTCCCTGCTTTCCTGTGGGTCACTTTAGCTAAATGGATGATTGGACATGTTATAGCTGACAAGGAAAAAATCTGCCTCCACACATTTTCTGAGGATTGAGTCGTAATTAATAAAGGTCTATTTTAATAAAACATGTTTGAGAAGACGGTGGATGAGAGAAAAGTCGCATTTCCAGTTGTTCCGTGGCTTGGTATTCAAGCAGCAGGTGTACTACTTCTCAGAAAGGTGTGTGAAAGCGGATCTCACTGAAATTGAATATCAGTCGGAGACAATTGGAGACTCATAAATTCAGGCGTATGGAACAAAGAATAAGAATGAGTACGTTGGGGACAAGACAGTGGTGGCAGTGGCCGGGACCTTGGTTCACCACAGAAGAAAGGGATAATACAAGCAGAGAGAGAAACACAGTGGACTAACTTGACACAAAAACCTTGTAGAACAGGGAAGTGACATGAGCGTAGCCAATCCAGAGGCTGCACAGCAAACTGGTATGTCTGAAAATTGCTCTCTTTCTCAAGTGGCGAGTGGAAAGATGCGAAGAGCTATTTTGAGGAGACCACACTGCAGTTTGCTGTTTCAGGGAGCCAGTAGATGATAGAAAACAAAAATTGCTGTGCTGCTCTGGCAAACACCTATCCCATGGCCTGGGCTGTGTCTAGCAGAATGTGATAAAACAGGTCCAGGGAAGACTCCACCCAGGGGCATTCAAGTCAGAGTTATGGAGGGAAGCACAGTTATTAGCACTGTGGATGACATGCTGACACCAAATGTTTACTTTAATGCCAAATCTAGTCGATAGATATTTATTGTTTTTGCTCCTGGCAATTCCTGACCTCCACCATTCTATTTTACAGTAAATAGTATTGCAGATGTCATAGTGAGCACAGAGTATTTATTTTAATATTGTATATTATTTGATGCAGTTGTTGATATTGTTTTTTTTTTAATCTCTTTTCTTTGAGGTTCTGGGAATTTATTGGGACTTTACAAGTTCACAGGGTAGAGACTCAGTTGCAGAGATAAACCTAGCAAAGAGAGAATGTACCTTGCAGCATACACAAATTAACCATGCTCAAACTTCAGTGATACTATAAAACAAAGAATATAAAAGACAAAAATCTAAAACCAACAACCAGGCCCCAAGTAGTAGTAGCTGGGATAGCCTTAGGTTCCAGTAATGGAATCCACTTCTCCAGTGAAACCAGAATTAACATAAAAGCTATGGACAACATACTTTGGATGTATTCTTGATCCAAATCACTTTAAAACACCTTGCAAAGAGAAGAATTTGTCTCTAAAAATGTGCATTTAAGAGGAGAAGAAAAATCCATCCCAATAGATGCATAAAACTCAATACAAGAATACAAAACATGTAAGAAAATGAAGCATCATGATAAAGTTCATGATTCATGAGCAACTGACCCCAAACATATTGAGATTGATGAAACACCAGAAGAACAACTCAAAAGAATGATTATAAAAATTATTATAGAATTCCAAATGGATGCAGAAAAACAACTGAATAAATCAAGGAAGTTGGTACAGTATGAATGAAAAATTCAATAAAGATATGGAGATATTGAAAAACAACCAAACAAATCTTTGAAATGAAAGACAATAAATAAAATAAAAAGTTCACTTGAAATTCTTTCTAATAGGGTAGACCATGCTGAGGACATAATTTCAGAGCTGGAAGACAAAGTGGCTGGCCTTGAACATTCAGATATCATTTAAGAAAAGAAATTAAGGAAACATAACTAAAATATACAAGAAGTCCGTGCATTAGGAGATTGAATTTAAGAATCATTGGAATCTAACAGAGTTGTAAGATACAGGATAATATCGTGAATAACCTTTTCAAGAACATAATAACAGAAAATTTTGCAAATCTTGAGGATGAGATTGACATTGAGATAAAGGAGTCATCATTCAGAATCCCAAATAGACATGATTGAAAAAGAACTTTTGCATGACATTATATAATTAAAATACCTAACACGGAGAACAAGGATAGAATTTTTAAAAGCCTCAAGAGAAAAATATCAGGTCACTTAATAGGAAAGCCAATCAGAACTACTTGTGATTTTTCTCAGCACCAACTCTAAAACCAAGAAAATAACTGTCACTCAAAATTGCTATATCCAGCAAAACTATCCTTCAGAATTAAACATTTAGGAAATAGAAATCTTTAAAGTTAAGCAGAAACTAAAAGAACTGATATTACTAAGCTGACACTAAAGAACCACTTAAAGAAACACCAGAGAGAGAATAAATAAAAAACAAACCACAAAGTTAACAAATGGACAAATCTCATTTGAAGAGTAGCTAACAAATGGAAAAAGTGTTAAATTAAAAAAAAAGAAAAGAAAAGGGCAGGAATGAACAACATCTCTCTATAATGTTACTGAATGTAAATAGTCTCAACTTTCCAATTAAAAGTCATAGGCTGGCAGAATGGAGTAAACAATAAGGATCAACTATATGCTGTTTGCAAGAGACTCATCATATAGGCAAAAACAGCCACAAGTTGAAAGTGAAAAGATACCATGCAAATGGAGCTCCCAAACAGGCAGGAGTAACTATTCTTATATCTCATAAAGAAGACCTCAAGAAAAAATTAATCAGAGAGACAAATGATCATTTAATACTGGTAAAGGAAATGATCCAAAAAGAAAATAAAATGATAGTAAATATTTATGCCCCAACCATCGCTACATCTAATTAAATAAAACAGGCACTACTCAAATTAAAAAGTCAGTAAACCCTAGGACAATAACAATGGGAGATACACACACACACACACACACACACACACACACACACACACGTATGCATGTGTGTGTGTGTGTGTGTGTGTGTGTGTATATATATATAATCTCACTATAATGTTATAATGGAATGAAACTAAAAATTAACATGAAAAAACTACAGAAACTATATAAACACATGGAGATTAAAAAAATATACTTTTGGATGATGAATGAGTGATAGAAGAAATCAGGAGAGAAATTTAAAAATTCATAGAAACAAACAAGAATATTAATACAACATATCAGAACATCTAGAACACTCTAAAGGTGGTTCTAAGAGGAAAATTTACAGTTATGAGTGACTACATAAGAAAACAAAAAAGATCCTAAGAAAACAACCTAGTAATGCATCTTAAGACCATTGAAAAACAAAAAAAAATACTAACCATTTTTAAAAATGCAGTAGAAGGAAGAAAATAATTAAGATTAGTGCTAAAATCAACAGATAATTTTGAAAAAAATAATCAATGAAACAAAGACTTGTTTCAACAAATATAGAGGATCAATACAGTATTTCAAAACCTATACTCCAATAAATAGGGAAACTGAAAAGAAATGCATACATTTATAGGCACGTATAATCAACCAAAAATTGAATGAAGTGGACATAGATAACCTGAACACACCAATAACTAGCCATGATATAGAAACTGTAATGGAATAATCTTCCAACAAAGAAAATTCCCAAACCACATGAATTTTCAGATTAATTCTACCAGAAATTTAATGAAAAACTAATTTCAATGCTCCTCAATTTTTTCATAGAATAGAAATGGGTGGAAAACTTCCAAATTTGGTCTCTGAAGCCAGTGTCACAATCATATTAATACCAAATAAAGATACCTCAAAGAAAGGAAACTACATATCAGTTTCCCCTGATGAACTTAGATGCAAAACTCCATAAGAAATAGAAAATCAGATTCAACAACATATTAAGAAGATTGTACATCATGACAAAATTAGATTTATCCCAAGGTTGCAAGGATGATATAACATATGCGAATCAATAAATTAACTCACCACATATATATAATTAAGGACAAAAATCTCCTAATGATCTCAATAGATGGAGAGAAAATCTTAGACAAATTCAGTAGCCATTTATGATAAAAACAATGAAGAAACTATTATAGGAGGAACTTACCTAAACACCATAAAGACTAAATACAACACACTTAAAGCCAACATCATAGAGATTAGGGGAAAACTGACATTTTCTTTAAGACCAGGAACCAGACAAGGATGTTCTCTCTTACAACTATTATTCAGTGTAGTTCTTGAAAGTATATCCATCCAGAGTAATCAGGGAAGAGAAGGAAATAAAAGTAATACAAATAGGAAAAGAAGAAGTCAAATTATCTCTGTTTGCTAATTACATGATCCTATATTTATAAAATCCAAAAAACTCTATCAGAAAAATTTTAGAGCTGATAAACAAATTCAACAAAGCAACAGGTTACAAAGTCAACATACAAAAAGTAATATTTTCCTATATACCAATAAATAATCTGCAGAGAAATAAATTATGCTAGAAATCAATCCCATTCATAATGGCCTCAAAAAAGAAAAAAAAAGAAAAAAACCTTGGATTAAATCTGACCAAGGAGTTGAATAAATACTATAGAACACTGAATAAAGAAATTTAGGAAGGTAGCAGATGGAAAGACCTCTAATGTTCATAGATAGACTGAGTTACTACTGTTAAAATAGCTTAGGAATATACAGATTCCATGTCATTCCCATTAAAATATCCATGAAATTCTTTACAGAAATAGAAAAACAACAATCCTAAATTCATTTATAAAAATAAAAGATCCAGAATAGCCAAAGAAATTCTATGCTAAATGAGCAATGTTGGAGGCATCACAATTCTTAACTTGAAATTATACTACAGAGGTATAGTAGCAAAAATTACATATTACTGGTATAAAAGGATATATTCATTGATTGTATAGAATAGAAGACACAGAGACGGACCCAAAGAGATACACCCATCTGATCCTAGACAAAGATGTTTTTTAAACAAACAGTACTAGGGAAACTGGCAATCCATATGTAAAAGAATAATACTAGATCCTTATATCTCACCCTGCACGAAAGTCAACTCAAAATCGATCACAGACTGAGAAATTAGATTAAAAATCATGCAACTCCTTAAAGAAAACATAGGGCGAAGACTGCAACATATAGACTCCAGGAATGACTCTCTAAATAGGATTTCTAAAGCTCAGGAAATAATGCCAAGAATTTTTAAAATAGTGTTGCATCAATTTAAAAAGCTTCTGAACAGCAAAGGAAATAATTAGAAATGTGAAGAGAGGACCAACAGAATGGGATAAAATCTTTGCTAACTACCCTTCCACATAGGATTAATATCCAGAATATGTACAGAACTCAAAAATCTTAACATCAAGAAAATAGCAATTCATCAATGGGCAGATGAACGGAACTGACATTTCTCTAAAGAAGAAATACAAAGGGCCAACAAATAAATGAGGATTTAATCCTATTGAAATGTTCAATATCTTTAGCAATTAAGGAAGTGAAAATCTAAATTATATTGAGATTTCAACTCACCCAGTTAAAGCGGCAATCATCAAGAGTTCAAACAAAAATGCTGAAAAGGATGAGGAGAAAATGGAACTATAAGTTAGCACGACCACTGTGGGAACCATTATGGAAGCTCCGTGAGAGACTAAGCATGGAACCACTAGATGACATAGGTGTACCACTCCTTAGTATTTATCCTGAAGCATTAAAGTCAGCACACTACAGCATCACCCATGTTTATAGGAGCACAATTCACAATAGCCAAACTAGGTGTCCATGGACAGATAAACCAGTAAAGAAAATGTATTATTTATACACAATAGAACTTTATTTGGTCAAAAAAGAAGAATAAAAGGATGTCATTTGCCAGAAAATGGATAGACCCTGAGAACATTATGTTAAGCAAAATAAGCCAAACTCAGGAGGACTGAGTATGTTTCTTCCCAGATGTAGAAGCTAGAGGAAAAAGAAAAAGAAAGTTGAGGGCAAGGTATATCATGAAAATCAAAGTAAGATCAGTAGAGTAGAAGAAAGGAACCAAGAGGAGAGGAAAGGGGGTGAGTGGTGAAATCCTGGGGAATGGTAATGGCCAAGTTATATTGTTACATTGTGTGCATGTATGATTATGTAACAACAAATCATACTATTGTATACAATTATAATGTAGCAATAAAAATATGGAAAAATAAGCATTTAAAAAGCAAGTTCTTTGAGGTAGTTTTAACAGAATTCCTAAGATTGGCAGATTCAAATCAAGTTACATTTATTTATTGTATATCACACTATAACTCATATTAGTAAAATGAGATTATATTTCTATCATTTGTCCTGATAATATGCATAAACCAAATAATCCTAGATAGCTAATGTAAATAAATATACCTGCAGTGCACCAGATATTTGGCTTTAAACCTGGCTAAATGTTTCAGAACAATAAACATGATTTTCATCTAAAGTGATGACAATTCTGAGCTTTTATGATAAGTCTTTTTTTCCTAAAGAGTTCTAGGGCAATCCTTCCCTTAGCAACAATTGTGACCATCTGAAACTCTGCTCCCAAATTTAAAATGAGGTCAAGTATTTTATTCACAAGAATTATCTGATCACTTGGAGTAAATGTCTTCACTCTAAAAACAACGGGAACGTAGAATAAGGGAAACTCTTTCTCTTTAAATATAGGAGCAGCACCTGTGGAAAGATCCACATCAAATAACTATCTGGATCATGAGAGGACATTCCAACTTGTATGGACTGGAAACATAACTCATCTACTCCAACCAGTGGTACAACATTAAAAAAATTGGCCATTTGGATAAAGAAAAAGTTTAAGAAGACAATTTCTCCTAACAGGCTCAAAGCTGCATGAAGTCAGCAGAGAGGTATGTGCTAAAGATGTCCCCACATAGTGCTTACCCTGAAAATGGGTAGTGAGAAAAACAGGCTGCACAAAATTAGTGTCAAGTTGCTGTGAGCCCTGCTAATGTGCCCACAGGAGCATTTGAAAAAAAGAAATTAAGGGTTTTGACATCTTAAAGAATATACAAGGATACAATTTTAGATGACAACAACAGCCACATCATAGTGAGAACCAGTTTACTCCTTGGATATTGTCACCACACTCACACACTATGGAAACCCCAGGGAATGGTGAAGGCAAAAGTGAGACAACGTTCTTGATATTTCTATAGAACACGAGCTTGGATAGATTTCAAGAAATGCTGAGTTTCGTTTTCCAAAGGGCTTGTTTTGAGCTCTATCTGGTTTTGCTTTTAACTAGATATGTAGTAGTAAAATTACATGTTTCCAAGATTCTTGTGTTTTTTTTTGAAGTGTAGAACTTGGTCAAGACTAGTGGTGTTTCAATTTCAGGAAGCACTTGTGACGGTCAAATTAGAAAAATTGAGTAGAAAATTCTTTATAATCTGTACAATGTTATTGCAACAGGTTCAGTTTTCTACTATTAGGTCTCAAAATCACATACAAGAAGATAGGTTAGTTCAACACTTTGACAAACAGTTATTGACATCTACCACATGCCTTCACTGTGCTGAGCATGAGAGAGATAATAGAGAATAACTGTGCACTTTATCTTTGAAGGATTTGGAGCCTCATTTTAATGTGGTTTGAAAAGTGTCTTGGATGTTTCCCCCAAAATATTGAGAGATGCTTAGATCAGGACGTAGACCTCAGAGTTCCTATGAAAGATGACACAGAACCAGTTGCTACCAGTGGGCCATAAAACTTTGAGGGGTACTCCAAGCTAGGGAGGATGGCAAAGGGTGTCTTGAGATCAATGGGTCATAACCACTCATTTTTTGTTGTTGTTGCTGTGATCAAAGCAAAAAGGAGGACCAAAAGATGGGAATCCAGGTACTCTGAGTCCACGCTGCAGTACATTGGAGAAGAGCAGTTCTGCTGTTCCTGAATATTCACTGGGTTTCCATGTAAGAATTTATTTATAGGAAGGAATCCTTGGGACATTTTGAACAGAAACTTCACCAAGAAGTTGAGAGTCACATTGCTTTATGATGATGTGAAAGATGTTCAAACCCATCTTTCATTAAAACCATAGTAAGATGTCATTACAAATTTAAGCATGTACGTTAGACAAAGGAAGCAGTAATTGCAAGTTGTGGTGAGATTTCAATGAGCAGACACACATCTAGAAAGGTCAGTTGTCTTTGGTTGCCAGAAGTTCGGTGATTCCCAGTACATAGTACATCAGAGCTAATGCTAGGATGTCCCAAGAAAACTGGGACAGTTAATCACCTGGCACATACTCTGTTACCTAATAATTCCACTCTTCAAAATGTGTACGTATTTACACACAAAAGTGTAAGAATGCTTGTAAATCACGATTCATAACAGCCTCAAGCTAAGACAGTCATGGATAGGATGGATTGATAAGTACTGATAGCTTCATATAATGGATTGCTATACAGCAAAAGGAAAAAATGGGAAATGACTAGGTAGAAATACATGGTAAATATCATGAATGTAATAGTAAGTAAACAAATGGAAAAAAGATCCAGCAGTTCATAAATAGCTAAAGTGTGGTATTAGAAACCACAGCAGTGACTAACACTAGTGGGTATGAGCTTGTGGGGCTCCTGAAATGCAAATGATGATTTATTTTTGGTGTAGGTGACGTAATTACCTTGAAACTCACCAACAGTACACTAACAACTTTTGCATTTTAGAATATAGGATGCTTCACTTAAAAGGCCACTTACAACTCTAATACACCAGCCTGCCGCATGTCTATCTTGTAGTTTTACCTTCCATGATCAACCACCACCCAAAACTGTCAAATGGAAGGTGGAAATACCTAACTCATGAGTCATAAATAGCTCATTGCTCTCAACAGCCTGGTGAAATCTCATATTGACCCACTGTATCCCCCCAGGATGTGAATCACCTTTTCATCCAGTGTATCCATGCTGTGGGTGCTACCTGCCCCCTCCCATTGAGTAGCCATCGCATTTCCAGGTCAGCTCTCATGGATGGTGGCACTTATGTTTAAGTAACTATCTAATGTTCCAGTCAGTATCATAACTCCTGTCATCCCTAGTAACACATGTCACCATCTTCATTGTCACAAGAACAAGGGTGAGTACGATACCTTAAGATATTTTGAGACACGCACAAATTTACCTGGCTTGTATTATAGCACATGGTTATAATCATTCTATTTCATTATTAGTTATTGCTATTAACTTCTCATTGTGTCTAATTTATACACTAAATTTCATCATAGTATATATGTAACAGGAAAAAAAAACATAGTGTAAATAGGGTTTGGTACTACCTGTGATTTCATGGCAGGTCTCAGAAGGTATCCCCACATACTGCACATTAGTACAACCCCTCTGGAAAGCTGTAAGGAGGGGTTGCCAAAGACTAGGAATGGAACCCCCATATGACCCAACTATTCCACTCCTTAGTAATTATCTAAAATTAGCAAAGGAGAGTCATGCGGGAGCATCAGTGTTTATAGCAGCACAATTCACAACTGCCCGGTTATCAGATCAGCCCAGGTGCCTATCAACAGATGAATAGATAGAGAAAATGTGGCATTTGTACACAATGGGAGTTTTATTCAACCATAAAGATAAACGACATTATGGCATTTGCTGGTAAATGGATGGAACTGGAGAACATCATGCTAAGTGAAATATGCCAGACTTAAAAATCCAAGAGACCAATGTTTTCTTCTCTGTGTTGAAGCTAGAGGAAAACAGGGGCAAACAGAAGGTGAATCCCATGGAAATAGGAGGGAGATCAGTGGATAGAGAAAGGGGAGAGCAGGGGATGGGAGAGTCCAGGAAAAGGGGGGAACTATGGGGTGAAATGGACCAAGTGAGCTATGTGCACATCTGAGTGTACCACAGTACATTCCACCTTTGTGCACATCTATGGAGCACCAACTGCAAAATAATAAACAACTGGAAGGAACCCCTATAGAATAGAGGGAGGGGTGAGGGGAGGGGTGAGGGGAGGGAAAGAGGAAGTACTGGGGACTGAAATGGAGCCTATTATATTTCATGCATGTATGATTATGTCAAAACAAATCCCCAGCACTGTGTACAGCTATAATGCACTAATAAGAACATTGAAATAGGAAAGTGTCCTGACAGAGGAGATACCACTTATGTTATAAACCTAAAATTAATATGTGCTCACCAGGCTTAATATTTGCTTACAGAGTGGTTCTGGAGACAGACTTCCTGGCTTCTTTACTCAGCTCTCTCGGTTTCTAGCTGTGATGTTCGGCAAGTTAGCAAAGCTCTCTGTGCCTCAGATTTCTCATCTGTGAAATGGAGAAAAAAATATCTTTCGGTTTGTATCTTAAAGATAGGTTTTAGCTATCAATATCATTTGTTGTCGCTGTTGACTGCTACATTCTGGCTGTTTATTGAATCCTGCCACTTAGGGTGGATGTGAACACCACCGTCTTCATCACAGTGAGTTTGAGGGTGAAGCAGGATCTTTCTCTGCATTTCAGTCTATGTCTTCTGATTTCCCTTTGGAGTGCATCCTGCCATTGTTTCTCCGGTGGTTTTCCTGGATGAGATATCAACCCTGGGTTCTCATCTTATCTTCACCTGAAGCTGATGACATAATAAAGTGCACATGAAGGTGTTTCAGAGCCTATTAGGGGATTTTGAGCAAATTTCCATAAGAAACGTCTACAAGTGGTTTTGTTGGTAGAAAGTATAATTACAGCCATCCCCAAAGAGACTTCAATTCGTGAGGTCATCATGGCCCATCACATTTTATTTTTCAGTAATTTTATGTGAGAATTAATTTATTAGGTTGCTGGAGAGAAAGTGGTATTGAGTTGATTTCTGTTGAGCCATCTAATGATAAAAATCACATGGTTTTTGAGATTTAGAGATTTTTTTTTTCATTCCCAGAGCTTGCACAGCCTTTAATTGGCACTTAACCTAATATAGAATGTATCAAAAATTAAGTAGGCATTAATTAGGAACACAAAATGTGAACTAGCCTTAAAAAGTTAATTATCAAATTGGTCTAGCTATCTGTCAGCAGACTCCCAGAAGCATCCCGTGAAAGTGGTTTCATTTTTTTAAATGTAATATGTTTCTTAGGATGTGATTACACATACAATATATGGTTGTAATTTTGAGTTAATTGCATAGTAGCTAGATTAACTTTTACATCATTACACTTTAATCAGTGTTTTTCATGATTAACGTTCATTTACATTTAAAGCTTCCAAGTTCTTTCTTCCATTGTCTCCGCTCCTCCTTCCCGTGCCCCTTGCTGACTTCACAGATCACTACATTAAAGCTCTCCGAGGACAAACTTTGGCATTTTCTCACTTTAGGTACCATGAAAATGCTCCTCGGAAACTGTGATCACGATAGCATCTCTGCCACATTGTAATACTAATGACTGTAATTATCTTAATATATAGAAAAGAAAGGATAGATATTAGCCAGGGAAATCACACAGCAAATAAAGAGAGGAGTTAATCCCCTATATCATTTTCACTTTAGTTTAAATCCAACTCTGGCTTTCAGAGGCAAAGAAAGATAATTTTTTTTTCCTTCTTGCATGTGGCCTTGAACACAGCACGGATTACATAAAGATCTCTGAAAAAAACATCACAGTTTCTTAATAGCATATCACAGCTAACTAATTTGACACTAGGTTGCGAATGAAATCTCTCTACCAGTAATATTTCTGCAGCATATCATTACTGATCTCAGGCAAGCATTATGAATTATAGGGGTCATTTTTCTTTCAAAAACTGTTATGTTTTATTAACACAAAAATATATAAACTAGTCTTATAAAACATGTGTAGTGTAAACAGATAAAAGGAAGGCTCACCTGAATCCCATCACCTGCAATATGGAGACGCTCCTCCCACCATCCACTCTCAGACTCTGGAACACAGCTGCTGTGTTCACCCTGCATGGCTCAGCTTTATGGGGAGGCTCACTTTTCTTTTACCCTAGACAGTGGAATTGTTACATTATGCAACTGTTTGATCGCATCTGTTTATATCTACCAGCTCACTCACCATTTTCTTCGGACATCATTCCTTCTTCCACCTCAGACCGCCCACATGAATTCCTTTCCTTCTGTCTTCAGAAATTTCTTTAGTTAGGGATCTTTTAGTGGCAGACACTCTTGGGATTTGTTTACCTAAGCAAATTTCTTTATTTACCAAATGGTATTCTTCAAAGTGATTTTCCCTAGGCATAGAGTTCATGGTTAACTGTTCTTTCCTCTTAACACACTAAACTCTCTCTCCATTGTTTCTGATAGCCACTGGTACTGATGAAAATTCAGTGGTTTGTCTATTTCTTATTTGAAAGTAACCTGACTTTTTTGTTGTTGGTTTCTAAGAATTTCTCTTTGCTTTGGCCTTCTAAAATCAAGTGGCTTTTAAAGACCTACCTGTTTTCTGGCTGCTAGGTCTAATATCCTGTTCCTGGAACTTGTTCTCCAGGAGTGTGAGGTGTGATGGGAATGTTCTATGGTACCTTGAGTGGGCTAAGGGATGCCCAGCCAGCTGGTGAACCTTCTTTTCTGAATGTGTCTGCAAGGGTGTTTTGGAAAAACTAAACATTTAAACTGATGGACTGAGTGACCATCCCCATGCCCAAATGTGCATGGCTACCATCTGATCATTTTCAGGGCCCAGATTTAAAAGCAAAAAAACAAATATATAGGACAGTATAATTCTCCTTCTCTTACCTGAGCAGACACAGGATTCTAATAACACCCTCCCAACACCCACCTCTCTCTACCCCACCCTTTCCTTTCTCAGGCTTTCAGACTCAACTGGGGATAATACCACAGTCTTCTGTTTCTTGGGCCCTGGGTTCCACTAAATCATTGGCAGATTTGGGGACTTCTCATCCTCCGTGGTCATTTGAGCCAATCCCCCATAATGGAGATATATACATAGCTTACTAGGTTTATTCTCTGGAGAACCCTAATAGGGAAGGCCACAAGGAACATATGCCCCTGATTTTTCCAGTATTAATTGTTGTTTGTCTTAGACTAGAAGGTCATTTTGACTTGCTATAAAATCCTAGCTGTCACTTTTTTTTCTTGAATATCTTAATTTGTTACTTCTTTGACATCTGATATAAAGCAGGTTGACATTATGATTTGTTTTGTTTTATTTGTTCATTTTGTCTAAATGTGTATGTGTGTGTGTGTGTATTTACTTTTACATTAAAGTCTAGTCATTTTCTGGACTATATACTGTTTATTTTGGGTCAATTTTCCCAGAAACATCAGTGCCTTTAAACACATGCTTCAGATTGTATTAATGGCAGGAACATTTTTATGAATCATTTATTTTAATTTTAGTTTATTTCTATTGCTTCGTTTTTTCTTTTTCTGGACTATTTCTTATGGATACATTGGTATTTTTTTTCTTTTTGCTGTTTTCTATCTTTATCACTTCTGTAAACATCTTTAAAAATGTCTGTCTTCCAATTTTGAATTTCTTAAAGCCTTAAACATTGTGTTTACTGTTTAATAAGAAAGAATATAAACTCTTTTAATTTAGTATTGATTTTGCAAGTTTCTTCATTAACACATGATACTCTTATGATTTTTTTAGTCTAAAACACCTCTTCCAAGTCTCCATTTTCAATCACTTCAGTTATGTGTTTATATATATATATATTTGTGTTTATAGTTTTGTAATTTTCAAAATTTTTATTCTTAATATTCTCTTATCTCATGTATAAATGTATTAGGAAATAATTTTCTAGGCACATTATTCCCTGTTAAATAATTTAGAGGCATAATATTCTATATATTTTATTATCTTATATAAACTTTTGTACAGAATTTGATTATAATCTTCCTGATTGCCTTTTTGTTTTTTTCTCTTTGTTTTTAAAATAAATGATTTGTTTGTACTTTTAGGAGGGAGTAGTGAACCAAGAGGAATTTTAACTTTACTACATATAATTCCCTCTTTTGTTGCTTTAAAAGTGAATGAAATCTGTGTTGACATTTCTGATTACTGTCCAGCTTCTTCTCTTTCACCATAGTAACCTGGGGCACATTGTGGTGCGCAATTGTTTTGGTAAATCATGTTTTATGCAGAGGCACTGTCAGCAGGTGGCCATGGAGACACACCCCTAGCTGGTGACTATGGAGAGGTGCTCTCAAGTAACTACCTTCTAGGTGGCTATTGAAAGGCACCCTCAGCAGGTGGCTACAGAGAGGTATCCCTCATCAGGTGGCCACGGGGCTGCACCCTCAGGGTGGCTCTGGAGAGGCACCCTCAAGGTGACTAAAGACAGGCTCCCTCAGCAGGTAGCTACAGGGAGGCACCCTAGCCAATGGCTATGACCCTCAGCCCGTTACCATGGAATGCACCCTCAAGGTGACATGGAGCGCACTCTTGGCAGATGATTTTCCTGTCGCCTTGGCTACCTTTATGCTGCATGTGCAGAGCTGAGCAGTTGTGAGGACACTGCATGACAGGAACAGCTTGAAATTGTCCTTCTGTGGTCTTCACAGTAAAGACAGCACCTCAACCTTGTTTGTCCATCTCTTTGTCCCTGTTGTCCTTGCCTTTCTCAAATTCGGTCAAATGGCTCCAAGTTCTCCATGGTCTGCACCAGAAGCATGTTAGAGCCTTGCTGGGCGCGGCCTGCTGCAGCCCCTGGCCCTATCATGAAGTCCCTTTTAACTCCATCCGTCCCTCAGGTGGCTTCTGCGGAATTCCCTGCCACTGAGCTTCTGTTCCCCAGTGGATTTGCTGCTTCCTTCCTCCAGTGCTGCACCTTCAACATCGCTCCACCTATAATTCTTCACCCTGCAAATAGCATTTCAGCTCCCATTTCTCATTTTTTTCCAGATCTTCAATTGTTTTTACAAGGTAAATGAGCATGTTTCCATTCATATTTTGATTTTAAAAAAATCAATCTAAATAAAACACAGGTGCATAATGATATACATATATAGATGTTTGCTGTAGGTTAAGCTACCAAAAATTAGAAAAGAAGTAAGTACACATCATCAAGAGGAGAATTTTAAGTAAAATATTAAGCATCCAATATCATGAAATGGTAGGTAACAAAGAGATACATCCCTGAGGAAGCCGGAGCAAACTGCAAAACGTAATGTGAAATGAAGAAACACGTGAGACAACACATGTTCCATGATCTTCTTTACATATGCAACGATACACGTATACATACATGAACATGGAAAAGGCGTGAAGTCGCATCCTGCATGATTGACAGGGGATCTCTGCCGAGAAAGTTGAGTGCGGCCGGTGAGAGAGCCACCTGTCCTGTTGGTTCAACGTGGCTCTCTCTGGGTCGAATCTTTCACAGCAATAATTTATTCATGTGTTACTTGCCTGAAACACAATCAATATAAAACACGATGGAGCCTTTTAAGGAGATGAGCTGTGAGGAGTGAGCCTGGGATATCGAGGGAGCTGACTCTCCAGAGGGAACTGAGAAATGATGAGAAATGATGTCAAGTTGAAAGTGTGTTGAAAAGAATACAAAGAACAGAGGAAGAGCTGAAGACTGCTAATGGCCCTGGTTCTAAAATCTGTCCTAGGTTGTTCTGAAACCTACACCAGCACAGTAATGCATCCCACAAACATTGTTTGTTTATAGTTTAGCTTAAAGCCTCAAATGTGTAAAGAAAGTGAGAAAGAGCCTAAATCGCTATTTTTTTTTTAAATTTAGATCTGAAGGAAGCCATGTGTAAGAGAAAAAAAAGAAATGAACCTTTTTAACAGTTTGAAAACAAAAATCTGCATATTTTAATATTCAGAACTTCACCGATCAATTCCCCCATATTATTACTTTGAGAAGAAAATATATGTGTTTTCAAATTCTTACTTTACTGTTACCTTCTTAATATGAATTTTTAAAAACAAATTGACCATTCAAATTATCCAGAACCTTGACAAGCCAAAGCTATGATTTTAATTCATGCTTCAAAATCTTAATCTTGAAAGTGGAAAAAAAAAGTGTGTGTAAAAATAGATATTGTAATAGAGGCTGCCTGGAATAAAGACATTCAGACAGTTTCAATTAGATTGTACTCTTTCAAAAGATGTCTCATTTGTATATCTGAAGCAAATTGTAGTCTGTCTGATGAGAGGTATTGTAAGGAGTGCACAGATTATTTGAGGTGAAGCTGCTGGAGGTGAGCCAACGGGAGTCTGCCCTGTTGGGGGAAATAAGTGCATGAGTCTTTGTCTCCAGAAGGACTCTGGGAGTTGAGCAAATCTTCTAAAGACACTGATCACCTGCAACCTGCAGCCTTGGTTAATAACCTCTGTGGAAGTCCTCCTCACTTGAAGAGTCTGTCCTGGGAACATTGAAACAGGGCCATTAAACCTAAGTCAGAGAGAGATGGTCAACAGTAGCGAAAATTAGATACACCACTGCAAATATGCCCTGCCTATCCTTCTCCTTCCTAAAGCAAACTGCAGAAAGGTTTGTTTTTATTTTCTCTCACTAAAACAAAGTTGAAAATCCTAAATACTCAGAGGCCTCTTTTATCTTAGCAATAGATTTTAAATGTTTCTGAATCTTTCTAGAACTTCAGTCTTTGTGTGAAAGAATGTTAATGAAGTTACATTTTATTTCATTTCAACTCTTTTGTGATTTATTTTGTCTTCAAAGAAAAAAAACCCTAATACGTACTTATGCTACGCATATACCCAAATATTGGCAATATTTAACCTAGAATTGTTTTCTGTCTTGTTCCTAGTGACAGAAACACTCAGGGTCACTCCAGGGAACTAGGCTGCACGAAATAACCACACAAGAGACAGAGATACCTTTTTCTTTGAGGGTCCTGTGATGGTTCCTCTGACCTTAAGGGTCTGCAGAAAAAGATGCTGAACCCTTTTATTGAGGTAAAGCCATTCACATGAGGCAAGGGGTCAGGTTTCTGGGGGTTGAGTGACAGCTAGGAAGGCCACACCCAAAGGCAGAGCAAGAGAAGGGGACACACAAAGGGCGTTTCCATGGAACATTCTACCCCCAAAAGGGCAAAGGGGTAGCATCACAAAGGAACAGGTGAGAGTAATTCAACCCGTGGAGCTTCAGGAAGGCACGCCTACGTCTGAAGACACATTCTGCTACTTCGAGGAGAATCGCGGCAATCAATATCCAGGCCACTACGAAAGTGACCCACAGAACCTCTGGCGATGATGGAGGGAAAATGCCATTCACCGTGACCGCCTGACACAGGTTTCATTCTTTGAGATGAAGTCACAGTTAATCTTCCTCCTTTCTTTCCAGTTACTCAAAATATTTGCACACATCACTTATGATTTTCACAGCCAGCAAAAAAAAAAAAAAAAAGAAAAGAAAAGAAAAAGAAAAAAAGGAGTAAATAGCAGTGTTTTTTTTTTTTATAAAACAGAAAATAAATCAGTACCTTTTAAACGTCTGACTTTAAACATTTTGACAATTGAAAGGAAGGCTCTCTTGCCCATTATGAATCCATGGCTCTTTGTGCCCAGTGTTAGGGTAAAACGTTTCCACAGTAATGTATGAACGTTGCAACCATTAATGATACTTTTGTACCTTAAGAAGTTCCCCACATTTGTGATACACCTGAATTTGCCCTATTCTGTTCCTTCAATGGGAGGTGTGCTTCCACCACCACCAAATTCTGAGGTTGAAATCCTTACCCTCATGTGTTTGGAAGTGAGAGCTCTGGGTGGTCATTGGGGTTCCAGGAGTCGTGAGGGCGGGACCCTGGGTTGGCAGGAGGGCTCTGGTGAGAGGAGGAGGAGACAGGAGAGCCTCCATTCCCAGGCAGGAATATAAGAAGAAGATGTGTCTACACTAGGAGGGGGTACTTAGCAAGCACTCAGTCAGCAGAGACCTTCAGCTTGGACTTCTCAGCTACAGAAGGGTGGGAAACAAGCACTTGTTGTCTAAGTCACCCAGCTGTGGGACTTTTCATAGCTGTCCTAAGAGCCCCTTCCCAACCCTTTAACACATACCCATTTCCCTTTGCTCCCAAAGCATCAGCCACTGATAGGATTTGGCGTGATTTGTGATGGGGCTTGACTTCAAAGCCATATGCCTTATAGCCTGGCGCTGTGATCTGGGCATGAGGTGAATCCCAAAGACACCTGTGAATGCAAGAATAGTCCCAAGTGGAAATGACCAGATGGCAAGCACTCTGATCTATCAGCCCATCCTGGTTTCAAAAGACCAGCTGGGTGGTGGGCATGGCTAGAGGAGGAGGGTCACTGGCCATATGCCCTGGAAGGGTGCGTTTCCCTGCGCTTTCCCCCCAACCCCTCTCTCTGCTCCCCAGCTGCCTGAGGGTAGCAGATTCCCTCTGCTGGGCCTTCCCCAGGATGTGCTGCCTCACCTTGGGCCCAGAGTCGGCTGTCTGTGGACTGACACTTCTGAAACCTCGAGCCCCCAATCCTCTCCTCTAAGCTGTTTTGTTGGGCATGCTGCTCACAAAGGCAGAAATCTGACTAAAACATCTGGTCATCAACATATTACCAAAGAACCTCACATGAAGTCTTTCACACCAGATTCCAAATCAGACTTTGGTACTATCCAAATATCTGGGTAATTTTCTGGGTTAAAGAAGGAATATTTAATCATGACCCCAAAGAAATCGGTTCTACCTGTGATTTTTTTTCGTAGCTGGTTATGTGATCCTTGGCAAAGCACTGGCCCCCAATTACCCTGTGTGTGTGTGAGGTGGGGGGGAGAAAGATAGCTTTAAATTCTAAGTAAAATTTCTCCCAGCTTCATAATTCCTTGTTTTTCCCTGTTAAAAAAAAATATCAGTGGGAGAACTGAGGTAGGAGCAGAGGGTTAACATTAAATTGGTGACTGTTGAAAAAAAAGGATTGTAGCTTCCATGCTTGAGATGAATGGCAGGAGGACCGTCCCCAACCACATCCAGTGTCTAAGACAAACAAAGACAAGGCATGGAGCCCATGCAGCAGGCCTGAGCTCAGTCACTGGCTGAAGCAAGGGAGACATCATTTAAATGAGCTTACATTCTAAAAGGTACACCCAGGGTGGAGACCATATGCAAATTGGCTCAGGCACAATGAGAGATTTCAGTGAATTTGGGATAAACCTAGGGCAGTACACATTATTTCCCACTGGGTCACATTATTTTTTAATTTCTGGATTGGTAAACAAAGACCTCTACACAGGGTAATTTATTGCTTTTGATTCTAACCAGGTAATATAGATAACTTAATGAAATATTTTTCACAGACAGTAGACTGTAAATTGTACCTACCTTCCTAACTACCATGAGTTAGAAATATTACATACTTTTACTACATTTGTATTGTGAAAAACCTTTATGCTGTATTTTTTTTCTGATGTCACTTATGTTTATTTGTTGGTTGGTACCAGGATTCAATCCAGGGGAGCTATTTTCTTTTGAGGCAGCATCTTGCTAAGTTGCTTAGGGCCTTGCTAAGTTGCTGATGCTGGCTTTGAACTTGTGATCCTCCAGGGTTACAGGTGTGTGATATCACATCTGGCTCGCTTATGTTTTTTTTTTTAATTTCTTCTTTTTAATTATACATGACAGTAGACTGTATTTTTATAAATTTATTTTAGTTATATATGGACACAATATCTTTATTTATTTTCATGTGGTGCTGAGGATCAAACCCAGTGTCTCACATGTGCTAGACAAGTGCTCTTCCACTGAGCCACACCTCCAGCCCATGAGAGTGCATTTTGACATATTATACATACATGGCTGGTCGCTCAGAACTTTACTGCCTAAAGTTGTGAGAGAAAAAGATGATCTCAAGAATTAGAATCTCCTTAAAACTTGAGTATGCTTTCTAACAGTGTCCATAGGGCCAAGTGTTTTTTAGAAAATGTGTTAGGATTGCATATCATGGACTTAAATACTCAAGTGAAGGTCAAAAAAGGAATTATGCTTTACCAGTACAGCACCCAGGGGCCATCTCCTCACAAGTGAGATTCTCAGAACGACAGAGAAAACTACACCAATGGAGGGTGGCTCTGTTGTATGTACTGTTCCCAGATCACAATGAAATAGTGCTCTCTTTGAGCCTTGACTTAGGAATTAAATCCCTGATTTATTTCAGTGTTTTGTATTCAACAGATGTAACACCTAAACCCGTGGTGTTGCTACACATCCTAGGGTTAGAAGGAATATAGGACATAATTCCCATAGAAAAGGCATATCTCTAAGTGGCTGCCTGAGATACAAACATGGCCATGACAGTGGCTGCAGTAAGTGCCACATGATTAGCTCAAGGGATGCCAGAGTCTGATGAGGATGGGAGCTTGACCTTGAGATAAGGGTCCATATGTGGCATATGTGGGTACTAGAACAGGGTTCGAATGTCCCATGAATAAAGTGTGAGGTCAACCTACAGCAGTGTTTACCTAAAATTTAGATTTGGGACTTAATGGAGATTATGTTGCAAATACAGGTAGAGTCCGATTTGTGAAAAAATTAGTTTCAACCTAAGGTTTTTCAATCAGTTCCAAGAACAATGGAAGAACACTCAGTAGTTGCTTTTCAGGTGAAAATATCAGTGTGGTACTCTACGAGAAGCTGGATGAAGAGAAAAGAAAGTTCTTCATTTTAGTTAGTCTTATTGATACAGCTGATCTTTAGGAATAGGTTGGAAATGTCAGATTTTACTATAAGACTGAAAATCTCAGTTTTTAATCAATTTTAAATAATCTCTGCAAACAGAATTACTCCTTTGAGGTTGAGATATCCTGTATTATATTCTTATTTATTTACCCTTATTCTCTGATAGAGCTGAGTTGGTACATTGCAAAATGCTGATTTAAAATTCAGACTGGGCATTTTGCCCACACTGATCCAAAGAGAACCAGCACCAAACCCTCCAGGGAGTGGCCAGGTACCAGCACTGCCATCTGACCACTAGTGGGCAGACATGGCCCTTGGCTAGGGGGAAACTTCTATCACAGAGGGGAATCAGGGTCAACAACTTCGGGGGGACAGTTCCTTTTAGTGCCTAATCCAACTGGCTGACTTCAGGATATGAGTGTAGATTTACTGCCCCTGCCCCTGAGCTCTGACCACCACCTTCATGGGAAGGTGATTCCGCCTGGTAATTAACTGTGAAATATTGAGTGGCCAGTGCGTGACCCGAGTGTTTGTGCCAAGCAAAAGTTTCACTTGCATTTTTTTTCTTTTTTCTTTCTCTCTTTCACTGCCAGTTTGTGTGTGTGTGTGTGTGTGTGTGTGTGTGTTTAAGTATTAACTCTCATGGAAGCACATGCTTATTTAAAATTCCCAGACGATGAGTCAGACCTGCTCAGTGAGGTTCCTGGAGAGTCACATGATGTGCTTTGATGAAACTTCACCTTATGAAAGGTTGGAGGAAAAAGTCAGAAGAGTTTCAGTCTTATATATACACATACACATGTTCACATATGCACACCCCTATGTCCCTATGGGCATGTCCTTCTATGTAATGGTATAATTTTGCATATGTTTATACACAAGAGTTGGGAGAGACAGACATGCATGCAGGCAAAGAACCCCTTTGCTTTTGTTCCTTCTCCTGTCCCTCTGTAGATATTTAAAAATCAGGGAGCCAACAGTTCCTACCTCTTTGAAGCTAGAAGGAAGCAGAATCCCTGTAGTGGTCTGTGCTGCTCTTCGCCTGTTGTTGGGTATATATGCCTTGGACTCAGAAAAGTGAGACAGGAAGTCTAGACTGCAAAGTGCTAAAGACCTGGCATTGCTGAGACAGGGCTTGAAAGTTGTTTTACTCACTGTTCTGATTATTTGCTTCAGGTGTGTCTAGGCCTCCAAAAACTCTATTTTAATTTACTCTTTTCTTCAAATCACTTCGATTTGATGCTTTGTGGTGTAACTGACGTAGCTCGTTCATTTAAGCAACAAAGCAGGCTACCTCCTGTGAATGCACCTAAATCACAGTGATGTTTGAAGTTCTCCCAGCATATTTTTTAATGGAATTTCCCTTAAGTGAAACTTGTTCTAGAAGTGACAAATGAAGTACCCTACAGAGATCCTGTCTGATGATGTGTGTGGACCGAGGGCAAAGAGGCAGAGCATGTCAGAAGGGAAAAGTTGTCTTCCCAAGACCGAGGGTGCCAGCCACACCTGAGGAGTGACTTGACATCGGAAGACACGGCTGACGCCATTGGCTGCATCCATCCGTTCAGTTCACGAACAGTTACGGAGAAGTTGCTGTGGGCTCCCCAGAGCTGAATGCTGCAGATTCCAGAAAAATCTCCAGCAGTCCTCTCGCCAGTGCGCCAGTGTACAACGGCTGAGGGTTGCGTAAACAAATAGCTGAGATTCAGGAATGAAAGCACAGGTGCAGGAATGACTGACTTCACCTAACAGGATCTGGTAAGGGGTCACCAAGGAGGTGATGCCTGATCCAGATCCTTACAGACAAGGAGGAAACGACTTGATGAAAATATTAGTAAAGCACAGGGAAGAAGGCCGTGAGTGTTGGAGAGGGAGGATTGAAAGAGAGGGGCCTACTAAAGATATCGTCTAGCAGAAGCGAGAACTGCTGGTATTGGGAGGTTTGAAGGTGCCATTCATTTACTCTCCTATTATGAAGCAAAATACATTCCAGGGGAGGGTGTACAACCAGGAGTGGGAAAGCCCCTATAATGCAGGCTCTCATGTCCATAAATTGGCTCACTTCCTCTCTCACTCATTCTGACTCTCTTTTTTCTTCTCTTGCTCAGCCTCCCTCATCTGTAGACCTCTGCAGACTGGTATCCTTTGTACTTAGACACCGGGCTTCACATGACACCATTTCTACCAACAGTGCTCACTCACTAGGATTGCTGCAGCAGAATCCCTGGAGAGGAGAATCTTCTTTGCCCCCTGATCCCACAGGCTGCAGTCAGGAGTGGAGTCCTTGATTAGGAAGGGCGTTTTCAGAGCAGGAAAATGTGGTTGAGCACCCAGAGTCATGTGTGACGATTCTACTTTGAAAGTACCAACTGGAAATGCAGCTGGCAGCAGGACATTGGAACCTTTTGCACAAAGCTAACCTAAATGTACTGAGGTTGTTTTCTATGACTTTTTTCTCTTTATAAGAAGTTCTTGCATGCTTACACACACACACACACACACACACACACACACACACACACAACATGCATGGCTATCTAGGCTTCTAGGAAGGTGAGTTTCTCCAAAAACAGAAGGGTGGAGGGATTATTCCAGGATCAGGTGTGATCTGAAGGCATTTGGGATTGGAAATCATTCCTTTGGAAGTCCTTTCCCTATTGCAGTCTGCATATCAGTTCCCAGGAGATCTATGTGCTGTGTGTGTAGGTGGAGTCTGCAGCCTGGAATTCCTGCCAAATGTTCTACCCTGGAAAGATAATGGGGTTGGTAGCATAAGTTCCTGTGCTTGGTTTTGTGCCTTTTTTAATTTGACAAAGTGTCTAGGAGGCTGTGGAAGTTGTTAAGAAAATCTTGGTTCCAGCATCTCTATAGACATGTTAGCATCTGGACTTAAAAATTAATAATTTAGAGTCACAACAGAAGCCATGTCACTCAAGCTTACATTTATGGAGGTGACTCTCACTGCTTTCATACATTTCCATGTATCAGTGGTTTATTGCTTGCCGGGGCTGCTTCTGATTGGTAGCTGGCTCTTCTCCACGGTTCTAGAAACGAACCTATTCTGGCTGGTAGTCTACCATGTTCACAACCACTTCCTCTTCCTCTCTGCGTAAGAGACACGGTAACACAGCATGATTCAGGAAAGTTTACGAGCTCCAGACTTAGAGATGGCACAAACCACTTCCAGCCACATGAATTCACTGGGCCAGATGTCACTCATGGGACTGCATAATCACTAGTATGGCTGCGTTTGGCCCAAGAAGAAGAGGAAATAAGTGTGGTAAAAGTCCACCTGGTCTCGTCCATGAAGTTCTTGGTTGGCTCTCAGTATTGATTTCGCTGAGTGTAATAAGGCAAAAAAGTGTAACTTTTTCAATATTAAGCTGATTTGAAATTTAAAATCCCTTAGCAAAATTCAAATTCAGTTTGAATTCAATTCAAATTCAGTGTAAATTTCTAAAACATAGTGTCCCTTATGCCATACTGTAGTTTACAACATGAATAAGCATTAAGTAGCTGAAAACATACTCACACTTCACAAACACCCAGACACTCATGCATTATTTTGATGTTTAATTGTGAGACAGTTTCCAACCTCTTAGGTTGAGTACAGATCTCCAAAAGAGAGAAACAGAAGTGGAGTTATGTGTGAGAAGAGACTCTCTGATTTTCTTACCAAAGTTGGTGTTTTAAACGAAACACTGGAATGTTACTAGAAATTGACAATAAGATATTTCCTTATTGAATAAAACTATAAAATCACCTTGCTCATGAGTTTATCTGTCATTGTATAGATTATTCCACATATGTAGAACTCAAATTTATAATAGATATATTCTGATATATTTTATATCATTTCACGACAAATTGAATATTGTTCGGAATTGTTCAGGGCAATTAAACCTCTATTTGTTTAAGCTTTTAGTTTCCATTGGTTGTACTTGTTTCTTATATTTGTAGGAAATTATGGTGAAGAATTAATTTGGTCAGTTGGGGAAAGAGGGAGTACAAAACTATGTATTACTTTTTATTAGGTCCAGTCCCCTGGATTTATAACTACACCCCTCATTACGTCTCTGGAGGAAGTGTTTATGGCTTGAATCCTAGAGAACGTTGTCAGATGAAATCTGGGAACACCCAAGGAATAACGCATTACCACAGAGTTAACATGATTGATGATATCATAGCTCATTTTTAACAGATGTCAAGAGAAGAAAAATCAAGCTGCCATTGCACATACTGAGCCCTTGTTCACTTAACAGAAGACCTTTGTAAGTAAATCAAAATTAATGGTAAGTACTCAGTGGGTTAGATGCTGAGCATTTGGGTCACTTTTAGACGTTGAAAAAAAAAAAACCCAACAGATGAGAAAAAGCAGAATTTCTAGAAGAGATGCTTAAATATTCCTTTTTTTTTTCTATATCTAATCATAATGTTTCATTTGGCTTTGGTGAATGGATTCTAGTTAGGAAAAGGTTCTTTTTAGGAATACAACCACATATGTAGAACTCAAAATATCACACATGCCTCCAGTCCTCAAGCTAGCTCTACTGTCACTGCCAGCTGAAATCCCTCTCCCAATTGGGTGCCAACTGGGGGAGAGGGTGGGTTAGACTTCTTGATGGTGTATGCAAGTGCACATAATTTGGAGAAAGTAAGGGGGAAATCATTATGTCCTAATTTGGTTAAAGAAGATCGGCAGTGTCTTTGCTGAATCCAACATTTCTACTGAGCCCGATTACTACGTTTTCTCCACATATCCCAGTGTGTGTTGACCCATCTCCAGAAAAACAGGCAGCTGACTGGGTGCAGAATTGTCTATGAGATGCGTTCAGGAGCACCCGTACCACCCCTCTCCTGCGTAGGTCTTTGCATTGCTCTTGGAGAAATGGATGAGCCTGGTGTACACTCTGATTCCTACTCCAGTGTGGTCCTGGAAAAGTCAGTTGTCCCACATGAGGGCAGGCACTGCTTCCCTCTTAATCAACCATCTGGGGATTCCACACACATGACGCAGAATCTCCTCCCTCGCCTGAGCTGCTAGATGAATCCCCAGGCCTGCATGGTTTGGGTAGGCTATATTTGCCAGCCTGAGTGGAGACCTCCCGTTTTAATTTAAAATTAAAAACTCAGAAATCTTGTTCTTATTAAACACTCTTAATCACATATGAGCACACACTTATAGGCACATATTATGTACACTTGCCCAGAAAGAACGTATTTCAGTTTTTCTTTGGAACACCAGCAAAATACATAGCACCCCTTGAAGAGAATGTTAATTTAGATGAACAATGCAGAACAAAAGCACTTTAGGCACGATGTCTCATTTTTAAGTTGAAAATAGCATACTAGAATTAAATTTTGAAAAATTCACTCAGTGTTGTCAAAAATGCTAATTTGAGTGCATTTATATTTTTATATTTTTAACTGTAATTTTTACAGTTGGGTAGCAGGGATGGGCAAAGTTTTCTAGAAAGGGCCAGTAAATATTTTAGACTTGGCAGGTGATAGGTGTTGCCCTGAGAAAATAGCTATGGCTAAATCACCACAGATAAATACATCCATCAACAAGCCTGGCTGTGTGCCAGCAGTCCTGTACACTAAATCAAGCTACAGGTGGGATGTGGTCTGTGGCGATAGCGACTCCAGCTCTGGTTGTAGCAACCCTCATGGCAGAGACTCCCAGGAATTCTTCTCAAATGATCCCTAATTGTGGCTTTTCATCTGAAATATAGACTAAACTATTTTTTCTCCCCCTTTGTTATGCAACCTACCTACTGGAGAGAACAGACCCCGATTGCAAGCCTGTCCTCTCCGGGGTCTCGTCCTAGACAGGAAGGGCCTGTAGAAATTGGGAGATGAGTTCATCCCTCCACTGACGGCCAAAGAATTTGAAGCAAGAACACAGAGTCTTGGTTCCACAAAACGCTGTACTTAAAAGGACGCTGCTGAGAGCTTCCTGTTCAGTACTGCTGGGGACAGCCTTGAAAATAATGACCTACTTTCCCTCAGCAAAGCCAACTCTGAGAGACGATGAGGTCCACAAATGAGGGCTCATAAAAGAATATAATTAAACACTGGTGCGCCTCAGAGTGAGAGAACTTGGAGATAATGACGACAGTGGCACACACTGTACCACAGAGAACAAGATGTCACAATTGTATATTTGCAGGTTGATTTAATCTGACAGGATTCTTAGCGACAGTGAACGTGGTCTGTCTGTGCCGAGCGGCGCAGCTGGTGTGTCCGACCAATGCGGCTCTGTTTATCTTTGTGAACTTACTCGTGTCAATTAGCAAACTTCTTAATCTGGCTGCACGCGCTTATCTTTGGAGGTCCCCTGTAGATCTTCCTTGTCTGAGGCACAGAGTTTGCAAATCATCCCTTTCCTTTAAATAGAGTCTTTTTAAAATTCTCTGTATAACTTTATTTTCCTGATTTGATTTTTGAATGATAGTCTCTTATCCTGTCTTCTCAAGAATCCCTCCTATACACACTGGCCATTAGTAGGTTTCGGTCCCCCTTACAGGCAATCCAGGAGAGGGGAGAACCGACTAAAGTAGGAATGCAAAACATGGCCCTTGGACCATATCCAGTCCACCACCTATTTCTGTATGGGCCATGATTTTCATAAATACTTGAAAAACTATCAAAAGAAGATTTTTTTTTGATTCACACGATTTACATGAAATTCAAATTTCAGGGCCCACCAATAAAATTATGTTGGAACAGAGGTAAATTTTGGGTCATGTGGGGTGCATGGTTGCTTTCATGCTAGGAGAGCAACACTGAGTAGCTGCAGTGTAGACATGTGGTTAGCAAATTTGAAATTTTTACTGTCTCTTCTCTTAGAGAAAATAGTTCTAATCACTGAATTCCATGAGCCTTCACATTCCCTTTCCTGTTTTCTATTTTAATAAATAAGAAAAAAAAAAGAAAAAGAAAAAGAAAAAAAAGAGTTTTCATGTTCAAATTTCGTCCCATTTCCAATCCCTGCTTTTGCTTTGAGGTGGCCTTGCAAGGTGTTGGCAGGGGGCACTTTCCCATGTCCCATCTATCTCCAGCCTGTGAATTGTAGAAGTCAGCCTGGACGCTCCTTAGTCAAGATGCCTACAGGTACAGAGTGCATTACATTCCTACAGCACTGTCTCTGGTGCTGTCTGACCTGCTCCTACTCACTGGCCCCACCCCCTCCCTGAACTTCAAAGAGATGGAATTAGAGGTCTAGATGTGCTGATCAACTTTCCGAAAATCATGCAATTCATCAGCGGTGAGGAGCAGGCTCTGAACCAGACTCCACGCCTTCTGTTATTCCACAGAATCCTCCTGCTCCTTGCTCTGTCCCTTGCTGCCGTGTTGCTCTTCGCAGCCCTCGAGGACCACGTCTGTGTGGTGTCCCAGGAGCGTTTTTACCTCTCCCCATCATCCGAGCTGGGCTCACCTGCCAACTAGTCTTCAGAGACTCTTTCCCTGACCGCTTGTGTCCATCTCTCCGCTCGTCCTCTGATTGATCCCTTGAAGCATCATCCCTCCCTCAAATTTTACTGTTGACTCATGGATACAGTAATTCAAAGTCTGTCTTTGTCCTCTGCCTGCTCAGAATCAACCTCCAGAAGCTGAAGAACGTGGGAGGGGATGTGGGCCTTGCAAAATAAAGATCCTCCCTTTTCTCATACATCCTCGTTGCTCATAAAGGCAAGGAATATCGTCTCAACTAAGAGAACGTGACAAATCTCTCAATAATAGGGTAAAAATATAGGGATTGATACAGGCAGTGAAAACCACAAGTTCACTCTAGAAAGGAGAAAAACAATTTCTAGATTCTATAGAGATCTATGCGACTCATGGCACTGAAAACTTTTTCACCTAAAAGCATATTTGTTTTCACAGTCTCCATTTGAAGCCTCAGCCTTTCAACGTGGTGCCTCTTGTGAATTCAAGGCACCTGGAGATGATTAGGTGTTGTCAGCTTCTAAAGAGCCACTCTTTAAGCTGGAGCATGGAACTCTGTGAGCACCTGGAAACTCCATTTATCCAGCTACAGCTCTGCTCCAACTCCTGGAGGCCAACACATCTTGACTGACCCAAAATATTAACACGAGCCAGTTTTGAGCCTGAAAACTCTTTTTCCTCTCTTTCTTTTTCTTATTTATTTATTTATTTGAGGTGCTATAGATGGAACTTGGGCTCTAAGTAAGTGCTCACCCTTTGCCCTACACCTCCAACCCTAGCACGTTAACCCTTCAGAATCATTGTGGTCACGGGGAGGGTTCAAAGTCTATTTTTCTTATGTCTGACGGGGTTTGTATTAAAAGTTGCATCTCAAAATTCCTAGTTAAATAAATTAAAGACACTAAAGATGGAAGAGCCAGATAGGAATCAAGCGAACTCGTTTATGAAATCATCTTTTATTTTAAGAAAATATAACTATCCAATTCTGCAATAATCAAGAGAAACAGTATTTTTAGCCATGCACGGCTCAGTTCTAAGGTACATGGGGATGCCGTTGGATTATGCTTGAGACATGGAGACTTAATGAACCATGGAAAGCACATTTACTTCAAGAGGACAAGATGTGTTCAGCATATTTCATCAGGAAACTTAGAAGGAATACTTTTGAAAATAATCCAAATTGATGACTGTAGTGGGATCCGGTTAGAGAAGAGAGGTGTGTATTTGCAACAGTCAATTTGGAGTTGATTGCTAAGAAAGACTCCATTTGCATAATTTTATGTATTTTTCTATTGAGATCAGTCTAAGGCTCTCTACGAATTTTGCCATAGATGTTTTTCCTGTGAGCTTAGAGTTTAGAGTTTAGAGCTAGTGCTTATAGTTTCCTCTTGGTGACACTTATTCTCACCCCATCCAGCCAACATGGATATATTCTTGATCTCCAAATCAGTTGATAGAATAATCTGCTTTATAAAAAAAATACATAACAACTCAGAATTTTAAAATAAAGAGGTGATTCTCTAGTAGGAAGATATAAGCTTATTTTACATGTAGGTAAAAAAGATATACCACGGAAAAGATCATTTTTACATTTGTAAAAAATACTGCAAAGGTTTGCCTGATTCTGCTTATACATAAACTTGACCGTACCTCTAAATTACTGACATTACAGTAACTGTAACTAGAAGTGGTGGCTGGGTAATGGCCTTGCCCTGACAACTCAATGCACGGGCTGTGGTATTTATGCACAAAGTAGATGGCCTTCTTAAGTAGCGAGAATTCAGTTTCATCGTCATTATTACCATTGTGCCAAATGACTTGTAAAATAAAATAGATGAGATCTACAGCACCTAGCAAGTTAAGACAACCCCCAATTCATCATTCTGCTGCAAAACTGCACTCGGATGGTCTCAAAATGAGGGTGAGAGAGAGGATTAGTTCTGACCTTCCACCGATCAGAACAAAGTGTTATTCTTGATCTCACTTCACTGGTTTCTGACTAGCATAGCAGTTTTTTCGTATTGTCTTATTTTTGTCTCTTCATAAATCAGAGTAAGAATCTACAGAGCCGCGGGACCTGCTGTTTTGTCGTTTTACACAGCGGACTCCTCTTGTGGCCCTTGGAGTGGTTTGTACCAGAGCAGGAGGCAGACTGAAGTTCCAGGTGAAAACTGCTGATCCACGCCATCCTCAGGGACATTGGTACTAACAGGTGTCGGTCGGAGTTTGCAGGACCGGTCGCCCACAGGTTCTGCGTGACTGGCACACTGTGTCAGAAAGTAGCGGGTGTTGCCAGTGGGGACAGCAGTGGACAGGGCACATTTTTTAAAACACATACACAATATTGAGAAGCACCAGGGATTGGGTCTGTACCAGGCGCCTATGAACGAGGTTTCAAAGTGTCCGAGATAGAGATAGCCTCTTCATTCCTATCCCATGGAGTGAACCTGTGCCCCTGACCCAAACCCACACGGCAGGCTCACAGGCTGAGCTGATGACCTCGCCCCTCAAGGGTGACGGTGGGCCTTGCTTGGGGGGACTGTCACATCCTTGTGAAGTATGTGGCCTCTGAGTTGGGGCTGAAGGGGACACAGGCTGTGTGAGCTAGCTGAAAGGGGAGGGGCTTCGGAGTTCCACAAATCTGCTTAAGACTCCCAGCACATCCCTTCCACAGGGGCCCGGGGCTTAGAGTGGTTCCACTTTAAGACTGTTGGACTTTCTGGGTGAGAAAGCACAGCCACACACACACTCTGGGTTCTCGTTTAGTAGAGTGATCAATAAATTGATGGATTGTCAATACTCTCGTATAATATTGGGTCTGTGTGGGTCGACTTTGCTGACCATGTCTCCCCTAAGCCTTCTGACCGCAGGCTGAGCTCAGCCGTGGTGTGCAGTGGGTCAGGTGGATGAAATGCATTTCTGACAATGCTGTTTTTGACTTGATGGGTTTACAGAGATCCAATCCCGCAGGAGCAGAGCAAAGTCTGTGCTATGTGGGTGACTTGTGGGTTTACCTAAAATTGCTCATCCCCAGATCTCCCATCTAGGTGGGGGGGACAATGTTCACAGAGTTGGAAGTCTTAATTCTTGTTTGGGCGATGGTTTTTGATATGCCAGACCACAGGCTAAGCAGTTTCCATGCATCCTGTCAGTTAATATTCATACTGACACCAGCTATACTAACACCATTCATATTTTGGAAGGGTCAATTCTCTAGATCAGCAGCTAGCAAGGTCAAAATGCCCCTGCTGGTGTCACTCGGAGCTGGTTCCCTGGTCCTTGCTCCCAGGAGGGCCATGGCTGCCCACAGGCGTCTCTGCCCAGCAGTGGTGCTGTGGCCTTCCTTCCAGGCAGGGTTGCTGTTCTTGCCTGGGGCTGTGCAGATGATGCCGAGCTTCTCTCCAGGGATCTCCTTCTCTTCTCACCTGTCAGCACTCTGTTCTTTCACAAAACACAACTCCTCCATCCTGACCTGTTCTCGCCAGGTTCTTGGCTTAGGTTAAGGCTAAGCCTGTGTGTCCTCATCCTGGGGATCTAATCCGCTGCTCCTTGACCTTTACCGCTAGAGCCTTCTTGCTTCTGTAAAGTCCTGGGCTGAAACACCTCCTCTGCATGGACTACAACAGGTACCTGGACATTAGAGTTTCTTCAAGCCACAAGCTCTGTGGCTTCCCTGCATTGACTGCATTTTTTTTTCTATTATGACACTGAGTGTAATTATGACACCTTCCTGCCTCTCCAACGATCATGCACACATAAATGGATACACACACACACACACACACACACACACACACGCATGTGTGTTCACATATCATCCTCCTGCTGCTTAGGTTCCCATTCTCCTCACTCCCTCCGCTTCCCAAAACACTGACAGACACGCCAGCCTGCCTTGCTCCATAGATGCCCAATCCCAGAGCATATGGTGCCCCACGAAACACCCTGAGGCTCACGAATGGATTATTTTCTTTTCAGTCAACAAGTCCTGGTGGTTGAAAACACAATACAGATGTAATATCACTTATGAAAGCCAGTGGGAAGGTAAAAACAAAACAGAACAGAAAATAAACACTTTATCCTACTTTTTAAAATTGCAAACATCTTGAATCCATATAAAGATACAAAGATTTTTTTTTTTTTTCTTTTTGACTTACTGGCTGGGCTGTATTCAAAGGACACATTCAGCTACAAAAAAAAAAAAGAAAAAATGCTATCATCAAAATGAAACATAAAAGCAGAAAAAAATAAGCCCTTTTAGTCTTGTGAAGGTCAAATTGTTCCTTGAAACAGTATACCTAAGTGTTTTTCAAAACCGCAGACTTCAGGGTCAGTTCAGTTTTTCTCTTAGTACCAAATATTTTACTTAAAATGTGAAGAAAGACTGATGATCCAATGTTTTCATCAATTTTATAAAATAACTCAAATATAAAGCATGCCTTTTTTTTCACTGAAAGCAAAGAGGATGCTTTGCCCAGTCCATAGGTGCCCAAATGTGCACACACTTGTTACTAACAAACAGACCAACTGCTGAGCCCCCTTATGCCCAGGCTCAGCTTCTGCTCTAGCTCTCCTCCTCCCTGGGGAGCCGGGTGGGGCGGGGTGGGGGCAGCCACAGCCTTGGTCTGTGGGAAACCACAGAGGACATTGATGGCTCCGATTCTGAGAGGGGTCTGGTGGCCCCTGCGCATATAATCCCAGTTTGAAAAACAGAAAAATACATTTGGTAGCTTTATTCTTAATAAAAAAAGAAACCAGTTAGCAACTGAAAGGAGTGGAAATGAAGAAAGGGAGCCACAGTTTAAAGCCAAGCAAATCCAGGACCCAGGGGAACCAAAATAAGGGAGCTTGAAATGGACCGAAGGAAGACTGACCCAGAACTCTGTGAAGGAGAACTCCATCTATCTAGCTAGCTTTGGTGTGCTTCTCATGGACTTGGGGGTTTTTAGGTTGCAGCTCATTTAGAAAGACTGGAGCAAATCCATATATGTCCCAGTGCTAAGGACAACTCTAGAGAGAGAAATGCAGCCCAGTCCTATTAGGGATAGGAAGAGCACAACCCCTCACCTTGGTGCAAACATTCTTACTTGATCATTTTTTTTTTTCTCTTTCTCTACTGAGATAGAATCTGGCCTCAGATCTTTCTCCACAGGGCACCTCAGGTATTGACTGCCAGTTAAAGGAGGTGACAGGTCCATGGATAGTGACTACCCAAGAAGCTCAACCCTCAATAGGCAGCAGCGTACTGCAAGTAAGTCACTCAACATCATGTTCAGAGACACAGTGCTTTTGTATTTCTGATCTTCTGGCCAGTTTGACCGCAGAAGGTTTCACAGACGGAGTGGCCTTTGAGCTAAGCGAGCATCTTCAGAGCAGAAGAGCAGAGGCGTGGAGGAGGGGAGGTTGTTTTGCAACAGGGTTATGAAACTGCACCAGTGCGCCTGGGCTGGAGGGTTGCGATTTAAATCACGAGGAGAAAGACTTCCAAGCAAGGATGAGGATAATTAAAACCCCCACATCCACAAGAATGATAGATAGAGTCTGCAAACATGGCCCTGAAGGATGCGCTCCAGAGCTCGCTGGATCTCTAAAGGTGGCCTATTATTCATGGGAATATAATTCTCTTTTATGGTGGTTACATAATCGAGTGTTTCTGTGATTTTTAAAAATAGGCTATTAAAGTATTGGTCTTGTGAAAACAAAATAGATCACAGAGGTAATTAAATTTATAGGTGAGGTTTCACGTGTGGGGCACTTGTATGGGATTTATAACTGGATCCTTGGACTCCATTTCACACCAGCAGGAGCGCGTATCTCCCTTCGCACAAATGCATTTATGTTTGAGGTCGAGGATGGACAGGAAGTCTGGAAGTCTAAATTCTGAGTCCTTGGATGGGTAAGGACACACTTGTCCTTTTGAATACATAGGGAGTTGTCCTTCAGGTGAAGCTTCCTGTACAAGGGGCAGGATTCTCACCAGCAGAGAACATGCTCCAGCTGCTGTGCTCTTCCTCCTACTCTCCACCCTTGCTCATGAGAAAATTCTCTTAGCTACCTTTCTGGAAGCAGACTAAGGCCCAGTCTCAATACATCAATGAAGGTTGCTATTTGCTTGATTTGTTTGTATCTTTTGTCCTTGGGGAAACTGTTGAGCCGGGTGCAAGGCCAACATCATTCTACACTGAATAAGAATCCCCTTGAACTTGAGGCACTGTGGTTGAGACGACATATTGTCATTCCAAGTGGTTTCCTGGGGCACTTGGTTTGTAAATTTTTTCAGGGTCACCATAATGAATTACTGCAAACTGGGTGGTTTGGAACAAGGGAAATCTGTCTTGGGGCAGTTCTGGAGGCCAGACATTCCAGACCAAGGTGCTGGGGGGATGCTTCTTTGGGAGACTCTGAGGGAGAGCTCTCTCCAGCCTTTCCCAGAGTTCCTCAGATCAGGCGGCTAAGCACAGGCCCCAGCCTCCCTCAACGCCTCTCCTGGGTTCTGTTGTCTTGTTCCCCTTCTCTTCTAAGGCCACTGGTCACTGGACTTATGGCCTACCCTCCTCCACAGTGATTTCATCTGGATCTCCTTCACTTAATTTTCTCTGCAAAGACTCTTTTCCCAAATAAAGTCCTATGTCCACCTAAGGACCACTAAAGGGTCTGGATGGACATACTTTTGGGGGACATCAATCAACAAACTACAGTTACGTTCTACCATTTCCCATTATAAACATTGTAGAAACAGCTGGTTTTTTCCCATTTTGATAATATTAAATTAAATTAAAAATGTTCTTTGACTCAGCAAAGTGAAATTTTACTGTCTTCTGATTGTACTTGTTCATTGATTTAAATTCTATGCATCTTTCAGACTGTAGGACGGGGCTCTACATCAGCAGAATACTCAATTTCATTTTAGACATCATCAAACACTTCCTCAAACATTAAGTTCAAGGAGAGAGAGAGAGAGAGAGAGAGAGAGAGAGAGAGAGAGAGAGAGAGAGAGAGAGAGAGAGAGATTTTGTTCCTTTCAATTAATTGTTTTTGTTGTATGTTCTCCTAAAATACAAAAGCCTATTGAATTGTTAGTGTATTATGAGAATATTTAATGGTAGAGATAATATGGCATTTTTAAAATGAAATGGATCTGACTGTGGCTCACAGCTCAGCACCTTAGCTCTTTCAAAGGACTTGACTTAAACAAGTCACTCAATCTGTAAAATGGAGACCTTAGTGTTGCCTGGGCCTGTTGGTAGCAAGGCTTGGGCAGAATGCACATCACCTACAGCAAAGCCTAGTGCTAGTTCTTACTTTTTGAATGACATCCATTACTAATCAGAGGGTGTCTCTAAGGCAGAGTGTGAAAGGAAACTTAGGTCTTTAGAGTGTTCTTTTAATTCACTTGAAAGCTGAACCAAACAGCCTCTGCTGTTAGGTAAATGTGGTGCAGCTTGAGATGCCCAAGCAGGATCCAGAGCTCTGTCCTGCCTCCTCCGAGGATCTGCCTCTCTGTCCCCTCCTCCCTGTCTGCTGGTCTGGCTGCTCTGTGCACTCCACCCTGAAAACATGCTTCTGCTCTGCCTATCAGGCGGTCAGTCCCCCAGGGAAATGCTCTCCTCTTTCCCTGCCGTCCACACTCACCCACTCTTCATGACCTAAGAGTGGGTGAAGGTGTCTCCCACAAGGGAGGGAAGGTGAGGAGGGGGCATGGGGGCCGGGAAGACGGAGGAATGAGACGGACATCATTACCCTAGGTACATGTGTGAGTACACATAGGGTGCGACGCTACATCATGTACAACCAGGGAAATGAAAGGTTGTGCTGCCATGGTGTACAAGCAATCAAGGTGCATTCTGCTGCCATGTGTTCCTAATTAGAATAAATACATAAATTTAAAAAATAAATCTTTTAATTTTAGAAAACAGTGCTAAAAATAATATTTACTAATATGTGTTTCAGATAAAGGTAAAAATGCTTGTTATGAAAAAAAAAGTGTGTTTGGTCCTGAAATTCCGCAGTGCTTACGGCGTGTGTTCATCGGGCTCTTGCCATTCCTGGCTTTGCACCGTAAAAAGACATTAGGCAGCTGTTGTGAATCATCGGATGTAAATGTCCTAAGGTCAGCGATTCTGATGAAGAGTTAGTGTTCCCGGGTTGCATTCTGCAGTTAAGGAGATTATGCTCACAATTTCAAGTCTCACCTAAGAGTTTTTGTTTCTTTCAAATAAAATTAGTTCTAACTCCAAGTTCCCATGATCTAGACTAGTGGGAAATTCAACTCAGATGCTTATTGAGGTTTCCTCCCTTGTGATTATTTAGTCACCAAAGGACAAGCATTTGAACCCTTAGGGTTTGGTCCACAAGATTTTCACTGGCAAGACCGTCATCTATGCCTGGAAAGGACCAGGTCACACAGGCCAGGAGGCTTTCTTGTAAGTGGGAGCCGTGATTCCTGGGGTCTAGTCCAGTTAATTTTCCTAGAATTCAACCTCCTAATTGTGTTCTGAGAAAGTAGATCTTGAAGTCAAGATCCTGGTGGATTGTAGAACCCACCCTTCCTTCAGCTTGGAGAAAATGTTCTTTTTCTAATTCAAATGTTTCTGCCTTCACAAGCATCCACCCTCTTTCCCTCCATATCCAGTAGTACCTCTTCATGGAACTGAGACCTGTAAGTGGCAGGAAAAGAAGCTGCCTTTAATGATCTTCCGCTTTCAATCCAATGTTGCTACCCTCAACAGGTCACATGAGTTAATTCAACTGGAAGTAGGAAAAAAAGGCCATGAGACACAGCAACATTTAATGCTTAAGCACCCTTTTCTCTCCATCTGTAAGCATCTAAAGATATAGATTATCTGGGTAGGTCTCAAAGCCTCACGAGCCACACTTCATGATGAAAGCAGGTGGCCGCCACAGGAACCCACTGGAAAATAAACGATTGAAGGGAAGAAAGAGTCCAGCAGAAGAGCTGGGTGTGCAAGTTGTGCCTGCAGTCACACGAGAGGAGGCGAGTGGAGAGAGCGAGACTCACCGACATTCTGACTCAGATTTGTTCTCTAGCTTGGATTTGTTCTCAGAGCTGCAGTGAGAAAAGATTGAAAGTGAAAACTGAAATAGACCATTTTAAATTCCCCCGAAGGCGCTGGAGGCGCCTGGGAGCACTTCTTTACAACCCATTTAGTCTATAAAATCTGTTTTGTTGAGAAAGAATCTGAGCTTAGAATACTAAAGGCTCTGAACAAGAAATGCATAACTTCGGCCCCTGGAGATCTGGGCATGGCATGAAAACACACCCTTGACATGAGAGTCTTCTGGAGAACACCGTGGTGACACCCCCCAGCACAGACCTTGAGGGACCCGCGGGAGCCTCGTAACCCTACTGTGCAGGTTCATCTCCTGGGCCTCCAGGGCATGAGAGTAGGTGCCAACCACAGGCAGGCAACGCTGGCAACTGAATAATAACTAGACCGTGTCTCCCTCCTGGGGCACCATTCACCATCAGAACCCATGGCAGACCACGTTCACGGAGCCTCAGAAACACTGCGAGTTGGGGGAAGCAGAGACATTTGGAGTCAGGCATGAGGAAGAGGATGCTTTCTCCCAGGGAGTTTGGAGGAATAGTTTGTTAAAATATACGGACTCTTTTTCTGGACTCTCGATATAGTGTGTGGGGGGCTGGAGGGCTGGGTAATTCTTTGACAGGGCTAGGATTCCAGATGTGTTTGCTGTCTCTGGGCTGCAGCCGGAGAAACACTCGCACAGTGATCTTTGCCCCCGGAGTCCACGCCATGAGAACACAGGCGACATCTGTATCTCTCTTTGTACTAACATTTATTCAGAGGTCAATAAATACTTGATTAGATAAACAGTACAACTTCCCTCAATTATCTTGACTAATTATTAAAGAAGTTAGCTGCTAAACACTTGGCTAACACTGGGTATTTCCTGGGACCAAGGCAAGATGTTTCCCAGGACTGGAAGTTAAAACGTATTCTAATACGTTTGGATGCAGACTAACAAAACTTATTCCTTTAGTATTTCCTGAAGATCTTCTGTTTTCTGAAATGTGCCCTATCAAATCCTAGTTCCTTAATCAAGATATCCAACTGGAGATGACCCACGACTGTTAAATAAGGTTGGCAACCTCTCTGTGGCCTCATTTTAAATACCACGGCACAGATTATAAACAAAAAACTCCAAATAATCTTGTAAGATGTTTAGAACTTTTTTTTTTTCATTTAGCATTCCTCAAATTAGTTTCCCGTAGCGCCACTCATGATGGTTAATTTGTGTGTGGACTGGACTGAATTGAAGGATTCCTAGAGAACTGATAAAGGACTCCTTTGGGGAGTGTCAATGAGGGCATTTCCAGAGAAAAGTCCCAGTGTTTGGGTCAATGAATCGAGGGGAGAAGACCCACCCTCAATGTGGGCTGGCAGCACTTAAGGGGTCTAGATGGATCAGGAAAGCAGAAAAAAAAAGGAAAAAATCTTTCATTCTCCCTCTTTGGCTCTTCTTTCTGGGGGATGGCTGCACATCTTCTAGCTGCTGCTCATCGCCGATTCAGACTCTAGTCCTTTGGCCTTAACACCTGGCCTCTTGGACTCAGCCTTCAGGGGGGAACTAGGGACTCGATCACCAGTTTCCCTGGTACTTGCAGTTCCCAGGCTCTCCAGTCTACAGATGGCCGCGGTGGTTGGTCTCCAGCCTCCATGACCACGTGAGCCAGTCTACTAAGTCAATACATTTGCACTGTTTGTTTTTTTCTCTGGTTTTCCCACCCTTTGGAGAGCCCAAACTAATGCACCATTTCTCAAGAAATGCCAATTGGTACTTCCCAGCAGACATTGCTCTGTGGAGTATAATTTTCAAAATGGAAGCCTTTCTAGCTTGATTCAGATAGTCACAAATAACAATGATTCTGCATTTTTTTTTTTTTGGCTTTATAATGGCGCAAAAGCATACCCATGCAACCTCTGCTTTTCACAGTCAGAACAGTATCTAGTAAATTATAGTAAGTAGTCCTTCCTTTTCCCCAGCCTCACCTTTTGTAGTTTATGTTACCCAAGGTCAACTGTAGTCCCCAAATATTAATATTTGTCAAGTCTATTACAAGAGAGATCCCCAATTTTTATTATAGCATATTATGAAAATTGGCCAATTTTATTATTAGTGATTGTTAATATCTTACTGGGGTTAATTCATAAATTAAACTTTATCATAGGTACATATGCAGAGGAAGAAACAGCATGTATGGGGTTTTTTACAGTGAAGTTACGGGCATCCTCTAGGAATCATGAAATGTGCTCCGTGCAGATAAGATGATCTACTTTACACAAAATATTCAACACTTTCCAATAAAATGTACTCTGTGTGGGAAGAGTTTGTGTATATGTGTTCCTGGTATGTTTAAGATAGGCCAGGCTGAGCTCTGATTTCAGAAGGTTAGAGATATTAAATACACTTTGGCATGCAATAGTTTCAGTCTTATGAGGAGTTTAGTAGGATGTAATCCTGTCATAAGTTGAGTATCTGTTTATAGTTATAGAAATTTTGATAATTAAATCTTTACTGAAGATAAATCATGAACATATATATAATATATGTGTGATTTAGGCACTCATGCTATAAAAATATTGTACAGATACAATGCATAAAAATGCAGCATGCTAAAAATATGAACACAGGAGACAGGAATGTATCAAAACAATCACCAATAAGATAGAGATAGGACAGGACAGTAATTGCTCACGATGTCTGGGAAATAGGCATAGATTCCACGGCCTGTGGGAATCAGAACACTTCAGCATAGAGGCAGGTTCCCAGCTGAATAACTGTGGAGCTCAAATGGAGAGCTACCATTTAAATAAACAGGTGTCATGCACGGATGAAAAAAACCACAGAGTCAAGAGAAGGTATGCAGTAAACAGTCACTTGCCAAGGCAAACATTCTCCCAATGCATTCCACATTAAGTCTTGGGCTCTGTGTCTTTTGTGTTTTTGTTTCTTAATTTTATTTGCGAAAAAGGAGGCCATTAGTAATTGGATATTTCAGAGTTGTATAACATCTCTTCATGTCATTTCTATTTTCTCTATTATGTCAGTAAGAAGCTTGGTATTACCCTCAAATAAGTCATTCAATCTAAGAATATCATTTGATTTGAGTAGAGAAATCTCAATATCAGACACTTTGTCTCTTACCTCTCTGCTGACTGCCATCATCACACATTGCTTGGAGTAAGACTCTTCCAATGCCCCACTGTTAGAACCCTTCATGGCAGAGAAGAAAATAAATATGTGCCCAGAGAGGTAGGAGAGGGGAAAAAAAAGAAAAGGAAAAAAAAAAAACATGTAGGAACTGGATTGCAAGAGTTCCATCAGAGAAAAATACCTTTGATGTTACCTTTATCTCAAAATTTGGAATGGAGGGTGCATTCTCTATTTCATATATATTCATTTTAATAAAATAATGCCTTCATATGCTTCAAAAGCAATATTTTATATTCTTTCCAAAATCTTGGAGTACATTTGACATGCTGGGAAGGGAAGTCACCTGTGTGTCATGGCTTCATCTGGCTGATGATATACTGTTTCACAGCCCAGTGGGAGATTTCAAATAAATAATAAACTTCTTTTTCAGTGTGCAAAAAATTAGGAATATTTGTAGAATAGAACCCATGTGTAAATATTTATATTTGTAAGAATTCATCTCGTGGAATAGACCTTAAAATACTGCAGTGGTCTTGATGTTATGTCACATTCACTTTAGAATCGCAGGTTGGACTTCAAACTCAGCCTTCTGGGAATAAAGGCCTTCAGTTGAGGTTGACATCCTCCGAGTCAGAACATTTCAACACCATGTACCAGGAGTTCAGCACCGTTTCCCCAGTTTCCCTCTACGGTTCTCATATACCAAGTTCACTGTTCAAGTAAGCCAAATTTAGATGGTGAAAGAAGAGTTTTTAACAAACTTTGTTGTGTCCATAAGTGCAAAGTGCTCTTAGTTTCAACACGATCATTTCTTAACATGCTCGAATCGCTATTCAGACTAACATGAACTAACAAGCGTTAGTTCACGGAGCTCACAGACCCACAATTGAGTTTTTGGAATTTTTTGGAATTGGGTTTATTCACATTCAACAGAAGAAAACCAGAGATCCCGACTAAAGGGTTAAAAAGCAGGAGTAGAATGGCTCCAAGGTTCTGTTGTGGATGGGTGGGACCTGCGTTTTCCAGGAGAGAGTATGGCTGCAATGTTGGACAGACATCATCAGACGTCATCGGGAAAAAGAAGATGATAGCAGGGCAGGTGAGTGTCCAAGCGTGTAATTGCACTCCTTCTACAACTCTCCAAGTTACTTTTATTAATTTCATTATGTTGACATATTAGAAAACACAAGGGTGCTCACACTTGGGAAATTACAAGTTGAATTTTAACTTTATCTTTTTTTTTTTTTTTTTTTTTGCAGTGCTGGGGATTAAACCAAAGACCTCCCACATGTCAGGCAAGAATCATTCTACCCCCAGTTCCACCCTGCAGTCCATAAGTTGAACTTTAAATGACCCTTATCCATAAAGAAGAGAACAATGAGGTAGGTACACAGAAACAGCCCTCTGAGGGGATTAGTGCAAAGCCACACTTTCAGATGTACCCCATTTTAAATGTAAGACACACAAATTTGGGGAACTAACCAAACTCTTTTTTGGGTAACCGTATGAGTCCTTTTCCCTGACCAAACTTATATTATTTCTTCTGTGCACTAAGGTCTTACCATCAAATATTTGTAAACTAAATAAATTCATACCCCTCCCCGCCCCAAAGATGTCAGTTTGAGTTTAACAGACACTTTTATGTAAAGTGTAGCAACATAAAAATTCAGTCCTTGCCTTTACTAATTTGATGAATGGAGAGCAGGAAAACTAAATCAGTTCAAGCCAGCTTCACTATCTCACTAGCAACCTGAAGTGGGGAGTTCAAAGCCAGCGTGACTCTTGAAAAGACCTTCATGAGGCAGGTGCTGTTTTCTTACTCTGGATCTTCGAATTCTAAAAGGCAGACAGATCCTCAACCATCCCAAAGACTGTTCAGTTATCCACGTTCTCAGAGGCAAATCTCAGAACAGCTCACCGTGCTCTGCTACCCCCAGGCCTCCACCAGGGAGTTGCCACAGTGGCTCTGGCCCATCTCATCACCCCCTGAGAAGGGCCAGGTGTTCAGCATCCCCTTCACTCACCTCCCGCGCACCTACCTCTGAGCAGCCTTCCACAGCACACAAATCGACTAATGCAATCACTGCAAACCAAACGAGAACGAGATCTGGAGTCCTAACCCCTCCCGGTATAAATGAAGAATGCCTAACCAGGGCAACCATCATGGCTCAGGGTGACCCAAATTACAGCAGACCAATATTAGCTTAGACTGATGCGTCTCAGGAAACCCCAGAGATGAATCTGACTGATGAGCATTATCGATCGCCTTACTTTTAAGTTAATGTATGAATGAGAAGACAGGCAGGTGGTTAGATTATGAGAACAGACACCGTGTGGAATTCAGAGGTTGAATCACATAGCTTTCCTTATGTTGTACAAATCGCATTCAAAGCCACCTCGATTATAGAGTATGGGCGCATTATTCATACCTGAACATTGCACTGAACAGCACACGGGACTTGGTTTTTTTTTTTTTTTTTTTTTTTTTTTTTTTTTACAGCTAGCAAACAGACACAAATAATCAGATCCATGGAGCTAGCAAACTAATTTGCTAATGGTATATTTGCTGAAAGGCCAGAACTACACGGAAAAACCCTGCAATTAACCTTTGAAAACAAAAAGAATTGTTGCCTGGAAGGTTTGGGGGCTTAATTATTGATAGAAGCTTACGGGTAAATCTAAACCACGACCTTAAGCCTTCTTCATCTTTGTATATCACCTCTTATTTAGGAAATCAGACAAGTCTGTCTCCGATGGAATGGAAACAAGGAACTTCCTAAGGCTCCATTAATGGATCAGAACAAACTCTGTCTTTAAAAATTTAATTTCGTTGCCCCATGAATTTCACAAATAGATTTTTTTTTTCAGTTTGCATGTACATGTTTGCTTAGTAAAATAATAATTAAAAAAAAAAAAGCTTTACAGTAGATTTAAAGCCACCGGTTTTCTGCGTTAAGAAATCATTAAAACCTAACTTAGTCAAGGGAAACTTCACATAGCCGGAATTGAGTTATGGCAAAGAAAAAATTATAGCCACCTAATTGGCTAACAAGTTTTTTTTTTCCTTGGACACAACTGATCATGCATGTCTCTGAAGTACCATGGTGACATGCTATTACATACGTGGTGTGTGGTCTAGACAACAAATCATGGGGGAAAAACAACTTGCACTGATCCTGTGCTGTGTGTCTGGGATATGGCAGTAGTAAATGCTTTAGAATGAATGGAGGTCAGGCAGGGTGCCGTCCAATGTATGTGTGTATTGCCATTTAACTTTCTTTTGAAATAGACTAGCTGGGACTTTCTGAAATTAAGTAATTAGCTCAATATTGTCCAGTGATATAGAGCCAAGATTTATACCTGGGCCTATTCTTTTTGTAAATCCTAAAAATGTTAAACCCTAAGAGTTTGATAAACATCAAATATCAATCAAAGTAGTCATATTAAACTGTCTGACATCTTCTCAATGCAATCCTTTATGTAATCTAAATGATCAGATTGGAGAAACTTGTTGTCTGATTAAAACGTTAGGTTATACTATTATCTAACGGCAGGATATAATGGGTAATGCGGAACACTATCTCCTTCAAAATCTCTTTCTACACTATGCAATTCTTTGTTTTGCATGCTGTCTAAATTTCTATTAATAAAAGACTAATTTATGGTAATAATTTTTCCTCTTTCAAAATGCAAATATTCTCGGGAAAATTAAATAGGTTGCCATTAATTCCTTAAAGTGAATTGATTAAATCAAATTGCTTCTACCCAGCAGAGATAAGTCTCACTGAAGAAATAGTCATTTCAATTCAGACGTGGAGGCCTTTGATGGGAAGGCAGAAGAGGACATTTCCTGGGGGGGGGGGGGCAGGCTTGGTTAGGCACCATGAGACGCTTCATGTGTCCAACAAGCAGCCCAGGGACGGTGACACATGAGTTTGCAAAGAGCTGTCGGAGTGTGAAAACACGTGGCCTATTTAACTTCAGTCCAGTTCATTGTCCAACTATGTAAAAGAACCTGAGAAACACTTCCTAACAGATCTCACCCCTGGACACGAGAATTCTGAGTCCTTCACCTGCACAGGCAGGCACCCTCTTCCGTAGGACCACAGCATGCCCCAATTACCAAGGAAATGGTATGTTCACGATGGATTAAAATCTGTGTGGTTTCCAAATATTGATGAAATGGAACCCACAAAGGATGCTCTCCTTAGTTACATCTCTGAGTGATGTTATGGGTTGGATCGTGTTCCCCCCAAAAGTTGTTTGCTCAGATCCTGGGTATCTAAGTGTGGACTTCTTTGGAAAGAGGGTGATTGCTGATGAATAGTTAAGTCAGGCTGAGGCCATACTGAAGTCTGTTGCATTAGGAGTGACAAGGTCCCACCCCTAGTCCAATGTGACTGATGTCCCTAGGGGAAAGGGGAATTTGGACATAGATGTTCATACAGGAAGGATACCATGTAAACATGAAGGCAGAGACCAGACTGTGTGCCGCTAAGGAAGGATGGCAAAGATTGCCAGCCAGTCACCAGATGCTAGCAGAGAGGCAGAGGCGGGGGAGAGTCTTTCTCCTAGTCCTCAGAGAGAGCCAACTTCACCTTTATCATAGACTTGTAGCTTCCAAAATTGTGAGACAGAGAGTATCTGCCTTCGAAGCCACTTGTGATGTTCTGCTATGGTGGCCCTAGCAAGTGAATCCAGGTCTCTTATGAGCAGTTATTGTGGTCATCTACCCACCAATTCACACACAGAGATACGCACACAATATATGATATAATAAAGTACAAGACGTCATAAATGACATAGGTCTATATGTAATATACCTCACAAAATATAGTTTTAAAATTGCTTAGTAAGAATGCTGAATTTTATTTTGCAAATTAAAATAGCAAGGTAGAAAATTTCAACTCAGATTAGGAAAAAAAAAAGCTACACAAATACGTATCATGAAATTGTATCTAAAAAAAAAAAAGTCCAAAGCTGTAATAAACATAAATTCTAGTGCTGGGCTAGATTTCTTGTGGCTGAAGCATGGTAAGCATGCTGTTATTCATTTTTTAGTATGACTATATATTACCAAAGACTTCAGGTAGCAACTCTGTGGCTTACACTCCTTCGAGCTTTTGTAATTGTCTATAAATCTATGTTACCTGGCTTATATGTTTACTAGCATATGATTTCTAGTCTGATATATGTGCATGCAATGTGCGCTTGCTTGCATATACATGCACATACAAGTAGATTTACATACTTATGCATGCGTTTAAAACCTCCTTTCTTGTCAAGAAAAATGTTAACAGTTTGGATATTGGAATAGACTGTTCACACCATCAAAGTGAGGCTGCAAGTCATAGGGCCATATGCTGTTTTTTAGGAATCTGTTTTATTGCCAGCACACATCAACACACGTGGGGTACATAGCTATTACTTTATTTTCTTCTCCATTAGGTTGTAGCATAAGATTGCATAGGGAGGAATGGACAAGTGGGTTGGGGGTGGAGAAGTTTAGCAAGAGCCTTGTCTAGAATAATCCAGGTTGGTGAGGTCTTCTTTATCTTCATCTTTCATCACTGTGAGTTTATAACTTTCCCTTTGCCAGATATATCTACAAAAGAAGTCAATATAAATAGCTAGCAGATAAATGTTAAAAGAAGCCCAAGCTGGTAGAAGATGGCAGATAAGATGCACAGAAAAATTTCTATCATTTGACACAAATTTGGAGTTGTCATTTATTCTAAACAGGTTCGATGATAACTTATTTAGCAGAGTTTCTGTGGGGAAAGGCGGTATTAAGCAAATTGATAGTGCAAAATTCATTGGTTGATGGAGGCTGAGGTCTGTAAGCAAGTTCTATTCTTACTTTACAGTAATAAAAACAGCCTTTTTGATGGATGAACACAGTAACTAGAAAGGCTTCCAAAGTATGTATTAAAACAAGTTTAATAATGAATAGTCTCATATTACTTAAAATTATCATTGGGCCCAAATTTGTTTTTAGATGTTCTCGAATTTCAGTCTTCATTCATCACAAGCCTTCTCTCTGCCCTACCTGAAGTTGTGTGAGTGTGGGGTGAGTCTCCCCCGAGCCTCAGCTTGCTCTCTCCAGCAGGGTATCTCAGGACACGTAGGCCCAGCTAGCCATGCAGGGTGTACCTGCAGAGGAGGGTCACCATTTTTGAACCAGGAGTTTTTGGTCAATTACTCAGGATTTTTCTAGGGGATGATCCATTTTCCAAGGAATAAATAGAAAAACTGGAATATGAAGATTAAAAAGAGAAAGAAAGAAAACCTAATTACTCACAGCAACGCTACTGAAAAGAGTCCCTGGTGTTCTTTTTGTTTGGTTTTATTAAAAGACCAATATCCCTGGTGCTTCATACTATCTGTGAAAAAAAAAAAAGTGAAAAATGAACAAGTCATGGATTTTCAGTGCTCTAATGACTTATACTAATGTATTCCTTCATCTAAATACAGATTTCTATTTAAAATTCAGTATGCAGGGGTATTATGAATTCCAGTTTAATGGATTCCAAATAATTGCCCTTTGGAAATGATGAATAGCTGTTTAAATCCACTGATAAGAATATACTATTCCTCTCTGAACAATAGGCCTTCCGCATTAACTGTGTCATATATGCCTGAAATTAGTTTATTAATTTTTTATTGATATGCAAAACCCAAACCCATGACAGATGGAAAATAACCCTCTTCTCAGACCCCCGACTTTCCCCCTCAAATATTTGTGGCTATTCTTTCGAGTGACGCAGGACAGCAGGGCAGCTCCACCCCGAAAGAGGCCAGGCCCAGGAGATGCAGACAGTGAGCCTCCCGTCTCTTATTTTGTCTGGGCAGCTCAAAGAGACGCGCTTCTAAGGTGGACACAATGACCATCAAGGTCCCACCCCTCAGACGTGAAGCTGTTTGAAGGTCCCGGTGCCCTTCACAAAGACGTCCAGGACCCTTCTCACTTTAAAAGGTAGCGGAGGCACATGAGGCAGAGCTATAGTACAAAGGCAATATTCATTTCCCTGACGAGGAGGCCCTGGCCCTGGGTTTTACGTTTTTTATTTTGTCCCTTACTGGAATGGATGGTTTTCTATTCTAGTCTAAAAAAAAAATATTCTGAAAGTTATGACCAGAGCAGATGCAATACACACATCCATGTTGAAGTAATGAGCATACACTCATTACCAGAGTGTCAGTGCTGTCTGAATTTGTAAACAATCATATTGCATTACACAATCTGTAACATGGTATTTTTGGATGTGTTCAGTCAAGAAAAACATTCGCTCATACAAGAAAAGAGAGGGATATCTGTGCTGTTTCTAAACCAAGAAATAATAAATGATACAAAGAAAAAAAAATCAAAACAGGTGCTATTCACACTACTGATAAGATGTATCATCACCACCTTTAATTTTAGGCTTCTTACCTTTCAAGGAATTTCTATGGAAAAGAAATCTGTGCTCTTTACAAAGCATGCATAAATAAATAAATAAATAAATAAATAAATATAAAAGAATCGTCTATGGGAACCGAAAAAAATTTAGAATGTATGATTTTTTGTTTCCTATTGATTGATTTACAAAGTCATTTTGCTTAGAGCAGTTTTTCTAGAACTAAATGAACGACTGGTGTACATATAATAGATATGTATTGTATGGCCTGCTCTACATATTCAGATAAACACATTTAAATATAGGCAAACTGCAATGAAATGGAGATTTTCAGCCTGTGCCTGGCACTCTATCCAGGAAAATATGTATTACTAAGAAAAAGAAATACTTGGATTTTCCATTTCACCTCTGCTATCAATATTAATAAAATTCACTCATTGTTCCCATAAGAAATGCTAGTCAGGATTCAGATGAAATAAAGCATGGAAGCAAAAACTGGTTTCATTTTTTTTTCCTTTTGCAACTGTGTAAATAATGTTAGTATTTTCTTTCCCTGAATCTCCTCTAAGAGAAGTAAAAGATGGAGGGAGAGGGAAAAAAAAGAAAAAAAAATGTTCATGTATTAGAGGCACCAAGCATGTAGCAGAAAGAGTGAAACCCCCGAGTCTGTGTTTCAGCACATTGTGTGTGAGATCCAGAGCCACTGGACTGGAGGCTTTCCTTTCTGTGTAGCAGAGGGCGATGCCCTTCTTCTCCAAGCCTGTTCTGCCCCCCACCCCCACCCCCAGGGTCTGCTGCCTTCCCCGCACCCACAGCTACCCAGAGAAGAATGGCCCCTCTGTCTTCCTGCCCGCCCATTCAGCTGGCCTTTCAGGTCTGCTAACTGCTGCTGTAGGACTTCGTTTTCATGCTCTGCTGAGGGGTTTTCTGAAACCAGACGGTTTCTGCAAAGCAGGTCTATTTGCATAAACAGTGCCATGTGAGGAGGTCTCCTGGAAGCCAAACAGAAACTCACTCAAGCAAATCTTCCTCGTCAACTGGTTTCTTTGCAATGATCAGCTCCTAGAGTTGCCATCTGTACGCTAGAATGTGGCCGAGAGTTTGAACAATTCTCCTCTCCTTTCCCTACGTGTTCGATTTTCTGAAACAAGCCAAAAATATATTTTAATTTCTGAGTTAGTTCTGAACTGAATCCATAAATAGGCGATGGTATGTGGAATGAGGAATGCATTGTGTGTTCAACCGGGGCGGGAGGCCAGCTCCACATCAGCTGGCCAGCGCCTCCATTAGATCTGTCAGAGGAGCCTCATCAAAATGCACATCCCAGCCAGGAGCTGCCTTCCACCGGGCTCTGTGATTGCAGGTCACCAAATGCAGAGCTGCTTCAGCTCTGGGGATCACAGAGGGTAACATCCATCTCTGCTCACTTCAGCCCTTTCTCTAGTTTCCTACCCACAAAAATAGACCAAATTATGGTACCAATCTCTAAACAGGCAGGAGCAAGCAGTTCAAATGAGGCTACATAAACAAAATGAAGAGGAGCATGATTAAACCAGTCACATCCACGGCAACCCATGCCTGGTTTTTCAAACATCTTCTTAAAGCAAATCTAGCTTTAAAGGGGGTCTTAATAGCAACAGTAAGACTGTAACATGTAACAAAACCCCTGAGGTTAGAAGCATGTGCTTAGACAAACAATAGCTACTCTTTTCTCCTATGTGAAAAAAAGGGATGAAATTTGACTCATGTCTTTCTTTTGCTTTTTGCAGACAATTTATATCATGAATTAGTGGAAACAGAGAAAAAAGCAGAAATTTGACCAGCACCTTGTTTGTCTAATATAAGATATAGTCCAATATTTTTCTGGCCTCCTTGACCAGCCAATCTGGAAGGCTTCTATTTTCCCCTTAAAAAGTCATGATTTTTGGCTTATAAATACTACTCCCCATAAAAGATTATAAGGCACTTTGAAGAAGTGGCTGATTGCAGATCTGAGGCAGGAAATATACAACATAGGCATGGATGTCTTATCCTACAAGAAAGGGAGAAGCTACTTTATCAAGCCCCAGCAGCCCATCTGGAGGGACTCTCACCAGCTAGGGCTGCAAAAATGGAACCATCAGGAAACACAAAACCTTCCAGGGCACAACAATGCTCAACTATGCTCAAGTTGGAGAACTGAGAATGATGTTTTAAAATTAAAAACCTAACTGGACACCTTTGGAGGATGTTGAAAGATCATCTCATTATTTTTTTTAAAAATCGTTCTTTTTAGTTATTCATGTCATTTCATTATTTTGATAACTTGTGATGATGATGATGAAAGTTAAATGTCCTGCCTTGAGATAATCAGCACCCCAGGGGGACCAGAGTGCATGAGAGCCAGCTGCTCTTCCTGGAGGTATTGAATCTGGAAGACCCACACCGTAGGCCCCAGGATACACTGCGTCTGGCGATGACCACTGGAGATGAAGTCCTCACTTCCTGTAGCCACTCTTCATGGACACTCACCACCCCGGCTGTGGGGTCATCTCATCAAAACCAACCTCCAGTGAAAGGCAACACTGAACTTGAACCTTCTCTGGTCTTTAGGTACAAGAGACACAAGGGACCCAGGCATATGACAAGTGACATCTCAGGGATAAAAGTCAGAAAATTCCAGGATTTAGAAAACTCCACGGAGGTGCGATGTGGATCCTTCAGCAAAGTTTCAAATGCAGTCATAGGGATCAAAAAGGGGCCGGACAGACACCGGTGTGCATAAAGGGAACTTATTGGGATCCCAATTCAAGTTTATCCATTCATTACTTAATTAAGTGGAATGCAATAAAGACTAAAGTTAAGGTAAATTACCAGGCAATCAAGGAAATGTTAACATGACCAGATATTTCAAAATGTTAAAAAAATAAACTTTTAAGTGTGATTAAGGTATTGTGGCTATGTCTTCATACACGAGTCTTTAAGAAAAATTTATTGAAATACATACAGATGAAATTCCCTCTGGGATGAGTTTAAAAATATCGCTTGCATGAGAGGGGCCATAAACTGGTAATTATTCAAGTTCAGCTACAGATAAACCAAGTTAATTGGACTATTTTCTATACTTTTGCACTTATTTGAATTTTCACGTCATGAAAAACGAAGAATATTAAGACTCCTTTAAGGAGTCAGTGCCACAAAAGCAGGTGCTATTTTCCCTGCTAAATTTCTACAAACATTAACTCTCATGACTATGATGAAGGACGGGGTTGGAGATGGGGGAAGCAGATGGTCTAAACAAATATTTGCCAAACTTTGAAAAACCCAAGCATTTGTAACATGTACAACAGACCAATAGATAGAAGGCAATAAGCAAGTTAGGGAATGGTACAAAAAAAAATATATTCACTTTTTAAAGCAAAGTGTTTGTTAATACCGTATTAATTATCCATTTATTAACTTAAAGCATTCAATTAGAACTGTTGTGACTGTGGCAGAAGCTAACCATATTAAAATGCATAAACCCACTTCATATAAGAGCTCTGGACAATTTTTTTTTTTTACTAATTTATACCATCTTTAGAATCTTCTGCATACCAGGCCTTGAATATTATTTTCACATTCCTTATGCATACATAATTTGGTTTTCAAAATATTATGTGTGTATGTAGTTGCATTTCTTACACAAAAGACTACATGATGATAAATGAACATAGCTTTAAATAAAATTAGCTCTTTAAAAAAGTCCCCTCTTTAGAATAATGATAACATGAATAATAAGCACGATAGCTAATATTTATTAAATGTTTTGAAAACCACCTTATCTCATTTTATTCTGTTTAATCTTTCCAACAGCAGTATGAATTCTCTGTAAGTCACTCATACATCTGCAGGTCTTGAGGGCAGAAGTACTGACTGTCTTTTGTTGTGGTCCATTTTATCAAGACTGTGCAGTGAACAGCCTTGGAAGACAGAGGCTCATTTAAAGGAATATTAAGGAGTGTACTGCACTCAGGGAGTGCTATTAAAGATGCTATTATCCTTCCTTTGTAGCAGAGGGAAAGCTTGTTTTCTGTCCAGCATAATAGGGATCAAGTCCTTTTCTGGAGCAAAGATGGCACTGCTTTGTTTACACCCCCTTACGATAGATTGGGTTCCCAAGCCCAGAATCCTTCAGCTATGACACAAACCTGTTGTTTGCATAGCCTCCACCAGGCCCCTCTGCATCACCCTCATGGCACATCAGGGTCCTGAAGAACCAACACAATCATGAAACTCGTGCGGACAGCTATGCTGAGTAATGAGCACCCAAGTGTCTCTGACCCAAGAGTCTCGTGTCTTCTGCTAACCCTCAAAAAACTTTAGTAGTCTAAATTGTTAAGTTGCTAGAAAGGAAAATGTTAGTCCCTTCAGAGTATGTAAATTTTCTGACAATAAGGATTGGCTGCTAGCAAAGGCATGACCTTTAGAAGGAGATGGAAAATGGCTGCAGTTATAAGACAAGTAAAGACCCTTTTGTCTCAACCACATAGTGGTGGAAGGAATGCAGATCCCCCACGGCATTGCACTAGCTATCATAACGAATGTGGTGAGAAATAGGATTGGAAACCATGAAACAGTTAATAGTACTCTGGATGTGGCTCACTATCCTTCAGGCTGGAGGAGGAAGGATCAAGGAGTCCCCCCAATTCCTACAGGACTCTGGGTGGGCAGGGAGTACTGGAGTTCATCCACTGGTTCCCGAGCAGCTGCTGTCTCTTGCTTCCCCTCACTTCTCACTCCCCTGACCTTGGATCTTCAAGGGAAAGGGTAGGGTTGGGACAAGACTTCTCTGTCTCCAAGTGGGACTAAAGTTTGTTTGAATCTGACTGAGTATGCTGGGAACTCTGAGGAGCATAAGGACTGGGATCCATCTGATATAAACACCCGAGTCAGAACCAGCCCCCTGGGCTGATCCCCAGGGGGCAAGCATCACATTCAACTGACGCAGTGTGTGCAGGGTTCATGTGCGCGTTGAGAGGCCAAGAGAATGCTGAGCGTGGTCCTCTGTGAGGGTTCCACTACCGATTGAGCTATCTGCCAGTGCCTCCTTGCTCCATGGCATCTGAGAATGTTCCATGGCATTCCGATGGGGGAGAGCACAGGTGGAGAAGGGAATGGACAGGTGGAATGAACTTTCCTGCCGTTTGCCACGACGGGTGGGCTCAGGATGTAGCGCCCCTGACATTCAGAACTTCATTCACAGGGAATGTCCCATCCTGTTGGGTGACAAGCCAGAAGCCTCTATCTCAGTGTTCTTGACTACAGCATTATCATAAAGTTGTGCAAAATTTAGGGCCGGGTCACTAAGTCACCTTCCTGGGGACCACGTGGTTGATGCCCCAATGCTTGTTCCCCCCAACAGACAATTTGCTCTCTCACCAGTCGTCCATCACCACAAAGCAGGCCCGCCATCCCACGGTGTTCCTGAGCAACAGGTCCCTCACTTGGACATGCTTCTGGTCCCCCATTTGGGTCCCCTATAACCACAGAAGGATGGGTTAACCCAACTTACAGGTTCATTGCCTTTCAGTTGGAACCGAACCAACAGTCAGGGGTGCTGTGGTAGACTGTGAAGACCCTCAACCCAGGTGATCCCCCGAGATCAGGGTCTGTGCGACTGATGGTTCTCTCAGTGGAGCCTCTGGGAAAGGAAGGCTGCCTCCACCTGGCGGCCCCATTCGGGTTTCCGACCTGTCCCCTTCCTAACAGCTCCCACAAGTGCTGCTGTTTCTATAAAGTAGCTCTCGTGGAAACTGACCCATGAGGCTTTGTGACTCTTCAGCCAGCCAAGGCTGTCCAGGGTTTGATCAGCTCAGTCTCCAGGACTAACAACGTGGCCAAGGCCACAGAATCTTTCTTTGTCAAATGAAGACGGCCTTTTCAGGAATGATCTGGCACAGACCTGTCTTTACATTTTGTAAAATGCAGCCGCTATTCCATCGGGAACCTTTGTTCATTTACAGCTGAAGGGAAGCTGATGACTCAAAGACACCCATTTCCTGAAAAGAACAGTTGGAATCCGGCTGTGGATCAAGCCTGCCTCCATCTCTCCTCCGTTGTCTCCATTACTGATGGACTCCTCTGCACCCCAGATGTGGCACAGACGCCATCACAGATGGGCTTCAGAGGAAAGGACTCTGCATTTCTGCTGCAGAAGCCACCAAGGGAGGCTACACTTCTGACTGCTGTCAAGCTCCCCGTCTCCCTCTCACTGGGAGACACTAAATCTGCCTTGTATCTTTGGCGGCGTGGGCCGTTGTAAGCTTTTATCACAAAATCAACTCAGTTGAAGGTTAAAGTACAAAATGGACATTCAGCACTCCCTACTATTTACAGGCATCTGTATGACTGGGCAGTGAGTCAGCCTCCTCAACAACTGGCTTGGGAAGACTTCTGCCCTCCTCCTTGGCCTCTTGTGATAATGCAGTTGAATCACTGAATGCAACTCTCTTCATAAAGGACTCTTTCCCTCCACGTGGCTCCTGGAGTCATGGTCACTATGACGGGAGTTGGAAGTTATAGGCACGTATTTCGGAAACTCAGGAATCTGCCTTTTCCATTCTAGGTGTTCTAGGTCTTTCCTTCTTGAGTGAGAACCTCTTGTCCAGTCCAGCTCAAACACTCTCCAAGCAAAAGCCGGGCTCAGAGGGGAACTGAAAGACTCAAAATTAATACTGCTGTCATGGCATGAAGATGTCTTTATCCCTCTGGCACTGAGCCTTCCAGGTGAAAGGTGTGGGTGTCAGTTGGGAACAATCAGGAAGAAAAGGTGATGTGATAGCTCATCAGGTTGTTGAATAAGACACTCCAACTTTGGGACAATCAAGGGAAAACAGCCACCTAGAAACGTAGAAAGGACAGCTTCCATCTGGGAGGTACAGGGGACAGAGGCCATTAATGATCTCTTGTCTTTCCGAATTGCCCCTGGGCCCACCCTCCTGCAGGAGGACGTCCTGCTGTGGATTCCCAAACTGCCACCTGTGCCTGAGATATAACTGATGTTTGGGTCTGTCATCCCCTCCCATAGGACTCTGACCGGGAAGTCACTGCCTTTCCCCGTAACCTTGCCAAGAATCTATTGGAAAAAGCAGATGGCCACAGTCCCTGCTCCTCTCATGCAAAACACCTCCAGATGTCTCTGTGCCCCCACCTGGCCATTCTCCGCGGTCCCATGGAGCAGATGAATGCCGCCCAGGTGGTGGTGTGGATGGATGGCACAGATTGGCCCAACTCCCTTCGAAGAACAAGAACTGCACCCAACCATTTGAACAGAACCAGGAATTTAAGGCCGACACGCCAGCTGGGAAAGCACTTTGGAGGTTCTGCCAACCTGAGTGACCAGGGCCCGCTTGGGGGATAATAACAACTGAAATAACACAGTCTTCCCAGAGTCGCCATGTTGTATTCTTGGGGATTGAACTTTTTGTGTACAAGCCAGGCATGAATTTCCTTCCTTGCTAAAAACTAAAAGCTTGATTACAAAAGGTGGTAAAAATCTTCAATTCTCTGACTTTAGATAAATAGGTCAATTACACCAACCTGACCCTGGAAGAAATCTGGGTCAGCCTCAGGTCATTGACCAGGCCTTCATGAAGTGTGCACAAACTTCTTCCTGACAGGGGAGGCAGCGTCTGTGCAATCACAGATACATCTTGCTTGGGATCCAAAGAAAATGCTAACAGAGAAACCTGGGGGGAATCCACAGTCTTTCTCGGTAGGTCCCCATGGCCTGAAATTCAGGTAGCTGGTTGAGTGCAAGCCCAGAACGAGGGCCACTGCTGATGTTAATGTCAAATGGGCCACGTCCTGCGATGGTGGCCTTAACTTACTGCTGGACAAGTGGAGCCACCTTGTTAGTCAGCCTACTCAGAGTGACTAAGTGGCATACTCCACAGGATAATTTGCCAGAAATCAAAGCAGTATAGAAAGAAGAGGTGACTATGGGGGAGAGCAAGTTTTTAAAAGTATCCTCTGAAATCTGAATTTATATTGAGAACACACCCTGCTTACAGGGTGTTTCAACATCCATTTGAACATCTATTCATAAATTTGGGAATGAATTGGAAAACAGAATGCCTGTGTTCAGAGAAAATGTACTGAATAAATGACATTGATTCCTAAACCAACCCAGAAAAGCCCATTTAACCCTGGCTATAATTTAAAGAAGATATGGTGTATTTTTTTAAGTAGTTACCTGACTTTTCTATTGGATGCATAGGTACATGTAAATACACAGATTTTCAGTCCAATGACACTGGAGGTTAAATAGACTTTGAAGGTGAGTACGGAGAGCTGACCAAATTCACCTTGTCTTCTCTGTGAAATTCTGCACACTGGGTGGGCACTTTACAACTTCAGAACTCCAGTCACAAATGGGACAGGCCATGTGGCTTCGGGAAATGCTCACACACACCTCACCAAGGTTCGGGCCTTCCTGGAAGTGTCGAGGAGAAAGAGGGAATTCTGCAGCTCAGCAGAACAGGGAATGTAGGATCTCTCTCTCTTTAGGGGTTGGAAAGTCTTTCTGCAGGGGTCTAGCCATTGGCATGCACAAGTCTGGCCTTAATTAAGCGGGGAACATTCTATATTTTAGAATTAGCAAAAGGCTACCGAATTAGAGTTTGGAGGAAAGGGCTATTGAAGCCAAATGTAGTTGTATTGTTGTTGCTGTTTTTTTTTTTTTAAACCGTAATTGCTTTAACTGAAGACTATGTCTAAAGCTCTATTTAAGCTTTAGAGCTTTTTTTCTCCTTTGTGATAGTGATAGATAATTCCATAGTAGAAGCAGGCTTAAAGGTAAGTCGTTATTACTATTTTTACTGGAACAAAATCTTTAGCAAGACACCGAGAGGAGCTGATAATAAAAGAAGGTGCCCGGTTAGCCACAGTGTTCTGAGACGAGATCAGGGTAATAAGCATGTCCTCAGAGAGGACAAACAGCAAGCAGGTGGACTGATGAGATAATTATTGCAGCCTGTTAGTCTGTGGCTACTTCAGAATGATCTTTCCTGGAGAGCTAAGGTGGTTTTTCTGTCTTTTTTTTTTTATTGAGAATTGAAGGTGTCTCATATAAATTCTCCTCCCAAGAAAGTTTTATGTAGGAACTAATAGTGACATAGTTTTCTTTCTAACATCCCAGGCACTGTACTATATCCTGGACATGCATTGAATCATTGAAGTACCAAAACGATTCTCTCAGGGAGGTGACATTGTGATATGCAGTTCTGAAGTGAAGAGAGTGTGGTGTAGGTGAGTAACTTGTCAAAGATCACGTTCTAGTGAGAAAAGAGCTAGTCATATACCCAGGGTCTGTCCAAATCTACAAGCCACTACCTCTAGTCTTTGACATTTGTTTATACCTAGGTATGTACAAAATCCTATATATAATTTCAAACGGCCTCCCTCAACTCCTGAAGACTAGCTTTACAAATCCTTATTCTAAAAGCCATTTAGCAACATTCTCTCTGAAAACTCTCAGTATATTTAAAAACCGTGATCTCATAATCAGAATCCCCTTCCACCTTAGAGAAAGAACTGGGAGAAAGTGAACTGGTAGTTGATAGTCTGTTTCTGATACAGAAAACCATACAAATGAATGGAGTGGTTTCTCCTTAAGAAGTGAGTTCTTAGAATTCCTGGGTCTCAGTCATCTCTCCTGCCTTGAAGGACATAAAGGTGGTAATAGCGCTTCTTGCAGAATGTTTCTAATATCTTTCTCTTGCAGGTCAGATGGTCTTTCTTTTCTTTAATTTCATGAATATCCCCTAGGGCAATGCCCATCCTAGTCAGTAATGGTGTAAGTCATGAGTCGTGTTGATCTTTGCCCTGCTTTTCACTTCAGTCTTTAATGGCTGAATGAATGCCGCCCCTCCCCCCATGGCACACCCTTCTCCCCTGCGGCCTAGGACAGGGGCAGTGGCCTCGGCGGCCATGTTTCCTTGCAGGACCAACCTCACTTCCTCCTCCTGGGCTTCACACTGGCCAGTCCACTGTCCACAGCTCTTCCTTCTCCTACTGCTGGAGAAGGCTTTCTCAGGTGTGACCATTCCAGAATGCCAGGCCCACAGGGACTTTGGGGACTTTGTCACGAGCTCCCAAGTCCCCAGCAGGAAGAACAGACCCTGGTACCTAATGTCTATTAAATAAATATCTTTTGAATAGATAAATCATCTCCACGTGTTGCCGGATCTGATTTCCCTCCAAACCTCAGCCGTCCAACCAGGCAGCGTGGGTTTCGTAGGAAGATAAGTGAATACCTGATCAACGAGGGTCTCCGTTTCTTTTTGCCATTTTCAAACCAGTTTGGGAGGGAGACTATATGATGTCATAACTTATACCTTTGTCCTTCATTTCTCTTCTCTGAAGAAAATAAATCATGCACCCCTCTGCTCCTGCTACCCGGTTTTCATTGACAGTCATGAGGCGTCCACATCTACGGACAATCGAACTCGACATGAGCAGCATGGGGTAATGCTCCCCCCACAGAGCCCCTTGGCCTCAAGGCTGCTTTGGGAAAGATACCTGAAGGCATTGCTCTACTGAACCATTGAAGGAGCAGCCAGTTGAGAGTATTAGTGTGTGTTCTCCACAGCCGGATGGGGATGGGTGCAGCTCATGATCACCAGTATCTGCACAGGACTGAACGTGAGTTTCATCATTGCCCACCGACCTCCATAGCTCTGAGGTCAAGGAGACATGGAAGAGAACTAAAATGTCAAAAGTTTCTATAGATATTAACCTCGAATCGCATGCTCTGACACAGAAGCAAATTTTTTAAAGTCATGAAATGCAGACCTCTCTTTTCTATTTGCAACTGGTCAGTGGACACGAATATTTGATTCTGTTTTACCTTAAATAGTGGCCACATAGCCTAATGCGTTTGGCATGTCGACAAGGTCTGTATAATGATTCCTAAAGTGGCTCTCAAGGAAGCGGCTGTCACCCTGTAATCATCTTATTCATCCTGAAGGCACACTAGCATCTTTGGGGAATATTCAAATTTGTGAAACATGCAAAAAAGAAACGAAATGACACTTTTGAAAAGCTGCTACTCAGAGAACAATTACTTATTACAGCATTTATCCTGATTGCAAATGACAAAGGATTTTACTTTTTTTGTTTTTAATTAACCAAGCAGGGTGATTTTCCAGCAATAATATCCCCAACCTCATTAATCCATCAACAGGAATTGGCAAGGGTCAGTTTGCTTGAATAATTTATGTTTTCCTAAATTACAACATGTGTTTGTGTGTTCCTGATTTCAGTATTATAAAAATTTATTTGTAACTTTCATTTGTTTCTATTAAAAATCCCCAAACTGTGCCTTAAAAACATATATATCTCTAAAATAGAGATGCATGCTCTACATGTCTTCCCTTTTCTAGTTCACCTCTTGCCAACTATTGCAAATCCATCTTAGATTTCTGTGAACAGGTTTTGTCTTTTCCTCCCTCATAGGTTTGACCTCTGAAACCTTGGGGTCTTACATTTCTAAGCACTTTATGAATCTTCCCACAATACATGACAACAAATTAAAAATGCCACAACCAACTAAATTGGATTCCGCCTGCATTTTCTGTTGCTTACTTTCATTGCTAAGAGAGTTCAGAAGAAGTTGAATAAATGAAGTAATTCTGTTATTGACTGAAGAGTGGCAGTGGGATCCAGGATATCGGGCAGAGACTGGTAGCAATGAGCTGCCTTTTAGACAGGAACTCGTTAGTGTTCGAAGCCCTGGGCACATGTTTTATATTTAAATATTATGCCATTCCTAGAGGATAGGCAGAGTTTATGCTATCCCCCAACAAAAGATAAAGAAATGGGGATTTGGAATGCATCAGTATTCTCTAAAAGGCCACACATCTTGGAAAACTATGAAGTCTGTGCTGAGACCCAAGAGTTCTCTTTGTTATTTTAGTGCAGTTTATGTTACAAAACTACTTTCTCAAGTATGTTAGATAAATATTTTTCTATTTATAATTTTGATAAGTTACATGCAAATAGGCAACTTGTTTTCTATGTAACAAATAAACCTCTAGAACCAAATAATACTAGGTGTCCATTTATACTGATAATTTTAGTTTTGTTTTGTTACATTTTAGTTGCTTACAAATTCAATAGTCTTTCCTAATGCAAAGGCTTGAAATGGCTAATATTTTAAACCTTTGGAACATATGTTGAGTCATTTACAAGCTTATCAATTTAAAGTTATGCTTTTAGCATTGCTTAATTTGTCTATATTTATTGCAACATGGATAGCATGCAAACTGAAAAATATAATGTACTAGATAAGAAATCTTTTTAAACCTCTTACTGAGATCCTATTGGGACTGGCATATAATTGAAAACACTTAACAGAATATTTCAGGGAGTGTTGCCAAGGAGTGAATAAGAGAATCTCATTTCATTTCTAAATGCCAGACGAAAGTCGCCTAAAATGATGGTAACAGTGGTTGGAAGGAAGGAAATTGGGCTGGGGAGAGGCATAATTTACATAAGGTGCTTTTTATCTAAAATTTTCTTTCTTTTGTTGAATTTGACAATTTACCAGAGTCTTTTCAGAAGTGTCTGACATCCCTTTTAATTAAGCAGCAAGCAGTAAAAAATGACAGACAATGTGTTTCTGGAGTATTAATGCAGGTCTTGAGTGAACTCACCCCTTGTGAAGAGCTCTAATTCTGAAGAAAGCATTGAGTTCTGTTTCACATAAAACGTTAACATGGAAATAAAGCTGCAAGGATTTTATCACATTTATGTTAAATCTCTCATATTTCCAGATTAACTAAGCAACATTTTTTTTTTTTAATGTTAAGGAACAGCCTCACAGTTTGGTAAAAGACAAAGGGCATCATGTATTTCCACAACAATTATTAAGAAGCAGCACTCAGGCTCCTGAGAAAGTGAGAAAAGACTTACAACGTGTATAGACAGCAATGTAGACATTGAAAGGTGAGAGTGTGTTGTTAAGGTTAGTGTTTGATCTTAGGAAAGCATATTGGGTTGTGTGTGGAATAATAATTCCACATTATTATTATTGAAATAATCATTCCAATTTCTGTTCTTGTGCAATTTCTTCTAGAACGTTCTTTCCTGACCTAGCTCATGCTGTCTCTGTCATGCTGTTGGCAGTTCTCACCTCCTTTTCCAATTCTTCTCCAAGTCCCTTAATCCAGTGGATCATCCCAGTTGACTTCCCTTCTGTCTTTGCCTGTGAGCTTTGTTTCCTGAACACAGATCAGTGTCTCTTCCTGCTGGCATACTCAGAGACAGGGACAGAGCAGACATAGTGGAGAGAGAGCGTTGGTGCTCTACTAGGCAGGGAGACAGTGACACACCGTCCTGAGAGAGGAAATAGAAGAAATCATCACCGTCTCTGCTCGTATTAGGTTCCCAAGACAACCGACCACGGGAAATCCAGTCCCTGCACTTCATTGTACCATCATAACATCTTCCATTCGTGTGGCTCCTTTAAGTGGATTTTTTGCCATCAGAAAATATCACCTAAGAGAGAAGGCTGGCTATTCCCATCATGGTTTTACTAAGTGACCCGTCCAGCTGTTGGAAAACATCTCAAGAGGGCCTTTACAATGACTCGCTGCACTGTGTCACTTTCGGTTATCCTACAAGTTTCAAAGAAGTGAGGTTTTGACGATGAATGGAGCTATGAAAAATTAGCAACAGTGGTTAATTCCACTGAGTAGTGGCTCTCCTACAAGTCTGAAATATACTCTAATTTGAATGGACACCATTTAGTTTTGTTGAAAAATTGTGTCATGCATAGAACATTATCCCTAATTGGAGTAAAAAGTCACATTGTTGGTGTGGACTGCTATCTGTCTGGCCTGAGAGCATGCTCTGGCACATGACTAGCAAAGATTCCCAGTGAAAATCTCTATCTCAGCCTGCTGCTCTGCACATTTGCTGTGGAACATGGTGGCTGACTTGCAACTCAGTCCATTTCACAGTGGCCTGTGAAAATTGTAGTCTTCCTGAATATCCTAAGTACATGACAGCTCAAAGCCATGAATGTGAAGTGTAGCCCTCCATCAGGTTCTGCTACAGAGTTCTTGTTGATATTTGCAGAGAAAGGGCAGAAACACAATGTTGTTCCATTTAGTCATTTTAGGTCTTCATGTGACATACAATGAAGTTCACATGGAAAACCATCAACAGCTACTACATGATGGTTTTTTCCTAGTATCTGCGGCAAGATTCACACATCACTCTATCCTTATTGATGACAATTTGGATTGCTTGTGACAAAGCAATGGATAGTGACTTCATTTTTTTTTCTCCTAAAGAAGTGGAGGCTTAAAGTGATGGGCTATCCCTTTGCATCCATTAAGCAGATAATAATACCAGTGATGAGAATGTCAAATGGTGATACTCTCTGTGGGAAAATTTGGTAGCTACTCAAAATTTAAACTTAAAGTTACCATGTGACCCAGTGATCATACTCCTATGTATAGCTACAAGACCCATGAAAACATTTGTCTTCACAAAAACATGTACACAACCGTTTATAAGAGCTAACAAGGAAAGCAATTCAAATGTCCATTAACTGGAGAGCATAAAACATGATGCACTCATGCAATGGACTCATATAGAGCAATCCAAAATGTATGGTCTGTGTGCCCACAAGGCTGAGTCTTGAAATCACAAAGGTAAATGAGAGAAGCGAATCAGAAAAGACCATGTATTATATGATTCAATTCATATAAAATGTCTAAAATAGGGAAATTTATAGAGACAGAAAGCATATTAGTGTTTTGCATAACACAAGGAGGTTGGGACAGAGAGGAGAAGAAAAAGAGCCAATTATGGTCCTGACATTATGACAGGGATTGAAATACTCTAAAATTGGGCTGTAATGATGGTGATATGACTTTGGAAATATACTTCAAAATGTTAAATTGTGTACGTTGTGTATATGCTCATATATAAACATAATTTATATATTAATAAAGGTGTTGAAAAAACCTAAATGAACAAGTAATAAAGTTTTCATCATTACCTTAAAAGAAATTGGAATATTTCAGGCCATAAACATAAGTGAATTGTAAATGTAAATACAAAATTAAGAAAATGAAAATACAAGCAATGGATTGCGAGAAAATAGACAAGACATATATCCAATGAGAGGTGGATATTTGGAATATACAAACTTACAACTTTGTAATGAGCAGAGAAATACCCCAATCCAAAAAATGGTTCAAAGACATGGGCACACATTTCTTCAAAGAGAATACACAAACCAGCACATGAAGCAATGCATAGTATCATTAGTAATTAGGTAAATAATGCACATTAACAAAGAGAGGTAATGTTTCTCCCCTCCTGGACAATAAGAAGTAGGGCAGGACAACTGTGCACAAGGACACGCAGAAAGAGATCCCACATACATCGCTGTTGGGAATGTGAAATGGGACTATCTGGAAAGCAGTTTGGAAGTCTCACCAAAACTGAGATGGGAATTCACCACTTAATGTAGCTGGTCCACTTCTTGCATCTACCCACAGAAATGAAAACTCAGATGTACACAACAATTTTCACATGCATATTCATATTAGCCTAATCCATAGGAGCCCCAATCCAGAAACAGCATAAATGTCCATCACCTACCTGGTGGATGGGTAAGTGGAATGAGCCCGTGGGCTACTATCCATCAGTGGAGGAGAGATTTCTGCTGGTGGCCAGCTATGTTACCAATGCAACTCCAGGGCCTCATGGTGAGGGAGAGAAACCAGACATTGGAGGCCACATCTATGTGAAACAGAAAAGGAGAATTTAAGGAGACAGTGGGTAGATTGGTGATTGCCTAGGGCTGGGGCGGTAAGAAAGGTAAATGAGCATCAAGATCTTACTAGGGGGAAGACCATGTTGTAAAACTGGTTCTTGGCAATAGTCACACCACTTTATAAAGGTGCCAGTGTCACGGGAGGAGACCTGAAGTACGTGAACTTTGTGATGGGTAAGGCATGTTTTAATGAAGGTATTTTAAAAGATGAGTCTTCTCTGGGGTGACACAGAACCAAGTGTGAAGAATCGACACACTAAAAATGACACAAAATTCTTGCTGAGTTTGTGGGTGCTAATGTCTTTCTGATTGCCTTTACCGGGATGTATCAGGGAGCTAACAGCCAAAGTGCAACGTCACTTGCCGAGTTTCTGTGATCTCTGCCTGGGAGAGTGAAGGCATGGCTACAGGTCAAACCCTGAGAACTGCTGGGGAAATGGGAAGTTCTGCCTTTTATTGTCCATTCCTGTGAGTGTCCCAAGTCAGCCTTGGATGGTGAGTGTTAAGGTTTAATTGTGAAGTGTCCCTTAAGAGTTCATGTATGAGACCACGCAAGTATTTTCAGAGGTGAAAGGATTAGATTATGAGAAGGGCCAACCTGAACAGTAGATCAATCCAACCCACTGATACGGATTAAGTGGGAGGTCACTGTAGAAAGGTAGCCTGTGGACAGAGGACGTGGGTCCCTGGGGGAATGCCTTCAGGTCATACATTTTGTCCCTGGTGTGCAGAGTTCTCTCTCTGCTTCCTGCTGGTCATGTCCCGAGCAGCTCTCCTCCACCTCGCTCTTCCGCCATGATGTTCTGCTTCACCTTGGGCCCAGAGCAATGGAGTCAGCAGACCATGTACTAAACCATGATCCAAAATAAACATTCGCCCCCCACCACTCTGCTATTCTCCTCAAGTCTTTTGATCAGAGTGGTGCAAAGCTGACCAAAACAGTGGGGAGGGGTTGAGTTTGTTGCTGACATGGTCCCAGCTCTGCTTTGGGTGTGTGAGATTTTGACTTTGAAGGCTGTGTGTTATCTGGGAGAGAATTCCCTAATGTCACTGAAGTCTGGTTACCTTGAAATGGCTTACTTTTTGAAAATAACATTTTTTTCAGTTGGAGAGGAGATTAAAGAGAATCAAAAATGGAAGTAAGAAACCTTGCTAGAAACCAATTACAATATTCTACATTACGTTTTGAGGGTTTAACCAAGATTTTATCTATGGTAAGACTTATTTTAGGGATGAAATCAACACCTTGATGAAAGAGTAAAAAAAGAAAAATTAAGAAAAAAAAACAAACAAGAAAGCAAATCTAACTTTTATTCTGAACTAAGAAAGCCCTGTGTATTTTACTGGTGAACCAGAGTTACTGTATTAGGTCTCCATACATACTGTCACATACTGTCTATATTAACTAGAATAAATATTACTCAAAGTGTGTATAAATATACTTTTGAACACATGTTCAAATCAATATTAATACATAAATTTAATTAATATATACATAAAATTGTGATACTCATGGAAGATAATATCAACTCATATTAGTAAGTACATAGAATCTATATGAAATATAAATTTATGCCTGGTCACTGAGCTGGTGTCAGATCATTCTTTGTCATTAATTCTTTCAGCAGCCTATGAAGCATTTAGACACCACCAAAAGTCTTTCAGACACCACAAAAATGCCCTCACCCTGAGTCGGTGCTGCAAGTTCTTGCAGCTGAAAGAGGTTTGCCGTTTGATCTTGCTGTCCGTGTGTCAAGTTACAAAGAAACGGTATTGTGACTCAGTGGCTCTGCACGCACCGGGAGGAAGTGCTGGCCATGCCCTTGTTTATTTAGATAATGCAGCATAATCCAGTAAAGAGCGGGTACACAGTACAGCAGATGTACAAACTTCCTGTCTTTGAAGACAGATACCACCATGCCCCAATCTTCAAAGCAAGGAAAATAAAGGTAAGACGGAGGAGATGGCAGTGGGCAGCTGTCCTTGCCCCTCCTGATTCGCCCTCACCATGGACACGTTTCTTCTCACAGTGGCCAAGTTGTTCCGATCAGAGCCTCGTGTTCTTCTTTCTATGGACAGCTGAAAAGGTGTACTGACAGCCAAAAGCTACGGCATGTGTGTGCTTAAGTAACACAGAGGAATGATCCCAGCAACATAATATAATAGGATACGACGGGATACAATGCACCGATCCTGGCATTCTCCTTGCTGATAAAGTGTTTTCATACCAAGTGCACATGTGTGGTTGCCTCCCTTGGCCTCAACAGTTTACCCAAGTTCAGACAGCTAGGAAGCGGGAGGCTGAAAATTCCAGCCTTTTAGTCCCAAAGATCATTTTTGTTCACTATGAAGCAAAAGGGATTATGAGTCACACCGAGAGAGAGAGAGAGAGAGAGAGAGAGAGAGAGAGAGAGAGAGAGAGAGAGAGAGAGAGAGAGAGAGAGAGAAACAGGAGATGAGAGGAGGAAAAAGAGAGATTTGGAAACATTAGAAATTTCTATTTTCCTTCAAAGTTAAATCTCTAACGATCTAAAAGGTTTATAAATGTTTTTATTTGTATTCTTTTTTTAAAAAGAGAGAGAGAGAGAATTTTTTTAAAAAATATTTATTGTTTAGTTTTCGGCAGACACAACATCTTTGTTTGTATGTGGTGCTGAGGATGGAACCCGGGCTGCACGCTTGCCAGGCGAGCGCGCTACCGCTTGAGCCACATCCCAGCCCCTATTTGTATTCTTAAGAGCTACAAAAAGCAGCAATATAGAAAGACATGACTTTCTTATCTATCTTCAAGACATGATTTTCCTGAGTGCTAAGGTGATCCCTATCGACTCATACTCTCTAAATACCTCAATTTACAAATGAGAAAAACAAGGAAGATGGACACCACCCAGACCCAGGAAAGCAGCTTGAATATACTGTGCAGCATATTGATATATTTTTGGACCAGAAAACAGGTGTAGAAGCAGCACATGTGTTGCACATCGATCGGCCTTTGAGGGATATGTATTTAGGTCTTTATGTACTCGGAACAGAGCTTCATAGAAAAGCTGAGGATAGCATTTGGCTTGTCCTACTGGAGTTTATAAGCTCAGAGACAATTGTGACACACAATGAAACTGAGCAGACTGTTGCTGCCCACCCCATGGCCCTTGGTCTGCCTCCCTCCTGTAGAATAGGGATCAGTTGATGCAGGCTGGTCTGATGAGGTCAGATACCAAAGAAACCAAGTCCTTTCACCTGGCCCTCCACTGCCGTCTACTGCGGGGCAGGATTGATGGCTCACGTTCTCACTGGTACTCTGTAACTGCTGGAACTGACCGGGAGGCTTCTTCCTTTTCAAAGTGCTCACACTGTGCCTTGAGAAAACATCTTGGTTTTTCAACAGGAGCTGGAATTCTGTGCTGTGTAGAGCTCTGTCAGTGACCTTGCATATGTGCTATACCCAGTAGGTTTCTACAGGGGTGGGGAACAAGAATGACCCCATGCATAGTTTTTCTGAGCATGAACAATTGGTTTTACTGAACATAAAGCCAGTTGGCCATTCCTAAGAGAAGTGCTCAGAAATGTGACTCCTTGGAACATTCTGGAGACAACAGGAGCCAGCCAGGCTCCAGGGTCAGAGGTGACCCTGTGGTGTAGGCATCAATATGCCACTAAAGTTAGTGAGTTTAGCCTCTAAGACTCATGTACAAATGTCAGAGAAGATGCAGGGGCATGGAGGAGTGTCTTGCTGATGAAGAAAAACTTCTGTTTTATTCTATTTGATCTCGATGGGAGTGGAACAGGGAGATTCAGGATGGAGGAGCAGAGGAAGGCTGCATTCCTAGTGGCTTCGTGGCTCGGGATTCCAGCAGCAGGAGCACTGCTTCTCAGTGAGGTGGGTGAAAAAGGGATTTCACTAAAATCCAATGTGGCGCTGTCTTAGAGCCTCAGACGTTGAAGTGCATTGAACAAAGAAGAAGGGGGACACTGGAGCCAAGCTGGTTATGATAGCAGTGGTGGCAGCGGCACCGGTCACCACACAGGGAGAGAGAACACAGAGAGAAACAGGCAGATTTGGTGCAGAAAAACCTGAGCTTGGAAAAGCTGCCCAGACTTAGCTGATCCAGGGGCTGCACCATGAACTGGTGCTTGCTCTGTGTTCTTAACTGGCTGAGGAGAGGTGAGACACAGCCGTCTTGAGGCAACCACACAGAAGCTGCTGTGGATGCCAGGAGATCACAGCCAACATTGCTGCATTGCCCCAGAAAGTCCCCACCATGTGGGGTGTACCTAGGAGGACATGAGTGAAACAGGCACAGCCAAGATTGTACCCAGGCCGGGGCACAGGGGAACCCAGCCCACTTTTCCTTTGAGTCTGGCAGCTCATGTGACCAGCTGAAGAGGATCAGGAATCTGAGCAGGTGGGTGTGAACACATGCAGGGACTGAGCCCCAGAAGACGGTGTTCATGGGCAACATAGTGTGTGGAGAGTTGGCTTCCCTGCCCCATGAGTAGAATTCTTGGGAGAAGCTTGAGAAACAGACTCCCAGCAGAGCTTGGCATCTGCCAGGCTGTAGGGGTGTGTGGATCTAAAATCCTCAGGGCAGATGCCACCAACAGAGTACCTAAGGCATAACTAGACCAAAGCTCCGTCTCCAGAGCTCCCCTCCTAAAATCCCGCAGCAGCCCCCCTAAGGACTTCCTTGATCTCGTCTGTGCAGACAAGATTCCAGCTGACAGTTCTTCCCACTCCACCCTACCTTGTACTGGGGAGAAGGGAAGCCCAGAGCTTTTCCAACCAGTTTCATTCTTAGGCCACTCCAACGGGCAGCTCTGTGAGCAACACCAACACCAAGGGAGGGGTTAACAGCCTCCAAGCCTCTGCTCTCCCTCGGTACATAACATAAGAAGGAACAGAAAAAGGGACATTTGGGCATGGGCAATGACCATTCACTCTCATTGGCTATTTTGACCACCCTAGTGGAAAGAAGGCTTTTATTTTTCATTAAGAATCTTTTTTCCACTTTTATAATATTCTTGCTGTGCTGATTGGTTTGCAGACATATGCACATATGTGTTTGTTTATTTTTTTCTCATTTTACAAATGTAGTCATTTTTCCTTGCCTTGTCATTTAAGGGGTAGGATTTTTAAATTTATTTATTTTAATTTACTTTTTTGATTGTTTGTTTCTCTTGATTGTCTTTCTCTTCTTGTTTCTCTAGTAGCCAAATTCTCTTGTTCTCTCATTCCTTCTCCCTTTACTGTGTTTTTCCTACATTTTCTGCTCCTTCCTTTTAATCATTGCCTGCCACATCTCTTCTGCCTTCTTTCTGTTCACATTTTGAAAATTGTGAACTCTCTACTACCTCTTATCATGCTTTCTTTTCTCTTAAATAACTTTATTTTTTATAATCTTTTAGAACTAATTGGTTTATATGACCCCTGCACTCACCATTCATGTTGCTGCAATTATTACTGCCATGGAAAACATAGTTAACACCTGCTGTTTGCTTTAATGTCAGATATAGTTTATGGTTATTTATTGGTTTTGCTATAGGCAATTGCTGACTTCATTATTTTCTGTTTATGTAGAAAAATTAGTGTTGTGCATGCCATAGTAGGAACCAGGTATTTGTTTTCATGCTGTAGATTATTTACATTGGTGGTTGCTATATTTTATTTGTTCGTTTTGCTCATTATGAGAGATGCTAAGAACCTATAGGAACACTAAGAGTGCACAAGGTAGAAACTCTACTGTTGAACTAAACTAAGCCAAAAGACAATGCATATTGCTCTATACACAAATTAATGCTACTTAAAGTTTAGCTATATTTCATTACAAAGAATAAAAGAGACAAAACCTCAAACTAAAAATCAGTCTCCAAATAGAAATGGCTGGTGGGGCACCTCAGGTCCTACTCACAGACATCCATTTCTACAGCAAAAACAGAGAGAATTAACACAGAGAATGTGGATACCACACCTATGAGGGATCTCAATCTATATCACTGTAGAACACTTTGCTAAGATAAGGCTGTGCCCTAAAATGGTCCACATAAAGAACTGAAGAGTAATCGACCCCAAATGATGCATAAAACTTAACCAGGAATACAAGAAGCACTTTTTAAAAAAAGAAAAACAAGATAATGAGATGCCTCCTAAGGTTCATAATTTAGCAGCAACTGACCCCTAATAATTGAAGTGGATGAAGTACCAGATCCAAACTTGACAAGAATGATTATAAAAAACAATCAGTGAATTCCAAGAGAATATAGAAAAACAACTGAATGAATTAAGGAAGTCAGTATAGGATATAAGTAATAAATTCAATAAGGAGATAAAGATATTGGGAAAGAACCAAACACAAATCTTGGAAATAAAAGACAAAGTGGATGAAATAAAATGTTCAGTTGAAAGTCTCTCTGATAGAGTAGACCATGCTAGAGATAGAATCTTTGAGTTGGAAGACAAAGGGACAGGACTTAAGCATTCACAGAGTATTTTAAAAAAAGAAAACAAGTAACTTTGATCAAAATATATAAAACCTCTAGGACAATATTAAGAGAGCAGATTTAAGAATCACTGTAATTGAGGAGGATTGTGAGATTAAGTCTAATGGAATGGATAATCTCTTCATGAAAATAATAATAGAAAATTTTTTCAAACCTTGAGAATGAGATGGATATACAGAAACAGGTTGCATTCAGAACACAAAATAGACAAGATTTTTAAAAAGTCCCTCTTCATGTTTATTATAATTAAAATGCCTAACCTACAGAATAAGGATATAACTTTTAGTTTTTCTCAAGAGAAAAGAGCCAGGTCACATTTAGAGGTAAGCCAATCAGGGTTACTTCAGATTTCTTAGCACAAACTCTAAAAACCAGGAGGGTTTTTAGAAGTCCTGAAGGCAAATAACTGTCAACCAAGTTTGCTATATTCAGCAAAATTACCATTCAAAATTGAAGGGAAAATTAAAACTTTCCAAGATAAGCAGAGAATAAATAAATTCCTCACTACTAAGATGACAATATGGAACTTATTAAAGGAATGCTCCAAACAGAAAAAAAAATCAAAAACAAATCTCAGAGCTAACAAATGAACAGATCTCATTTGAAAAGTAGCTAAGCAAATGGCAAATAGGACCAAACTAAACATAATAAATAAATTAAAATGGCAGAAATAAATAGACATTTCACTGTAATAACATTGAATATAAGTGGTCTCAACTCTTTAATTAAAAGACTAGATTGGTAGAATGGCTTAACAAATACCTAACAAAGGTTGTTTGCAGGAGACACTTTACAGGCAAAGATAGTCACCAGCTGAAAGTGGAAGGATGGAAATTAATACATCAGGCACATGGAACCTGAAAACAGGCAGGAGTAGCTACTCTCGTATCTGACCAAGCAGACTTCAAACCAAAATTACTCAGAAGAGACCAAGAGGGTCACATCCTGCTGGTAAAGGGAAAATCCAACAAGAAGTTATAACAATAATAAATATTTATACCCCCCAAATGGGTGCAACTGATTACATCAAAGAGATACTATTTCGATGAAGGCCTCAGGGAGACCCTAGTACAATAATTATGGATGATTAAAATACACATTTCTCACCAATGGATAGATCATTCAGACATAAATTCAATAAAGACTCTTTGAACTTAAAAATACAACAAATTAAATGGATTTAACAGTCATAGACTCTTTCATCCAGCAATAGCTGAATACACTTGCTTCTCAGAAGCTCACAGAACCTTCCCCCAAACTGACCAAAATTTAGGCCACAAAGCAATTCTTAACAATACAAAAGTTTGATACAATTTCTTGCATCTTATCTGATGAGAGTAGAATTATGTGTGTGAGGGCTGAGAAAATTATGGTGAAATTGTTAAGGTCTATAGACAAGTCAAAATAACACGTGGTATTTTGCCAGAGAAATGTTAGAGTTTGTAAACAAGTCTGGATGGTGCCTGGCAAAATGCCAGAGGGAGTGGTTTGAGAAGTAACAAAAGCGAGCCATTAAGTGTGGAGATTCCTTATTGGTTGACTGATGTATCTAGTTTATGTAATTAGATAAGCTGTGCAAAATGTATAAATAGCTCTGTTGTCCTACAATAAACGGCTCCTATTCCTGCTGTATCAACGTACACAAGTTATTCGTCACCCCCCAGTTATTATGCTGCAGCTGGACTGCGGCAGTGAAATGACACAGGTTTCTGCCTCACGGGTAGCGAATGTACAGTCAATTCCAGTTGAACCTTGAACAAAGTTACATTGTTCTATAAGGAGAATATGGCAACCCTGTGAATGGTTAAGATAGCCACGCAATATTCTAATCATATGCAGACTGAGCTACAGGGTCAATATCAGTTCTCCTTCCCTTGAATCTTTGATGAAATGAAAATTTAAGGTATCATTTAAAAAAAAAACCTTGAGAAACATTTTCTTGGGATATCTGCATATTGATTAAAGTCAACTTGCATTTAATTACTAAAGCCTCTGCCTAATGAATTATACCTTCGTTGAAAGGTAAATCAACAGATTAAATCACTTTGCTGATGCTTATCTTTTCCATTTCTCCTCTATTTCCCCCATTCTGGGGAAGAACGGAAGGCAGAAGCAAGTCAGGGAGGAGAATAGGGATTGTATGTAAAACATACCACCCTTAGTCTGGAAAATTCTATGCCGTGAATGCCTGGGATACCTCACACCTTCTCTCTGCTTGTTTTTGTTTTGTTTTTCCAGGGCTAGGGATGGAGTCCAGGACCTTGCACATGCGAGGTAAGTTCTCCCCAACACTTCTTTCTCTCTGGCGATGTCTGTTATCCATGGGATTGAGAGTTAGGGGTGAGGAGCCAGACGGCCCTGATTGGAAACCAGCCTCCTCACTTACTAGTTGTGTGCCCTGTACAAGCTGCTTAGTCTATCTTAATCCATTGATCCGTCAAAATCAGGATAACAGTTGCACCTACACTGTAGGGTTGTCACGAAGCTTAAATGAGTTTATGTTCATAAAGTGCTTAGAACAGTGTCAGACACACAGTAAGCACCTGCAGACACTTCTAAAATGGATGAGCTAACTTTGATCATTGTCTAGCTGTTGGATTTGGGAAGGGGTTCCTGTAATTCAGCATTCTTTAACAGCGTAAACCCTGTTGTTCCCACACAGTACACGTATGTAGGTAGTCCACACCTTTCCAGTGAAAATCACGTCCCTGAGCCTCACTTTTGATCACCTTCTGAGAATGTTTAATACTCATCCTGCTATGTTTTTCTTCAGTCCTCCTCCTATCACTCTGGCTCCACGAAACACAGCTCTGTCCCTAGGATCAGACAGTACAGCAGCCCTGGGAAGCTCACCAACTATCCCTTCTCCTGCCCACTTCCCAGCCAGACCACACCCAGAAATCCCTGTGGCCTTTCTCTTCTCCACGGTGTGGTTTCCACTCGCATCCCCTCGGCCCTCAGGAGACAGTTTGGCTACAGGTGGGCGAGGTCAGCACCAAGGGCATCTTCCTGTTTTCGGGACAACTCCCCAGGGCGGTGGCAGAACCCCATTCACATCACCAGCGTCACAGGCTCCTTGTGGATGATGGCGTTTGTTACTTCCTGTGTCACTGTTGAAAAGCCAGCAATCGGCTTTGCACTCACAGTTCCCATTTAGTAACAGTCTCCTGCTCTCCCTCTGCGCCTGTGAGGGGCTTCAGCCCTCCTTTTGTTTTTTTATAGATGGCCACTGCGAGGTGAGAAGCGAGGGTTTCATTGCTGCCAGGTCATCTCTCTCATTAACCCTGCGACTTGGTGAGGGAGGCACAGCTGGTCATTTCAGTTTTTAACAATAGACGCTGATATTGGATTGCAGTGTGGAAACTGGCTCTTGCCATCTTTCACTGTTAATTGGTGGATTTAACAACGATGTATAGAAACAAAACCTCTGGTCTAAAAAATAGGCTCGGAACACTGGGCTGGTGGCTGATATTTTCTTCCTAACCGTGACATTTTCAGCAGCTGATGGACGAAGGGTTAGGAAGAGTGAGGCTGTGTTTTATTTTAGAGAGCCTCCTCTGCTTCTCTCTGGCACCTCCTGTTCTTCAGCGTTCATATAAATAAGGCCACGTATCCTTGGGAACTCTGCAGGCTGCTCCTCCCACTGGCCCGTGCAGAGCAGAGGGCAGCCAGTGCTCGGTGGTGGAAGACACAGTTCAATGCAGAGCGTGCTGAACACTTCTCCTGGTGGCTGCAATTACATCACTGGGAATTTATTATTTGAGTGAAGATTCTTTCACCTCTTGATGCCTTGAGAGATATAAACCTCCAACTCATGACTTTGGGGAATGAGTCACATCTCTCCCATGTTTTGCTCCTTGGAAGCAGAGGTGAGGGCAGCGATGAAGCTGTAAACACCATTTCTCTGATGTTCTAAAAGTGTAGAGAGAGATTCTTCCGTTTAACGAGCGATTCTCTGGCACCCATTTCATGACAGGTATAGTTCAGGCATTGAAGAAAAAAAGAAAAGAAAAGAAAAAAGAGAAGGAGGGAAGGAGGAGGGGAGAGGGGAGGGAGGGAACTTTGGGTCTTCGCCTGTCAATCGATTCTCATTTGAAAAGCCTCATTACAGGGCTGGGGCTGGGGCTCAGTGGTAGAACGCTCGCCTAGCATGTGTGAGGCACTGGGTTCGATCCTCAGTACCCCATAAAAATAAATCAATAAACAAACAAAGGTATTGTGTCCATCTACAACTACAAAAAAAAAAGATCTTAAAACACAAAAGGAAAAAAAAGTCTCATTATAAAACTGTCTTCCCAGGCGCCCCGCCCTCTCCATGTCCAGATGAAGGCACAGTTTCAGTGAATAGGTGCAGCTTCCTCCCATTGTCTCCTTCTTTAGAAAAATGTGTCAGAATCAGAGAGTGTGGCAATGGAGGGAGAACCGTACAACTTGTAAGGTATTATCTCTGTGTATTGTGGTGTCTTGCCGTCTTAAGATCCTTTCTGGTTGGTAAGAAGCTGCCTTCCCTGGACTGGCCAGGTGTTAAAGACAACAAAAGGCTCCACCTGAGGGGCCCGCCCAGACCAGCCCTCGGCCACCACACCTGCCTTCCTTAGCTCAAAGTTCCTAACACGTAAGAGGGCCAGCTGGGACCTGGGTGAGCCTCCGCCTCGCTTTTCCCTGGGGCCCTGCGAAGGCCTGCCCTCGCCGGCATCCTGACCACCCGAGGCCCCCACCTTGCCTGTGTGTTAGGTGTGTCACTGTGTCTGGGGCCGGTCTCCTCGTCTCCTCGGCGGCTTCGCCCGCCTGGTCATCACAGAAAAATGCAGACAACAATGACCTGAAATTCCTTCTTTCTCATCAAGCATGAGATGAGTGGTCTCTCATTCCAGTGGTGTGTGTGTGTGTGTGTGTGTGTGTGTGTGTGTGTTGCTCTGATAGCAACATTAAGAAGTAAGCTACACTCCAAGAGATGAGCGAATGCAGGAGTTGTGTAGAGAAGGTGGTGTGTCCATTTGCACCTGGGCCAGACCACTGTGTGGCTGAGGGAGAGGCGAGACTGAAGCACAGAGGTGGGGTCTGATGGAGGATCCAGGAGAGAGAGGCCAGGGGTGTGGACGGGAGGAGTCTGCCTGGGGAGGGAGGGGGAGGAGCAATGCCCGGGAGTTAAGACCAGACCCACCAGGAAAGGCAAGTTTCTGCTTAGGAAATGCTGCGGCCTGGGGTGGCATAAATTCACGTTTTTAACTTTGATGGGATTTTTTGAAGACTAAAACAAGAAGGAAACAGAAACACTCAGTTCTTGCAGAACAGGGTTTGACAAACTTCTTCTGCAAAGGGCAAGAGAGTGACTCTTTTAGAATTTGAAAGCAGCATGACCAGTGTGTCAGCCACCAGACCTGGCCACGGTCCACAAGACTTCATTTGCAGAGGTGGGCACGGGGCCAGATTTGGACACACTCCTAGTTTGCTGACCCCTGGAATGGAGGCCTCCTGCAGGCCAAAAGGATAACACGAGGGATATTTTCCCTGGAATTTTGTAGGAAGGTCACATCCACTATCATGAAATCAGATCATTTTCAATGGGTTGAATACCAAGGGCATGTGCAAAGCTTCCGCCCATTGTTGAGCTTCCTTTCAGGGCAGACGCCTACCAGACAGGTGCATTTCTTATTAATTAAAGACCGGGACCGGCTTCAAATGCAAAGCAGTCACCACGTTACATGAGGCATGTATGAAGAAACATCTGAGTAAAGGCTAATCATTGCTTTCGGTTGAGAAGCCTGTTTGTGTGTCTACATATATGCATCTGTGTGTGTGTGTGTGTGTGTGTGTGTGTGTGTGTGTGTGTGTAAAAGAATATCTTCTAAAGAAAAAGATGAAACATAACAGACTCACCTACAGTCTGGTGGAAAGTCTTCCTAGGCTAACTGGCTCATCTCTTCCAAGATTTAGAGTTCAATAATATTAATAAAGTTTTAATGTGATTTCTAGTGAAGTAATTTCTAATAAAAAGAAACGTTGCTCACAAAACCCCCGGAGATGGTCGTCAGAACTGTGATAATCCCTGTGCAGCAACTGGCTTTTGAAAGCCAAGAAAGGCTTCCCTGTGTACCCGGTGGGGAAAACGTGATTTAGTCATTAAAGTGGTGCATTAGGTAACGTTCTCCATAAGCAGCCTGAAATAGACTGTCTAATGGAGGATCACGCTGAAATTCTATTCCCACTAGCTATGTCCTCCGTGGCTTCCTGTCAACAGATGGAGTAAAAGTAATGAGGAGCTATCTATCCTCCTTCTTCTCATCCTTAACAGAGCTCTTTACTTCTTTGCGACCCAAAAAGTGTCGTGTAAAGAAAAGGCATGAGACTGTGTGGAGATGTCATCGAAGCCCGTGTTTCCAGGGCTCCTAAGATCTGTTTCAGATCACAGGAGCAGCATGAGGGAGACACTCAACAGACCTGTGGTGCTCTTTCTCTGGATACAGGGAGGCTGTAAAGTTGCTCTCCTGCTACGTTGTTGGCGTTGGTCTCCATGGCAATGTGCTTGTTCATAAATAGCCTTGCTGTTGGTTGGTCTGATTTTAGTAGGTGCCATTAAAATGTTTCTCTTGACCATTCATCATGTCTCCTTGGTACAAAACTTCCTTGTCCTTTTGCTCTGTTTCACGTGAGGAATGTAGCCGTCCCAGTCTGCGGCTGTCCCCGCGTCCTCAGGGAGGTGTCAAGGACCTCGGATTCTCTGCTGCTGCCCCTCAGGGTCTCTTGGGCAGTCCTCTCCCCTGCCTTCTTCTGGCTAATTTAGAAAAGTTTCACCTCCTAGGTGAAAACAGGAACCTACCCTGATTATTCTAAAATAGAAAATGTATGCACTAGACCCTGGGTTCGATTTCATCAAAAAGAGAAAGAAGGAGAGAGGGAATGTGTTATTTCAAAACAATTAAGTAGATATAAAGCTCACTAGTAAGCCAAGGGTAAGAAGAAAACTCGAAGCAAATGTTGTCTCAGTCTTCTCTGTAAAGGGAAGGTAGAAACCGTCTAACCCTGGTGGGCATCCCAGCCACCTCCTGGCACAGGGGGAGCGAGAAGGCAGCTGTCTCAGGCACAAGGGGTGGGTGGGCCTTTACTAAAACGGGCAGTGCACGGGTCGCAGGCCTCCAACCGGGCCGAGGTGGGTTCCCCCGAGAAACAGAACCAACTGCATACATGTAGACACCCAGGGACTTACTGTGGAAATTGGCTCACGCGTGGGGGAGGCCAACAAGTCCCCTAAGACGATGTCACACCTGAAGACTTAGGAAGGCCAGAGGATGATCAAGTCTAAGCCCAATGTCCTGTGAACAAGGAGGGACTCTCCTCTAAGTCCCAGAGTCTGAAGGCCACACACCTGGGCAGAAGACAGAAGCCCCAGCTCTAGGAGGAGAGAATTCGCCCTCCCTCTGCTTTGTATTCTATTCCAGGCCTCCGCACACAGCGAGCCGGACGATGCAGGCCTCCTGGGTGAGAGTGGACAGCTTGTATTGGCTCAAATGCTGTCGTCCTCGGGAAACACACCCACCTCCCCCACCTGCCCCCATAAGGCTTTACCAGCCATCTGTGCAACCCCAAGCCACCCCAGTTGACATACAGAATTTCCACCTCATTTGCCAGCCCCCAAGTCCCTGGGCAGCTCCTGGAAGAACCACAAGGCTGCAGTCTGCCTTAGCGCCCCCTATGGGCTGAGCAAGGTGGCACAGCCAAATCCATACAGAGGGTCCCATGGGCCGCATCTCAGAGGACGACGGAAGGGAGCGTGCAGGTGAGGAACCAGGGCTTAATAATTGGCACTCAATGGAAACCCAAGTTTCTTTCCTAACCAAGGTTTTACAATTGAATTTTGATTTAAAATCCCTCAGATTAGCAGCCAGTGGCTACACAGGGGACTGTCCCAAGTTAAAACAATGTCCAGTTGCCCCTCCAGAATCTATCAACTTTTGATAATGCAAAGAGTGAATGGTGGTTTAGCATCCATAAAATAAAAGGGTAGTTTTATACATACGTGTGTGTGTGCATGCTCTCGTGTCTATCTGAGTGTGTGTGCGTGTCTGTGACTTGTGTCACTCAGGAACATCTAATTCTTTATCATTGGAAAGGACTATACATTAATAGGAAATATTTCTCTATTTGCCTTTTGAGTCAACATATAATTTCTTTTATTAAGCACCTGTAATAGCACATGGAATTGGTATTTTCTTTTATTTAAATTCTTGTTTGGAAAATATCATGTTAGCGACTACATGTCAATCCCCCCCTCGCCCGCCACACACACACACTCCTTGGTATTTCTTCAGAATTTCACTATTTGATGAGATGCAAAAGGTCTGAAGTGATTGTTTATGAGAGTATCTAGCTCTGATTGATTGATTGATGACTGACTGAATGATTTATTGATTGACAAGTGATAAAGGCTGCTGGAGTGAATCAGTCAGGGCTATTCTGAGCAACGTCCTCTGAAGACATTTTAAAAGTTAGACAGTTTATCACTCCAGGAAGATATTCTCTACAACGTTTGTGCTCCTGACTGTCACAATGGCTTCTCGTGTAGATGACCCCAAGTGTTTGTGTACAAACAATATGCAGCATTCGAACTTCACTGGGTTAGTGTGCAAATAGCTGCCAGTCTCGGAAAAGGATTCAGCCACTTCTCCAATTATACCACCTATGAGTTGCTTTACAGTTTTGAAATTCTCTCCCTAGATTCTTTGTTATTTCAACATGGTGCACTCTTGTTGGACGTGAGCCTTTTTTTGGATAATGTTTTCTTGATGCAGCAAAACTGTACAGCGTAATCGGCAGCCTAACTGTCACTCTGGCAGAGAAAAAGCCGGAACTGGACGAAAACAAATCTTCAAACCATCTCTAATAGTCTGTGCCTCGTGGTGGCTGCAGGTGCCTATTTTTATCTTTCTCCAAGTATTTCACATCTTCTCCATTATGGATAAGAGTTAAGCCACCGTCTCCTGAGGGCTTTTCACAAGTGTCCATGGTGTTGAGAATCATCACACACGATTTTTATAATGTAAGTTTGGTGGGTTCTCAAGAAAAGTTACCTAGTAAAGAAAGAAGCAAGAAGATTTAGGATGAATCGTTCAGGACAATTCTGTGCAAGGGCCTTCATCACTGTGACCCTTGGGGGAGGGCACACGCACAGTCAGTGCACATTTATTCTGGATTTTTGAAATAAAATGCTCCCCACTTGCCTATCCTAAGGAGACAGAGGATATTAATGGCTTAATATTTGCAAGTGGTTATATATTCTCACAGCAAAGGACAGTATATCTCATTTGTTAAACATAACCTCAAGAAATATGTGAAATAAGCCACACTGAAAACACGTTTTACTTCTTACTATAGGAAACCGGTTTACATTATTAATTAGCCTCCAAACTGTTGGTTCAGTGAGTTCTTTTCTACTTGGCCAGACTGAATTAAGAAGGTGCTTTGATCTGAGTGTCTTCTGTCAAGAGAAAGCTGAAGGCTTCTTCCGTGGGTAAGTGGCGTAAAAATCCCACAGAATCGACACCTTTTTAGAATCCCCAAATATAAGTGTTCAAACTTATGAAGATTTGGGAGGCTGTAGTTTTCCCAGCTGGACAAAAGAGACAGTGCTAAGAGTCCCCCCAGATTATACCACCTTGTCACTGAGGAAAACGTTCTCGCAGAAGACAGAATCTGTGTTGTGGAGAACATTGGGTGGAGTGATTTGTCAGCTCGGTGGCCCAGACGGTTTGGATTCTGGAAGGGAGAAGTTCTTGTCACAGAGCGGGAAGGAACTCATGCCAAATTGCAAACAGACCAAAGGGCCTTGACTTAGAAATGACCCATCTACTAACACGTGCACACGACGTCCGAGAGGCGGTCTTGGTTTTTCTCCATGCCACACTCCACACTCTGTTCCTTGCTTCAGGGGACAGTGGACATTTTCAACCTCGTGTCTAGAGCTTTGCAGACTGCGCTGACTTCCAGTGATTTCCTGTGGCCTCCCACCTGGGAACCCTCACCTGCAGCTGCCCCCCTGCAGCTGCCCCGCTGCCACAGGCCTGCACCCGGCACGGCAGCACGGCTGTTAATGGAGACGCATTGACCTCTCCGTTGACACCAGCAGGAGAGAGTCAGCTAGTCTCATGCAGAAATGACACTGCCTGTCCAGACCTGAGTGTCGAGATTATTCCGAAGTTCAGCTGATCATATGGGAATAAGAGGAGCAAAAATCCTTGAAATATAGGCAACTCTTTATTTTGCTTTTTCTTCCTATGAGATATATATATATATTTAAACAGAGTTTTCTTCAAGGCCCAAATAAGTCACCCTTCCTCTCTTTGGATCTGTGTTCTATTCCTTCAAATACAGGCTTCTGGAAACCAGGGCTCAGGCTGGCCCATTCCCCAGCAGCAGCTACAGATCTCTTGGGCTGGATGGACTCTCACTCACTCTTGCTTGCTACGCTCATGTTACAGTTAAAAAATCTTGAAGACATTGCAATGTGTTATCAAGTCCGAGGTGGGCTTTCTGCCATCTGCAGTGAAATCTTTTGTGTAGAGCATGGGGTCATCTCTGTACTAGGGATTCATTCTTCAAGTTTATTTATAGAAATACAATGAATCCCTCACTGTCTAAGAAACTTAGGTGTTGATTAATTAGAAATGGATGTGTCACCCGATGAATGGCTCCTATCGGAGGAAGAGTGCTCATTCCTATGGACGGATCCAAAGCTGGAGCAGCTTCTACACCTGACACCACCTCTCTTTAAACAAATCAGATTTTACAGGTCCGTTCCTGTGCACAGTCACTCTTCTACATAATGATACATATTCTGTGCAAATTTGCAGTGCTCTACTTACGAGCTTTTCATTCTTCTGTGCACAATGGGGATAATAAACATGCACCTCTCTTTGAAGTAGATGGAGAGCTCTGCGGTGAAGTCAAGGGCCATTGTAAAGGAATGTAAAATAAAAGGTGAAAAACTTGACTAACAACCATTTGGAGATGAAAATGCGTTTTAGTGGGAGTCCATTAACTGATCAAAGAGGCATGCATGTGTGCACACTTAGTTATGCAGGCTTTTAAACTGGAAGGTCAAATTTGTCTTTCCTTGTGCTTTATCACATGGGTTTGGCCAACATCTTATTGACACCAGCAGGGACTTCAGGGTCACATCAAAGCAGGTTTGTTGAAGGCCTCTCTGTAATTCATTACCTGAACCTCCCATCGCATCCTTGTTCCATTTGTCCACTGGCCGATGTTTGGCCCTTTCTAGGGGCAGCTAATTCAAACAGGGAACAGACAAGCCTGTTCCACATGGACAATCATTTCCACAGTGGAGCTGGACAGAAAAGCACGTCTTCATCGAGGCCAGAGAACCTGGCCTGCAGACACACCAGGCAGCTGAAATCCTGTTCTGCAGGTTTTAAGTGCTTTCCTGAGCTAGATGTCTGGGTCTACCTCACCTAAAGCTCAAGGCTGGCAAGGGATCATTGGCCTCTGAGTGACCCTGCTGGCACATCCGGGCACATAAGAAGGACGAATGGGCACCGTCTCTGTCCTCGCGGCACATTAGAGGTCATCAGAAAGACACCCGTTTGTTCTCAATCTCCCTGTTTACTCAGAATGGCTCAGCATCTTCCCCAGCTCAGCCCCACGTGCCTACGCCGTCAGGGTCGGGTGGGGCAGCACAAAGGAAGCAGAGGAGAGCTCTCCAGGCCTGGAGTCCTCTCGGTATCCCTTTCTGCTTTCACATCTGGTCCCCTTCACCAACCTCTTAGTGATCATAAATGAACCAAAACCAGCTCCATCCTGTTCTTGCTACTGCCTCGTGATGGTGTCAGCCAACAAAAGTGCACCCGGCCTCCCAACCTCCCAGCCTCCGTCAGAGCATCCTGAGGGACCCACACGGACTGGGTGACACTGGGAGGGGAGCTGGAGGGTGTTGTCTGTCACGGAGCTCAGTGAGCAGGGACGTATCTGCTACCCTGGCCAGGGTCAGGCTGGGTTGGCTTGAGATACAGGTGTCCTCTTTTCTCCTTTTGATCATTTGGAAAATGCAGATTTGGGTCAAGATACCAAGCAGGGTAAATTCGAAAACTTAAGAGCAAAACATTCAGCCTGCCAACATGATTATGTATCCACTATTTTAGTTCCAGTAGGGAACAAAAAAAAAAAGAATTTTTGCCTGATTTTCCTTTCTGTGCCTTTACAAATGGGCTCTTTTGAGGTCTTGTTTTGTAAGTGTCATGAATCAAAAATGTTTTGTTGCTTTAAAGTAGTGAAGCCCTGCCATGGTGTACACTGTCTGGAGACCAGGTCTTTTCAGGGAGAATTTCAATTGGTGAAGGAGAACATGATCAGGGAGCAGTGAGGACCATTATAATGGAAACATCATTTAAAATGAGGCCTTCAACATCTGTTTCACTTCCTAATTACAAGTGCAGCATTCCCTCCTGACACCCAGTCCCACCATCACCTCTATAAATCACAATCATAAAAAAGTTAAAAAGCAGAGTGATTTACATGGCTGTATGTGCTTTGTATTCAGAACCAGAGGCACACTCCGATTATGTCCCCATCATGGGCCAGATGAAACCAGGTGGGAGGAGGGAGGAGGAAGTGCAGTTTTTATACCAACCCTGCAATTCTTTCTCTCTTCCATGGATTTTTCACTGAAGACTCACGTAAACCACAGTGGGCCTGGGAGGAGAACAAACAGACACACATACTGCTTAGAAAAGAATGAACTCTGCAAAATTCTTTCAGCTATGTATCAATAAATATTTACTAAAACCTACTATGTGGCAGGCCTGGTGCTGGCCCAAGAGGTCAAAGGAGGAAGCAAAATAGATACTCCTAGTGTGAACATCCAGAATCTAGAAAGAAACCCTTAAGACTGCACACATAGATATATCACTACTGCGATTAAGAGAGAAAACTGCAGGATTCTACGATGAGGAAATTTTCAGCAAAAATCCCAACAAGACTGCAAACCCCGAAGGAGATGCAGAAAGACCACTGGAAGCATTCTTCAGCTGACTTTCAGAAACACAAACAGAGCCATATTCCCAGGGCTTTTCCATTTCTGAAAAATCAGTAATTCAAAACAGAAAACAGCTCAAGTGATTTAAGTAAATATTGAGGATATTTCAGACCAAAGGAGAGAGAACACTCTGTAATTCAGATGTTAGCTGTTATACCAAGAAAGACTATGGCTAATGCTGATGAGTATGGACCAGTCTCTTACACAGAAATGGGCCATGGATTGTCCTGAACTTGATGGTACAAGAAGAGGACTCAGAAGGCAATTTAAGAAAACAACCCTACTCTAGTGTGGGCTCACACTAATTTCTTGACAAGAAAAATTATCATTGAAAGTATATGATAGAATTGTGTACAACAATTATGTACAACCTATTAATTAACCCTTATGTCTATTTATAAATACATGCATACTATAATATTATATGTCATACTGAACAGACAGCTTAAGTCTGTGCTGTATTGTGTTGGTGTAAGACAGGCTGTGCTACCTAACAAGCAATTCCCGAGTCTTAGCCCTTTGACTTGCACTCCTGCCACATGTTCATTTGGTTCAGGAGATCCGGTCCCATGTTGTCCTGAGGACTCATGACAGGCGCTGAGGGCATAGCTCAGCAGAAGCCTGTCTGCTAGCATTCACAAGCTTGAGGTCAGTTCCCAAGTTCAAAAGAATTCCAGATGATGGCAGTTCCACCAGCTGAGAGGTTTCTGATTGCCATGGCAATGGAAGGGCTGATGGAGAATTTCCCACTGCTTCTCAGGAGCTTCTATCCCGAGGCTCACTCCATTTTATTTGTTAGACGATTTCCATTCACTCAAACTTTGTTGGTTAAAGGATGTGTGAGAAGGCCACTATCTCCCCATTTGCCCCAAAGTATAGAGGATCCAGATTGGTTTTTCTACACCATAAAATATATATGCCATATTTAATATACTTTATATGTATATATTATTGATATAGATTTTATATATATATATAATATGAGACTACTTCCTTCTGTCATCTACATCAATGATGTGTTATCAGATCTCAATATCTGCATCAGGTTCACCTACTTTTACAACTGAGTCACTGAAGCTTCTTCTATCAGGGAGGTCTCCTACCCAGACTTTGCCTTCCACTTCTGACAAGTATGTGGCCTCTAAACAGGTGCACCTAGCATACAGCTCTGTGGGAACCCAGGCATTTATGCCCACTCACCAGAAATGGGGATTCCAAAGAATCCCCGCCAGAGAGGAACAATTCTTGACACTCCCTTCCTGCCAGAGACTGGACACTATAGCCTGCCTGTTCACAGTGTTGGTGACCAAGGGCCTGCAGTTATTGAGAATTACAAGAGTAGAGTTGAATGAGAGGGTAAGCCAAACTGCTGAAGTTTAATTAATACAGACTCAATTTGTTCATTAAAAAAATGCCCCTAAAAAGAGTGTGCTATTCCAATACTAGTCAATAGTTGGAAACAAATGTTTTGCAAGGGATGAAATATTTTAGTCTCCATTTATAAGGAAATAGAAGTTCATTTTACAGAAGATTTCTTTCTTGTATACAAGAGGACCAGAGCTTCAAAATCTGTATTTTAAAAAATGTACATATTGTGCCAAATAGCTTCTGTCACCTCTCTCTTCCAAAGCACACCCATACAATCCTTGCCTTAGGAAATCACTGAAGATTTCCTCTCCGCAAGACAGAATAAACACTGAGACAATAGCTAACCGAACATGAAGGCTTAGAAGACATTCTCATAGTTCCATATTTTTTGATATCTTCATGTCTTTTTCTGTTATTGCAAGATGTTGACCTTGAATACAGTTATAGTCTTCTTTATTTCTAGTTCCTCCCCCTTTCAGAGTTATTTGTAAAACAACTGGCATCTTACACCACAAACATAAAAAAATCACTGTGAAGATTTCAGTGTTCCTTGAGCTCAGTTGGCATCTTTTCATTGTTTTTTTTTTTAATGACAAGCTTTAAAAAATGCCCCTCCTGATTATAGGAGTCATAAAATCCATTTGATACATATTTATTATTTTTATTATGATATAGTACACATAGCATGACATTTAGCATTTTCATGATTTAAAGGATAAATTCAGGGACATTTAATAAATTCACAATATTGTGAAGCCATCTCCCCATCTGGTTCCAGAGAACTTTGAGCATCCCAAAAGGAAACCCTGTGTCCATGGAGCAGCCCCCCAACCCCTCCCACCTAGCCATCAATCTGCTTTCCATTTCTACCAACTCGACTGCTCCAGATACTGCGTAGTAGAAACGGAATCAGAGACTGTGTGTCCTCTTGAGTCTGACTTCTTTCAGCTAGCATATTTTCAAGGCTCATCCATGGTGTAGTTATATCAGCAATTCATTCCTTTTATGGCTGAATAATATATTGTCCAATATGAGGGTGGACCACAGATTGTTTATCCATTCTTTTGCTGATGCACATTTGGCTTATTCTTGTTCTTTGGCTAGTGTGAATAATGCTCCTGTAAATGTTTCTGTGCGACTTGTTTCAACACAGGTATTTAATTATTATGGAATTGTTAGACATAAGTTAATTCTGTGTGTAATTCTGTGACTGCCAAACTGTTTTCCACAGCAGAGGTGCAATGAGACACTCCCACCATCAGTATATGAGGTTCCGTCCTCATCAACATCAACGCCTGTTATTTTCCTTTAAAAACTTCTTTCTAGTCAAGTCATCCCACCAAGCATGAAGTGGCATCGCATGTGGTTTTAACTTGCATTTCTCTGATGACTGATGAAATCAAGCATCTTTTTATGTGTTTTTTGGCCAACTGCATATCTTCTTTGGAGAAATGTCTGTTCAAGTTCATGTCCCATTTCTTCCCTTGAGTTGTTTTTCTTTATGTCATTGAATTGTCGGAATTCTTTACATAATTCAGATACTAGACACTGTTCACATATGTGGTTTGTGTTTTCTTCCATTCTGTTGGTTGTCCTGTCTTAACAGAGGTCTTGAGAATGTCTATTGATACACAAAAGTATTCATTCTGTTAAAGTCCAGTTAATTTTTTCCTCTGCTTTTGATGTCATGGTCAAAAGATTCTCCCTCTGTTTTCTGCTAAGAGCCTTATCACCTTAGCTTTTATGCCTTGGGTCCATCTTGAATCAACTTTTCCATACGGTATGAAGTAAGGGTTCAGCACCATTGTATTCTTTCCCTCCTGAGTGGTTCTGGAACCCTTGTCAATCATCAAGTGGCCATAGATATGCACACAGGCTCTATTCTGGTTCTTGATTCTATATCATTGTTTAATATGTCTATTCTGATGCCAATCTCCGGGTATTTTTTTGTTATGAAGGCTTTGAAGTAAGTTTGGAAATAGGTAAATATGAGTTCCAAGTTTTGCTTAATAATTTTTAGGCTCCTTGGGGTCCCCTGAAATACCATATGAATTTCAGAATTAGCTTTCTATTTCTGTAGAAAAGGCTATTGGGATTTTGGTAGGTAATTCCCTGAACTTCTAGATCTCCTGGAGATTTGACCATCTTCATGGTATTAAGTCTTCTAATCCATGGTCATGAAATATCTTTCATAGACAGGTTTTTAAGTTACATCAAAGATACTCACTTTCAAAACAGTTCAGGAATTGATAGTATCAGTCCTTATATGAGACAATGCTGGATATTTTGAATTTTTAAAATTATTGTGAAACTAAAGTAAAATAAATGTGTGGAGCATAATAGAATTTCTACCTAGATTGCACACATATATTTAGAGGGCTATCTCTTTTAGATAAGTATCACAAACAAATACATTTTTCAGATTCAATAAAAGGTGTAAAGAGAAATCTATCTTGAGAAATTTCCAAAGCCACAGTTTAAAAATATCTCGATCCTATTTGATCTCTGTTAGAATTCACACTACTAATGTCTTGGTATTTTCAAAGTAAATAAATAATACTCCTTTCTTTCCTTACCAAGCTTCAAAAAGAAGATAAAAATAAATTAAACACCTGAAGAGCACACCATCAGTTTAATTGACACTGGGTTAGGGGAGAGCGCTCCACTTCACAGCCTCAGGGGGTTTGCAGAATTCCCTAAGCAGAACAGGTTGTGTGGGCAGGAGGCAGCTCTGCACCTCACCTCCTCTCCTCGGAGTGCAGTGTGCATGCCCTCATTTCTGCAGAGTGAGTGGGGATGGGTCTTCCGGCCTCACCCAGTGCTCAGGCCACATAAGCCACCAGCTCTGGACCTGGCATTGTCATTCCATCTAATGGATCAGCGTCGCTCAGGCAGGCACTCAATCTGTTTAATAAGGTTTTATTTTTCCTATATTTTTCAACTATCGGATCAGGGTTGATTTGTTTTTAGCATGGATCAAATGGACACAGATTCTAATTTATGTTCTTTATTCATATTTCTAATTTCGGTCTCGGAATGATCATATTCTTACACTTCTCCACGTCATCTCATTATTTCCACATATCAAAGATGATGACCTTAACGTGGTGGGCTGTGGGTTTGAAATGTGTGTGAAATGCTCAAATGTGGATGTCTATGAGGTCATAAGAAGTGTTCTGTCAGCTCAGGCCAGAGACCTGGGATAGGGATGGAGTGCGGGGGGGGGGGGGGGGGGGGGGGGAAAGCCGCCCTGTGGTTACTGAGGCCAGGGAGTTGGAAACACATGACTGAAGACATTGTATGAAGGAGAGGAGGGAGGAGATCCCAGCAGAACGCTCCGACACTCCAGCCGTTGGGACCAGAGCAGAGGGGAGGGACCTGAAATCAGAGTATCATAAGGAACAGCCAGAGACGTGGGAAACAGAGACGTTGGAAACAGAGACGTTGGAAGCAGGGAAACCCAGGGTCAAAAAGAATGGTGTGAAAAGCAGCAGAGAAAGATGGAGTCGGGTACGGGTTAAAAGCTGCCATGCCAGGGGCCTCCGGGAAGAGTATCCTACCATTCAAAGAAAGCTTCCAGGATGGGCGAGAAGACAGATCCAGTGACATGGAACTGAGATGGATGAGAGAGAAGATGGTGTGACCAGGAAAGACAGAAAAATTGGGAGCCTGGTTAAAAGTGAAGGAGAGATAAAGGGGAGGAGTGAGATAGGTCTTTCTAAAAATCACCCTGTTTATATGCCAAAAGAAAAGAGAGCAGAGATTGAAAGTCAAAGGCGTCGGTGAGGATGGGATGAGCTGCTGGGAAGATCTCAGAGGAGAAGGCAGCTTTGAGACTCAGCCCAGGGGCAAGAATCCTTTGAGAACTAGGGCTGCTCTTCCTCTTCGGAGACAAAAGAGAGAAGATCTTTGCAGACATAGACCTAGGGGCTCAAAATTGAGGGCTTCAGCCCGCTTTTATTTACTTATTTTTGATAAAATGAAATATAGCAAAACCATCTGACGAGAGGGGCTTAGGCAAGGTTGGAGGTTATCAAAACCTTGTGCAGGTTTTCAGTCGTGACTGGGGACACTGAAGAGGAAGCATATCAAGTACCATGAGTAATTCTGCTGAGCGACATTAACGACACTAACGACCCTGGGAATACTTTGCAACCCTGATGGAGGATACATTTTGATGTTGGTTGGCAAACCGGTTGACAAATGAACAAAGTAATAATAAGCAGGAGGATACTAGATTCCATTTTCAGTGTATTTCTGTCCCAAGTTGGAGTGGCGGGAGATCAAGGGGGAAATTAGGAAAATCACTTGTACTTCAGTAGAAGTGAGATGTGTGGAGTTTCGACATATTGAGAACTCAGCCAGCTTCCAGCAAGAATTCAGAAGGATCCCACCTCGCTTGGGTCATTCCTGGGCACTGTTCTTTTAGTTGTAACAAGATACTTTCCCACATCCTCACATGGCATCCCTTGCCCTTGTGGCTTGACACACACCCTCGTTTGGATTTGATTCTGCATGATTTGCCCTGATGTCCAGTTAGATTTCTGGCAGGGTCTGCGCTGGGTCTCCCTGCCACAACCTCAGACTTAGGGCCTAGCCAGGGGTGAGGAGGTGTCATGATTCAGAGTTGGGAGGAGGCACCCACGTTTTAAGGGGTTAGCACTCCTCTCATGTAAGTTATAATGAAATGTGAACACATAGACAGTCTTTCTTTCTTTCTCTTTTTTTTTGCATTTTTAATTGACAGACAAAAATTGTACATGTTTTTTGAAAACCATGTGATATTTTTATATACAATGTTCAAATCAGGGTCAGCATATCTGTATCCTCATACATCTACCATTTCTTTGTGGTTAAAAATATTAAAAAATCCTTTCTCTTGGACTTTTGATATATAAAGCATATTATCATTATCTGTAGTCCTGGAATTTCTGCTAGAACTTATTTCCCCTACCTAATTATAACACAGTGCCCATGAGTCTCCCTTTTCTATTCCTCCTTCCCTTCCACCCTCCCCGTCTCCTGGTGACCATCCATTCTACTCTCAACTTCTGCACGATCAACTTCATAGATTCCACTTGAGAGACGGCGGGCTGTTTTATACACAGCCCTTCTGATGTTGGACCGCTTCATTGTCTCTCCTTTTCTTATTTCCTATCTACTTTGAATCAGATGATCAAATTCAGCCAGATACGCAGATCCATGCATTCATAGCAAAGTTATATGTGGCCCAACTCTAGCACACAGGCCCCATACAGGGAGGTGCCACAGACTTTTAGGGACCTGGGTACCGTCTCTCTGTGACTTCTTCCCACTACGTATCTCTACTGGGCGCCCACAGGATGGACTCAGTCCATCAGGAGTGTTTGTGCTGCTGCTCTCATCTACCCCCTTTCCTCTTCAGTGGTGCAATCACTGTAAGCCAAGGCAGGGCGAGGGGATCCATGGCAGACCCTCCCTCTCAGAACAACTTGGGGCCACCACGGTGCGCTCTACATCCTTCACCAATCAGAACATATTCACCTCTGTGCATCAGGAAAGGTGCAAAGTCAGTTCTTTGTTTAAAATTCCTTTGTTTACCTAGGACTGTAAATTCACATTGTATATTACTGTTGAAGAAGACCCTCAAAACAATATTGACTGGCCTCCACAAAGACGGTGGACCAGCGGGGAAGTCCAGCACCATGGTGGCACGGTGGCCTGGCTGAATTGCGTTTGAGAACTGGCTCTGCTAAATCCTGAGGGCAGAGGATACTGAGAAACTTTATTTCCATGTCCATAAACTGGAGATAAAAATTTCTCAAAATGTTCATTTAAAAGTTGAAGGACACAGTGCACATAGAGAGCCCAGCCCGGTACACCACTCACAACAAGAATGTGATAAAGGGTGACATTCTTTGTTCTTCATTTGTAAACTGTTTTTTTAAGAAACTGAGTTTTTGACGTAATCCAGTGGGCGGTAACTGCAGTAGTGGTTTAAAACCCTCAGAATGCGACAACCATCGCCTGCATCTAAATCCCGCACCACTATAGCATAAGACCACCTTCTCCTGTGCCCTGTCACTGACAAGAGACCCTGGCTAATCACCTCCACCTGCTTAATGACACAGCACATGATAGCAATTTCTATTAACTGGCATCTCCACTTACTCTTGCCCAGCCAAAAAAAAGAAAAAGAAAAGAAAGAAAAGAAAGAAAGAAAAGAAAACTATTTTGTCTAATCTTTCTAGATTGGTTTTGATTTTCAACCCCTGACTAATCTCCATGCCTTACCCTAGAATGTTCCACGTTTTCTCTCTTAATGTGACTCTGGCCTGCCTGGCACTGGCTGATGCTGAGACCCACCAGTGTGGAAAAGTGAAGTCAGAAAGAGCTGCAGTGTTACAGCCAGATTCTGCGCCACCTTTAAACACAGCTGGATTCTGCTGGCACGGCTCTGCAATGCGACTAACTGTGGCTGCACCATTGCTGTCTTCACCATCTGAGTTTCTGGCCCTTTCTCTTCCTACTAGTGAGTTTATTTTTTCCTCCTTAGTTGCTTTATCCTAGTAAGGCAACGTGTAGAACATCAAGGAATAAAATAATCATTTGCTCTAATGTCACAGAAATGCAAAACAATGTCATTGGGGCTCAAATGGCTCAGTTAATTATGTCTGTTTTCCATTCCATGCGGTCTCTTTTTACAGCCTGCCTTTTCAGCATGTGTTCATATAATTTGAGAGCTGGAAAAGACACTAACAATAATCAAAGTCAGGGTCTTCGCAGGGACGTGCAGTAAAAGGTCATGTGGCCACAAGGACTGAAAACGGTACCTTTTGTCCACCTCCTGGAAACTCCCACTGTTCACTAGTCCATGGAGGCCTGGAAATCCCAGGTGTGGACATTCCCAGGAGGGGGTCCGTCTCACAGCTACCTGTTCAGGGGTCTCTGTTGGGGATCTGCACCAACATCCAATAGGATTGTGTTCTTGTGGAACCCACTTGGGAAACCTTCGGTCACTCCGCTTCGTTAGTGTCCACAGGAAACTGAGTCCTGCAGTGGCGGCCACCTGCTTCTCCATCCCTTTTATTTTTGCTCCCCTGAAATTTTATATTCTTCTTCATGCCAGTGGTAGGGAAAGTACCAATTTGATGGATGGCATTAACGCCACCTTTGTCCCACAGGTATTTCTTACCCCATTTGTACCCCAAATGATTGAGTACTCTTCATCTCCCTTCAACAGAGAAACAGTGAAAGAGCAGAGTGCTGTTTAGCGACCCTTTGCACCTCTTCCCCAAACTCGTCCCCCTCACATACCTTATAAGACTTGTCCTTGCAAAGGATTCATGGAGATGAGTGTTCTTTAGCTACACACCAGAGGCTAGTCTCTGATCTATCGTTCCATACGTACTTACACAACCAGGTTAAGTGGTCTCCATCCCTAGGAGCAGGTGAGAGAACTACAAATACAAGGTCACTAACTCTCGGGTTAGTGAGTTAGTAATTAGTGAATGCACATGTAACATACATATCTCAATTTTCAGCAGGTAATTCCTATCACCCAGAACAAACCTCATGGAAGAGAATCACAACCGTTCTGTCACATCACCCCAGACACCGAGGGCAGTGGAAAGCACCCATCTGCAGACAGAGGCCACTGTTGGTTCAGCGCCTGACCCTGAGCAGGGGTCTTCGGGGTGTTCCTTTCCTTGCTAAAGAATGAATCATTGGAAAATCACTTTGAGCCCCTCACGTGACCGATGGGAACAATGTACTATCAAAAACCCGAATGAGAAAAAGCCTGGGAATTGATTTTCTACGTCGCTGTGACCGATCTGCTTTTCATTAGTTCCACTGACTTTTGTACTAACAGACAGAAACGAGAGCCGTGTGCCTGTGCGTGTACGTGGTTTTGTTTCGTTTGCGCTTATCATAAGGCCACACCCCCGCCCCCATGCCAAAAGCTGCACCCTGCCCATGAAGGAGAAAGGGAGAAAAAAAAAATCCTCATCCTTCTCTGGTGGGTCCCAGACCTGAATTATTCCATTTCCTTCCGCAGTCAGCAAATCCCTGTGCATCTGAGGCACTAAACTCAGTTCCTGAAAATATTGCCTGCTTGTTAAACCACCACACTGGATAGGCCCTTAAAGAGGCAGACATGCCTGGAAATTTACTGCGGGGAGCCTGTACATCTTCCCGAGGCCCGGGATTCTCTTGACTTTCCCTGGCGGCAGAGGAAGCCTCTGAAGATTGTCCCTGCAGAGGGCAACCAAGAGCCACGCTGCCAGCCGGCTCCACGCTGGCACCCTGGAGGAGCAGGGAGCCAGTTATTTCCTGGCTTGGTTCTTTGTGGGACCTTCACAGGGAATCCAAGTCATGTGAAGGGCTTTAAGCTGACCCATCTCTTCTTTCGAGTTTAACATGATGCACAACTGCTGGGGAAAGGCCAATTAGGCTGACGCATGCATCACTCTTTCAAAAGCCTGATTGTTCTGATGTTGGGTCAAGTGTAGATCCCACCATAGACACGCAGGAGAAGCCAGGCTCACACACGAAGCCACGGGCATTCTGGGTTTCTCTGCAGGAAGGGATAGCCTCATTTGACACCTCAAAGTTTGTCCCAACCTCTTGGATTTCCTGTACACCATTTTACAGCAGGCTCATTTCATTAATTAAACTCCTTTTGTAGGGTCTGAGAGCCATAAGCTGGAAGGATATTGGCTTCGTAGCAATGAGTGTGATAGGTTTGTCGCAGCATATTTTAATTTTCCAGCTGAAATTGCCTAGTGTGCTCTCAGCAGTACCTCTTTACAGCACAGCAAATCTGCTGTGAAGCCTGTGGACTGCTTGTCTTTGTTGCGGTAAAACAGTCTGCACCACTGCATACACAGGCAGCAGGGAGCTGGTGGGGACCCTTGGGCTGCCCCATCTCAGGCTTCAATTAATAGATGATCCAGCTACTTCCTGAGTCCAGAGAAGTAAAGTAACTAATCATCTGGAGAAACACGAGGCTTAAAATAGTGTTTCATAGAGATTTGTGGAGTTTGCTCATGTGAGATCTGTTTTCTGCTTTCCAGCTCCCACGTGGTACCTACTCTCTGAAGAGCTACCCTCCTGGACAGTGTTCAAGGTTACTCTCCGCACACTGTGACTTTCCTGATGGCATCTGTGAATGTTAGATCCAGAGGGATCCTCAGGGAGGGGGTGTAAACTGAGATGAGGCATTCCTTAGGCAGGTCCCCAGTGCGTGGAGGGCCACCAGCCTCAGCGTCATTGGGAGCCTGGTGGAATGCAAACTCCCAGGTCCTTCTCCAGACCCACTGAAGAAGAAATGCTGGTGTTGGGCTCCAGGTGGGTCAGCTGCAAACCAAACTCTGAGAACCATCACCTTCGACATTTTTGAGGACTTGGAGAGTTTCACATTAACTTGAGATACATGGTTTCATTTATTTGCATAACATTCATTAAGTAGCCAGAGGAGATAGTTTTCCAACTATCTGAAGAAGAAACACGATTTCAGTAGGAGACTCTATTCAGAGTCCAAGGCTCATCCTGCTGCCCTCCCCTCTGGGCAGCCAAGTTGGTCTTGAATAGAGGCTCACCCAGCTCTGGTGTCTGTGTGGCTGGCTGGACAGACAGAGCCCAGGGAGAGCCCCCAGTGGCTGAGAGTCACATAATAACTGAGGAAGAACGAGACAGAGAAGAAGAAGAGGGGAAGGAATGGAGGGAGGAAGGGAGGGAAGGAAGGAAGAAAGTGAGGGAGGGAGGGATGGAAGGAAGGAAAGGAGGAAGGGAGGAAAGGAAGAAGGAAGAAAGTGAAGGAGGGAGGGAAGGAAGGAAGGAAAGGAGGAAGGGAGGGAGGGAGGGAGGGAAGGAAGAAGGAAGAAAGTGAAGGAGGGAGGGAAGGAAGAAGGAAGAAAAGAGAGAAAACAAGGAAGGAAAAGAAAGGGAAGGAGAGTTTCCAAAGTGAGCTTCTGGCATCCAGAGCAGGTGAGCTGCTTACAAGACGGGAGAGGGGCCTCCTTGGATATTTACCTGCGGTTTCGTGATGGGAGAACAATCATTCAAGGTGAGAGCAATGGTTGTGACCAGTATGGAAGCTACAGCACCTGCTTTTGTTGACGACACCTTCAAGGCCGCCTTGGTTGGTGGTGACGGTGGTGCTGTTCTTCCTGACCTCTGTGCCTCTTTTGCCAGTTGGTGTTCTAAAGGTGAGAGCAGACCAACCATTGGAGAACTTGCTTAAGATTCTGATTTCTGAGCAAATACTTCAATTTACTGAGTCTAGAGTTGGGATGCAAAAGCCTCATCTTGGTACCGCATCTCAGGTGAGCTTTGTCAGTTTCAGGTCAGACCCTGGACCTGTTGTAGTTTTGCTTGTTTACTTTTTAAGTAATAGGTTTTATAACTAGAACAAAACAAAACAAACACACAACAAGCTGAAAGCAAGCTGTGCTTCCTCATCATCAAAGAATGGCGGAGGAGGAGCTCTGGTGTGACCCCCAGAGTCACAGCAAAATGTGACCCAGGACATCATGGGAAACTTATGTGTTGACTGCCTCCAACCCAGATTGAGCATCAAAGAAATGGTGCACCTCCAATTAACGTATGCTATTTATAAAATCCACTTAGACAAATAGATACTCTGGATTGCAAAGACAAATATCATGCAAATGCATTTGCTCTATTGAACATATGATTGCCTAGGCATGATCCGTAGGAGGAAAGAAGGATAACTTGGAGACTTGGGACCTACTTTTTGGAAAATCCTCTTTCCTGTCCAATCCTCTGCTTCTGCAGCAGGACAGAAAAGACCTACCTAGTGAGCAGAGCTGAAGAGTTCTCTTCAGTAAGAGATCCTTGAGCCACTCTCCATCACTTAAAAATGAGGAAGTCAAGACGCATGAAAAAAGCCAGTGGAAGAAAAATAAAATGAATTGGCACAACTCTTCTGTTAATGTTTGAAGTGTCCCCAGATGTCCTCATGTGGAAGGCTTGGTCCCAGCCTGGGGGCGGGGGCAACTCAAGTAGGCGGGGCCTCGTGGGAGGCAGTAGGCCACGAGGGGCGTGTCCTTGAGGGGATGTCAGGGCCCAGCCGCTCCTCTCTCTGCTTCTCAGCTATAGGACCCCCCCCCACCATGATCACTGTGCCCAGAGGCCCCAAGGCAACAGGACCACGTAACCACGGAGTGATGAACGGAAACCATGGGCCAAGATAAAGCTCACTTCTTTTTAAGTTGATTTTAACTCACTTCCCTTCTCAACTATTGGACTCCATAACTGAAAGTTGGCTAGGACACCTTTTCAAGCCAATTCCATCTGCTCCAAATAATAGTCTCCTTCTTACTTTATTCCCGAAACCAATGGTTCCCAACACACACCTTCAAAAAGTCGTGATTTAGTTTCTCTGGATGTGGTAGGAGTTTAGGAATATTTCAAAAAAAATTCCCGGGTGATTCCAGTATGCAGACAACTTGGGAACCATAGCCTTAGAATAACCACTTAAAACAAGAAAAATGAACGCCACCTCTTTCTGGGGCGTCAACGCCATCCATTTCTCTCCTTAAAGCCCCTCAGTGGCCGTCCTCTCCTGTGGGTCTTAAGTTCCAAGTTATCAATAGGGAAAGCCGGGCCTCTGTTCCAAAAGGCTGGCCACTGCCCATCTTTTCAGTTTAATGTTCATCTTCTCAATCCAATGATGCATACTCAGAGAATATGGAACTTTCTAAAGGATTATGGGAAAAAATGCTTTGCCCTAAAAAACTCAGTCATCTCTTAGTGGCTCCCTATTGTCTGGAGGTTTTCCCAATTCCTTTGCCTCTTCCTTTAGTGCGACTCCTGCTTGGACATTATAATTCTCACACTGCTCTAACTGCTCCTCTGTCTGATGTCCTACGTGAGGCTCTGGCATTGTTTCTGTCTCTGATTTCTTAATGCAGTGTACCATCGGGCCTCCGAATCTCAATCTGCAGGTTAAGCATCCACAGATTCAACCAGCTGCAGAATGAACATATTCAATAGAAATGCATTTGTTCTGAACCTGTACAGTTTTTCTTTAAATTCTTATTACCCAAACAATAGAGTATAGCAACTATGTGCATAGAATTTAAATTGTACTAGGTGTTATAAATAATTCAGAGATGACTTGAAGTTTAAGGGAGGGCGTATGTAAGTCACAAGCTAACTGTGACTTTTGGTGTCCACCGAGGGTGTTGGGATCAGTACCCATGGAAACCGAGAGATGGCTGTCCTCTCTCTCATTCAACTCTGCCTTGCCACCCTGAGTGCTGGAGCTGGCACATAGCAAGTTCTAAAGCAGTAGCTGTGGAATAAATGAATGAAGAAGGATGAGAAAGTATTTCTTTCCTTGGGCCATCTAATATGGACCAGAGTTAAAATCAGGACTTTTTTTGTGGATTTGGGAAGGAAATATCATTTACCATTTACTTATCCTTTACCAGGAGATTTGCTCCCAGAAGCTGGGAGACATGATGGCCTCTGCCCCACTGAACTGCACTTTGACTGGCCCTCCCCCTTCTCTTCCTGCCTTCTGGTCCCTGCAGCCCCCAGGCGTGCATGTGAACATGTCCCCCTGATCCCTGGACCAGAGAGCAGTGAGTTGTCCCAGGCGGTGGGTAATGAATCTCCAGGTTTAACCAGGGGGTCCTGGTTAAGTCACACTTCCTGTCCCTTGTCACCTTACCCATTTTCCCAGGCTGAGACTTCCACTCTTACAAGGGTCCAGGAACTGTCCTCTGAGGGAAGGGCCTGTGTCTCTGTCCCATTCTTTTCTGTTGTTTGTTAACTTGCTTTTCCTGGGAAGCCACATCTTTGTCACACCCCACCATGTCCTGTCCACCTCCTATGAGAATCTCAGAATAGCCCCTCGTGGCTGGGAATATCATGCCCCAGGGCTTGGGCAGCACTGCAGCCAGTGCCTGGTCACTGTGTCGGCCACTCTTCCTGGCTTAGACCTGTTTTCCTCTCCCCCGCCCCCTACTCTGTCTTCATGAAAATCTGGTTTTTTCTTTTTAAATGTGGTTGGGTTGGCAACAAATGAGCTGCCTTATTCCAAACATTATTCCTCCAAAGAGGGACCCGAGACTTTTGAATTCTACTGTACAGATTGGTCGGTGACTCACTTAACAAAGTTACTTTAAGGTCAAAATGAACAGACTTGGTTAAAAGTATCAGAAATTGCTACCTTCTTGGAGGGTTGGCAGCCGGCCCTCTTGTCTATCCAAGTATACAAGTGCCCTTGCCAGTCACAAAATGGCACATTGATGTCAAATCTCCAGGCATTTTATCTGCTGACTTGACGGTGTTAAACCACTCACATATGTGGCAAAAATAAATTTGAAATTGTGTGAACACCTCCAACCACTGAACATTCTACCACGTAGAAAACATACACAGAGGCAAATACAGAACCTGAGATGTATAATATGAACGTGCTGGAGTTAAACCACGCCATCAGACATTACCCAGGAAAACTCAGACGTTAAGGCATTTGCTCCTGGTGACACTTACAGATACTGTATCCATCCCTTACAAAGACATAAAAAAGTGATCCAGACCCGGTAGCTTGCAAAAGTTGAGGTGGTTTAGGATGATAGTTCAAGGAAGATGTTTCTAGTCTTGTAGTGAAAGGAATTAATGCCAAAATCCAACAGGCTTTTGTTCTAAGACAAGAGCAAGCGCACAGAGACAACACTAATTTTTTTTTTTGAGAGAGAGAGAGAGAGAGAATTTTTTTTTAAATATTTATTTTTTAGTTTTCGGCAGACACAACATCTTTGTTGGTATGTGGTGCTGAGGATCGAACCCTGGCCGCACGCATGCCAGGCGAGCGCGCTACCGCTTGAGCCACATCCCCAGCCCTCAACACTAATATTAAATGCACTGAGACCAGGGAAAATAAGATGATTCCAACAAAAAAATGCTTGAGTGTCTACTATGTATTAGGGTATATTTTAATTTAAACAATAGAAAAATACTTCCTTTTGTTTTGTGATTTTTACTTTGGGTGGCTGATGAGGGAGAGGAAGAGAGTTGAGATGGAGAAACGCTGTCAAGATGACAGAGTCAGCGTCACCACCAGCACACTGGGGTGGCCCCTCCAAGGACCAGTAAGCATGCCTCTGAGGCTGGACAATGATGGGCCTTCTCTGAAGTTGCCCGACATCCAGTATCTCGGTTCTTAAGGGAGCCGATCATGCCGATGAGACTCAGTGCAAATAGGAGGACGTCTCTTATAACAGGAAAAATCCTACTTGACAGGACTTCCTGAAGCCAAAAAGAACCCAAAAGGAGGGTAAATATTTGATTCTCGGTGAGTTGGGGCAAGACTGTTAATGGAGAGCGAGAAGCAGGGAGGCCTTTAAAAAATAAGTCACGGGGTAAGCCGTCCATTGATGACCTCGTAATACGACTGGGGAGGGCAGGGGTCGGGTTTCCCTTTCAGCCAGCAGGAAGGGACAAGCGTTTGTGTTTGCTTTCTCCTTCACACTGGAAATAATGCCACAATTTTATTTCACTAGTAAATAAAATGAAGATTGCTTGTAAAAATCCAGTATCCAAAAGGCATACCACTACATGGTATTTGACTCATTAAGAGTTAAAAATATCAAGAAACTGAGTAACTGTTATTCTCCATAAATAAGGAAATTCATGGGTCCCTCCAGTTGACAGACTAATAAGGAGGATCAAGGCATATGAGGCCATAAGAAGAGGAAGGAGTAGAAAATCCAGTGAGTTCTATTATACATCTACAAACTTTCCATCTATTCAGAAGCACCCACGGCGTGTGGTTGTTGGAAGGCTCAGGTGAGGTGGCATCTGTGAGAGTCTCACAAGGCGACGGCACCAAGGAAACCCAAGCTCTTTCATTGCCAGGAAACTGACATGGCACCCAGGCTCTTGGAACAGTGTTCTAGCTGAGCTCCCAGGCTCACATTTTAAACACGATTAGCTTGATAAACATATGAAAATACACTCAGTTTTTCATCAGAAGAGTGCATATGGAGAGGAGAGACACCGAGAGCCAGAAGAATGGCTAACATTCAGGATAAAGATGGGGAGAAGTGGAGCAGAGCAGTCCCTGGAATTCCTGCTGGGATTAGGGATGACTCCAGTGATACTGGGAAAGCAGTGGACAGCACCTCTGAAGTCTGTCCACCCTACCTCCTGTGGTTGCTCTGCTGGGACGTGCCCACTCCAGACCACCTCCTTCCAGACCACAAGAGAGAGCTCAAGTAGCCAAATGGCCTCGTTCAAACACAGGATAAAACTGAGCCCAGTGAGGAGCTTCCGTTTTTTCAAAAGGCATGTACTACTTTGACTTAAATCAGCATTCTTGATATTTGCTTTACGTTTGACCATGTCTTAAATCTTTTGCTTTGTGTTCAGTGACTTTAACTTTTTGAAAAAGTCCAGGACATGAAGATTATTTTCATGGAACTTCTATTACATACTATCATCCCTGATCCAAAAATCTGAAATCCAAAACTGCTCTAAAAGTTCAAACTTGTTGAGCACCAGCATAACACTTAGTTTTAGATTTTGAAGTACTGCAGATTTTGAGATGCTCAACTGGTGAAATCTATGAAAATATTCCAAAATCAAAAAAAAAAAAAAACATTCAAATCTAAAACACTTGCAGAACCCAGCATTTAGAACTAGGGCTCTTCCAACTGCAGCCTTTACAGAAGCACTGTGACCGGTGATTTCCTGGGAGTAACCAGTGAGGATGGTCTATCAGAGTCTAATAGACCACAATGTGGTCTCCAGTCAGTCACAGAGTCCTGTCTGCTGAGCTTCATGTGGGCCACAAGGACAGCAAGACAGCATCACTGCAGCAAGCACTGAAAGAAGCCAGAATCCATGCTGACCATCTTTTTGTGCTTAAGGAATATAACAGCACCTCACCCCCATCCCCAGTTCTTACTTTTTACTTGTAAATGATTTCAATGGCTGGAAATTTCTTCGCATTTTACATCTCCTTGTTCCTTGTAAAGAATACATCGTATTCCTCTTTGCTTGCCCTTTCTCATCACGGAGCCACCAACTTCACCGGAATGGGTCATTCCTCCTCGATTAGGTTAATTTTTTACAGTGTTGCATGGAATCACTTAATGTGTTTTTTTTTTTTTGGTCCCCTCTGAGAGATTACTCTGAGAGAACAATGTGACTTTTGGCGAAAACAACATTCAATGAAAATGCAAAAAGTAAATAAAATAAGAAATAATGAAGGTATCCAGCGTAATGAAAGAATACCTGTTTTCCTGACTTTTATCGTTCAAGTGCGTTGGACTTGAACATTAACTCAGCAGGGGCTTCTCCACGGAAGGAACCTGCTGCTGTTCTTCACCGTGAGGACCAGCCATCCCGGAGGAAGGAACAATTGCAACCTAACTTTAGAAAAATAATAGTTTAAAAAAGACTCACACGGCAGAAACAAAGCCAATCGATACCGCTTGGAACTAAAAAGAGTAGCTGGTTTTATTTTTGAAGCACAGTCTGAGGAAGTTGGTAAACTTGAACATGACCATCAGATACGGCCGTTTCACTTTTCTTCCTCCAGACCCTGGTTCTGTGCTGAATCTCAGGTTAATGCAAGGTCAGGTGTCAGGACTCGGTCCCTGCCAACACCAGGGACCATAAACACTTTTAGCCTAAGGTCTGAAGACTCCTGGAGGGCTAGAGGAGTGAAAGCAAGTGGCCGTTTGGGTTTCAGAGCCGGCTGATCCCCTCCCTCACTTTCCATCCTGTCTTGTTTTGTTTAACGAGAGTCTGGGTCTGCCAAACCCATTAGTCCACTTAGTCCTCGAGCTTGAACTGCGACCTGTGACCTCACTGCACTTTCAAACAGACCATTCTCGTCTGGGAGAAGTCCAGCGCTGCCCCCAGCTTGCAACCCACACACGGGGCCTTCTCGCCGCCCTCTACCATCCATGTGCGAGTTACACAAGCCAGAGCCATCTCCAGCCTCCACCAAGGCCGGGCTCCGGTGGAAGAGTGACGGCTGGCGTAGGTGTTATTTGTACGTGTCAAGCAGTGATTGTTCACATCTGGCTGCAAGCTGAATAGGGCTTTAGATTCTCCCAAGCAGTTAAAAATGGTGGCAAGAAAGGAGACAAAGCCCATCTTGATTTACCTTGTGGTTTGCAGGCAAGGCATGAAGTCAGTGTCTTCATAAAGAAGCACAATCAAATATGTTCCCTTTAACAATAAGCATTCCCAGAGACATATCCCCATACACGCCAAGGCTCCATATTCAGAAGAATCCGCCCAGTTGAAGCAGCAGCACAGTAGAAAGCACGTTCTTGCTTATGAGCTTTGCCGAGAACAGTATTATGATTCAAAGAGGCTGGTACACACGTCGGCAGGCACACACATGCTAATTGCAGTTATGGTTTTACATCTCATTTCCCCACACCAGGAAATAGTCATATGGAACAATTTTATTTCTACATTCTTTTTTTTTCCCCCTCCACCTTGGCTATTTTGTGTAATGTAAACAAGGGGATGTGTTTAAGGCTCTGATTTTCACACCAGAGGATGAAAATGACCCGCAGATAAAAGCTGTGTGAGTACTGATGGAGTCTCAGACATCCTGGCCACAGCTTTGTCTCGAAAGGGAATCTCCTGGGGTGGAAAGCACACACAACATCAGTTGCTATTCAAATATTTCATCTCCTGTGCGGACGGCCACAGAGCTGCATAAAAATGTATGTGACAGAAAAGCACACGTTGGGATTATAATCAGAGTAAGCCTTGAAAAATCACTACGCGGGAGGCTAGAGACGAACTTGAAAAGCTAGAGGAAGCTGTAAAACAGGAAACTGGATCTAAAGTTAAGAAAACATCAGGATTTGTTTTGAGTTTTCCTTTTTCCTTGATATATACCTTGCTATTCTTCCAATTGTAATTTGAAAAAAAAAAAAGGAGTTGATTCATCCTACAGCAAAACATAGCAAAATGTGCAGAAAAGCAGACATTGGCCAACTATTCTGGACTATCCTCCGATGAGACAATGCAATTAATCAGATAGGAGATGATTAAGCATATCTCAAAAGCAAAACAATTCTGCACAGTGGAACATCCCAGAAGCAGTGCAGAGAATGGTTATTTTTAAGCTGCCATCTTTACAGCTGCCCCATAACTAATTCTCGGGTCTTGCATGATACCTAAGAAAACAGGAGAATGGAAGACATACATGGTGGTGTTCTGCTGCACAAGCCTGCTTTGGATTCTTATCTGCTTTACTCAAATACCTAAGATTCAGTTAGGGTAGAAAACCTTTCATTTCCTTATATTTTATAATTTTTAATGAGAAATCAGCACTCAAAAATTTTTTTAAAATGCTGGAAAGCACATATTTCTTTAATAGATATTATCTCTCCATTCCCAGAAAGTAAAGTTCTTTTTGTTCTTTGATATTGAAAGGGACGGTAAGGCCCAGTGAAAGCCCCCAGGGAGAGGCAGAAGCCCACACTCTGGCTGCATAAAGGGATGGGGATGCTGTGACAACTTTCAGGTTGGACCCTAACCTGCTTTTGTGCTCAAGATAAAGCATTGTAAGTATCTCTTGCTGCACAATAAACTGCCCTAGCACTTAGTGGGTGGAAACAACAGTAGCTTGTTTGCTCATAATGATGTCATCTGGGCTGCACCTGTGTGACGTGGTGTCCCCTGGAGGGCCACAGCCAGCCGAGGCAGGAGGATCCACTTTCTGTTGGCCCATTTTTGTGGCTGACAACTTATGCCAGGTGTTAGCCAGAAGCTCTGGGGCTGACAGTGCGGGCCTTGTTCTTCCTCTTGTGGCCTCTTCATGCTGTGAGGTTCATCAGTCCTCTGGCCCTCAGTGACTTTGAGACCTTTCCATGGGCAAAACACATTCACTCCCTGCCAAGACTCATAAACCTCATCTCATAAGCACATAGTCTGGGGCTTGAAGTCCAGGTTCTCATCACGTAAGTCAGATTCTGGACAGATGAGAGTGATCAGGTGAAATTTGTCTTGATATGAGGACCTGTGAGCAAGCTATCTGTCATTCACGTCCCCAATACACACTGTAAACCGGGGACAGGACAATCACAGCACCCACTCAAAGTGGGGGAACATGGAAGGCATGGAGTAACCATGGGTTCCAAGAAAATCTTAAATCTCTCAGAGTACACAAAAATAGTTCCTTGATTAGGGCTCAGCTCTGCTGCCTAGAAGTTTTCCACAAGCTCTATTGGCCCCACCACCCAAGATAGTTCTACTTTTCCAGAATCACTGACCCATATTTAAAGAAAAGTAGTTTTCTCAACCTATTTCCCATCAATAGAAAGTTGAGTGTCTACAGGCTTCTGTTAAGTTAGAGCTGTATCTGTCCCTTTTGACCCAATAGGCAGTGCTTCTGCTAATACAATTACCTTAAAAACCATGTGGTTTTCCAATAAATCCTTTTATATTTCATGTTACTAAAGTAAAATAGACAAAAGTCTAAACCAATCTCCTACTAATTGACTCCTCTATAATCTCAACTGTTGGTCAATATCTTAAGATTTTTAGATTTTGATTTTTAGCTGAAGAACTAGCTCTATGCAATATGCCCTTAAGATGCTTAAGAACCCTGCCATCCAGTAGTAAAGGGCTAAGAAGTACCACCTAAAACCTTACGGAGGAATTTGTAAAGGATTTTGTAACCTGACACTAAACAAGATGCAAATGATATGGTTAGCAACCTGATTTGATCTTTGCCCTCAGGCCACTTCTTTCTTTGAGCATTCTTTGATAGTTGTAAAAGCTGAGAATGAGAAACAAATTTATATTTGAAGGACTTGAATTCTGACTTTTATACTGTTTCTTAAATTTGCTTAAAAAGTAAAATTTCCTTTTAAAATCATCTTGCTCCTCCTATTTTTGTCATAAATAGGTAAAGAGGCAAGTGTGTGGCTGTAACCAGCATCCGGCATGGATGTCTCCATACCAAGAGCCACAAAGTGTTGAGTGTCCTTTCTCTCCTCCACCTCACTGCACGCAGACGGCGGCTCACTCATTTTCCTGATGGTCCCTATTTTCTCAGCCTATGGTCAAAGTTTCCTTGAGGGCCTTTAGGGTTCTACCTGCCACCCAGTCCCCAAAGCAGTTCATTCCCCAAGACTCAGTTTCTTATGACAGCCACACTCCACCTACAGGCCCCAAGTCATGTTTTGGCTTTTGACTGCTGCCTAAAAATATCTCCCTGAAACTCAATGACTTAAATAAAAAAAGTTTATTATTTTTGCAATCATGAGTTGATAGCAGGTGTCTCTGCTTTCCTTAGTGTTGACTACTGAGGTCTAGCAGGTTAAATGGGCCAAACGCAGGAGGCAGGTTCACAGTGACTGGCTCCTAGGAGCAGCTGGGGCATCTGCTGGGGACCTAAGTTCTCCCTGCTGGCCAAGTTCCTCTGTCCTCTTCCAGGTTGCCCCTCAATGGGCTCTTCTCAGTTTCCTTAGACGTGACTGAAGGTGGTTACGTTGTTGTGATGACTGCTTTCTAGCAGGAAAGTAAAAGCCAGGAGGCCATCTTAAGGCTCAGGCAGGATGGACACAGGACCCCTTCTGCCTCATTCTGCGGCTGAAGAAAGTCGCCAGCCCAGACACAGGCTTGCAAAGGTCATTAGCACCACTAGGTGTGATGCCCAGGGGTCAAATATGTTAACAGACCATCACTGTAAAATCCCGTGGTCCCTGTTACCAGGAAACCCTAGACGGTGGTCCTGGAAGGGTGGTCCCCAGCCAACAGCCTCAGCCAACCATGGAACTTCACCGCCATGAGACCTCACGGGTCCAAATTCTCAGTCTGCCTCCAAGACCCGCTCAGTAAGAAGCTCTGGGGAGACGCCTGCAAATGTAAGTCCATGAACCCTTTCCGGTGATTCTGATGCAGACAAGGTTTGAGAATCCAGTGGCAAATAAATGTATGAAATGAGTTCGTGTTGATATGGAAAATGCTAAGGCTTAGCTAACTAACTCTTAATATGAATCAGTTAAATCCTATCCTTAACAGGACACTAGTTATCAAAAGATGGGGTTTGCTACTGGCGTTCATATGGCTACTCATATAAAGCATCCTCTAGAATCAAGGCAGCAAATTCGTCCATCAAATTAATCAGCAATCCAAAAACCTAAATGAAAATGTCTAAGAATTAATTGGCAATTTATCTTTACTATCTCTACCCACCATATATATATATATATATATATATATATATATATATATATATACATATATATATATATATACACATACACACACACACACACACACACACACACACACTTCTTTTCTAATTCTTTTGGCTCTTTGGCTATTTTTATGGTTGCTTTAATAGTATTTTATGTTTGAACAATAAATTTTCTTTTCATAAATACATGTTTATTGTCAAGGGTGTGAGCAAGGGTAAAAAAAACTAGGATACTTGATTAGTATTTCCAGGACATGGTCAATTTTTCAGGAACATTATATTTGAGAGAAACCTGGGCATGTAAACTTAAGGTAAAGACAACCAGGAGTAGGGAATTGGCCAGTTGTCCAAGGTCACTGGGGAGAGACAATATTTCACTCAAGTGTGGATCATTCCCTGCTCAATCCACTGACATGATGCATGTGCTATGATTTCAGGCTGCTCTATAATCTTCCAAAGTATTCAGGTATTTGCAAAATTAACCTCTCAAAATATTGCAAGTGGAAGTGGCCCATTGAACTCCATTAATTGATTAAATTCTGCATGCCATTAGAGCAGCCCTGGTTGGATTGCCAATAAAAATGAATCATGGGAAGTGGTTTGTTAGGAATGAGGAGGTAAAAATAGAAAGGATTCACCTCTTATCGGAAGCACAGGAAACTTGCATTGCTGATTTCTGTGCAAAAGTTCTAAGAGCCGATGATATCTGTAGCCTTGGACACTTGACTAGAATACCAATGAGAGCACTTGTGCAAATAAAAGCCCTGAGCAGGAGCCACATCTTATTTCATTTTAAAATCGGTCTTAATTCAATCAGTGCTTAGGCGCCCAGCGTGTGGTGGGCATCGCTTGTGTGGCGGTGAATCCCATCCAATCCTGCGCTGCACGCACCATTTACCCACATTCTGCCAATAGGGAACAAAAGTCTACTACAAAACTGTGACTTGGATTCAGATGGTCCTATCTGTACCTATCTGCAAGGTGACTCATGTTCTTGACCTTGACTTCAGGTCCTCTCTTTGAAAGTCTGATTACATACTAATGTGACGAATTCTGAAGAAGCTAAGGAAGGTACTTACAGCTTAGCTGTGTTAAATTAAAGCAACAAATGACCATCTCTGTGTACAGACGCTTAATTTTTAGGAGTCTTAAGCACATCCCACCTCATTCGATTCACAAAATTCCCCCAAGGGATTTATTTCCATTGTACCACTGTGTAAAACAGAAAAAAAAAAAAACATAGACTTTGAAAGCTGAGTAACGGGGTTCATACCACTCAGAGGTGATGTGGGCGGGGCTATAATTGCAGGATCCTGATGTCAAGTTTCATAAGTTCCTGAAGCTCTGGAAATTCTCAGAACTCAGTAACAATCCACAAAGGAAGGGAAGTAATGAGAATTTGAACCAGTCACTCTTGCCTCATTTATACATCTAAACAGCAAAATTTCTGAGACATATAACCTTTAAAGCACAATGTGAATTTTTACTTCACTTTAAACAATTGGAGTTTTATTTCCAATGTAACTACCCCTTGTATTTTGATTTCTTTCTTTGAGTTGGGAGAGACAGGGATGTAGTTAGAGCCAGAGATCTGGGATGTGGCCCAGGCTCTGTATTATGGTCTTCACGTGCAAGCATGAAGTGGTTAGGAATGAGGTCTTCCCCAGGCACACTCCAGTGGACAGTCGGTGGACAGTCGTAACCATGGAGATGTGATGTCATTTTTCCTTTCTATAGAATATGTGCATTAGCACCTAAAAGATAGGTGGCATTTAGCGGCTTCGTCTCCTGGATATGCTTCTATTTCTAATAAATGCCTACATCCCAAGTTCTTATTCTGCCTCCCTTCAATGCTTCCTGGGCAGCTGCTAAGTGAAAAGATTGAATATTGGAGAGGACATGAGGCCAGAGAAAAAGCAAAAATCCGGAAAATCTGTGAAAAATAGATAATTGAGAATTGGGAGATGGGTTTGGAAGAAAGGCCAGAGCTGGAGAAGATGCAGGTCCCGGTGCCCAAGAAAGGGTCAGATGCACGCCCCTGCGCTCCTTTAACTCGAAGCTCTGTTTACTAGTGTGACCAGCCAGAATTCGTAACTCTTGGCTGAAGCTAAGTGGAGACTTAACACCCTTTGTCGGGTGAATCCGCGCCTGTAATTTCTGTGACCTGGGCATTCAGGGCAAAAACTAGTTCCATTTCTTCCCATTTCATGCATTGTTTCAGAGCTGTGTAGTCGCTCTGTAGAAACTGTGGACGTCAATTTCAACAGGGAGGGAGACAAGGATCTCTGTGCCTACATGGCCTGCATCTGCTTCTCTTGTTTCCAAACCAGAGGACGGGAAGTAACAAGAGCAACTGGGTTTAACAACAGTGGCTCCTGTGTTTGCATCAGGGTCCTGTTTTGACTAAGAGGCATGTGTGTGATCCCTTCAGAGAATCCGATTGCTGGCTGGCAGGCCTGCGGGACCAGGGACACCTGCAGAGTGGGGACCACAATGCCTGCCCAGGGTGCCAGCCCGGCCATCGCATCACATGCTCGGCATCTGACCGGGGATGTCAGCTGTCTCCGAGGGCCAGTTGGCGATGCGAAGTGACTGCAGCTCTGTTGGGACTGTCTCCCGGGGCTTTTCACTCGGGAGCTGACTACCCTCTTTCATGCTCTCCCTGTCTTGCATGGCTTAGGCCAAAGCCTGAGACACTTAACCAATTTATAAATATTAGATGCAGAAGGCATAATCTGTCAGTTCCTGGAAACATGCAGAGAGCTGGATGGATAATCGAAATGGGGAGGCGCTCTGTGGAGCTCCCTTTCCAGAGCCAAGCGCTCGGATGAGGGTCTCTCCTGGGGTTTCAAGCCGTCACTGGGCCCGGCCTTTCCCAGCACTCCCAGCTCTTAGCAAGGCCTGGAGAAATGAATACGCGAAAGGCACAACCAACAAAGGAAAGGACAAAGGACTGAATGCTGGTTTATGCAAATGTGACTAGATCTGGACTTTCATTTTGCTTTATAATTAATCTACTTGGATAACTCTCAGGATGCAGCTAATTCTTCAGTCCTCTCTTTGCTTGCTTCTTTTCATTTTGCTTACTTTCCTTTTTCCTCCTTTCCCTTTAATGCACTATAAAAGGGCAGATTCTTAGGTAAGAGGCCTCTGCTAACACATTTTTAAAGGCTCATTGGGCCACTGGATCCAAACTAATATGGACTTTTTGGAAATGTAAATTTTTGCCCCCCAATGTCAGTTGACTTTTTCATTCTATTAAACTTTCTGGAGAAAGACGTGTAGCACCAGGCTCACTCTCTGTTCGGGATCTAAACCAAAGTCATTGCCATGAGGTAGTGAACGAGCAATCTTCAAGAAGTTTTAGAAGCCTCCCCAATCTAAAGCAGCCTGAGCGAAGGCACACAAACCGGCCTGGCCAGCTGCGGTCCGGGTGGTTGACAGTGACCTGGCCAAGCTCTAGGCATTTTCACTTGTATCAAGTTTATCACTGAACCCGACGCTTAGAAGAGAAAGTGGTGTTGGTTATTGCATGCCAGACTGAGATAAATGGATCCTTTTCTGGAAGATTCTCAGAAGTCATAGAAGAATCAGATCGGAAATCACCTTGATTTGCATACGCGGTTTCAACGTGATCCACATGGCTCTTCCATTTCTAGTTACTCCCAAATCCTACTCAAAATATTAGTTTAAGATAATTAAGAATGAAGCTGCTATGCTTACAAATTTGTAAGCCTACAAGCATTGAAGCCTTCCTGTGTCCGTATGCAGTGTGTCATGTTTAACACACACAACTAATTTCATTGTTTTGGGCTGATCCTTAGAAACCTTGACAGAAGGTCACGTGACTCAATGTGGCATCACAATCCCTCCCAGAAGCATCCATTTCCAAACCACTCCCGTGGTACCCACATTTCTCCCTGCTACTTGCCCTGTTGATCCTGGCTCCATACTTAGTATCCTGAGACTTGGGTGGAATTGAGATGAGGAAACAGGCACAAGGCTGAGCTTTTCTTTCTCTTTGAAACATTGGGTCAATTTTCCCTAACAAGAGAGACACTGAGAAGTTGCAACAGATTCTGTTTTAAAACTCAACTGGTTCTGTTCATGTCACATGGGTAGCTGGACACACTGACCAGCAACCTGCACGTGACCTTAAGCCACTTTCCCTGGGAGGGGTGTTGAAGGGATTGGCTGTGTGAGATACAAGGGCAGAGATGTCCAGATCGGAGACACTGGCCAACAGGAGAGTCTGCCTTCCGGTCCCTTGCTCCTCATCTCTCTGGTCCAAAGCAAGGTTTTATTTTACAGTTTGGAACATGACATAGTGCTTTTAAACGCCCCAGCTTCTATATCACATGAGCATCTCTAAAACCATTCTGGTTGGAAGGGTATTTCTTTACAAACACCACCTGCCAGAGCAGCATAGTATATTTAACTATATGATGGTTCTGATGTTTAAATACAGACAACGAGAAGCAGAACCTTTAGGGCCTGCGGCACTTTCAACCCTGGATAAAATTTGGTGAACTTGGTATCTGGAATACTAATCAGAATATTTGCTACCCATGAAAACAGCAAGTCAGCCATGGAAATGTCTGTCTTATTAACTGTGAAAACTAAAACATGGAGGGAAAATATAATCTGTTTTAAATATATTCTAGCATGCCGAGAAGCGGAATGAATTGGAAGGTCGTGATTGGCATATCTCCTTGCTGTTTTCCAGGATGTGTTTTTAGAGTAAAAATGCTCCAAAAAGAGGCATAGAAAGCAGGCTGACACTCCTGTTGGGAGAAACTGGGAGAGAGATTTAGACACAGTACTTATTTATATTTCTAGGATCTAAGGCAGTAGCTTAAAAAAAAAAGAACCACAGTTTTTCTCCAAAAACATATGCAAAAAGGCTACAATTAAACTTCCTCACTAAAGAAGTGTGTTAAATTTTCCACCCTTGAAGCTATAGCACATGTATTTCTCTAAAAAAAAAGAATATATATATATATATATATATATATATATATATATGTGTGTGTGTGTGTGTATATATTAGCAAACCACAAACACATGTGCAAACAGGGATAATTGGATTGCTTTACTCGTCTGAATGAATAGATGCATTTAGTGACTCCTGAGTCCCTATTTGAATACAAACGGGTGATACCAGATTATTTTTATTTACAAGTGAACAAATCAAAAACCTGCAGAGGGGGGAGTGGACTGAAGTTGGGCCTGTCCATCCGCTGGGCCTTGTGCGGCTGTCGGCCTTCATTAGGGTAGCCTGCCCTTCCTTTCTGCCTTGAGGCCTCCAGCTGCATGATGTATTCTGCCCACTAACGGACATGGCTAGCTTTCTAGCCTGAGTTAGCCCACTGTGTCAAATCAAAATTGGACCTGTTTCAGATTCTGAAATTTTACCTCTAGTCTTCATAAACAAGGAGGTCGGGGAAAGGTGTGTCGGCTGCCGTCTTTTCAGCTTATACAGATCGTCCAGCAAAACAGTTGCAAAGCTTTGAGTTCTACGATACCCTCGAGTCCACGCATTTTGAGCATGAACTCTCACCCAGTGTGTGACCCTCTGACCTCCCTTTGGCCATCTTTTGTCTTTTTAAGTAACTTCAGAGCTTCTTGTGAAGGTCAGGGAAGCTGGGTTCAAGATGTGCTTGGCCACCTCCATCTTCCCTGTCTGAGGGGCCCGTGTCACTCAGTCTCTCCATGGTCCTCCCTTCCCCACAGGTGGGCACCTCCCGGCTCCATGCCTCACCCCCCAGCTGTGGGCAGACGATTGCCCAAGAATCCATGCAGCCAGCAGATGATGCCAGAGGATACGAACATTTGCCCCCAGAATCACGTTCTTAAGGGTCTGGGAGCTTCCCATGCTGAAAGCGAGGAAATCACATTTTAGGGAGAGAAAGATACAACACACACAAGAGACAAAAATTTTCTGGAAAAGAAATTCAAGAAAAACAGAACTGAAGCCAGAGGCATTGGCACACGACTGTAATCCCAGCGGCTGGGGAGGCTGAGTCAGGAGAGTTGCAAGTTCAAAGCCAGCCTCAGCAACTTAGCAAGACCCTGTCTCTAAGTAAAATACAAAATACGTTGGGGGCTGAGGATGTGGCTCACTGATTAAGTGCCCCGGGTTCAATCCCTAGTACAAAAAACAGAACCATAGGGGGGAAAGAAAATCCAATAAAATCCAGCACCTAAAATCATGAAGGTGTTGTAGTAGATATTATAAGTGATGCAGTGATGAGTTAGACATGGGGGGCGTGCACACAGACTCGTGCCATACCACCCCATCTTACACGGAGGCCAAGAACGCTGGCCATGGAGGGGGACTGGGAGGACTGTGCTGCTCACAGCACTGACAGAAATCCAGCAATTGTTTTACCCCATCCGCCATAAACGAGGGTGGTGAAGATCATGCGCTGAGTCCCTGGGGCTATTTACCTAAATCCACAGAGGGACTAGGAACTCGTGTCCCCAACTTTGCTCTGCTCGTCTCCTTTCTGGTCATTTCCAGGTGTCCACGTTCCTCTGGATTTATGTCTTATGTTTCCTCTTTCCTTCTGCTGGATTGCTTTAGGTTTGAATTTCCCAGTTCTCTCACATTGATAGACTTCCCTGTTCGGTATCTCTACCAGTATCTATTCATGTCCCTCCAGCCTCGTTTATGCTCTTACTAACAGCCTTTTGGTTAAACGTAGAACAAAATAAACAATTTGGTCAATTTTATCAAAAGTCCAAATGAGTGTAGTTTAATTAATCACAATAAACCACGGAGTCGCAGTCCATTCTGAAGAGGAAAATCCTATAAAAGTAATTTACTTAAAATGTTCTATATTTGGTTTCTTTGTAAGGTTGAAGCCAATAATGACAAAGTTATCTTTTCATAATTAATTAAAAGCTACAGTAAGTTTGTGGTTTTCTCAGGATCCATTATAAATGGAAGTAGCACAAAGGACCTGAGACATCTAAAGTGAATTTCAAAGAGATGGAAAAGGTGGGGATTTTAAAACCACAGTAGTGATTAAAACAATATGAAGGCCTTGTTTTTTGTCATTGTAAGAAAGCACGCATGCTTTTCAATTATTAAAAGTAGCGCCCCGAAGACTTCATTTTCACATTTTCAAAATAAAGTTTAAGTCAACAACATCTTACCTGAATGAATTCAAACTTGATACTCAAAACATTGTCAAAATCAATGAAGTTGTTGCAAAACACCAAAGACTCGGAACTGCTTTAAATCATGACTGTGTATGATTTATCCCCAAGCTTTGAGTTAGTATCATACTAGGTCCGTGGACTGGATTTGGCATTAGAAATCATAGAGCCACTCTCCTATAGCAATGCCAGTAGGTGTCTGCAAATCAAGGGTTCAGAGCCATGTGCACCCTTTAATCCCTGCTACTCAGGAGGCTGAGGCAGGAGGATCAAAATTTGAGGCCAGTTTGGGCAATTTAGAAAGATCCTTTCTTAAAATTAAGAAAATATAAAAAATTATAAAGGACTGCAGATGTAACTCAGTGATAAAGCACCCCTGGGATTCAATCCCCAGCACCACCCCCCCCACACACACTACACAGAAACATAAGAAAAAAGAAGAGAAAAAATAAGGTCCAGTAAATTAAATTGAAATATTACCATGTCCAAAATATATGCAAAATATGTGACTCTGTGTGTGTGCGTGTATGTATGAGAGAGAGAGAGAGCGAGAGAGACAGAGACAGAGAGAGAGACACACAGACAGAGACAGAGAGAAGGACAGAGAAACCATACTCCTGAGAAGCTGATGTAACTGCTAGGCTGGTGTGAAACTGAGACCATTCCAACTCTAGACTCGGCCAGTCCGTGAGGAGCACGAGATGCCAGGTTCGGCTCTCAGCTCTGCTACCGTGTCTCTGCACCTGCGACTTAAGCCTCCGACTCCTCTGGGTTTCCTCCCTGATACAAGGGGCCAATGGCGACCAATGAGCCGTGGACACACTGTGGGGCGTGATTCCCGATAGAACACTGGGATTGGGAGACTCATGAGCACCATTTAAAAAGACTTTGATGTCTAAATGAGCAACTACTACCCATGAAACAGGTACTTTTAAAACATTTCATTTTCTGGTCTAGGGCTATAGCTCAGTGGTAAAGCGCTTGCCTAGGATGTGTGAGCCACTGGGTTTGATTCTCAGCCCCACATATAAATAAATAATTAAAAATTTTAAAAAGATATTTTAAAAAATTAATTTTCCAATTATTTAATTTAAATTTCAAATTAAATATGACCCATATTAAATATGACCCATGGAGGCAAATGAGAGGACAAGCAGTTGTCTGTCTGCACTTGAGTTTTTGAAGTCAATAGTCTTCCAGGAAGAGTAAAAACTATCTGCTCAGGGACTCAGTGTGGACCATCTGCCCACAGCCTCCTGCTGTCCGAAGCCTCCCACTGTGTCTCTGGTGTGTATGTGCATATACATGGGTAGGGAGACAGACGGACTGCAGAGGACGGAGGACAGATGGAGCTTGCACCCTCCGGCCCCAACCTGGCCTCTGCTGCGGGGTATCATTCTGGGTTCCTCTCTTTCCCTTGGCAGGTCACTATGACAGAGAGCTGTCCAGCTGAAGCTCAGGACTGTCCCTGCTTTTGTCCTGCAGAATGTGGACACTCAGGACTTGCTCTAGTGCACGCCATTCCTGGATCCTCCCTGACCTGTTCCACCCAGCAGGCTACCTTCCATGGTCCAGCTGGGTCATGGTGACAGCCAAGAACCAGGCCCAAGGCGGGGTCAGGTGCAGTGCTGCCCACTGTCATCCCTACTATGGCCAGGTAGCACTCGGCTGGGACAAGTTTCCTTCCACACCCATTAGACACTTCTCCACTAAAGCTGGAAGAGACATGGAATGCGTCTGCACTGTTTGTGCTGGTGGTAGAAGCAGCACTGGTCACGGTCTAGGGTCATCACTCCAAGGGAGCAGCACAGAGTCTGCCCACCAGTCGCAGGAGCAGTAGCTCCTAAGAGGCCACTGCTCAGAAAACTCAGTATGGGAGCCGGAGCGTTTTTATTTTTGTGGAAAGTAGCTCAGTCGACATTCCATCCTATTTCAAAGAAAACATATTTCTGCATCTTACCTGATGCACAACCTGGTCAGCTCTCCGCCAGGGTTCTGCTACCTTTTAAAACATTAAATAGAAATTAATGCAGATATCCGTTAACTTTTCTTTCTTTTTCTTTCGTTTTATTCTTTCTTTCAAAATTTCCATATGGCTAATAACACTGGCCCCATTAAACCCAATAATGTTTAATGGGAAAGCAGCCACTCCCTTTGCTGGAAAAAAGTAAAACTCAATTCTCTGCATAACACTTTGAAGCCATCAGTGGAGAAAGAAAGAGCAAGGTCATTACTAGAGCGTCAGGAACGTGGTCTCTGTATTCATTCCAACAGCTGTTCACCATGGACAGGGGCCAAGTGAGGAAACTCAAGGCAAATAGTCCAACTCACTGTACTGAGCTGGGGGTCAGCACTGTGTGCTGTTTTTGGAAGGGTGGTGTTAAATCTATCCTTAAAAGGCAATTTTCTATGTAACAAGTAGAGTCTCTTATTTTACAGATCTTAACATATTTTAAGCACAAAACATGAAAACTTTATGTCTGTATTTAGCCAGAGAATGCAGGGCAAAATCAAGAGCCCTGCTCAGGGCCTCAGCTGGCCTAGAAAACCCATCAAAACCAGAGACCTGGCCACCTCGGCTCACGCGTCCAGCCTGGCCTTCCTACACCTGTGGGTCCTCTTTCAGGGCTGAAATTCTACACAGCTAAATTATATGTTTACCAGGGCAGTGGTTCTTCATCGATTGCACACATCAATGGTCGCTCTTTACCCTTCTCCACGCGAGAATCATCCCATCGGCCTATTTAAGAATTGGATTTTGAAGAGTCCAGAAGTGATGTTTCCACGTAACAGCAGATCTCCTCCTCCTTCACCCCAATAAACACAATTTTAGACAACCAAAGCAATCATTTCCTGAAAACATCTTGTTTCTGGCATAAAAAAAAATCAATTTAATTATATGAGATGTGTCTTACATTTTAATTGTTGTTAAGCACAGTGCCTTATTGACAGAGTCCCTCTGGACCCCGGTTTATGAGCTTTTACATTACTCTAACTTGCGGAGGAGAAAAAAAGAATCCATCGTGTCATTCAGAAGAACTGGAGAGGCTTTGTGCCCAGGTCGTCAGTACACTGGACTGTGCTCCCGATGATAAATGCATCATTTTTCTTGCATGAAACTCTGGTAACAAATAGCGCAGCCAAGTCTTTTCCAGTGCTGTTATTCTGTTTTAAAAAACACTGACATTTTCTTAAACAGACATAATTTACAATTTTAAGGAGCACAACAGTGCCTTGGTGTTTGAGGGCCAGAAAGCAGACAACACCCCTTTCAGTCTGATTTTTTAGAAGGGAGTCTCGTGCTCCATGAGCTCACTAGAGCCCAAGGCCAGAGAGACCGAGCGGAGGGAGAACAGAGCACCGTGGCCACACGTGAGGGTGGTGACTAATGGGTCACGTCACATCTAGGGTCAGAGCTGTGAGTGGCGTCGCTGGCCCAGCCAGAGCGCCTGGTGGAGGCCCTGGGCTTCAGAGCTCCCGCCAGCAGCCTCCTCTGTAAATTTCACACAAAGAGAGCCTATCCACCCGGGTGGATAGCTGGAGCAGTGTTGGATTTCCAGGGGGCTCCCACAGCCCAGGGAGATAAATGGACGTGTGCGTGGGGGCTGCAGCACTCGGGTTGGGATGCGACCTCAGAAGCGAAGGTTGTGTGCAGAGATGAACACTCCCCAGGTGCCAGTGCTAAGGCCATCCACGCTTTTCAAGGCCCTTCTGTTTCCTTGTGATCCTTGATTAAGTAGCATGGCTCCTGGCTGGGGAAGACCATGTGTTTGTTTCCAATGTGGCCAAAGGATGCTGTTTCAGTGGGCGAGGATCCACATACGTGGCCGTGGCCCCAAAGCTTGCCGTGGAGCTGGAAGACTCCCGGGGCTAGGGACATGGTGACGGCTGCTTTGTCACAGCACAGCTTGCTCTGGTGTTTAGGCACCTGGGGAACAGGAGTCATGGTGCTGTCAGTCCTATTCCGTGTGCCATGTGCCAGAGCTCACAACAAGCAACACGTCATCGGGTTGTGTGTCTAGTGTGGCATGCTTCCTTCGCTACCTTACAGTGAGTCCTTCCACTTATAGAAACATATTTGGTTGTCCAACAGCACTCAGGTCATGCCAGCAGCCTTGGTCACCTGCACCCTCAGCCGTATGTCCTCGTGGCAACACCTTCTCTTGGGCTTGATTTAAACTGCTGTTGTTCTGTTCATTGCAGCTGTAGGAACAAGGGGCTAGAGAAGGCAGGTGTGCCTAAGTGTGGGGTGTGTGTAAAATGTACTCAAACAGACCACATGTAGACTCTAGATGTGTATAAGTCAGCACAGAGATGACATCATCTCATGAAGCATTTCCCAGAACAAAGTCAGAATGTGTCCCCACCATTAAGCCACATAAGTGTGTCTGTGAGAGTCCCTTTCATATGGACAAGCCACATGCACACATATGACACATGTATTTGTAGATGCATGTACAGATGTCTGTAGGGGACACATACGTCCATCCTATACAGCTCATTTCCCCATGAGAGCACTTCACAGTGTGTGTGTGTGTGTGCGTGTGTGCGCCCACACATGTGCTCACGTGATATCCAGATCAAGGGGAGTTCAGGACCCAAAATGACATGACCTCTGTGTGGGAAGTGGCCGAGCAGCGGTCCTTCCCCTACACGTTCCAGGCGGGACCTGAGCACCTGGGCGCAGACTCAATGCCCTCCGTGGACTGGCTCACAGCCCTGACCCCTTGACGGCATGAGAGCAAACACAGTGATGAGCTAGGACGAAGACTGAACCAAAGGGCCAAAATGTCCACGAGGCGAGCAAGGCCTCGAGCCAGAGAAGGGTCCCCTCTGCAGGAGGCGTGGCTTCTGGGTTGGGGAGGACCAGAGGAAACAGTTCTGACAAAGGAGACCAGGGGAGGGACTGGCTCTGGGCAGAGGATGGGCAGTGCGGAACCCAGGGGAACGTCCATGGTGGGGTGCTCCTCCTCAGTAGAACACGAAGGGCAGATGCCCAGGCGTGGAAGGCAAAGCTGGGTAGTCTGGCAGAGAGGCCGCATCGACCTTGCCTTGTGACATTTCCCACATTATCCTCGGGTGACAGTGTGAACCAGGTGGCAGCAGGGGGACTAGCTGAGAGGTTATTAGAGATCCAAGACAGGTTCCTGGGCTGAGGCAGGAGGAATGGAGCTAGGAGGGAAGGAAGGATCCCAGGAGTAACAGGGGTGGCGCCATCTTTGCCAGTGCCCTGGAGCATCACTGTTCCTTAGATGTGAAACAAGTTGAAATGTGGAAGAGTGCACAGTGTTCCCGGGTGCCAGAGAACAGCTGGAGAATTTGTCTCATTGGTCTGAGCCTTTTCACCTTCTCTTCTTGAGAATATCATCTCCCAAAGTGAAGCATGAAATAAGCAGATGGGAGAAGACAGCGTCCCCTGTCACCATGGAGGGCCACAGGCTGGACAAAGAGCAGAGTCCCAGGTTAGAGGCCCCAGAAAAATTCAAGGTCACCATGCATCAGCAGTTAGCTGAGAAACCTTCTCCTGCAAATGCAGAGTGACCCAAAGTCACAAAATCCAGAATGGAGAGGTTTGGGGCAGGAGGGAGAGCTCCATGGAAAACCAGGGGTAGCCAAGCTGAAGATCGGGCACACCTCCCTGCGGCCAGAGGTGAGAAGCATTCCTGAAAAAGTGTGGATCCTCTGTTGATTCACAGAAATTCCACATACGGTCCGGGTTCCCAATGTTGATAAAATTCCTCCCGCTACCAAGAGGGGCGAGAGGCTGGTCGATGAGCATAGAGGAGGCTGTGGGAGCCCAGGAGAAAAGTGAAACTCAGCAATAGATTTTTATGTCTTGCAATGTCTTGCAAGACAGCCTAATATGTAGAAATGAGTGTCGATTTCCACCCTCCTCCACCACTGTAGGTTTTCTGGAAGCCTCCCTAAACACGGTTCAGGTGGTCGCACCGAGCACCAGCTGGGAGCCCTGGTCTTAGGTGTGTAAAGCACGCATCAGGCATTTTCTCTGTTCCCCAGGGATTTCTGCTCTCCACTGCGGCTGCCTGCAAGGGTCTGTTTGATCTGTGGGCTGCACAGACACATGAGAGGCATCTCACTTTCTTGCTTTCCTGTCTCTCTCCCTGGTAAGATTATAGGGAATTTGAATTTAAATGAGAATTTTAAAAGTAGCTGAAATTGGTCTGAGCCAGGGTTTTCCATGGGAATGTCTGCACTGAAGAAGTCTGCTCCACAGGAGCTTTCGGAAACCATTTAGAATAAGACCAGCAGAGAGGAAGTCCACCCTGCGTCTGATCGCAGGCTGTCATGTACGCTGACGGGTAGGCAGAGCATGTCGTCTGCAGGCACCAGACCCCTGGGCAAGAGCAGCGGCCTCGGTTTGAATATTTTCCTAAAAAGAATGAGAATCGCCAGTCAAAATGTGTCACCTGCTCCACGTTGATCCCTCTGAACCTGTGTGCTCGCCCACATTACGCAAGCAGTCTGGGGAAAGGGAGATCTTAGGAGTGAGTTTGAGCCGGGAGGAAGTGCTCAGAGATGAGCCCCATCCTCACACCTGGAGGAGCACCACAATGTGCAAGGTGTCAGCAAGAGGTGTCCCAAGAGCTCCTGCCGCTGCCTGTTTGACCCTCTTGACTTTATTGGCCCAGGGGAGCAATGGTGCCCATGTCATGGAAATCTCTACACTCTTTTAGAGTCAGCTGGACCCTAGAACCCAGGAAGGTCACAGGACCAGTTCCTGGTCAGCGCTTCCAGGTTAGATGCAGAATGAGAAAACCCATTTCTTCTCCCCATTTACCAAAGGTTTTGATAACTAAAACGAGAAAGTAGTTCAGTAGCACGGTTTTTCAATGCAAGGATACTAGTGAAATATGGAAGTTGGCTTGATTCACATGCGATTCCTCCCTCCTCATCCCCAAGCAAGGAGGGGCTCCAAACAGCAGGAGCAGAATTCTACCCCAGGGCCAAAGGGACAGCCTCAGTTCAGCAGCTGCTCTCAGCAGGAGCACCTCTAAGGAGAGGTGAAGAATGTGAGAGGCCAGACCAGCCTTGGAGGCCTTCCTCAGAGCCCCTCCTGCCCACCCCTTGCTCATCTTCATGGAAGCCCTGGGGTTGCAGTCTGTACTGAATGTCTATGCTGAATAAGTTGGCCGGTCAAAGCCACCATCACTATCCTCAGAGTTACTTCAGTGTTTCTACTGTGTTCCACAGGTTTCAACTATACTGAGCTGTCTGCTGGGGCTAAGTAATTTAACTCCCCCAGGTACACATCATCACCATCACCATCACCATCATCACCATCACCATCATCACCACCATCACCATCATTAACATCATCACCAACATCACCAACATCACCATCATAATCATCACCATCATCACCATCATTAACGTCATCACCAACATCACCCTCATCACCATCATCACCAACATCACCATCATCACCACCCTCACCACCTTCACCACCATCATCACCATCACCACCATCATCACCATCATCACCGCTGTCATCATCATCACATCATTTTGTGTTTTGATTAGACAGATGCTCTGGCATAAGCTCTTCCCATCCCTGCAGGTTGACCAGTGCCATTACCGAATGTAGAATTTCGTAGGAAACACGTTGTATTATGGGGGAAAGGTCAGTATTCTCATTCCCCTTAATTTACCCTCACTGCATTTATGCACATTGATTGGCATTTAAATCATCCAAGACCTTAAATTTTGAGGTCATTTTAAGTGCTGTGTGACAGGTCGAATGCTAAGACTCTGTGCATATTATTTCATTCGGTCCCTGCAGGTCAGCCTCAGGAAGAAATCAGAACTCTGAAGGCGCTTCCTCAGTCTCATTCAGACCTAGTGGGTGGCAAAGCCAAGATCCCGAGGAGGCCAGGGACCATACTAGACATCACCCTCTAGCAGAAGCACACCTCTGGGTTTGGATACAGGGTTAGTCTCACCATAAGATGACTACTCAATTGGACCTGCCAAGCCCAGCAGCAGCACCGTCTCGGAGCCTGCCAACAGTGGAAAGTCCTGTACCCTTCCCAGATCTCTTGTATTCTGTTTTCTTATCTCACTCAGTCTCAGTCTGACCTTGGAAACAGGAGAGGACATGAAGTTATTTTTACAAGAGTTGTGAATCCAAAGGAAGCAGCAGGCATTTTATGTAGCCCAAATAATCTTGAAAATTCAATTTTTATATATGTATAAAGACACATTTGAACCATTTCAGTGCACACTTATATGACAATATTTTTAGACCCAAATGAGCTATTTTTTTCTCACATTAATGGATACTAGAATTAAATTTGTGAAGACTCATGGTCTTTTTTTTTTTTAATTAAAAAGGATCTTCACAGTTTAAAAGTCAGGAAAACTGACATAGTTCCAACTCCCGCCTGCTTCAGACATTCCCTTTGCTCCGTTGCCGACACCTGGTCTGTGGTGTAGGAATTGCTACTGAGAACCGACCTCTCATCAGGCAGCGCTGTTTTTTGTTTTCCCCAGGAGATCCCATTCTGGAATGTTCTTCCAGTGTGAGACTTACCTGTTCTGTAGTGGGATTGGGACACAGGCCCCTGGGCACATTGGAAAACACCAGAGCAGGAAGTCCCCCCCCCCCCGACCTTCCCCTGCCTGTTTTCCTTGAAGCAGGTCATACAACCTGGGCAGGTCGATCTGGCCTTCCCTTGAAGCAGGTAGTAAGGCTTTCACTGGAGAGGTGCCCCCAGGACTCCTAGGGGAAAGGACAGGAGGGAGGGACACAGACAAGAACCTTAGACATCAGTCTCTCCCACATGCTCCCCCAAGGACTACTCATCACAACCAACTGCAGAGCACACCCAGGGTTGGCCCTCTCCTGGGTCTTCATTTCCCTGTGAAGGCTGCCTAGTTCATGTAAAACCTGCACTGAATCCCTTGGCATGCATGCTTTTCTCCTGCGAATCTGTCTTTTGCTGTTGAGGTCTCAGCCATGAACCTAGGATGGGGAGTGAGAAAGATCCGTCTCCTCCCTACAAAGTCATTGTATTCATTTCAGCCTCTAGAGCTAAGGATAATTAGAAGCCCTATCTCGGACCACGTCTTCAAATATTTAAAGACATAATGTGTCTTTTTGTGTTAAACCTTTTAATAAATCCCTTCAACATTTACTCATTTGACATAATTTCCAGATACTGAGAGTTTCAGTTTTCATTCATTTAAAATGTAAGAGCACAAAGGCCTCTCAATGCTCAGAATGGAAACTTTGACAGGTAAGCCGTTAGCTTCCTGACTTGAAGTGACTCTTAGGCCAGCTAAGGGACAGTTTGAGGTGTTTCTTGAAACTTAGGATCAACCACATATCTGAGAACTCACTTTCACTGGTATAAAACTGGCCCCTCAATATCTGTCTACTTTGTATAGTTGATTTCACTTTCTTAAATGTGAGCATAGGATTTTACATTTGACCCTGTACATTTGACCAAATTATTTCAAAATTGAAATATTCCTTCAATTTTAATCCTGTTCTAATTTATTTGCCTTCTCTAAACTTTTCATTCCCTGAAAAATAAAAATATTAATGATGCCTTATAATGTATTATTGCTAACTCCTTCTCTTGACTATTTTTTTTCAACGCTCATTACTTATAATCAGTTTGGCTGAGTAACACATTCTAGAATTTGCCAGGAATCAAACAGAATACTCCTGCAATATTCTGGTCCTCATGAACTTACCACTGAGCACAGTCTCCTGGCCCTTCACCAGTTACTCCAACTTCTTCAAGATCATGCGTCATGACTCTGTGGTAACATCTGCAGGTTATCTGGGTGTCCTGGATACACAAGGCCTGAAGACAGGAACACATTTAGAGCTCCTGGGTACTGCTGAACATCTGTCTCAATCTGGTTTCCTCTTTACCACATTTGTTAGATCCATTTTCTATTTGAAGACCATTCAAATGACTCTAAACTCTGCTGTGTCAAAATCATTTGTTAATATGATGCACCCCAATCTCTGCCCACCTTCCTTTGACCTCAGCAAACCTGACAGAGTATTTTTGGTGGTTCTTAAGATTTCTGTGCATCCTCTGGCTCTCTCCCTCTCCACCTCATTCACATTGCTCTGTGCCATGTCCTCTCACCCATCCTCGACCAAGGATCCCTTCTGTACAATTCATACCATTTTGAAGAACCTCTTCACTCAACCAAGCTGTGATTATGATGTTGTGAGTCCTTTAAGCCTAAGATCAATCATATATCTGAGTTTTTTCCCACTATTATTGCAGGAAGGACAGATCCCTAACATTCACCCATAACCACTGACATGGTTTCAGCCTACACAAAGGGAAGGCCCTTTCCTCTTCTCCATCACTACTGATCCTCTGTTAGTTGTTACCCTGGTTAACGGAACCACAACTTAGTCAGTTGTCCAAGGCAGGAATTAGGGGGAAACTTTGACTCATTCCCCGCCCTGAGCTTCCAAATCTAAATCACTCAGAAAACCCTCCCAGTTGTATGTGAAATCCATTTCTTCCCTCCATCCTCATTTCACTTCCTGGTTAGTTTCCCTCTGCACCTTTCTCCTTCCTTGAGTGCCACATTCACCTCCTTGGTGATGTGTCTAATCCCTGGTGAACCCTCCGTAAACTCTCCTCCACATCAGCCATGTAACAATCTTTTGAACCACAAATTGCATACAATACTTAAACTGCTCAAAATCCATAAAGAGGTTCTTATGGAATACAAGATAAAACCAAATTCTTAGCAAGACCTGAATTAGCTTCCTTCTCCTTACCTTTCCAACCGCAAGGGTTTTCATATTCCCATTTTGTACCCGTGTTTCAATCTTTGCCTAATCCCTACCCACCTGATATTGTTTTCAAGAATTTTTTTTTCATCCTTTAAAATTTAGTAGATTTTATAAGTTTTCCTGTTTTATTTTAAATATTTCTATGATTCCACACCACTGAGTTTGGGATTCCTTCTTTGGGCCACTAGTAGGCTGTGAAGATGCTTCTGTTATGGTAATTATTATACGGTATTGCAAGGATTTGTTCGCAAATTCACTTCCTGGAATTGGCTATGACATTGTTGAAGAGAAAGTCATGGCTGTGTCATGTGTGAATCCATTCTCTGCACACACATGCCTGTGTGGCAGGTACAGTGACGGCCCCTTCCCCTAGGGACACCCACATCTTGATTTCCACAACACGTGAATGTGCTGTGCCACGTGGCCAACGGGAAACGAGGTTGCTGATGGAATTAAGGCTGCCAACCACCTGGTTTTTAGAAAAGAGATGATCTTGGACCATCTGGTGAACTCATATCAGTGGTCACCAGATGGTCCAAGACCTGGTGAACATATATCAGTCCTTAAAAGAAGAATGGGCGGACGAGAGGGCCAGGGTGACGCGGTGTGGAAGAACTGACTTGGCTTGCTGGTTTGGAAATGGAGGAAGAGGCCACAAGAAAATCCGGTGGATCCCAGAAGCTGGAAAATGTGAAGATAGGTTATGGCTTAGGCCTGTGTCCCCAGAAGCTCATGTGTAAGACGATGCAAGAAGGTGTAGAGGTGAAGTGATGGAGCTAACTGTTAACTGGAGGCAGGTAGGGTGGTCCCTGGGGGGTACTTTGGGGTATGTATTTTACATCTGGCAAGTGGAGTCTCTCTGCTTCCGGGCTTGACGTCCTGAGCCACTTTCCTCCACCGCACTCTTCCTCCATGGTGATCTGCCTCACCTGGAGCCCCAAGGGATGAAGCTGGCTGTCTGTAGATTGAGACCTCTGAAACCCTGAGCCCCACATAGACTTTTCCTCCTCTGATTATCCTTGTTGGGAGTTTTGGTCACAGTGGCGAAAAAGCTGACCAACACAATGTCGATTCTCCTTCAAAGCCTCTAAAGAGGGCAGCCGTGGGCACAGCGTGATATTTTCAAGTTTATTTTATCTCATGTCTCAGAGGCGCAGTCCGTAGTCATCTGACTCCATATCTCTGGGCTCAAGTGAGGCAGCCCATATTTGCAGAAAGTCATGGAAGAGGAAAGCAGCTCTGGACAGCTCAGCCAGGAAGCAGAGAGAGAGATCTCGGATCATGAGGGATAATTTATGAACTGAAAAGGCATACTCCCCTGCACCCCCACTGCCCCATGATCTACTTTCTCCAGCCACATCCTTGCTGCCTGTAGTTACCACTCAGTTAATCTACATTAACAAATTAATCCACTAACTCGGTAAAACCTGTCATAATCTAAACATTTCACCCTGGAACCTTCTGGTACTGTCGAACACATGCCAAAAGCTCATGCCTATCTCACAACACAAGATACATTTAGTCCGTTTCCAAGAGTTTCCATGATCTTAACAGTGGCTGCATTGCCAAAAATCCAAGTCCAAAAAAAAAAAAAATCTCATCTGAGACTCGAGGATAATGTTTAGCTGTGAGAGTGGAGAGAAAAAGCAAGTCACACATATCCCAAATATATAAAAGCACCAAGCAAACATCTCCATTCCTAAAAGGAAAAATAGTGTGGGGGGGAGAGGGGGAGGAGAGGTAGAAGGAAGGGATGGGACCAAAGGAAGACAGATACAGCTGGGCAAAAAAAAAATCCTGTTCCCCCATATCCAGCATCTTGGGCACGTGGCATCATGAGGGTTTTTCCAAGAGGCTGATGTAACTCCACCCCTAGGCCTTTTCTCGTTGCAGCCCAGAGAGTCTCTCTATGGACTTGCTTTTGCTCAATTCCTGCAGATTTCCTTGGCAGACACTCCATGTTACTGGCATCTCTTAATCTCTGGAGGTCTCCACCTCAGCCTCAGCTTCTATCACACATGTCCCCCACTGTCCCCATGGGGGCTGCCTGCAGGGATTATGGTGCTGCCATACTTTACATTACCTCCCAGGCTTTTATTTGAAATTTCATGGAAGCCTCTGTGCCCTCCTAACTCCAGGATCAGGCATTCCCGAAGAACCAGAATCATGTGGTTTAAGCTAAATTCCGTCAGTATCTATCTGAAACAGATACCAAGCCCCTTGGGACCATAACTGTCGCAGCCTCTGAGTGTCTGGATCACCGAGCCTAGTAAAACAACTTGCTAGGCTTCCTAGGCCTCCACATACAAGCAAGGTTCTCCCATGGTCTCTTCTCAAAGGAATTTTTACTTTTACTCCCTGGAACCTGTGATAGGTGTGGTCTTGAGGTGACTTCAAGACATTTTTCCTATTGTCTCTGTGTAATTACTTGACAGCTCTTTAGTTATTGTAATCTCTTTAACAACCAAAGCTTTCTTAGCCAAATTTTACTTGCACCTTTCTGCTGAAACTACAAGTTTTTAAGCTCTTTCTGTTCTGATTTCTGCATCTTATTATTATGGTAACTTTGAAGCTGCCAGCATTATTCATGCCACTCCCTGAATGCTGGGTTGCCTTGAAATTCATCTGCCAAAATAATTTGCCCATCACCTTTAAATTCACCTGCAAATTCTCTGGATATGGGGAAAGTGTAAAAATCTTCTTTTGCCAGATTGTAACATGAATACTCTCTATTTCAATTTTCAATCGGATCCTCCTTCTCTTCTGAAATCTCATGAGCCCAGTCTTTACTGTCCATACTCTTATTGTCATTCTGGTCTTTTGCACTCCCACAGAATTGCCCATTAAGTTCTTCCTACCACATTCTAAATCTTTTCCAGTTTCCATCTCACCAGCTCCAAAGGCTTTTGAACTACATAGTTAGTTTAGTCATAGCAAGAGCCCTGTTTCTCAGTACCATTTTCGGTTTTAGTCATTTTTTTAATCACTTCAACTAAAAGACCCTACAAATACAACTTAGAGGAGGAACAGTTTATTATGGCACAGTTTCAGAGTTTCAGTCCATGGTTGGTCAACTCCATAGCTCTGGGCCCATGGTGAGGCAGAGCCTTATGGTAGAAAGATATGGCAGAGGATATAGTATAACCAGGAAGCTGAGAGCTGAAATCTTAATTTTTTTCCTGTGAGAACAATGTTAAACTTTTAACCTCCAGGATCATGAGATAAGAAATTTTTTTTTTTGCTTTAAGCCACTAAGTTTGTTATAATGTATTATAAAGTCACAGGAAACTACTGTGACATACACTTTTGTGAGTAAATTGGTAAATTAGCTTTAGGTGGATCTTTGGCTTAACTTGGTTAACATATAGCCCTGATAAAGTATATGTTTAGTGTAAAGGGAAAATGAAATAAAGGACTGAATTACCATATTGAATATATAATAATAATATCTTTGTTAAATAAGGAAAACCAAATATTTTAAGCAGATAGATTTCATATCAACCTTGTGTTCTTTTATAATCGTGTTGAAGTTTTTCTTTTGATTTCTTTAGAATTTTTTTATCGTCATCTCTGTGTCACTGTGACCAAAAGACCTGACAAAAACAATTAGAGGAGGAAAGTTTATTTTGGCTCATGGTTTCAGAAGTTCAGTCCATGGACAGCCAACTCCAGCCAACCTTTGCCCCGTGAGACAGAGTGTCATGGCAGAAGGCATGGCAGGGAAAGGCAGCTCAGGACATAATATCCTGGAAGAGAGAGAGCTCAGCTCGCCAGGGATAAAATATGAACCCCTGAAACACACCCCCAGGGACCTGCCTCCTCCAGTTACACCCTACCTGCCTAAGTTACCACTAATTTAATCTGTATCAGGGGATCAATCCACTGATTAGGTAACATTTCCAATTATCTAACCATTTTACCTCTGAAAATTCTTGCACTGCCATGTATACATGAGCTTTTGGGAGACAATTATCTAAACCATAACAAATTCTTTAAGAATTTAAAGTGAAAATTTGTTTTCCTCAATTTCAGTTCACTCAAAGAAAGAATCCTCCCTACGGAAGTACATTACAGGGAGATGGATTTGCATTTTCCAGGTGTGTTGAGAAATCCTGCTTTCAGTTCCCAAGATTCTGATGTGTCTGACTGCCTAACCCACTGCCCTCATGCGGGGCACTTATAGTAAGAGGAGTGTTAAGTGGGCATGGCACTTCCAAAGTTCCTATAGAGGAAAGTGTTTGTTTTCCTTGAGGCTAAGGACTTAATTTGTCATTTAGTTTTGCACTGATTTCATGGATCTAAGGCCTGGGGTAAAGAAGAGGAAAAGTGATTACATTCAGTGAAATGGACAAATAATGCCAGAATGAGAAATTCTGTTAAAATGTTGGATGTATTCCCCAAGGCAAGCAATGCTATAATTATCATAATATACTACCTCTCTTGCATTGCTGCAAAGTATAAAACACAGCAACTTACCTACCTTTAATTAGCTGTATTTAGTGTTTTTTATGGCCACTGAACATAGTACTTAGATTACCATATATTAGCATATAATTTGCATACACACCTCAAGGTATTTGGTTTTATTGCTATTACCTTTTGTGGTCCTATTTCAGTAATGACTGCAATGGAATACAAAGGAGGGATTTCTGACTCAATTCGCTTTACAATCCCAGGAGTTTTTACAATGGAAAGTTCCATGTTTACACAGAAAATTCTTTGGGAAAAATGGCTGTTCCTTTTTAATGTGGTCAGTCAGCATAGGTGCTCAAGAGGCAAAAGCCTAATGGGTGCCCAAGCGAAAGCATTTCCTTTCCTTCTGAGCTCAATAAAGACATATTTTTATAAGTAAATGTTGGGTATAAATTGCTTCATGTTTGCTTAAAAGAAAGTTGCACACACAATTGAATGAATCTTACCAGTCTATCAGCAGCTAAAGGCCCAGAGAAAGAAAAATAACAGCTGCAGCTAGAGAATTTGGAGAAAGGTCAGAGGTCAGTGTCTGCATCTGCATTCACCGGGAGATAGAGAGGAAAACTAAAGGGGCCCTCTTTGTTGCAAGTCAGCGCTATTTTAGAAAGTGCAGATACTGACTTAATTACCCATGTTCCCGTTTGCTCTGGGGTGCTGCGGTGGGCTATAAATCAATACCTAAGGTCACATTGCTAAAAGCACGAAAAACCCACTCTTTCTCACACTTGGGAGCATTGTTTTCTAACTTTTCCTCGGTGTTCCTTGTGCTGGAGATCAGATAGAGACCGAGGGCCAAGTCATTACAGACAGAACGGGAGTCAGGGAGACCTGGGGTGGGGGGAGCAGGCCTTTGGAACTCGGGCAGCTGTTCAAATGGGTCCAGTCGCTCACGTTACTTGATTATTGGTCCTTGTTTCACCCATTTTGTTCTTTACATCCAATCCATGAGCCTAATTGCATAAATAAATTGTACTGTGAATTATGTGCTATTTTGGAAGTAAAACTAACATTTTCTTGTGATCAAAAAACGATTTCAATGTGTTTGGGGGCTACTTACACATTTTTATTAATTTTTTTTCTTTTGGTCATCATGCTCTGAAAAAACCCTAAAGTAGAGGACTGTTGTCTCTGTTTGGTAAATAATTACTGGGAAGTCTTTGTAAACCCAGAGCGAGCATTATACTTGGAAAAGTTAATATGAAAAATGAACCAAATCGTCATTCTAAGGTGAACCAGTCTTAAACACATTTTGATGGACTAGAGAGTCAGAAGGGATTTCCGATTTGCTTGAACTAAGGGACTGTGTCTGAGACACTACTGAGGAGACGTTCCCAGGGCAATCTCTGTCTGACCAGATCTGCATGGGTGACCACATCAGTTTGTTTTTGTTTGTTGGTTTGTTTGTTTGTTTTTATATATTTATTTTTTAGTTGTAGTTGGACACAATACCTTTTTATTTCTTATTATTTATATGTGGTGCTGAGGATCGAACCCAGGGCCTCACATGTGCTAGGTGAGCCTTTACCGCTGAGCCACAACCCCAGCCCCCGCCCCCATCAGTTTTGACCCTTGCAATAACCAGTGCTTTCATCAGGGATCAGATCAACCATGCATCAGAGTGAGCCGGTTGTTAAGACAAGTGAAATGACTACATTGATTTTGCAAGGGGTAAAATGAACCACGTAACGGATGTAATATCTTTATTCAAGTCTCAGGGCTTGGTCTATACAGAGTGTTTATAATGGTTTAATTATCAATGTTTATGATCATATTCCCTTAAATCATTTTTGGAAATAGAGAAGGTACAAATTTTAAATATTTGAAAATAATATCAATAATTCCTGCAAGACATTCCAAGTTCACTGCTTCTCTTTACAGTTAAAAATAAAAGAAAAAACAACAACATTTAATGCTAATCTATTTTTAAAGCTTTTTCATTTTGGTCCAACTTTCCATTTTAGTTGTGCTGTTTCGATTGTTTCTTATGGAAGGTACTTTAGAAGATCACCAATGTAAAGCATTCTACAATATGTGAAAAAGTCACTTGATCATTATTTCATTGAATCTTACGATTTTGACTAGAAATATCCCTTAACAGTTATCTAGTTTGAGTCATGAAAAAAGACAGAGGCCATCTCATTTTTGCTGCAAGGGCTCTGCTAAAAACGAATATTGCAATTTGGTAACTAATTTGTTTCCAGGGAAATCTTCCAATAATTAAGAGGCACTGCTCAATGCCTTGCTTTAGGGTGGCAAGTGTTTATTTATCTAATTATCTCTACCAAGTGTCCTCCTGATAATGCAAAATCCGGTGCTTTTTCCAGAGTGGACAAAAAGGGGTTTGAACTTAAATAAAATGTTAGCACACAGCAGCAACCAGACTTGGCCTTCAGAGAAACTTGAGCGAATAGTTGCATTTGCCATTCTCTTCTGAAAATGAGAATTAGATGAAGAAGGCTGTTCTTCCTGTTACCACAGTGAGTTCTCCAGAATGAACACACATATTATCATAACTGCTCAGATTATAAAACTCGAGTCATAATTGAAGGTGGTATCTGCCCTAAATACTGAGGGCAATCTGCCCTGGCATGGAGCTGCCCGTGGTGCCTTCAGGGACCCATTGAGCATATGCCGTTCCGTCAGCCCGAGTCTGCCAGCATGTAATGTCTCTCTAGGGTTTCCCCATTACCCGATTTGAACGCTGAGGAGATGCTCATAATTGCTTATTATGACATTAGACAAGAGAATTCAAGTCCCATTTGATTGTAATGAGTTCGTGGAGGCTCTGCCTTTTGTGGGTCCGACCGCATACAGAATTGAACTTGAGGCATGTTGGCTGAAACAGAATTGCACTTGAAGGGCTGAGCTCAAGGCTTGGCCCTTGTTCACTTACGTTTTTTTTTTTTTCTTATTACTTTTGGCAGTATGTTGATGGAGACCAAAATAATATCAATTATTAAATCTTTCAGCGGGGAAATTTAAACTTCTTTCTGATGAATATATTTTCCCAGGTTATCATTATCAAGATAATCTAGGCTTATGATCTCCACATGGCAAATGAAGTGGCCAATCAATATATTATTTTATAGTACTGAGAATGAGGAACAGAGGAACTAGCAGAATCCATTAGTTCTCCACGTAGGCGAGTACTTAGTAAAAAGAAGTAAACGTGTGCATGGGAGGTAGATATGTGCCTTGAAGCCACCTATATAAAATCAGGTAAAATATCTCTGTGGTTCAATACAAGAGTAATTTTCAAGTACCAGAAAGTCTCTCTCCTATTTCTACAGAGATGGAAAGTCACAGAAGGCCTGTTATGGTGACTCATGAAGTGGCAGGCTTGCACTTTGTTTCTCGTGCAAAACGAGGACCCATTGGAGGTGCCTGGGACTTCACCAACATGCTCCTGGAGAAAGCATGCCCATCCCACTCTCTCACAGCAGTGGCCAGATGGCTCAAGGAGGAAAAGAGAGATGAATTGGATTCTAATGGAAAGCACACTGGGACCCTCGGGCTTTCCGCTCCAAGCTAAAGCTGAAACGGGTCGGATGCGGGAGCCCTGGAGGAGTGTGCCATCCCAGACCCCTGCCGATGCCCAGGTGCATCTGGGATCCCAAGGGCCAGATCCACGTCCACCGCCTGCCTGCTGTGGCCATTCTGAAACCAGTACACATTCTCTCAATCTCAAATCTTTTAAAATAAATATCTGATTCCCAGAAGAGAGAAGCTAGAATCAGGATTCTTTTGAAGGAGGAAACCCCTGATAAGTATAGGAAAAAAGCATTTTCAATATGTGTCTCTCTGTCTCACCAACATTAGCAGGTCACTTAACTCATGAAAGGAGCAGTTAGATGTAAAAATTACCGGACCAGAAATGGAATAAAATCCTAGTTGCTTTCTCTTTTTTCCTGTGACCAATTAACTGGGTGGCCTCAGGCGCTCCATTCAACCTCTTAATTTGGTTTGGTTCGAACATGTGCAAAGCACCCTGCTTTCAAGTTCAATGGAACACTGATAGGCTCTAACTAGGCGACTTTGGGAGGTGGGGCCCAACGCATCACAGAGTTACTTACTTTGAATCTCCTTAGTTTTCAAAATGAAAACAACAACAACAACAAAAACAAGTAAAACCAAACAGCATCAAATCCACCGTGCATTGAGTACCCAGCAGCTTTTTCCAACACCAGAGCCAGAATGGTAGGAATGCAAAGCTAAATAGGTGGTTCTGCTGTGCAGGAGTTCAAAACTGTGGCGAGGTTTTCCCTGGCCCCCAACAACTGCCTCCACCCCCAGGGCTGCCTCTGCTGGCGGGATTGCTCTCTGTTCTCTGCAACTCCGTCAGCAACGCTGAGTCTCAGTTTCCTCACCAGCATAACAGGAAGGGTAGCAGCAGCCAGCTCAGACGTTCACAGAGAGATTTAAACATTCACATAAGATAACCAGTGCCACCTGACAGACGGGAATCAATACACAATACCAAATATTAATTATGGCTCTCATCAAATAGATGACCATAAAATGTTGTAAAATGATAAGGAGGACTATATACAGGACCCTGCGATAACGATATAAAGAGATTTACATATTCTGGTCTAAGCAAGGTGATGGAAACTGGTATGATCTGAGTTGTGTCCCCCCACCCTGCCCACCGCATCTGTGTATCGAATCCTTGGTGTCCAAAACCTCCGCATGGGACTGTATTTGGAGACAGGGCCTTTAAAGGAGTCTTTAAACCTAAACAAGATTGTTAGGGAGAGCTCTGATCCAATACAAAGGCTGACATGTCAACAAGAGGAAACTTGACTGCACAGAGGCATCAGGAATGTCTCACAGCATGCACACAGAAAAAAGTTCCGTGTGAGGACACGTGTGAGGGTGGCCATCTGCAAACTCAGGAGGCCACCAGAGGAAGGAAACCTGGTCACACCTGGATTAGCCTCTAGAGCTGCAGAATAAACGTCTGTGGCTTAAGCCACCTCTATATTTTGTCATGGTATCCCTAGCAAACCAATAAAAAATAAGTATGTTAATAAAAATAAATGCTCATAAAACAATGATTAAAAAGATAAACATATTTTGTTTTTTAAATAGCTCTGAGTACATTTTAAATTTAATTTTTTAAGTAAAAACGATACACATTATTTTCAGCAGCTCATGGAACTTTGTCCAAAATAGATCATCTCTTATACCATATTTCAGACAATAAAGTGTTTTTAGCAAATAAAATAATTAAAAAGTTTTATTCTATCTTATTAGATAATAATGGAATAAAACGAGAAAATCAATAGCCAGAGAAACTACAGAAACTCTACAAATACACAGAGATGGAACTATATGCTTTTGAATGGTAAATGGATCATTGAAGAAATTGAGGGGAAATTTAAAAATTCCTAGAATTGAATGAAAATGGAAATACAGCATACCAGATCTATGGAATACAGGATAAGAGAAAAGCTTATATCTATGAGTTTCTACATTTAAAAATTAGAAATATCTCTAATAAACAACCTAATGATGCATCTAAAAATTTTAGAAAAACAAGAACTAACCAAGCTAGTAGAAGAAAAGGTGTAATAATGATCAAAAAGAAATTAATGAAATAGAAACTAAAATACAAAGGATCCAGGAAACAAAGCATTGATTCTTTGAAAAGATAAAAGAGATTGATGATCCCTTAGACAAAGAAAGATAAGACCCAAATTAATACACTTAGAGAGAAAAAAAGGAACATTAAAACAGATACTACTGAAATCCAAATTAGCATTAGGAACTATTTTGAAAATTTATATTCCAGGAATCTGGAAAATCTAAAAGAAGTGGGTCAATTTGTAGACACACAGTGTACCGAAATTGAACCCAGGAGGCATAAAAAAACTAAAAAGATCAATAACAAGCAATGAGATTGAAGTAGTACTATAAAGTCTCCCAGCAAAGAAAAGTCCAGGACTGGTTGGATTCACAGCTCTGTTTTACCAGAACTTTATGGAAGAATTAACACCAATACTCTTCAAACTACCCCATGAAATAGAATAGAAAGACTTCTAAACTCATCCTACAAAGCCAGTATCACCCTCACAAATGACGGATAAGGACACAAAAACAACTACAAAAAAAAAAATATTAAAGACCAATATCCTTTGACGAGAGTAGACACAAAAATCTTCAATAAAATATTTGCAAATCAAATTCAACAGCACATTAGAAAGATCACACATCATAATTACCTTGATTTCACTGCAGGGATATAAAGATGGTTCAACAAACACAAACCAATAAACATACGACATAAATAATATCAAGGATAAAATCACATGATCACCTCAATACATGCAGAAAAAGCATCCAAATATCCCTTCAAAAATTCAAAGAAAAAATTCAAAATTCAATATCCCCTCATGATAAGGTGCAGAATAAGCTGGGTATAGAAGGATCTTAACTTGACACATTAAAGGTTACACACACGTCGTAACTCATTATCAACATGACACTGAAGGGGGAAACACTGAAAGTACTTCTTTAAGTTAAAGCCCAAGACAACGATGCCCTTTCGTTGAGATTTTGACAAGAACAGCTAATCAAGAGAAAGAAATAAATGGGATACAAACAGGAAAAGAAAAATCCAAATTATTCTATTTGCATATGATATGATCCTATATTAGAAGAAACTAAACGCTACACCAGAAGATGATTGGGCTGGATAAACAAATTCAGTGAAGTAGCAGGGTACAAAATCAATGTATAAATCCCACAGGTCTTGTACATGCTAATTAACAACCTTCTGAGAAAGAAATCAGAAAAACAATTCCCATGGTAGCTTTAAGGAAGAAAGAGAGAATACTTGGGAATAAATATAGGGAAGGAAGTAAAAGACCTCTACAATGAAAATTAGAGAACACTGAAAAAGTCAATTGGAATGACTTTCCATGGTCATAGACAGACAGAACTAATATTGTTAGAACGGCCCTGTTACTGAAAGCAATGTAGAGATTCAATGCGATTGATGGAGATCCAATGCAATCTCCATCAAAATATCAATGACATTCTTTGCAGAACTAGAAAAAAGTCCTAAGTAGAAAAACAAATTCTAAAATACCCACAAATACCAAAAAACAGTCCAGAATAAAAAGAGTATTGCTAAAGGCATCACAATGCCTGATTTCAAAATATACTACAGAGCTATAGTAACATAAACTGCATGGTACTGGTATAAAAACAGACATGCAAACCAATAGAATAAAACAGAGGGCTCAGATAAGTACACTCAGCTAGAGCCAACTAATTCTTGATAAATATGCCAAAAACATCTTGGAGAAAAAATAACCTCTTTCACAATTGGTTCTGGGTAAACTGGTTATCCGTAGGTAGAAAGATGAGACTGGATACCTGTCTGACATAAAAATCAACTTAAAAAGGACCAAACACTGTGAGACCCAAAACTTAAAAACTCTAAAAGAAAATGTAGGGTATAGGAAACAACTTCCTGAACAGGACTCCAATAGCTCAAGAAATGATAGCTTATAGAATGATATCAAATTAAAAAAAATACTTTTGTAAAAAAACGACACAATTTTGACAGTGAAGAGACAGCTACAAATTGGGAGAAACATCTTTGCCAGCTATTCTTCCAAGAGAATTAATATCCAGAATATATAAAGAACACCAGAAACTTAACACCATCTTATTGGATCACAATGAAATAAAATTATAAATCAACAGCAAGAGAAACTATACAAACATGGAATGATTGAACAATGTTTTCAAAAAATCAGTGGGCCATTGAAAAAATTGAGGGGAAATTTTAAAATTCCTAGAAACAAATGGGCAAGTGGATGGAACAGATACTTCTCAAAAAAAAAAGGACAAATTGCCAATAATTATATGAAAATGTTCAACATTTGTAGCCATTAGGGAATTGCAAATGTGAACCACACTGTGTAACTCCACTTCATCCCAGTCAAAATGACTAGCATCAGAAATACATAAAACAGTCAATGCTGGTGAGGATGTTAGCGGGGGGAGGAAGCCCCATACGCTATCTGTGGGGATGTAAAGTAGCATAGACACTATGGAAATCAGTATGGATATTTCTCAAAAAATTAAAAATACGTTTACTACATGATCCAGCTACAGTACTACTGGGTGTGTACCCAACAAAGCTAAAGTCAGAGACCTATAGAGATACCTGCACATCCGTGTTGATCACAGCACAGTGTACAACAGCCATAATGAGGAAGCCTTGTTTCCTGTCAGCAGCTGAATGGATGAAGAAGATGTGGTACATACACACTATAGAGATTTATTTAGCCATAAAGAACAGAATTATGTCATTTGCGGGACAGTTGGTGGACCTGGAGATCATAATGTAAAATGAAATAAGCCAGACGCAGAAAGACAAGCATTGCATGTTTTTCTTCATATGTGGAGTCCAGGGGACAAAAAGGGAGGCATGAATGTAACAAGGAGACTATTGGAGAAGAGAAAGGAGCTGAGGGGGGAGGACGGAGTCAGGCGATGATGGGTGAAGATGATCAAAGCCCGTCATCTGCATGGACAACTATGCCATAACAAAATTAATTTTTCTGCAAAATTAAAATGACTAGTAAAAATACAAATAATGAACGTATGGTGTGATGTGACATTCAAGCAATTAAGGAATACAAAATGAAAAATAAGCTAGTTCCCCTCTTACTTCCATTTGAAATGGATGGGTGATTTATATTGATAACAATTTATCAATATATTTCTGGGTAAATTATATTTAGCAGAAATATGTTTCATTTGCTATATATATGGCCCCTAGTTCAGATACACTCAAGTGTGCACTGTAGGTAATTTAGGGTGCTCAAGTGTTCATTTCTACCTACGGGGTAGATCCACAACATGCCAGAAATCTGAGCTGACCAGAAACAAGCCCTCCACACTGGTGTTTCCATGGAACACGTGACCCCACACCAACCGGGGCTCCTGTGCAGGATGAGCTCAACAAATAACTCTCTGTTAATTTGATTTGCTTGATTCATTATGCTTTGGATAATATGCTTTATAAACCAGATTCATATGGTTTCCTTGAAAGTAATGAATTCTAATTGTGAGCCAGGTCTATGTACATGCAACTAGAAAGTGAAATAATATCTATGTGAGTGCGGGCATTTGCAAAATATTTCTCCATGTCACTTTATTGCGTGCATTTGACATACATTCATTCCTGCACTCTGCCAAATAAAAAATTTGCATTTAATTTTCACTGCTCTAGGAGTGTCAGAGAATTTTAAAATGAGGATTAACTTTACCTGACAAATAGAATCTTTGAGTCCAAGGGTTAATGCAGATTCAATTACAGTTTCCCTCAATTTCCTGAAGATTCTCTGCAACTTTCTAAGAAATAGGAGAAAAGGCAAAGAATTATGGAAGATTTGTTTAAATCAAAGTGCTAGTCTGTAGTCATTATGTTGCAGAGAGTAAATGGTTCATTCTGAGTTTCCCTCCTATTTGTGTAAGTGGAAATAATATTCTCTTGGATTCTTGATATTATATTATTGTTTCTTCAATTTCTGTGTATTGATGGGTTGGTTCCTTTGCTCATCTTGTCTTGGTTGTCTCAGGAGGTGTATTTTGCATGAAAGTACCAAAATCATCACAGCATTTGAGAAAGATCATGCTAGTGCGTTTAGTAAGACTGTTAGGAGGCTGGTCTCCCTGGTCTTAGTCAACTTACATCAAACTAAAATAATAAGACTGTCTCAGAACATTCAGATGTGCACAATACCAATACAATGGAGTTGCTTTTACTATTTTGCCAACTTTCAACAAAACCCTTAGTTTCTGTATGTATGCTTGGACTTTGTCAGCGTGAAGCCATATTCATCTAAGGTCATGTACCACATCAGTGTGGTACATTTATTCATAATCTTTTGGGTGTTTTTAGCTATATGTATGGGGGCTTCCTTTTGTTCTCTAATGCCAAACCCTATAAATATTAGAGATGAGTCTGGGTACATAAATATCTTCAGCAAGATAGCACTAAGGTCATTAATACATTTAAGAAATATGACTCCAGTGGATTCCATCCATTAGGAGGCTGGTCTCCCTCTTTCCAGGAAGTGACTGGACTTTTATCCTGACCTTTGGAATCGACACTATGCACGTCTACTCAAATCATATCCTTGGAGAAGTTTTGAGGCTCCACCACAACATGTTCACCGGCCAGGAATTCCGGCTACAGGCCAGTACATTAATTTTCAGACCAGGTGTCCTCAACCGTTCAGTCATAGGTGTGGATGGATGGGAGCAGGAGCCGGAAGTTGTCCCCAGGGCCCACACTGTGACACGGCGGACACAGTGTCACCTTTTATACATACATGGGTGAAAGGAAGTCACAAGTTTGGTCCATTTTGAAAGGGTAAGGGTCTTAGCTCTTTTTGTCACTGTGACCCAAAGACCTCACAAGAGCAATGTAGAGGAGACCAAGTTTATTTGGGGTTCACAGTTTCGGAGGGCTCAGTCCATAGAGGGCCAACTGCACTGCTCTGGTCTCCAGGTGCAGCAGGTCATCATGGCAGAGGAGAGTGGCTCAGGACCTGACAATCAGGAAGCAGGGAGCTCTGCTCTCCAGAGACATGCCCCAAGTGCTCCACCTCCTCCAGCCACACCCTGCCTGCTTATAGTCACGGCCAGCTAATCCTTTCCAGTGCATCAATGCACTGCGTAGGTTGAACCTCATAGCCCAGGCATTTCTCCTCGACACTCTTTCTCATTGCCTCACTCCTGAGCTTCTGGGGGGTACCTCACACCTAAACCCTAATAGGAGGTGAACAGAGTGCCTTCTGAAAGGGCAAGGGAGCAAAGTCAAGCACATGGGGCATAGGAAGAAGGAGGGGCTTCACCAACCCCCACAAAAATGTCTCTCAGAATGTCACATGACTTCCAGGGGATCAGCATGCAGCTGATTGGAGCCCCAGCTTCCCACACCGCAGACCCCAGTGAAGATCTCTGAGGGGAGCCATCGTTTGGAATAGAAATAGACATGTTAGGGGTAGACTCCAACTCTGAAATAATCTCTAAGTGCACAGGCATTCCTTGGCCTTCGTTTTGACTTAAAATAGCATGAATCGCAAGCAGCCAGTACTTGAAAATGCACCAAAAATAATTGCTGAATCCCCCCACCCCAGATGTCACTGACGATCTATGTGATTACCAGGTCTCCCCTCTTGACGGTGCACCATTCCACAGCTCAACACTGTCAGTCCAGCGTGCTGCGGGGAAGGTGAGCCGCCTGTTTGGTGTAAACAAGTCGTTGGACTCTACAGGATCGTTCACAGCACAAACCTCATAAACATTCACAGCAGCTATTTAGCCCAATTTATATGTCTGTGTCCAACAGAGACATGTGTAGGTCATTTGATGTGCCTATTACCAAGAGACTGAGCCTGTTATAGCTCATGCTGACACAGCCCTTTGTGGGGAGAGCATATCTTTCTGGGAAATTGTTATCTCTCCATTCGATGAGCCAGAAATTTAACATGAGAATTTCACCCTCTATTAAGGTTATACGATTTAGGGAAAAAAAAATATTTCATGAGACATAAATACTTTTTGTTGTCTGTTTGAAATTCAATTTAATTGGTTGTTATGTCCCCATTTGGAACCCAACCTCTGTAAACTTTGAGTAGGGAGCATTCAAAACCAAAAATGACTCTTTTATGTTTATTACTACTACTATCCTTGCTTTAGATTTCTGAAAGAAACTTACTTCCCTCTGTATTGGCAATGGGTATCTTAGTTCATCCCCTTATCCTTATGTGCTTTGGAAGACTTTTCACCTACAACAGATTTAGTTTTTACAAGTCCATTTGTCCATTATTACGCAAAGCCCTGTGAAGACCTCTCTAAAATTAGCCTTCCTAGAGTGAGGTTCTTTGGAAGTCCAGCCCAAAGAGACACTATACTCTACCATATGCTGCCTACTGGTCTGGAACTCACAGTCAGCCAGTACTATAAATATGTAAAGTTGGAAAGAACCTGAAGAAATTGTTTGTTTTAAAACTAAAAATGTCTGAAACCATCTTCCTCCTTAAAAACATTCGAAAGCTCTCCACCATCCATAGGAACGATTCCCAGCTTCTTCGTGTGTCCTCCCAACCTTGCTCCAAGCCCGTCCCCAGCCTCCTTTCCATTCCATTCCCTAGAAACTGCCCTTCTTCATACCTATGGCTGAGCCAAGCATTTCCCAAAATAATCCATCTAGGGAGTATTTAAAGGTGTGGGTTTTAAAAGGATTCTGTGATAAAATACAACATTGGGAAATACCGGGTTTGAAAAGTTAGACTTCTAAACCAGGCGCGACGGAATTAACCATGGGAATGGGGATGCGCTGGAGCTTCCTGTAGCTTCCAGGGTGCTCTGGAGGCCTCCCATCCACTTGCTGTAGTGTACACACCAGAGCTTGCTTCAAGTTCAAGCTCCATCTTACACGTGCAATCCCTTCCTGGCTTTCCTTAGCCCCCAAGCTCACTTGTTCCTCATCTTTGTTTCCCAGTTGTCTGATTTGCCCTGGGCCTGCTGATTTAGTCCTGAGATGTCCACTTTCAGGACACGCCCCACCCCTAGGCCCAGCCCCAGACACAGCATGGTGGCCGGCCACCTGTCTTCTCTGAGGATCTCTGACTCTTCAAAGACAGTGTCGGCATTTCCTTCATAATTAGCAGTTTTATTTGCATCCCCCATGCAAGACAGTCCCAGAAACTTATAAATACACGATAAATGTTTCTTGAGTGAATGGGTAAAGGGAGGAAAGAGAAGAGAAGGAAAGTCAAGAGAACAAATGCAGCTGCTCAAACCTGCTCAAGCCACAGTCCTCTGGAGAACTTTATGAACGTGCCAAGGCCTGGGCTTCACCTATGGAAGTCTCTAAAGGTGCCACCCTAGAATAGCATTTTTTTAAAGATACTGGGGGTTGGAACCATGGTGCTCATCCCCTGAGTGACATCCCCAGTCCTTTTTATTTCTTAAGGCAGAGTTTCACTAAGTTTCCCAGACTGGCTCCAAACTAGGCGACCCTCCTATCTCTGCCTTCTGAGTGGCTGGGATCACGGCATGCCTCACCATGCCCAGCTAATATGGGATATTTTGAAAGCTCCCCAAGATATTTCTAAAATGCACCCAGAGTGAAGAACCAGTGTTTTGGGAGCTTCTCAAACCAGGTCAAAACCCTGCATAGAAAGAATCTAGAAAACACAAACTATAAAATCAAAGGCTAGGGCTGGGCATATAGCTCAGTTGATAGAGTGCTTGCCTCACATGCACAAGGCCCTGGGTTCAATCCCCACATACACACACACCAAAAAAAAAAAAAAAAAATTAAAGGCTGTGAGAAAGTGTGATTCTAAAATACTTGTCTAATAACTTCACTGCGGAGGTCTCTTAATGTTACGGTTGGTCCTCTTGCCTCTTCTGATCCATAATTATCCTCTCCATCCTGTGGGTTCCCAGCTAATTTCTAGAGGGAAGAAATGGAAAGTCAGAGGAATGTTGTGGTCAATCGACCCTACAGCTAGCGGGCAGGAAGACTCTGTCCTAAATTTGTTATTTGGAAAAATAAATAGCATCCAAGGTCAGGTAAAGAAAATAGTTGACGTTCGCAATTTTGTTAACACATCCAGGAAATAGACTTGACACTGGCACAGGCTCAATAAATGCGTACCACACATGACCTTCACCACCATTGGTCTCAGAGTTTAGGAACAATACCCAACTGACCCATGGGCCTGTGTCCTTGGATTAAGAGAGATTTCAACGAAGAGAGCTTGGATTAAGAGAGCAGTGTGGTGCTGCCAATAAGGAACCTCCTTTAGAATATACATAGAGAAAGAGAGAGAGAGAGAGAGAGAACCAGGTCATATGTGACCCTTAATCACAGACTCTGCCCAGGACGACCATCATAAGGTGCTGCCTCTGCATAAAATCTCCTGCATGAAATTTCCTCGCTGTCTTTCCAGGCTTCTGTGAAAACAGACACGTTTGAAGGAAAAGGAAAATAAAAAAGGAAAGAAACAAACAGGAAATGTGTTACCTTTAAATTTTGTCTTGGATTATTTGAATATTTTGGAATGCCTTAATATCATTTCTAAAAATTATCTTGAATTCTATTTAGAATTGTCTCAAAGGAACTTTTTACGTGCCAGTACTGTCTCACAGCCCTGTTTGATGCTCAGCCCAAGCACAGTACTTTAACTTAGTATTATACATTTTGATATTTCTCTGTTAACATATATATGTCTTTAGAGGGCAAAATCATATTTTGCAGGACTGGAAACTTGTACAAAATGACAAATCCAACATTAAGCCCAGGGTCTGGGAAGGGTCTCTGAGCTTAGGGTTCATCAATATTGCAGTACGTCTGTGCTGACCCACCAGCATGATATTTGGAGACAAATGATATTTCTTCCCCCATGTTTATTGTTTTTAAGATGACATCAAATTATACAGGCTTGAATAAAGTTCCAATAATGTGGAATTGTTAAAATAAAAATTGAAAGGCCTTTTTATTGCCACTCATGTTCTCCTGTGGAGTTTATTGCTGTCGGCGCTCAATATATGAGATGCGCCCATTTTTAAATAGCACTTCCCAACAGTTATTTAAAACTAGTTTTCTTCCTGGGCCCTCAGGTGCATATTTTCTTTCAAGCATTTTGATACTTACCTATGTACAGTCAGCTCTTGATTATCAAGGGCCGTTGTCCCAACACGTGGGATCGCAAGTCCTTCCCTATTTACTTCTCCCTGTGGAGTGTACTCCACGTGGGGACCCTGATCCACTCCTCCAATAAGCAATATAAAATGGGCAACTGGAGTCAGACCCAAATTGAATCCTGCCTGCCAGAGGTCAACCACTTATTTCTCTTGACTTTCTCCATCTGAGAATCAGGACAACAATGAGGGCCAGCACAGAGACTGGTGAGGATGAAGCGAGATGGTGCATTCAGGGAGCTGGGCGCCGTCCTGGAATATCACCCTGTGGGAAACGTGGACTAAGCCACGCCAAACTGCGGGGTCAAGAGCTGTACTGGCTTCAACTTCATTTTCGTCCAAAGGGTAAAGCAGAGAGATAATAAAAATTAAACACAGTTTTTATTACTTATTAGTAGCTTGGCAGTGACCTTTGGTGTGTCCTCTGGGAACCCATCTTCTAAGTGCCTCTGAGAATACTAGCTGGCGAGCTGTGCCAAGCTCCCAGGACTGAGGCCTGCTCAGCAAACCACCCCTGCTCATTGAATGGGGTAAAACGCAGCAGGAGCTCAGGGAAGGAGCGGGATTTAAGGAGCCTGGGGTAGCTTGCGTGTGGGACAGAAGAATCCCCGGGGACCTGGGGACACGGTGACTGTGTGTCCCATTACTCTGCCTTGCCAGCCTTCCTGTAGTTGCAAGGATCAGAGAAGAGATTTGGACCAGGGCCGTGGTGGACGGAAGATGCCTGGAGCTGACCCGCCCCAGCGAGAAAGGCACGGGGTAGGTCCCTGTGGCTTGTGGCTGCAGCTTGCCAGTGGGCCTGATGGGCAGCTGTGTCTCTCTGTACTCCTCAGGCAGAGGACACGTGGGACAGAACGGGTGCCCCCGCCCCCGCCTGGGTGCTGACTCAGGACCCCCTGCCCCTCCGTCCCACCCTTCCTCAGTGAACCCCCGTCCCCAATGCCCCTCTGTCCCACCCTTCCTCAGTGCACCTGGACTCCCCCTGTCTCCAAGGTACTTCCTCCTTTGCTTGATTTTTTCTATCCTTGCTATTTATTTCTCCTATTTCCACGGCAGAGTAGCATAGCGTATTCTCTGGCCGTGAGGAGACACTCCCCTGCCTGAGGTCCAGTGAAGTAGCAGCAGCTCTGCTCTCAGTCCAGAGCAGCTGGAGGGGAATCCCAGGGCATCGCTGCACACTAAGTTTACAACTTAGGACCTCAAATGATGGATTTAGAATCTCCGCCAACTCCAGGAAGCCAGCAGATGGGCGAGGTTCTGCAGATCAGGAATGACGGCTGGAGCTCAGCAGGACCAGGGCTCCTCAGAGGCGCACATGTATCCAGGGTGGAGTCAGCTGAACCCAGGCCTTTCCACCCTGCCTCAGCTGCCTCCATAGGGGGTCCGCACCCAGGAAGCTGGCTGGCCTCCCCTGCCTGGAAGGAAGGGTGTCTGGTCCCCTAGCCCTGCTCCCACACACCTGCGCTGACGCCAGGAGATTCTCCAGGCAAGGGAAGCCTTGAATCCACTTGGTGAATTCACTCCACTGTCTAGAGGTCTGGTAACTCCTTGTTTCAGGTTGTTTCCTGGGGTACAGTGTCCTGTTTGAGAGAATCTGGGAAATTAACAACGTGGAGAATCTAAGAGGAAGCATTCACAGAGGGCGGGCTGATTCTGCCACTTACCCAGGACGGCTGACACGGGGAGTCGTGTGACAGGTAGGAGCTTGATGTGCCCCAGGTGTGGCGCCCAGTTCTCACTGTCCTCACGTCTTACAGGAAATGATCCTGAGTGTGCTGTGAGGGACGGTTCTTGTCCCTGAGGCCCTCTACCTGAGAAGCACGTGGGGAGGCCTGGGCTGAGTGCAGGTGGCAGGAGCCTGTCCCCCCTCTGCCCCTCCTGGCCTCCTGTACCTGGTAAGTGGCCACCCCACAGGTCCTTCCCTGTGCCTTGCTGTCCCCCAGCAAGCCTCAGGCCTCACCTGCTCAGGAAGGATAAAGCTCAGCTACAATAACCAGCACCTTCCGAGAGCACTGCAGTCCCATGGGGTGTGTGTGTGTGCGTGTGTGTGTGTGTGCGTGCGAGTGTGAAACCTGTGTATATAGGTATTTAGCTCATCAGTCTGGGTCAGGCAGAGACGTGGAGAAGAGGTGGGGATGAGAGAGCGGCCTGTGACATCGGGGCCTGGCTAAGCAGCTCGACACCCCCAGCTCCTCGGGCTGAGTCCACCTTCCTACCCACAACCTCTCTGTTGTGAGTAGACGCTCTCCTTCAGGGACGCCTCTGTTTTCTCTTAAGGTGTTTAAATGACCACATCAGGCTGCTTAGGGAATCTAGGACTGTCCCCCTTATTGAAATCAACTGACCAGGGACTTAATCACACCTCACAGGACCCTCACAGCAACACCTAGATCAGGGTGGGATTGAACAACCCGACCCTGTAGCTCAGCCACACTGACCCTCCAGGAAGACCACCCTGAAGGTGTGCGCGGGCCCTGCTCTGAGAACCCCGCCAGCCCGTACACTGAAGCCTCACACCACTCCGTGGGCAGCGGGCCGGCATGGTGGAACGTGTGTTCAGGATGGCATCTCATATGAGTGCTGACTCAGCCCTTCAGCCCCCCCGGGGCCGGATCCAGAGACCGTGCCTCAACTGCGACTTCACTGATGGTTTTGTCTGTGAGCTTCCCAGGTGCTTTGAAAAGATCCTTTCCCTGATGCTCAATGGTATTTACATCAAACGGAAAAATGCTTTTCCTATCACAATTTCTCTGATGCTGTTCCTTTGTTTGCAATGATATTTTTCTCTAAGGGCGTGATATTTCTGAGAAGTAGGGTTATAATGACCCTCGTAAAGGATAACGAGGGCTATGTGATAATTTCCATATCGAGTACTAAGTAATTTTGTTTGAACTTCAATGACACACTCTGAACATGGCACCTATATTACAGATCTATCTTTAAAACGTATTTTATAGGTGGGTCTACTAAAGCCTCTCAGTGGACAGACAGACCTGGTGACGACGTCTCCCCCAGTTGACAGGCCTACGGCCGTTCATGCATCCAGGAAGGCACAGCTTCCTCCTAGAGGAGGCCTCTGCTGCTTGTGCCTGGAAATGGGCCGTGAAACCAAGCCCAGCTTGAGGCGGGAGCAGGGGTAATGGGGACAAGGTCGCACATAGTCTGCAGATTATTTTGGGAGCTTAATTACTTTATACGGGATTTTTTCCATGGGTGATCACAGAGGACAGCAAACCTTTCGTCTGTGTCAGGACTTTGGGGTGGTTTGAGGGGACGTTGACGGCCACACGGGGCGTGTATTTGCAAGCTGTTCGTTGTGTGAGGAGGTGGGCCAGGTTCACCTGTCCTGTTGACCTTCAGGAGCCCTCAAGGAAAAGGTCTGAGTGGCCGGTGTGAGCCCCCTGGGCGTGGGCCAACCAGGGGCAACTGCTCCTCCAGCACCTCGGCCCGCGTGGGCTGAAATCCCAGAACCTCCAGCGTGCGGACCCCGGGGTGCAGCCCAGCTAGGGAGGTGGTCTGTAAGCTGCCCCCAGATCTGTCACCTAGGAGATGTGGGCCCCCCCCTCCTCGTCCAGCCTCCCAGAGGGGCAGCTCCTGCCCCAGATGCTGCGTCAGGAGGGGGGGTGCAGAGCTGCCGAGGAGGGCGGTTAGGACCCCTCACTCTCCTACGGCCCTCCCTCTTCCTCCCTGCTTGGAAGAGTTTTGGTCTCCTTTCGGAATTATTTTGAATTATTAAACAGCCATAAAAACAGAGAACCCGAGAGCCAGGACACTGCCATGAGATGGACCAGATGTGAGCATGGTGGGCCGTACTCGCTTTAGATCTTTCCAAACATCACACACCCTGCAGTCAGCTAGGGCCTCGGCCGGCCTCCCCCACCCCTTGTGCCACAGTCTGGCTGGGCACAAATCAGGAGCCACTGAAGCAGGAACAAACTTTATTTCTGAACTCCACCAGCACACTCCACACACGATCCCCAGGAACTCTCCCGAAGGCCACATGGCTCCTCCAGGAACCAGCAACCGGAAGTATCCTCCTCCGGCACTTCCCCAACCAATGGGAACTCTCCCGGAATCCCCTGAGAGCTCAACCGGAACTCAACGGGAACTCGCTGGCGTCACCTCTCAACCACTACTTCTGGCAAAAATGCCATTCGTCATCCCGACTCAGCTATGGCCCTCAACACCTTGTAGCCCAGACAGACAGACTGTGAGCGGGACTGTGAGCGGGATTGTGAGAGGGACTGTGAGTGGGACTGTGAGCGGGACTGTGAGCCGGGCGGTGCCTGGCCCCAGCCAAGGTTTTGTTCTTGGACTGTCACTCCTCCAACCTGGGGGTGTGTCTGGTTATCGTCCACCCAGATGACCGGGAGCGCCTGGCATTCAGCAGGGTGACCTCTAGGGTCCCCGACCCTTGTGCTGTTAACTCTGTTCCTTTGATGTTACATGTGGGGCTCACGGGGGTGGTGCTTGCAGGTCTAGCTCCACCGTCCCCCAACTTGGTAGCAAAGGCTACCATCCTGTGGCTTCCTTGGGGACACAGGTCAGAGCACCAGGTGGAGGTGGCCCAGCTGTGGAGCGCTTGACCCTCAGGAGCACGGAACAGCGCAGACGCAGCCAGATGGCGCTCGCACAGTGCACTGATCCTGCCTCTGTCAGGAGCTGTGCAGCAGCTACAGGGCTCCTGCCTGTGGCGGGCCAGTGGCCCTGCCCAGGTGACAGTGTGCAGCCCTCCGGTGAGGACTGTTCACCCCCCTGGCCCCCCAGAACCTGTTACTTCCCATTGGCTTGTTTGCTTGGCCCTGATTGGCGGGAAGTTAGCTGTCTTTCCATGGTTTATCTGGTAGTTTTGATTTCCCGCACAGTGAATCTCTCCCTTTCCATTGGGCTTTCCTTCTTCCTAACTATAGGATTTCCTCACTGTGGGATTAGTCCCCTGTTATTTGTTTATAGGCCCCAACACATTTACCCTCACTTGTAGTTTATGTGTCTTTTACCAAAAATAAAATTTAAAGTTTCAATGCCATCAAACGTCAGTTTTTTAAAACGTATTTAAGTGTCTCCTTTTATCACATCTGTGTATACACACATACGTGATGAATTTTAACAGATCCTAAGAGGGAAGTCATAGGCCTCAGATTGAGACAGGCTCACAGCACAACAATGATTGACAGCCCTGCTTAGAACCTGGATGAGAGGAAAGGCCTCACAGAGAGAGGAAGGCTGGGCCCTGGATCCAGCCATGCCTGAAGTTACACCTAGACTTTTTAGTCAGTAACCCAATAAACTATTCTTAGTTATAATTATTATTATTGCATATTAATTGAACAAAAGACTGGTTTTGAGGGTAGGTGTGATCAAAGTACTTATGTATATATACATGGAAAAATCAATCTTTATTTTAGAAGTTGTACTATTCGGGATTTTTTTTTAAATTTCTACCTACTCAAATGTAATAAAGGATTTTGTTTGGCTTTTTATCTTAATGTTTTTGTAATCATTTTTATAATTTTGCTGTTTTATTTAGTTCTTCCATCGAACTTGACCTTATTTTGGTGAATGGTGGAAGGAGAACTCATTTTCTCTTCCTCCGTATGAACAGCCAGTTGACCCAGCGTCAGCGTTTCATTGTGCACGTGAGTTTCTAAGTCTTTTCTGCTTTCTCCTTGTTGTCCCACTCTATTTTTCTGTCCCTGAACCATGACATTGACAATTAAAGAACTATGACAGTTCTATCATAACTCTTGATATTTTCCAGTTGAATTTTCTACTAAACTGAGTCCCACGCAAACCTTCTTAGTGATCTAACAGAAGGACACTGAACTCCTCATAGATTGATTATGGAAGAATTCCCTGCCTTTTCGTGACATGGATCCTTTCCCTCTTTACTCATGGCGTATTTCTCTATTTGGGGGGTGTTTTCTTTTCACTGTTAACAAAGTTTCATAATCTTTGCTGTGAATCTATGCATCTGTTATTGAAACTACTTCTACATACCTCCCATTTCTTATATTTAAAATTACCTTTTAAGGGAATATTTTGAAGTGATTATGGATTCAAGGGAAGTTGCAAAACTAGCACAGAGAGCTCCAGCATTCCCACCTCTCGTTAGGAATGTCCCCACATCTGCAGCACCACAGCTGACGATGGCTGGGACCCCACCAGGATTACATCTACCCATCCGTGGGTTTCACATGGGTGTGTCTAGCTCTGTGCAGTTCCGACCTGGGTATTCTCATGTAACCCCTGCATGATTCAGGACTCTTCCGTTATCAGGAAGGTGGCTGTCTGTCGTCTCTTTTTTTGTAGGTGGGGAGCAGGGATTGACCTCAGGGACACTCCACCACTGAGCCACACCCCCAGCCCTGTTTTGAATTTTATTTAGAGACAGGGTCTCACTGATTTGTTTGGTGCCTTGCTTTTGCTGAGGCTGGCTTTGAACTCACAATCTTCCTGCCTCAGCCTCCTGAGCTGCTGGGATTATATGTGTGGCCACTGCGCCCCGTGGCTGTCATCTCTTTTTAGGTTTGTACTGTCCCCTATCCTTGTTCCAACAACTGACAACCACTGTTGAGTCCTGTGTCTATAATCTTGCTATTTTGAGAATTAGGTAAGCATAGAAATGTTTTTCCCTATATGCAATTTTACTGAGACTGGCTTTTCTTCAGCCAGACATACCTTCAATGCTGTCCAGGGAAGCTATTCTGTGTGTCCCTGTTCACTTTTTATTGCTGCATAGTATTTCACAGTATATTGCTCCAGAGTGTTTCATGTCTTTTTGGGAAGCACAGTCTAAAGCTAAGAATGTTTTATCTGTTCAAGATATTTGGGCGTCTAAAATAGCTTGTTTACAACTAGTGAACAGAAGGTCAGTGTACATAGCCTCTTATGCTAGACTCTGATACCAGCAATCACTCGTTGGCTGTCACCCACAGTTAGGAATTGACTACCTCTACCGGGAGTGGACATGTCATTTTACTTACATTCCTGCCACTGTTGACTTCCCAGTCGCCACCAACAGTGCTGGTGGGTGTCAGTTATTGTGCAGTTCCCAGCATGAATCCTGGGCTGTGGATCTTCTATGCAAACATGGTGCCCATGTTATCAGCCCAGACGTCTGAGCTGGGGATGAGCGACTGTGTGTCACTGGGGATTCTTGTCCACCCACCAGTGCCCACCTTTACACAGTCACCAAATGCAGCACATTCTCCTCATTATCACCAGATTTCCTCTCCCAGCGGAACCTCTCGGCAGCACGGCTACAGTCGTGCTATTCGAAGCCAACCACTGAATCCAGGTCCCATTCTTCTGCCAACTCAATGCTGTATTGATTTTTTTCCTTATTGTTTCCAAATATATTGTGCAGATAAATGAGTGGTGGACAGGATTTTTAAAGTTTGTATAAGGATTTAGGGAAGATAAAAATCCAAATGTTTGGGTATTCATACATTGCTTATCCACTCTCTTTGGAAGCTAGTGGGAAATCATCCAAGAATCTTGTATTCCTGCCAACATTTCCTGCTCTAAGTTGGGTAAAAATTGAATGTGTTCCTACTTGCATACTTACGTTTTCAATTTTAGTCATAGCCAGAACCTGCCCCAATGAACAATTTGGGGAAACAAACAGGTAAATCAAACTCAATTTGGAATCCCAGAAAGTTGGGTTATATGTCACAAATAGAGTCGTGCTCCATATTTGTCCCAAATGGTCCATATGGTCAAGGTGAACAGAGTGGGATTTAAAGCAGTGGTTCAAGAGTTTGAGTATTGTTTTCATAATTTTTTTTTGGTACATCGGTGGGAATACTTTAGTTGTTGGATTCTTTCATTGGTAAAATTTACATATTCTAGCTAACTGGTTAATTAATAAAAAGCTTACTGACTTATAAATATGAAAGAAGTGCCGAGGTTGTAGCTCAGTGGTAGATCACTTGCCTAGCATGTGCACAGTCCTGAGTTCAATCCCCAATAATGCAAAAACAAACAAATAAATAAATACATTAAAAAATATGAAAAAAAATAGAAAATTCTTGGTAGTTCATGACTTTCTCTGGGACCACACACTGAACGCAGAATTATCTCAAGGGGTTCACATTATGAATCCATAGTGTTGTAAGAGGGCCATTATCTGTCTTGTCAATATCCATCCCTAAGAGCCTGGATCGATGTACCCAGAGGGAAAATTAGGCCCGTGGCATCACAGGGTCGGGCTGAATTATATTTGTAGCAACTTTTCAGACAACATGAGCTTCTGACTCCTCCTCTCCCAGATTGGTTATGTGTTATGATGATCACTCTGTCACGCTCCAGAGAAAGTCCCAGTACTTATGAAGTCGGCAGCAGTCAACACCTAATGGTTCTGTGTGTGGCGGTTAGCACGCTGCGGGGTGTGTTTCCTGAACATCACGTCATAAGTGATTTTCACCAGGGTCTCCCCAAGGTCAACCGGGTATTGCTGCTGATCCATTGATGAGACATTTGCTGACATCTATTGATCACAGAAAATCATGTCAGGCGAGACCTTGGGCGTGAATGTCTACAGATAAGTCTACAGATGCTTCATGTCATGGACGGAGAAGAGCACGATAGTACATGTAAGAGCACCTTTTACTGAGTTTTCACCCGCCAGAGACTCAGCTGAGCACTATGCATGTGACTTTGTTGTACACTTGCAATGACCCTAAGAGGCGGGGCCACTGTTGTTTCTGTGTTGAATTTAAGTTAGGGAGGGTGAGTGCTTCTCTCTAAGGAGCAGAACCTCTAGGGGGTAGTCGGGTGGGTAAGATGGGACTGGAGCTCAAGCTCAGGCACCTGTTTCTAGAACCCATTTCCACCGGGTTGTGCTGTCACTGGGAACCGGACGGAGCCAAGCCCAGGTATAGGAGACGCTGTGTCCCTGTCCTGTTGCTGGATACTCGACTACCTTCTCCTGCTAGTCTCTGCATACAGCAAGTGCTTCCTAAAGGCTGACACTTCACAGGCTCCATGGATAATTACTAAGTCCCCGCTCCCAGGACTGGAGTGTCCCTGCCCCGTGGACAGGGCAGGAGAATGTGCGGTGTGGGGGGATTCCAGACGGCCGCGTTTACCTTTGCTCTCTGTCTAAAACCTTTGGTTCATCCTCTTGGGTTCAGTTGAATGTGCTCGTCACCTAATTATCTCAGTGATTCAAAGCCTAAACTTCGGGTGATAACGTGAAAAAGCCTGGGTGGACCTCTAGGCACTCCCCAGAGTAACAAATAAAATTCTGTGGGTTACTTTTTTTCTTTCTTTCTTTCTTTTTTTTTAAGTATATATTTCTGAGATTGTGTTGCTTCAAATATGTTCTCCAGAAAATGTCAGCCATTTCTAAAATTAAAATGTGCGTCAATTTTTCAATATAAGTTTTTGTTGAATTTTGAAATTAAAAACATAGAATAATCAATAAAATACGTGTGTGCCTTGCATTGGTCTCAGGGATGACATTTGGTAGAATCTGCTTTTGGTGTTCAAATCCTTGTTTACTTTTGAACAACACCATATTACCTTCCCAAAATCCAAACAACAAATTATTATATAGGAGAATGTTGAGAATGATACTTGTGCTTAATGTATAAATACACAGCACCTATCAACGTATTAATCACAACCATATTACTGGGAGCTGCTGGATTCTGGACTTAGCGGGTTTTCCATTATTGATTTAAGTCCTTCAGACCCATAAGCCGTAGACAAAAGCCATTTAATTCGCAGGCATGCCTCGGACACTTTGTTCTGATGGGACCATCTTTCTCTTCCTCAGACCAAATGACACCTTCTCCTTCTTGACACCCAAATTTTGATGTTAATCCACATTCAAATGGCACCCAATGAAAACCGATTGGATATTATTACAACTTTGGTCATATAAATATATTTCATGCTTCTGATTATCCATTGGTCACCAGTGAGAGAAAGTCATCTTTGTGCTACATTGTAGAAACCCACTCAGCTAAGTTCTATGCTGTTCCTAATTTTAACCAGGACGTGCAGAATCACTTAGTGCAAGCTGAGCTGAATTTAGTGGGAATGCTAAAAAATCATCTGGGCACGAAACCAAGGCTTTTTGTTTGGTTGGTGTTGGTCATGAGCTTCATGTGCTCCGAGGCCTTTTAAGGAATCTGGATTGCAGCCTTTCTCCACAGTTGCTTCACCCAGAAACACACTTATTATAAATGCCGGCCTCTGCAAGGAAGAAAAGTGAGGTCCCCCATCCTGCCTGAGAAGGGCCTCTCCTTGGCGTTACGCTCTGGTTTATTGTTCACACTCATCCTAGGCCCCGGCAGCTTTCTTCCTTGGATGCAGGGAGCTCTCCTGGAGAAGCAGCACGGAGCCTCTCCCTCTGCCCTCCCCCTCGCTCAGCTCCCCCAGTGTTCTGTGGCCAGTGGGCACCCAACTGGCCGACCTCTCACTAACTGCAGCTTTCAGTTCATCCACCGCAGCATGTACTTGGCACAATCTGCTTGCTTTAAATGGTTAAAACATGCCCCAGCAGTACCAGGGGATTTAAGGAGGTACTATTGTATCTTTGCTCCGTTTTTTTTTTTTTTTTTTTTTCTATTTTTGCTCATGTCCACTCTTAGTAATTTTGATCGGGAAGAAAAATGTTCAATGTGAATATAGGTATATTCTTTTAAACTGCCACAGGTGACTCTGGAAGAAAAACAGTTTGAAATTATGATATTATAATAGTCTCAACATTAGTAGGTCAGAGATGCTCCAAGGAGACTCCTGGTTAAAATGTTTAAGGAAACTCTTTCACAAACTGGAAGATCTAACCACACACACGTCAAGGGGCAAACCCTGAGCAGAGCCTCACTGGTTTTTCTCTAGCTAATGTCAGGGGAAAGCATGAACTCATTCTCAAGCAGTAAAGCCCAGTGCATCCAAGTGTTGAAAAACAAAAATGTTATAAAGAAGTCCCAAATTTGTAAAACCAGACTTGAGAAATAACGGTTCAAACAACTAAGTAACGTTAAGAGCCAATATCAAAGACTCATATGTTATGTGAGTTTAATGGCCACTTGAAATTAAGAAATCAAGAATGAATTTATAAAAAAAAGACATTCAATTTTTAAAAGATTTTGAGAGCACAAAAAGGAAATATTTCCCACACCGTTATCCTTTGTAAAATAACAAAACTCAATACCAGAAGTGGATCAGAAACTTTACAAAATTAAACAAAAAGTTTTCACCTAAACTTGATTTTTCCTCAAGAATTACTTAGAATGACTTTACTAATGTTTGAAATTATATTCTATTGCTCAGACTGAACACCTATTTTTACAAAATGGTTAAATTGTGATATGCATGAATAATTAACATGGTAGCTTTTCCTTCTTTTGTTATTTTTTTTAAATTTACTTTCAGCTGATAAATGTTAATTGTATTTATTTCTGGGCAGTAATGTTTTGATGGGCTTACAATGTAGAATGATTAAATAAGGCTAACTAACAAATCCGTAACGTATTTATGTTTTTGGTGAAGCATTTAAATCTACTGTCTTAACAATTCTGAAACATGTAGGTGTGGTCATGGGTTAAGTTGCCTGTGCTGTGCACTCAAACACACTCTTCCTACTGGAAACTCTGCCCTCTGATCAACAGTTCCTCTTTCTCCAGCCCTCCTCCTCCTAAGCTCCCTCTACTTCTATAGGTTCAGCATTTTAAGATTCCATGAGTGGGATCATGCAGTATTTGTTCTTTTGTGTCTGCTTTATTTTTCTTAATGTAATATTCTCTAGGTCCATCCATGTGGTTCCACATGACAGTAGTTCAACTTCTTATGATTGAATAGTATTCTGAATATATATATATATCTCCATTTCCTTTATCCATTCATCTCTGGATAGATAACAGTCAACTTAGGTGGAGTCCATATTGTGGCTACTATGACCAGTGCTGCAATAAACAGTGTTCAGTTGCTTGTATGACAAGCTGATTTTGACCTATTTGGCTCTGTATCAGTGGTAGGATCCTTGTGTGGTAATTCTACTTTTAATCTTCTTAGGACCTTCCTCTTTGCTTTTCATAATAGCTGTATAAATTTACATTCTCACCAACAGTGAACAAGAATTCTCTTTCCTGGTGTGAGGTAGTAACTCATTATGGTTTTAATCAGCCTTTCTGATAGTGATGTTGATTAGTGATAGATTCCTCTCAGTCATAAGGCCGGTCTTCTTTTATAAGGTGAACATCTCTGTTCTTTTCACATTTTCAATTGGGTGATTTGTGTTTTTGCTATTGAGTTATCCTTATGTGCCTTGGATATTATCCCCATGTCTAATGCATGATTCTCAAATGTCTCCTCCCTGTCTGAGGGTGTTCCTGCACTCTACAGTTTCCTTTGCTGTGCAGAAGCTTTTGATTTTGATGTCATCCCCTGTATTTATTTTTGCTTTTTTTTTTTTACCTAAACTTGTGGGTCACGTTCAAAACATCTTTATGCAGACCAATGTCATGGAGCATGTCCACTACTTTTTCATCAGTAGCTTTATAATTCAGGTCTCAGTGTTTTACATTTTAATCCACTTTTGAGTTTATTTTTGGTATAGAGAATTTTGTGACGGTTTAACTCAATCTCATCCTTCTGCATATGGATGTCCAGTTTTCCCAATGTCATTTATTGAAGAGATTGTCTTCTCCACTGTGTGTTCTTGGTAACTTTGCCCCAAATCAAAATCAACGAACCATAAAAGCATTTTTTGTTTGTTTGTTTGTTTGTTTTTGTTTTTTTTTTAAAAAAGACTTTCTAAACTGTTCTCCTGGTCAATATGTCTGTTTTCATGCCAGTACCAGTATGGTATCTTTCTTTTTTAAAAATTTATTTCTTACATACATGACAATAGTGGAATGCATTACATTCATAATTATCCATCCACAGCACAATTTTTCATAACTCTGTAATATAAAGTATGTTCACACCAAATTATACCATTATACATGAGCCCTCTTAGGTATCTTTTATACACTTTCTTGAAATGCAGGACACATGCCAAACAAAGCCACATTACAGTGGAGGAAGAGCATGTTTTAATATAAATAATGACCAAGACAAGGTCATCTCCAACAGGAAAGTCAAGATGTACGGCTTATGTCACAGATAGAAGCACATCATAGACTGAGACTTCAGAGAAAGCACAGGAAGAAGGAGGGAGGGAGGGAGGGAGGGAGAGAGAGAGAGTCCCATGTTATCTTACTGTTTCTTTCCCTGCAGTGCATGCCATTGCCTATAATTTATAACACAAATTAATTGATCAGTTTAATTTCCTTCCAAACTGAAACAAACATGTGAAGGGGAAACTTGCCAAGTTCTTGGGGGCACCTGTCTCTAGTAAAGCGCTGTGAGGACAATTCACAGTTAAGCACCAGGTGCAGAACATATAAAGAGATCATGAGAATGAACGGAGTCTGTGTATTTTAGCAGTTGGTGCTTGCTGGTCAGATTAAAAATCCATGATCTTACCAACAGGAGTTCCACTGCGGAGCACTCTCATCGGAGAGAATAAATAAAGCCTATCTCAGAAAATGATGTTATTATCTTACCCACCTCTTGTATGAGGAAGAAATTCTCCAACGGAAATGGCAAGGAAGTTCCCAAGAAAAGGAAATTTCCAAGGACATGTTTTATTCCTATTCGAACCAAGAGAACTGGAAATTTGATAGGAAATGCAAGACTTTTATGCCAACAGAATCGAATCTTGTTGCCCTGAGCACAAGGCTGTCCCCGGAACTCTGCTTGCTCAGTAGGAACACGAGTGCCACCCTGCTCGGGCACCAGCAGCCACACTCACCTGAGGAGGCGAGATGGCCCCTGGCCTCCTGGGCATGAGTCAAGCAAGGATGGAAATGTAATGTGCAAGGGACAGGTGTGGCCAAGAGCCAAGCAGCAGGTCCAAAGGCAGCATCAGCTAAGAAGGCAGGAGCCAAGAAGGACAGCAGGAAGCAAACCAAGACTGCAAAGCCCATCCATCAGGTTCCGAACCCAGTGGCTTTCGACTTCACACACAGGTGGAAAGAAGATGACTGAACTCACTGACTGATTCAGCTCAGATGATGAGCACATTGTCAATCTGGAATAAAACATACAAAAGCTGGGTGCAACATGCACGCGCGCACGCACACACACACACACACACACACACACACACACACACACACACACACAATCATAGGTAAAATAGCAACCAAAGAGAAGAGAATTCCATGCCTGAGAGAGCAGGGTCTGCAGTGTCGTGTTTTATTTTGTTTTAGTCATTTTCCCCCAGCATCTAACACGTTTTAGGTATCATGATGGAGATGTGTTTAATGAATGAATGTGAAGAACTTTTGTCCCTTCTATTAAAATATGCTTTGTAGTTTTGTTTGTCAGAAATAAGCAGGTGTCCTTACACACACTGATGCCAAAGCAACTCGTTGGTAACCGTACCTCGTCAGACAGCGGTCACCACCTCCTGAAGAGTCACTCTGCTTTTCTCAAGGAGAGGAGAACCCTCGTCAAGTTGCCTGTGGAAAGATGGGGTGCTGCAGGAGGCCCCTGGGCAGCGGGAACTGCACTTCTCCACCAGAGGGGTGGTTTCCCAGTGTGCGCACAGTGTGACCATCACGCTGAGAACTTGTGGCATGTGAGTTGTCCCTCCAGGGGACATGGGAGCCAAAAACAACAACAACAACAACAACAAAACACACACACACACACTTAGGCCGGATCTAGGGGAACGTCTGCTTTATCAGGAGAACCCACTCTAGAAATCTCCTGGCTTAGCCAGAAGAGCATTACCGAGGAAGATTCTCCAAGGAGCCGCTGGGGATGGGAGGCAGGAGGAGGCTGGGGTATTGAGGCCCGCTGGCCTCTGCAGTAGCCCGGGATCCAGAACCCATCCCATAACGTGCCTAAGGGCATCGGCACACCTTCTGGAGCCCCCACGGAGGCCACGGAGCTCACTGTTCTTACAAACTCACCTCCTGGAGGTGGACAGAACCTTCTCCCCTCCTGTGACCCCAAGCTGGCATGAGGCGACAGCCCTCCCTGCTCAACGCCTCTGTGCGTCTACCCGGCTCCCGGTCCTGGCCTGGCCTGCCCTTTTTCCGTCCTCCCTCCCTTCCTCCTTTTCTTCCTTTCCTTTGTGTTTTGTTGGCTCTCTCCCCATGCACTGGAGATTCTCTGAGCAATCTGGAATCTGGGTTTGGAGAACGAGCCTCGTCCGGGTGAGAGCACACAGCACGGTCCTCGTGCCCGGGCGGCCGGGGCCAAAGCCCTCTCTGCCTCTCTCACTGCCACCCGTCGGAACGGGGAGGGGTTTGTTCAGCATCCAACACCAGCACCAAAGAAAGCCATCACATCTTAGTTCACGTGTAAGGCATTAATAAAAAAAATATTAAGCAAACAAACGAGGATTATTTTTATAATGAATGCAGTCTTCTTAAACTAATAGCCAGAGAAGAGCTATGATTGTTATATGTCGGAAAATCCCAAATGGCAAAATATAATTAAAGTTAGAACTGTTGAACAAATAAACCTGTTAAATACATAATATTACTAGGCAAAATAGCTCTGTGTTTATCACTTTGCCACTGTGATTACGTTCACTGTGACTCTTCATGCATATATTAATATCTTGCTAACATTAAGAGGCTGAAGCATAAATTGCAGAGCACTGAGCACAGTTTCAACCAGAAAGAGCACGGTGAAAATGCTTGCTACTCAAAAACAAAAATAAAAAGGTTTGGATTTAATGTTGCTACTAATTACTTTACTGAGACATAAAAGATTCTCATACCTAAGTGTATACCAGTCTCAGATGAATGACCATTATGTACCTCCATAAGGGTACCTGGTTAGAAGAGTCAGGAAATTATCTATTTCAGGTCTCCGGGATTGTAAGGCACAGAAATTGTTCAATTTAACTTGAAAAATGAACCACCAGGAAATGAACCTCGGTTGCTATTCCTATGTAAATAGAACACAAGTATTTTTAAGTAATTTCACCTAATTTACAAAGATTACAAATACACTGTAATTGGGTGGATGTGGGTTAGTTGGGTGTGTTAGTTATTAAGAGTCAGGAGAGGTCAGGAAATGAATTCCCTTGGGGTGAAACTCTATATCCAAAAACAAGCAAGAAGGGACTTTGAAATGATTCCTGAAGTCTTAACAAAATCAGTGCCAAAGATTACATGGGGGAGAAAAAGATTGGTTGTAATGAGTAGCAAACAAGAGAGGAGGGAGAGGGAAGGAGAGTCCAGTCTCCGTGAGCTCCAGCACATAATGAGTCTTTATTCTGAGTTCATGAAATGCTGTCACTACCACCTACAGATTATGGAAACAGGGATTGGAAAATGTTAATAAAAATCACGAACCTTTAGAAACAACACAATAATAATTAGAACCTTTCCCCTTGAAAACTTTCAGTTGTTAGTGGGTTTATTTTTATTCTGACATCAGTTAATCTCTGTCAGTTAGTTTTTACCGCTAGAATATCCAGGAAATATGGAAAACCTAGAAAACCCCATGATGATGTTCCCATATCCACCAAAGAAACCTGGTGGTCCCAGGGGTCATCATGACTGAAAATGCCGACTCAAAGTACTGACCATTTTGGAAGGGTCACTTTTTACCCCAAGGGCTATATTTTCTTTTGAAATTATATAAAAGAATTAAATATTCTATAAAGTGGAATTAATGTCTTTCCTTGTGACAAAGTCATTACAAGTGTTTTGCAAATTCAGTTTGAAATAAACACCATGGATAATCTAAATTAACCCCGGTACCTATTTTGTCTACGGACCCGAAGACTGTGGCGGCCCTAGCAAGCCACGTACGAAGCCGGGTGTGCTTGCCATTATGGGGAATTCTACATCCTTCATTTGGATTGTCTCAAATCACTCATTCCAGCTACATCACTGAACACCTAACGATTTTTAGCAACTCACATGATTCCCATTATACTTTTATTGAAACTTAAATCATCTTTTTAAAAAAATTAGAGCATATTAATTATATGGAAGAATAGGCTCCACGGCGGCATATTTGTGCACACGTGTAACATATTCCCATCCCATCAACCCCCATTAGCCTCCCTTGTCCTACCTCCTCCCTTCCCTGATCCCCTTTTTTGTTCTCTAATAATGTCTCTTCTACTTAAAACTCAAATAATCTTAGAAGACGTCACTGATCTGTACTTACACATATTTGGGGGTAAAGGTGATGTGGATCTGATTATTCAGAGATGGGAGTGGGTTGGACATAGACAATAGAGAGAAACTAGGTGCAGTTGTTGACTCTGCTATTGTGCATACCCCAGAGGTGCGCACGCCCAGAACACACATTCATTCCCCCTCTCTCTCTTTCTCTATCTCTTCCTAAACGGCAATGCGTCATTGTTAGCTTCAGCCTTGGATAGAGACTAAATTTCTAACATGATTTGAAAGAGCCCCGATACCAGTTACTAGTATCCAAGGCCCCAGAACTCTCCATCTATCTGAAACACATGGGAAGTCACAAAGTCAACCAGGTTGAACCCATGACAGAGCCAGTTCAAGCAGGCAAAAGAGGAGAAGGGAGAGACAAGATGGAAAACAGTGACTGTTCTAGGACAGTCTATGTCACTCATGCCAAAGACCATTCTCCTTGTGCTGCTCTACCTTTAAAATGTTTCCACACTCTCTCTTCTGTATGGCCCACACACTTCAGCAGATATGTTGGTGAGCTGGATTTGAGGGATCTGCAGTTCTAAGAGATTCTAAAGGTTTGTCTAAATGCAAACAGGCCATGAGCTAGAGTAAGAAGCAGGCCATGTAACATTTCATGTGCTGCACGGAGCATGCCCTGTACTGCAGAACTAAGCATCAGGAGGCAGGAGCAGGGAATCGGAAAGCGCCTCCCCAGAACAACTTTTGGATTCCCACCTTTCAGTTCATGAAGGTAAGGGAGGACATCTCCTAGCTGGAGTGCAGGTAGCCTGAGAACACAACCAGACAGACTTGCGAAGTTAGTGGGGGGATTCGTTTTCAGGGAAGAGGACCTGGTTGGCAGCCAGGGTTCCAGGCAGGACTCTCCAATCCAGTAGTACCCAGGGAGCCTCGCAGACCCGGGAAGATCCCTGTGGAACGCACAGGTGCACAAAGGGCCATCAGACCTGGTTTCACTTCATCAGCAAAGAAGGAGTTCAGGCCTGGTGCAAGACTCCAGGCCACATCACTTGGCTGCTGGGACTGAGGGGCCATGCGTGTTCAGGCCGCGGCTGAGAAGGTGGTTTGAAGTCTTTCCAAGGTGATGGCCGTCCCTGGAGAGCCATATGCACAGAGGTATGGCTGGAAGTCCTGGGAGGTCACGCGGCACAGACCACCTCAAGGATTTTCAGCCATTCCTTGAAGGTAAGACCAGAGCTCCCAGCTCCTTTTACAGGGTACAAAAGCCCAGTGACTCTGTGAGCATGCTCTTTCCTGGGCAGGAAATACCGAGAACCCAAATTCTCTTCTCTTAGAAGAATGGACTTCTTCTCATTTCCTTGATAAATCCCTGTTTCCCACCTTTGGAGGGAAAGACTCAAGTAAGATGGAGCTACAAGGGGTTCCCTGACCTTGAAGGACTATCCCAGTCCCAGCCACACTGTGGCTCCTGCACCATGTCCCACAAGGGACCTGGGATGCGGGGACCAGCCCAACCTGAGATGACCCACGTCTGTCTCCTCCTGAGCCCAGGAAGCTTCAGCTGTCACAGCCTCCTGGGGGGACCCTGCACCTGCTCCCTAACAGCAGGCCTGACACTGTCCGCCCTGTGTGTCTCCCTGGGCCTCAAGATCTCACCCTTCAACTCAGGACTACAGTATCGTGAGGGTTTGAGGTTATTTACTGAAGATTATTCAGAGATGGGAGTGGGTCGAACACGGGCAATGGAGAGAAACAAACAGATGTCCTTATGGGGCCAAGGATGGGTCCTGCAAGGCCCCTTATCAGAAAAGTGTAAATAAAATTAAATAAATCAGAATTATTCTGCACTTACTATGTTTAGGCCTATAAACATTTTATTACCTGACCATAAAATTACCTTGAAATATGATCAGCATCACTTCCAGCTGAGGATAGTGACTTAACGGGCCATAATACCCAGTATTAGCATTACTTTAGGACCTTTAGGAATACTGAGTGATTGTTCTCCAGAATATGGATTAGAAATGTTTGAACCATGTCATCATCCCTTCCTCTTGTATTTCCTAATTGAAATTAATTAAATTAAACTTCTATTTTTGTCTCTCTACCTAGCCACAATACCAAAAAAGTAAAAATAACCCACCACTGACTGCCTCATTTCCAAGAGCCTAATATGAAATACTGAAGTATAGTAAACCCTCACGTAATGCCGATAGCTATTTGGAGACTATGTGCTAGATAAATCTTGCAAATAAATGCATAAATAATATATTAATGCCCTGGGTCCCTCTTTCACCAGATTTATACAGCACAAAAGTGATATGGAGGACTGAAAGGAACTTTAATATATGTAAATGCCTAAATTGGATAATTCAGGCACAAAAATATATTGTAGCTTGGTGCTTATTATTTTAAATTTATGTTTTATGCATTTCCATTGCAGGAGTTAATATATTTCTTGGTTTCCATGTTCTCATATCTCCTACTATACCCTGTCTTTAAAGTATTATACAGAATATCAAGTAAGCATTAATCCATAAAGTTAAAACACTGTGTTTGTTTATGCCAACCACCCCAAAGCAGATTTCCTCCTCGTAATGAGGTGTTTCCTAACAGCATGGGAGAGTATTTTCAAATTGGCTTTGACAAGCTTATTCTGAGACTGACTTCTCCCAGCCACACACCGTCTAGAGCCACTCTGTGGACACCACTGTGAGCTCAGGGTGCAATTCTTCAAATTTCTTCTTATTTGATATCAATGACCTGAGCTGCTGAAAATTTTCCTGGAGCTTTGCAGAGGAGAGAGATTGTTGATTTCTTTGGTTGGCACCCTCTATTTTCCCACTTAATAGGAAGGATGACAGATGAAGCATCTTTGTTTAGCTCTACAATGGATGATTTTCCAGCCCCTTTAGTGTGTTCTGTTTGGAAAGAGAGGCCTGGAAATCATTTCTTGCTATATTTATAACTTGCTCTGTGTTTTCGGTGTTCTTATTTTATTTATTTATTTATTTATTTTTTTAATTCAATACAGCTTTCAAGTTCAAATGTGTGAGCTCACTTATCATTTTCCTGAGGCAAATCTAACTGCTTCCATCTTGGTCATTGAACTGATTCTTCCTCTTTGCAGACAATCGAGCAGAGGTCCAAGGTCCAACTAATGAAAAGCAGGAACCATTTCTAGTCACCAGGGTCTGAAGAGTTTGTGCAATTGTCCCAAGACCTTTCTCGGCTCTGATTTCCTTACCTCTCTCTTTTTGCTTTTTTTTCTACAGTAACAGATGATCTTTTTTGCATTATCACATCACATCTGGAAATTATAGCAGTAATTGCGTTAGTATTGCTCTTCCCTTGAAGTGGTCCAGGTTGAGGCAAAGTCGCTGCACGTATTTGAGAGAAAAAGTATTAGGTCTTGATGTTTTTTGAGAAAGAGCTTTAGGCTCTGGATACGCATCTAGCATCAGGCCTGAAAGACGATTCTGTGAATAGCACATCAAATTCCATATTGCTTCTAACTCCACATTGGATGATCAGTCAATCGCTTCCTCCTTTATCCTCAGTTTCTGTTCCACACACACCTGTCTCGGGGGTCTTTAGGGGAATTGGGAGTTAAGGCACAGGTGGTGGAGAGTGCAGAAATGCTCTTTTATCCCAGAATGTGGTTTACATTTATTTTATTGGGGCTACTCCTAGGACTGCGTCTGCAGCAAACAATTTCCTAGTCTGTGCAAGAACAAGTGCACTCAGCGCTGCCGCGTGGACTGAGGAGCTGGATAAAGAAGAAGCTGAAGCAGGGGAAATGGAGAGAATCCGACGGCGAACGTGCCAATCACAGAACACATCAGCAATTCCCCAGGTGAGGAGCAGCGGGGCAGAAACAGGGGCTTGTTTTTGAGTCTGTGCTTCATATTTAATTGAATCAAAATAACGTGCAGGAAATATTCCTCACCCGAAGCTCACAATTTCAATGCATCACAGAGACGGGATAGTGACATATAAAGAGATGGAAATAAGGTAGTGGGGAGGGGATGAGAGAGAGAGGGTGGAAACACAAGAGGCCCAGAGGAACAGGAGGCAAGGGTGGGTGGGTCACGGGAGGCCGCTGTTAGTGAGTGTGTCACTTGAGCCTGCACCATTCCCATCAACTGTGCGATTCCCGTCCCGGAGCTGGATCCATCTGCTGCTCCCCTTCACCCTCTGACTTTGCTTTCGACTTTTCTTGCTGCTTACTGAGCGTCTCTCCTGTGTTGATTAATTATGTTTATGTAGAAGGCGGTGATGGCCCGTCAGAATCCCATTTAGGGGGCTCGTCCGGGGCTCGTCACACCTGGCAGGTTTGTTCTTCTTTCTCTAGTGTGAGCCAGGCACGTCTTTGATGCAGGGAGGCAGCTCCATGTCAGTAACCAGGAGCCAAGACAAGCCCACGGGTGTCACTGCAGTGTGATTTGCAGGCAGCAGGGCAGGGGAAGGAGAATGCCAATTAAGCGCAATACAAGTGTGCTCTGTGTGTGCGTCCCAGGGTGGCTTAGATGGCGAATAATTGACACCCCTATAAGGTGGATCACTGTAATTGTCCCCGTCACTGGGGAGGAAATTGTCGTGGATCCTGGAAGGGCTCATTCACACTCTGTGTACCCAGGTACTTCCCAGGGTGCTGGGAGGACAATTGCTAATTATGCAGAAGAGCTCTTCTCTCTGCAGAGATCCTGCGCAATGCAATAGAGTGTGGGACGAGGATGATGCATCCCCTGTGTCCCCTGCGTCTCCTAGGACACTCAGCAAAGAGCCAGACTCCTTTGGTCACCTGATCAACACTCTCAGAACTCAACAGAATAGAAAGAGAAAGATGCAAAAGGGAGGGCATTCCACCAGGAGAGAGACCACCTAACGTGACCCTCCCACTACAATGATAGAAAAATATAAAATGTGAGCACATGTTGGATTTGAAAAGGGCCTTGTATCCACCAGGTGCTAAAACCACAGATAATCCACATATTCTGGCAGAATAGCCAAATAAAAATGAGCTAGAGATGCCATGTTACAGCATCTAATGGAAACTGTGCAGTCGACTCAAAGGGAAGTATAAAGGTATTCCAGGTCATGAGATGCTGGGTTGGGTCTGGGAAGAACCCAAGGGGGTACTTGTGCCTAGAGTAAAACATGAAGAGACATGGGCTGGGCAGCAAGCTCAGCACATTTGTCTGCATGGTGATGGGTAACCTTAGATCCGGCCTGCCTGACCTGGCCATGCGGCCATGGGTAACCTGTCTCCTATATAAAAATTTGCAGAATATTAAATGTGACAACGTCTGCCAAAAAGTGAAAGAAATACCTGCACGTATTAAATTAAATCATCTGCAAGTCCACTGTTCCAGGGCTGTGGTAACCGAGGTCCTGGCAGGAAGTCGTTGGAGCTCAGTAAAAACTCAAGGACTCACTCATGCCCGGGCTGACCCTGTGGGGGAGAGGAGGGGGGAGAGCAGATGCTAAGCCGGTCCTCCCGTGGCCCTTGGTGACTAGACCCCGGTCTCTGGATTCAGCACCCTTTCTATCAGAACGCCCCAAACGGTGCAGAGGTGAGCTGAGGGCCTGGCACCCTTCCCACTCCGGTGCCCGTTTGTAGAGTGCCAGGCCTGCTGGCCACGGGCACTGGAGAGGGAGCTCCAAGGGTGCGGACAGGAGAGGTGCCCCAGAACCCCACGATTAAATCCAAGAGCAACACTGCAAAGCCAGCAGCTCAGGGGGCGCTCGGCTGCTCCCGACGTGTGAGAGTCACTCGGGCAACTCTGAACGGGGCTCCTCTGGCCACGGCGGGTCCACTTCCTTCCTCACCACGGTGCTGGCCACGGCGCCCAAGGGGCCTTCCTCAGCCAACCCCAGGGCGGCGGTGCAGCCTTTCAGCCATGAGCTCCTGAGGCATTGGACACACACTGTCCCCCACCCAGAGTCAGTGTTCTCTCCTTGGTGGCCTTTTGCGAGTCCCTCCTTCCTGGTTTCACACTGTGTTGCAGACTGCTCCTTCCGGACCCTCGTCATCCACCACGGGCACTGCTGGGGTCCCGGGTGCTGCCTGGGCCTTGCTCCCGCTGCCCTGAGGCGGAGCCCTGCGGTGGAGCCCTGCTTTCAGTTGCCGTGTACCTGGTCCAGAACATTCCCACAGTTGCATGGGTTTTATTTCTGGTCATCCTTTAGGTCTCAGCTTGGCTGTCACCACTGCAGAGACTTGCCTGACTTTCAAACAACCCCTCCCCTTGCATAGACTTCCTCAATTAAAATACATTTCAGCCCATTTTCTTCAAATTACTTGTAAAAAACCACATTGGTATTCCTGGCCTGGGTGCCCACTGTGACAAGGTACAGTTTACACTACACAAAGGCTCAGGGCAGAGCGGAGAATAGGGTTGGACATCCCACCTGAGCTGTCATCCCTGAGATGGGACAGCTCCGCCCAGAGTCTGTGCCTTGGTTTAATGTGCATGGAGAGAACATTAAGGTCACAGAAGTCCTGTTCCCTAAGAACTCGCAAGCTTAATGAAGGGGAAATTGGCTGTGTCATTCCCCACTGAATTCTAATCCCGCAACAGTGAACAGAATCTCTCAACTAACCATGGCTAAATGTATCAACCCTGACTGTTAGTAAGTTCTGGTTCTTACTAACTCTGGTAGTCCCTTACCTACACGCTGCTGAGCCCTGGTAAGACTGCTTGAGGTGTGCAGACCATAAAGCACACGTAAGTTTAAGACTCAGCAAGAAAAGTATACAGATTGTCCTAGTCGTGATTCCATAGTGGTTGCAAAATGAAGTGACATATTAGGTAGATGTGTTAAATAAGCTGCAGACTAACATCATATGTACAGGCGTGTTGTCACTAGATACCCTGTGTTCATGGCTGGCTCTGTGTCCCAGCTGACAGCACTGCTCTAGACCCGTGGGGACAGTGCCCCATCCCCATTCATGGAACACCCCCAGTGGGTGCCCCACCAACACCTTCAACCCGACACAGTCCAACTCATCACCTTTTCTGGTGGCTCACACACTGTCCTCAGAATTCACCAAGGCAGGACATTGGGGTATTTCTCCACTTGTCGCTTTCATGAGAGGACACACTCCAATTTGCCCCTTTCCTAATTTACCATCTCAGTGCTGTGAATACAGCCGCCAACCTCCATGGTCAACACACAGGAGTCCCTTTCCGATAACGAGTGTAGGCTGCCGGTCTTATGACCAGGTTCGTCTAGCTCATCAGTATCTCCTGACTGAGTTATCCTACCACCAACCACTCCACTTGATACAGAAAAGAACAGCTGACATTATTTACGAGGTTCCAGAAAGGCATCCTCACCATATCTCAACCTGCTCGTTTTCACAAGTAAACTGCAGCTGGCATGGTGTGCACACCAGTGATCCCAGTGGCTCCGGAGGCTGAGAAAGAAGGACTGTGAGTTCAAAACCAGCCTCAGCAATAGCGAGGCACTAAGCAACTCAGTGAGACCCTAAATAAAACATCCAAAAGGGTTGGGGATGTGGCTGAGTTTTAAAGTGCCCCTGTGTTCAATCTCTAGTAGCAAAATAAATAAATATATACCTGCATGTAAATTCACCAGACCTTACTAGGAATGTGGTGTGGTTTAGACATAACGAGACAGAGCAGGAGTGTCTGGAGGCCAATGGCTGGATCGTGAGAGCCTAACCTAATTGGTAGATTAATCCAGTGTGTGGACTGGCTGAGCGGTAATGTAGGCAGGTGGGGTATCCTCTCTGGAGGAGGTAGGTCGCTGGGAGTGTTCTTTTGGGGTTTATATTTTGTTCCTGGTGAGTGGAGCTCTCTCCCTCTCTGCTTCCTGGTGGCCACATCCTGAGCTGCTTTCCCCCTTCACACCTTCTACCGTGATGATGCCTTCCTCACCTTGGGCCCAGAGCTCGGGAGTGGCCAACTAGGACTAAGACCTCTGAAATCATGGGCCCAAATAAACTTTTCCTCCTCTATGTTGTTCTTTTCAGGTCTTTTGGGCACAATGACACACACAAAAAAAGCTGTCTAAAACAAAATGTTTAGTAGTTTTCCTCTGTGTTTGCCGAGCACTTCGAAAATGCAGATATTATATGTCTTCCTCATTAGGGAGATTCTTCCTGTCTTGGTTTTCCACCATCAAGTACAGTACTCCTCAACACCTGGGCAGTTCCCAGGGAAGAACAACTGGATTTGGGGCTGTGGGGTGGGCGGGGGGAGATGGAGGAGAAGCGGGAGCCCTGGACAGGACAACCCTTTACGAGGAGGGTGTGAGATTCTGACTCAATTAACCTGTCTGGACTCCCAAGATTTCTGATTCTAATTAGAAAGGCACTAGATAGACAAGAATGAAGTTCTTTCTAGCTATTCTGGTTTATCACCCATGGAACCGTTTTTAGCAGATAGAATTTTTGGATGTTGTTGGATCTGAGACGATTTAATAGTTTAATCCTAAGTATACAAAGAGGTAAATCAAAGCACGAAAGACTAATAAGTCACTTACCCTAGATTCATTTGTGAGAATAATTAAAACGAATTGAAATTTTTACAGATCTTCTTCTTCTTCTGTTTTTTTTTTTTTTTTTTTTTGGCTTTTAAACTAAACTAAGAAATGTACAACTTCACTTTTCCCCAGGCCAGGGAAATCCTATCCAGTCCACTGTTTTCAAACCAGTCAGTGAAACGACGGCGGGGTGTCCAGGTCTGCCAGTTTCCTCTCCCCGGTCTCTTCTCCTCCTCTAAATCCAACACAACAGCTAACGTTTTTGTGATAATTATTCTTTATCATGATTTCTGCAAAATGCTTGACATGCCTTACCACATTTGCTCCATAGGACAACCCCATGAGAGAGATCACTATTACCATTTTGCAGGTGAGAATACTGAGACTCAAAGAAACTTAATAAATCCCACAGGGTCACAAAGAATTTCTAAATGTCTGATACTGCAGTGTACTAAAAGTCAGCCTGACACCAAAGTTTGCCCCCGTACCATGGATCTGGGCCAGGTATCTGTGCCAACAACTTCTTTAATATTTAGAATGATGGAGTCATAATATTAAAAATCTAGAAATGGTGTTAGATACTCTCTGGTTTTCATAAGTCATTTGAAAGAAACACAAAGTGAGTTTTTTGGAAACAAGCGAATCAGCTTCTCCTGGATTTAACATTCTTATAGCTTTTTATATATTTTTCTATATCACATAATAAAGTGCTTTTCTTAGTGTACATACTTAATAAATATGGATGACACTCTCTCATGAATTCTTCCATAAATATATACAACCATAAAACACATGCATATACATATATGTAGATCAATGTCTAGTCTATCTATCTCCAATATTATAGGCCATTGGAATAACACCCCACCTGTCAAAACAGAGCAAAAGAACCACGGTTTGGAGAGAGTTCCAGTGTCATTACCACTGGCATGGGAGAATGCATGAGTATCCTCTAATGACTGACTGTCAGGGCCTCCTCTCGTCTCAGCACCCAGTTTAAACAGTACTCAGCCAGCTGCCTGCAGATTCTGCCAACGCTGCGTGTCAATGCAGAAGTCTGATTGCCCAGATGGTTATTTCTAGGCCCTGGATCAAAAATAGTGACTGAGCATGGGTTGCAAGCACACCAACCCCACCGGCTGGAGGCTTCCCGCTTTCTTCTTGGATCCCGCCTCTGTGCAGAGTGAACCCATAGATGGTGGCTATTTTGGTTAACTCCTGCTAGGGATAGAGAGGAAAACAGTTGTCCAAATTGCTGGGGACAACTTCTGTAAGCATGTATCCTCGGATCTACTGCCGCCTTCCTCCTTTCCTGTCACCAATTGTACACGGAGCACCCGCCCTGCAAACTCCTTTGAACAAGTGTCTTTCACTCCTTTCTGTATTCCCCGTGCACCAGCACAGTGGCATTGCACTTGAAACGCAAAATAAAGACCTGGTGAACTGTCACAGGCACAGTCCAAGCAGACCAGACGAGCTTCCAGGGCCCGGAGGGAGAACAGTGGAAGAAGTCCAGGTTTGGGACTTGGCCTTGGTCTGCGTCCAGGTAAGAAACTGACAGCCTATTGCACAGAGATCAGATCTCTAGGGCGGTGCTTTCCAGCAACTCGACTCGTGGCGAGGAATAGAACAGCCGTCAAGATGTCAACAACAAAGGCACGGCCAATTCTGAATGTCTTTTATTAGGAGCTCTCTCTGGGGAGGAGTGAGAGAGAAGGCCTAGGACCCCAGCTTTGCCGTGGCTGTTGGGAGCTCCTCCCAAGGATGCCTCGGGAGAGATGATTTCCATAATGCTGAAGGGCACCTCTTTTCCTGCAAATTCGGTCAATTCAGATGGCCATCCGTCTTTCCTGGTGCTATTTCAACCAGCAGACATGGAACTGAAGAGTGCAGAGCTTGCTTTGTGTTTTCTGGTTCTTTCCTCCACCAGGTTCCTTCCTAATCCCTCTGTTCCCACAGGCAGAGACTCTTCACAGGGTAAAGCTGTGCACTTCAGTCTCAGCACTTTCTCTACATTTGGGATAATGGGGCTCGGCCACCCTGACCTTGGAGTGCAGCACCCAGTCGCCATGAGCAGGAGGCCTAAGGTGGAGCCCACGGACTTCCCGTTGCTCTGCGGATCCGTATTGGCCTGGTGAGGGGCGTGCGGGTTCCAGAGGCAGAGGGACAGCCTATCATCTCAAAAGGATGATAGATCAGGGTTAGGCTGAACAGTGGGAAACATTTAGAGACCGAGAGAAAGAGTGCATTCATGGCGGACATGAAAGGGGCCATTCCTTGGCAGAACATGAAACAGCATCTGTGGCCCAACTCTGGTTCTGAGCAGCTCTGCCGGGCATTCTTTGTGGCCCAAGGGTGGCAGCTTTACTCAGGCCTTTGAGGACATGAAATGATGACAGACGACGGTCCTGTGCCAAGAAGCCAGAGAAAAGTCACATTTTGATGTGCAACTGCTTGGTTCTCGGCCATCTGAAAGTACAGAGAGGTGGCTGTCAGTGACATCGAATGAACTGCCTTGGTAGCACCAGGTAATTGATTTCCAGTTCTTACCCTGCTCTGTCACAGAGTGGGAAGAGTGCAGGACCAGAGCTGTCTGGCTTCCAGGAGAAGATAAACCCCGTGTGCATGATGGACCCCAGGTGTGCGCCCGTGGGCTCCCTGCCCTTCTGTCTGGCACTGTGCCCTGTCCCAGTGACTTTCTAGAGTGATGCGTTGGCTTTTTCTGTGTGGAATATTCATACCAACGAAGCCCCGAAAATTCCTACTCAACTCACATACTGAGAGCGGTAGCTCATCTTCGTCGGTACTTTTTTACATGATAATTTTAGGTATAAAACAGAGCAAGCCAAGACCAGAATCTTAGTCAGGCCTGGAATCAAAGAACTGAATGATGGAGGTCACCTAGCACTCGTCGATCATTAACAAAGCTTTTAACACTCAGCTGATTCTAAGTCCTATTAGAAACAGAGCCATGAACATTTTCAATGACCAAGGTCACTCTCGTTTGTCTAACATAGAAAACAGTAAGCATGAAAGACATGCGTACTTCACTATTTCATATTTATTCACCAATCTTCTCAGATAGGTCTGATTCAAGACCTAGTAACATTTTTTTTTCCTCCAGTTATGAGGTAACTAATAGATACCAGCCATGCCATAAAAAAATTGACTTTGTTTTACCACAAGTAGATTTTATGGCTTGCTCTTTTGATGTCTGAACCATGTCATATGCCGCGAGCGCTTTGTGTCTGTTTATAGTCCCTATGTACGCGCTTAATGAGTGGCCAGCTTTTACTTCCTTTAAGGAGTGCTAACAGTAAAACATTGATCTACACACTGAAAAGTTCACTTAAGCATATTCTGTTTTTCCAAAGAGGCAAAGGCCAGTGGTCCTTGTGATTTACTGTTGGTTCCAGAAATCTCTCTGTTATCGAAAACTACAGCTCCGCTTACTCACAGGAGATCACAGGATGAGAGACGGCCACTTAGTTCAAGCCAGGAACGTCCAGGGCGGATCTGACTCTGGTGGTTCTCAAGATGAAGGACTCAAGTGCAGCCCGTGGATTAATCCCGAGACTTCACTGATGATCTTGGTTTCATTTGATGACCTTAATTTCATCCTCACTTCATTTGGGCGTCTCTGAGATAGGGCAGCAGGTGGGAAAACTTACTGAAGAGGAAGATCTTGGGGAAGACTTGCCTTGGTGGAAAAGCGCCATCTTTGTTAATTGCCCTGAGGCAGCTGCAGTGGGGTACCCAGCTTCTGGCTCCTGCTCTTCACAGACCAGCTATTTCCTCATCTCTCCCTACTCTTCCACCTGTGGATCCTATAATGAATTCAGAATCAAAAGTATATAAGAGAAAAGCTAACGCTCTGCACCGTGGCCTAAGTTTATTAGGAAAAACTAAAATATTTGAAAGTTTCAAATCTTCTGAAAAGAACTTACTATAAGCAATGAAAAAATAAATAAATATTAGAACGAGTGATACGAAAGAAGGGAAATTTGGGACAATCTGCCACCTTTTTGAATAGTAAATAATTTTATTTTACTCCAACAACACTTGGTCCATTGTGGTCCTTTTTGGAGATTTTTGGAGTATTGTTACAATGTGGATTAGAGTGGACATTTATATTTAATTTATGAATGAAAGTATTTTTAAATATCATATGTATACTTAACTGAGATGTTACGTTACAAAATATCATCATTTCATAGTGAAATTTCAAAATAAGCAAAACTATGTATTTGCCCCACTTTGTCAGGTCTCATTAGTTCAGGGCTCTGGATGGAAGCCGCTTTGTGTGCTAGCTTTCAGAAGAATACCATCTCAGGACAGAATGTCGGGTACTAGTCTCACTCCAAAACTCAAGTTGGAAGGATTTTTCCCCAGCCAGGTTGCACACTGAGGTCTACACTGTGCCCAGTGTGTACTCTTCGTTCATTTCAGTTATGTCTCTGCATGTGGGAGAAACCCAGGACTGCCTCTTGATTCCTGGGGACCACCCTGACGGTTGCCACGGTTGGTGGTGTGGTTCGTTGGGCTTCAACACCGATTGCTATTGCCTGGCCAACAGGGTTGGATCAAGCTCCTGTGGTGTCGCCCAGTTTAGCAACAGTGTAGCACTTATTTACCTTAATCCTAAAGTACTGTGCTTTGGTCATTGACTAGAAAGCAGGCTATGCCTACTCACCCAAACGAATCGCTAACTTTAAAGGCAAACTTCAGAGTAGAGAAGCTCCAGGTCAACCTCCAAGATGTAGAACAAATGCATCTGACCCCCAAAAAGAAAAAAGAAAGTAAAATAGCTAACGATTTGAATTGCATTTATTCATCATATTTTGTAGTGGTTTGCTCCGTGTAAACACATGCCTTTAAAGTCATTCATTAGCACCCAACATCTTCAGGAATATTTCTTTGAGATGACAAACTCTCCTGAAGCTTTGATAGCTCCTCTTCTGGAAAATGCCAAATGCAGGAGGTGGTCTTAGAGTTCTTTTTGAAACTGAGAACACACCATATACGTGGACCGTTGGTGGTCCTCAGGTGCCTCCCAGACTTCCTGTAGCAACCAAAGCACAGCCAGATACGGGAAAAGCCCAGACTTTGCTTCTCTGCTGTATTTGGATAATATTTCCCCCCCTAGAAATCTCTTTATTCTGGCAGAAAAGATCAATTGGAATCATGGCTTCAGTGTCAGCTTTTCTTGGAAAAGCTGTAGTACATGAGCACTCCCCCCCACACACACACACATACTTGCTATTTGCTTTCTTCTTTGCCAAAATGTTCACTATCTCACGGGCAAAACCTTTCTCTTCCTTGTTCCTGAAATAAAATTCTTTGTTGTTGCTGTTCATCCTTTCCTTCAAAATATCAATTTGAAAAAATTCCACTACTCTTCTGAAACAATGACTCTCTTTAAACTAAATCATAATATTTACTAAAAAAAAGGCACTGCAGTTGACAGATTGGGACACTAAATAAGGGAAGGAACCACTTCAAAGCGGTATGTGTAGAAGGCAATTGGTGAGCATCCTGCCTGAAATTAAAAGCGCCTGTGCCCATAACAGAGTTCAGAAACACCAAGTACTGCAGGCCCCTCTCTACCTGGAGTCTGCATTCCACAACAACAAAGCAAACCAGCCACGAGAAGGCTGTCAGACTCAAGCACCTAACAGTGCTGCAGGATTACGGAATCTAGGGCTCTCCTGGTACTGCAACCGAGACAGGTTTCCAACCGTGTGAGAGGAGTCTCCCCGACCTCTTTGGGTCACATCTCTAGATGGGTAAGGAGTCCAAATAGAGATGGTCACCAGGATAAATCGTCAGACTCCGGGTTTGCATCACAGGGTAACAGATGAAAACATTGTCTATTTTTATGAAGCCAGACATGGTTGCCTAAATAGTGCCACATACACTAACTCTCTCCTTCTCTCTCCCCGCATCTCTGGATATCCATGGCACTCGGTTCACCTTGAGTACGTTACACACATATTGCAGATTCTCAGGTGCTGGAGTACTTGAAACTGGTATCTGTCTTCATTTTTTTGAAATATAATTTTACGTAAAATTATTAAAACACGTAAAGTATCATGCTAAGAAGGTGCCATGTAGTTTCTTTAAATAAATTACAGTTTAGCAATACATTTAAGTGCTGAGGTTCAAACTTGGGCAGCATGAAATGAAAAGAGGCTAAAACATATTGTATAACAAAAGATTGATGTGGCAGTGGATTTATTCTACAGCAGGAGTTCTCAAAATGTGATCAGAGGAACTTCAAGGTCCCCAAGACTCAGGATCCATGAGACCCGAACGACTCTCATAAATGAACTGGGACGTGAAGTTTCCTATTTCACTCTCCTTGTGTCACAAATGTCCAGGAGGGTTTTCTAGGTGATTTGTGATGTGGGTGATCATGGCAGCCTGAATAAAGAAGCGAATCTAAGAAAGCAACTGTCTTCTATTGAACCAGACAGTGAAGGAATTTGTGAAAATGTTGACAAATGCCAATTCTTATGAAAATGTTATTTTTCATAAAAATATGCTGTGATTGTTGGTATGTAATGGAATTATTACTTTTAGACGAGCTGGTAACATGAAGTATATTAACATGAGGTTCAGCAAAACAAGATTGGCAGGCATCCCTGTGCCGGTCACCAGGGCACTTCCAGAGCCACACCAACTGAGCTGAACCCTCATCTAATGTCTGCCCTTGTGCCAGAAGATGCTCAAGTTCTTTGACCTCGCTCCAGCTTAGTTAGCTCACTCTTAAATTAGGAATGAAAATTGTACCTTCCAAACTTGATATTATGCAGAACAATTAGGCTAACACTTGTTAAAATCTTGGGACTAAACTGAGCATGTAATAAATGCTACATAAAGATCACTAATAAAATATCATCTGATCTCATCTGCTGTACAAAACAGTGCAGGGATAAACACGACTCAATTTTCAGGGAAAACATGCCAGACTGCACAATTGTGCTCTTTAAGTATGTCCAGAATCAAGGACTCTGTAAATTCCCCATGTTATTCCCACAGCTAAAAGTTAAGAGTGGCGGGTTAAACATGAGTGACAATCGCAAACAGGCTGGTCACACGGAGAGCAGAAAGACAGCGAAGCCCAGCTCAGACTACACAGCTCACGGACACCAGAAAACCACAGAGAAACTCAAGCATCTCCGGCTGACGAACGACCAGACCAGCACTTAAAACTGTCCAACCAACCTGGCAGAAGATGGAAAGTCGGGCCAGGCCATCCAATTTCTATTTGTTTTTAAATCAGATGAAAGCTGACATAATTTCCCAAATATGACTAGTATCATTTCAGTAGTGTCCTTACAATTCTAGTTACTCTTTAAAAGTGCCCTAAAAGACAAAAGCAAAGAAATTAGACAACTTCTAGAACATTCTTTCATCCATTTTTCTGCAGTTTCACACGGATTGATTTGTCAACTCTTATTTTCCAATAAGATGAAATTCCCATTGTACTCACTATATCCTAAGTCCTCAAGAGGTGGACACCACGGAGAAGGGACAGACAGTGCTTATGGACATTGGAGTGTGCTTAGCACCCTCCAGGACAGTGCTCCTCGTGCGGGGAAGAAGATCCCAGTCCTGGAGCTTTCTCAAAATGAACCACATCGCCTGACTTCCAATGTGCACTCCGTACATAACAGCTCTTTGAAAACAGTAGGGCTTAAGATCTGAAAGAAACAGGAAGGGGAAAGTTGACGCACATACATACTTAGGAAAAATTCAAACTTTGAGATCCAAAATAACAAAATAGTTGAATGATTAAACTCCAGCAGGCACTGTCTCCCAGTGGGTGTTCAGGCAGGTGAACTCCAGGTACAGGAAATCCAGCTGTGAGGATCCTCAAAGGCCATTCAACACTGAATGTTGTTCCAACTGGGTTCTCCTTGTGGTGACCTGTGGTGACCTGTGGTGCTTGGGGACAGCACCCACAGTAACTTGGGAAGGTATCAAGGGGTCTGCACGGAGCAGCTGCTCACCCCATGGTCCTGCCCTGCGGTCCACACAGCTCCTGCCTCCGCCTTAGCCTATGGCCACCCTGAGACTGCTTTCTGATGTAGCTTCATTTCAATGTGAAGCTAGAGAACTGTCAGTCATCTTTCCTGCCCTGTTCATCAGGGACATCAAAGCAGACTGAACCTGTCGCTCTGACACTGCGTGATGGAAAGGTCCATCTGACAAAGTGACATCACAGAACCACAGAACCGAGGGCATTCCACCCTCCCTAACTTTACGCCTACTCTTAAACCAGGCCAGCTAGACCTGAAGCTCACTGCATTTCCCTTGGCCTTACCAGTAGTCTGGAAAGCAGGGTGGGCCCCCAAAATGAGCAAAGATGGAAGAAAGCTACCATTTCCCGAGAGGGAAAACTGTTCAAATTACAGGGATAAGCAAATTGAAGGATAATATATTTGGCTAAAGGAGAATTAACCAAAAAATGCATTAAAAACAAAGACCCTGAGTGTGTGTGTGTGTGTGTGTGTGTGTGTGTGTGTGTGTGTGTGAGAACTAACCAAGAAAACTATAAAAAGAGCAAGATTGTTCTCTCGATTCAGTTTAGCACGAGTGTGAATTTCCCTCACTGAATCAAAATCTGCTTTGGGACCCATGAATCCACGAGGGAGAAGCAACAGTTTGTAGCCAGACATTTCTAGATTGAGCAAATTACGGGAAAAGAAGGTTCTCCTCAAAGTCAACTTGAAATCTCTGCCTACTGGATTGGGGTACCTGCATCTGTGCACATTTAAAATGTCATCTCTGTATCATGGAAAAAAGAATTAACGTCCTAGAAACTAATCTACAGCTCTACAGCATATTTATAGATGATGACCAAAAAGCATTCATTGACTAAAAACAAAACAAAGAAAAAAAAAACCCAAATATGCTGAGTACCTGCCACTTAAACCACCCCACGCAGGACAACGAGAAAAAGGGAAATCATCTGAAAAGGAAAGGGTGCTGCTCAAACTATCTCTATTTCCATTTCCTCTGCTCAGTGAAGACAGTGTCACTGGTTTATTACACACCAGGGTTCCCAGGTTTTTAAAGAAATGGAAACTTTCCCAAAGCCTACTAAATGTCTAATAAAATTATAAATAACTTATAAATAGTAAGCATTTTGTTGCAATGGTATTTATATTGTTGATCACTATTAGTAACCACTATTAGTGAAGTAGTCATGTGGTGACTCCAACTTTGGATATTGTTTTTGTGAGAAGACATATCCAAATGGATATGGGATGCACAAAGAGCTTAATCAGATGATAAAATCGGTCAAAAAATATTAATTGATAAAACTGATATTTGCTTTGACTGAGATTATAATATCCAACCTGATATATCAACATAGTATACATTTTGTAATCATGTTCGTTAACTTTTCTCAACTGTACTGAGATTCAATATATATATAACCTCAGTACAGTGCATAGATATTCTTTTCATTTAGCCAGGCTGGGATTTAGCTCATTGGTAGAGTGCTTGTCCAGCCTGCACGTGGCCCTGAGTTCAATCCCCAGCTCTGCACAGCAAAACAGACAAGAAACTAGAGACCCAGAAGACTAGGTCAGCTTCTCAGGAGGGCAGGGCACTCCACTGGGGGATGAAGAGCCACCTTCAGGACTCGGGCTCCTGGTGGAAGCTCTGTGTTCTGGTGTGAATACGGACTATCCCCAGTGGCTCCATGTTAAAGGAGTGGCCATCAGCCTGTGGCACTATTGAGAGGTGCAGGAACCTTTAGGAGCAGGGCCTAGGGAAGGAGGTGAGGTCACTGGAGGCGTGCCTAGGGAAGGGGACATTGGAACTCCAGGTCCTTCCTCTCCCCTTTGCTTCACGGCTGCCACAAGGGGAACTGGCCCCCACCAGGTGTCCCCACCGTGATGTGGCCACAGGCCCAGATCAATAGGGCCAGCTCACCATGGACTGAAAGCCCTGATGTTATGAGCTAAACCAAGCTGTTCTTCCTGATGGGTTGGTTTTCTCAGATGCTCTGTCATGGCAATGAGGATCCGACTAGCTCTGCTATGTGACACCTGTCGATGCTGCTTCTCTAAGTTAAATTTCAAAGACACTTTATTAACCAAATGCCATGAAGAGTTTCTATGGAAACCTAAAATATCATGGTCATTAAGTGTTCTGTTTCTCTTTCCATATAGAGAGAGATGTAGGTAAAATCTTTATATTATTTTGATATATAATTATGTATTTAGAGATGCCTTTGTGTGTTTCTCGTACTGTAGAAAGTCATATGTGTTTTCCTGATGGTTATCTGCTAGGATAACAATAAACTTCCACAAAGGAATGATATGAAAACAAGCTGAGCCTTCAAATTCATCACTGCAGTTTCCTTTGGTTTTTGGAGACAGGTGCCACTTAGTCACCCTCCTATACGGTGCGCTGGTCAGCCCAGGACCATTGGACCCAGGCCCTTGAGCCTTGCCAGAGGCCCTCAGTTCTTCACCCAGACATCCGTTGACAGAGACGGGCCTCGCGGAGGGCATTCTTATGTGATAGCAGGGTGCAGGCAGAAGCTCCTCTGTGAGTGGCACGTAGCAGATCAGTGAGAGGCTGCACCTGCAGTTGTAATGACCGAGTTCAGTCTTCGCACACTGCAAACCTGTTTGCACTCTGGGTGGAAACATGAAGTCAGATTTGGTTTCATAAATCAGTAACATTTTGATTTGACAAGATTTTATTGAAAATGTACTTAGTCCCAAATACAAGACCTTCTGATGTCCCTATAGAAGGAGACTATTATAATTTGTTGCTCTTTAGGATGAATAGGTTACCTTCTGTTACCGTCTCTGAAAAATATTTCTTTAATGAAAAACAAAACAGCAACGTTCATAAATAACACTTTTAACCAATATTGTTCATGTCAACTTCATCATCCCAACTACTTAGGATACAATGACCTTAACTTCACACTGTGCTACACCAGTTAAAAGTGGTCTCAAATAATAATAGTAATAATAGCCAATCTGTACACCAAACTAGAAAATTCTCCACTAGACAACAAATTTATGTACCTGTAAACTACCAGGAAGATATTCCTTGTGGAATGGAGTTTGAAAAGAGGAAGACCACTCGAAGATCAGCCTGTGTTTTGAGTGAGGACAAGCCATCCCTTTCCTTCAAGGAGTCATGTGATGGTTTAGATATAAGGTGTCCCCAGAAGCCCATGTGTGAGGCAATGACAATTTTCAGAGGTGAAACAATTGGGTTATAACTGGCAGAACTTAATCAGTGGATTAATCCACTAGGCAGATATGGGGTGGTTGGAGGGGTAGGTCAGTGGGGGCATGTCTTGGGTGTATATATTTTGTCCGTGGTGAGCAGAGCTCTCTCTGTTTCCTGGTGACCATATCCTGGGCTACTTCCCCTGCCAGGCCCTTCCTCCATGACGTCCTGCCTCACCTGGGGCCCAGAGCTCCGGAGTCCCTGAGGATGGACGGAGCCTCTGAAATCGTGAGCCAAACTTTTCCTCCTCACATTGTTCTTGTCAGGTCTTTTGATCACTGCAATGAAAAGGCTGACTACAACACGTCAGAAATGCTTTAGCTAAAACGATCATGATCAAGAACTACGTGAGTAGTGACAGACAGCTGAGACTGGCGCAGAGACCCACTGGAAACCGCAGCTCTCGGAACCTGAGGACGGTGTCTCACTTCCGGAACGTTCCCCCCATGGCTGGCCACACTCCGGGCACTGCTCCTTGTCCACCTTCCTGCCGCCTTTTGCCTTCATGCTATGCGGTGCCCGAGGCTCACGCTCATGACAGGTGTGTGCCACTGTCCCCAGGAGTTTTACTAGGTCATTAACTGGGTCATTCACTGGCAAGAACAAGGAGTGTCCCCATGTCATCATCTCTCCTGTTTGTAAGAGGATGGATGATTGCAAAGGAATCTTTTAAAGCAAGAAAGTGGTCAGGGTGTGCAGAGGGAGGCCATGCTCTGCTTCCCTGTTTTCACTTGTGGGGTGAAGCTACGGAGTCGCCCAACCTGATTTCAAAGGCGAGATTCCGCAGGCACACTGCATCCAGCAGACCCAGCCTTCCCAGCCCACAGACACGAAGCGATGTCGATAACTCTGTTCTCCCTGGGAATTTCTGTTCCTCCTCTATGGATCCTTGATCCCTTGTTGTTTGTACTGGTCATCTCTAGGAGATGACGGTGTTGGTGAGTCTCTCTGGAGAGACCCTGTAGGAATAACAGTAGCCCTCCTAACATGAACACGGGCATTTTAGAGCTTTCTTCGTGCTTCCTGCGCTCTCTGCAGGCTTTAAGTCGAGTAGGACCCTGATCTTCACTGCATACAAGTAGAGCTATTTACTCTCTTTTTAATCCATGAGAAAAGTGGAGGTGGAGGGGCTACAGTAGTCGGAGCAGCATTAGCTACCAGCACAGACATCTTGATGGCTAAAGTAAGAGAAGCTCATTTCTTTCTCCTACACACAAGTCCAGTGAGAGGGCAGCGGGTGGTCTCCCATGTAGTGGTCCAGGCCCAAGTACCCCCCTGCTGTAACCACCACCATCTTCCACGCCGACTTGCAGGCTCCGTGCAGAGGGTGCAGGGGGCAGGCAGGGCTGCTCCTTAGTCACATCTGCCTAGAAACAACACACCATGGTCCTGTCAACTTCCACTCCCGAGAGTGAGTCACACCGCTTCGCAGAAATGCAGAGGAGTGGAAAAGTGAGTCCAAGCCCTGGAAGCCTCCGCAAGTCTCCGCAAGGAGCATCTCCACACAATGGAACGAAGCACAGATGTTTGGTAACCCAGCTGCCCGCTTCTGCCAGAGGGGCATGCTGAGAGCGCTCTGTGGTGAGAAATGGAGTTGGAATTTGGACCCACATCCACAGCCACACCTTGGCACCTTGTCCTCCTACCACCATAATTGTGAAAATGTGACTCATGGTTTACGGGCACCTCTAGTGACCTGAAGTCTTGATGACAGTCACTGGACACAGCTTAGCAAAATCAGAGTAATTTATATTTTAGGGCATTCTGCAAAAAGCCCCATTGCTTCCCGAAAATGTTCCACCAAGATAACCTTGAGAACTTCTAGGGTAGCGAAGAGTTAGGCTTCAAGATTGGAGAGATAAGTTCTCCGTACTCAAAGGTCAGAATTTTCAGCACTCTGTCGATGGCATTCTAATAGAGACAGAAGTTTCAGTTACAATTTTAAGTCAAACTTTTTAAACTGTGCTTATGTCTGTCTTCACTGTACCAACCTTATTCAGCGGACACAGTGTGACCCGGGCAGAACTGTCCCCTACCACAGGCTTTTCTAGCTCTTCACAAGCTTGCACACTGGAGGCAAGTGTCCTCTGTGAACAGGCTCCTAGAGGTCAGAACACACACCGCCTCCTGCTACCCCCACACACGGTGGCTCACAGACCCTCCAAGGAGACAGAAAATGTGCAGAAATGGGAGCCATGAAAACATCCTCCTGTTTTGTGTTCTTGAAACAAAACATTCTGATGAGATTCTCTTCCTAAAACGCTAGGCAAGAGCTCCTCTAAAACCATAAACAAAATAAAATCGTCACGTTGATCTTTAGTTCAACAAATTTCATTCTCTATCTGTGCATTCAACAGTGTAACTGACGTGATAAGCCCACAGGGCCACCTGCCCAGCGGTCTGTGCTGATGGTCAACTCCAGAACAGTGTTTGCTCTCTCCAGTCTTCCTATCCGTGACAACGCAATCAGAATGACTCAATCGGAGATATCAAGGACGTACACTTACTTCTGATTCACATGGAAAGTCCAAAAACAAGAACTGTAAGTAACTCCAAATGTCATTCCTTTTAGGGTGAAAAGTGGAGATGAATATTACAAAACAGTAGCAGAAAATCGGCCCTTTTGACCACTTACAGTAGCATAAGATTTCTTGAGGCTCATGCTGGGTGTGGGGGTCCAGCAGACAGTAAGATGTCACTTTTCTCTTCAAGGTGCTCGTGGGGGCTGGAAGCACGGAGCCTCCCAGAAGCTGATATGGGTGACATCTCTGGATCCGGCTCTTCTCACACAGCACCTGGGGCCCAACCCGCAGGTTCCCATCACCCTCGCAGAATCTGAAAGTAACTAAATGTGACCCACTGAAAACATAGATAATAACTAAAATATTAGGAATCAAAGTGACAACAGAAGAGAGGGGTCTCCGAGCCAGGGAAGGCGGGCAGAGAGGGGCAGCAGGTCCTCTGGTGTCCCCACGTTGGTGTGTGATGGAGCGGCGTCCCTCCTGCCTCAGGACTCATCCCAAGAGGGTGGGGTGAGAGGGTGGGGAAGCTTTCCGGTGTGTTCAACTGGCCCTCCCAGGCCCCATCACGGCTGGACACTTCCAGGGATCCAGGGGGAGTGACAGCCTGAGCCGCGGAGGAAGAGCACAGCTTCTTCTGCAGGCGCCCCTGGCCTCACCCAGGGCTTTGCTGGCTGGCCGCTGTCCTCAACAGCGCCTCTCCAAAAGTCGCTTACTGCCTGATGAGGAAAGGGATTGGGCTGCCCAGCATCTGGTCGCTGTTAATGTCCTAACGACGTCCAGGTGTGCAACGTGAAGTGAACCTTGGGGCTGATGGCCGTCCCCCTGTGCAGAAGTGTCATTACCATGGAAGCTCCGTGGTGAGTCGCCGCGTGTCCCTGGGCCTTAGTAAACTCTCAAGTACCACCAAGGACAGCAGCAGCAGTAAGGGAAGCAGCTGACCTCAGGCGGAGGGGCAGGAGTGAGGGAGGAGATGGAACCCCGCCCCGCCCACCCCAACCACTAGCACGGCCAACCCTGGTGCCCAGGACCCTGGCCTCCTCCTGGCTCAGCCCCTGGAAGGCGGCATTTCGACTTCTCCAGGGAAGGTGCAGTGTTTCCAGCTTTGATAAAGTACCTCAGACATCCACACAGCTCGTTAAATCCTCCCTGTTATTTCTGGGTTCCCCCCAGGATCTGTTTGAAGAGGCTGTTTACTTATAAAACAGTAACTTTTTATCTAGTTGGATTCCAAGGCAGGATATGAAACCCTCTTGTTTGCCACAGCCCGAGTGGACCTGGAGGACATTATGTCAAATGCAGCGACTCAGGCACAGAAACATGAATGTGACACGCTCTCACGCCACACAAGTTCAGAGCAGTACAGGGGTTGCCACAGGCTGGCAAGGGTCCCATGCAGGGGCACTGTGCCTAGTTTGCTCACAGAAAGAACTTCTGGTGTTGAGTGGAGCAGCAGGGTGAATTAGCATCAAGGCATGGCCACGGTTCTAGAACCATCCCCCTTAAATTTGTGCAGTACACAACTTTACAACCACACACAGCAGCCCTAGGGGCACTTGTTGGGAAAACATTTCTCCATTTTCACTTCCGTGGATATTTTCTAAGATGAAATAGGAATTATGATAGGAACACAGAATCAAAGTGCTGAAGTCAAGGGCTACTTCATTCTACTGGTTTTATGGAATCAGACCCACTGAGCCAAGCTTAAAAAAAAATCTCCCATAAATATTTATCCAGCTCTCCTGTGAATTTATAGACTCTAGAGTAGCACATGAATAGGAAAGGTAAGGTGAAAGAAGTGTTTTCAAGGGATCAAATTTCATCTCAAACTTGAGTCGTAGCAAGAAGTCTACAAACTAGCAAGAGACACCCAGGGAAAGAGACAGCAGGTCTACAAGCAGCGGAGCTGGAGTGCAGGGCTGGGGTTGGCACCGTGGGGCAGGGGTTTCCTCGGGGCCCAGAGCAAGGTCTTCATTCTGCTGACCAGTTTGGGGGAATGGATTTGTTCTGCGACTCAGGAAGCCTCGTTATTCATTGGTTCCGGAGTTTCGTATATCATGCGAGTCACAGCTCTGAAGATAGAACTTGGAGGGTTATGATCCCGAGGAAAGCCTCATGTAAATTTGAGCGTCCTCTCTGGCCACTCCATCCCAGTGGCTCTCCATGCTGGTTGTCTAACCACTTGTGCCCAGATTTCTGTTCAGAAGGGGACCACTTGGGTGTGTTCATAAGATGGCTTCTGGGGAAAGGGCCAGATGGGATGAGAAGGAGGGAAGGTAGCCAGGATCAGGAAATTAGGTGTCAGGGGAACAAGGGGACAAGTGGAGAAAAGTTCAGAGAAGTCACTGTGCGCTTCCACCGAGAACCTGCACATGGGGCTTTATCCCGGCCGAGCCTTTGAGACTCCTCTGTCACTAGACAGCACTAAGCACACTGTCTTTAAAGGACATCTTTGTTCTGATTCCCTCCTGACAGGAAAAAGCTGCTGGGTTCACTCAACCCTATCTTTATCCTTTACAAAAGAAAACTAGAGAGAGAGGCATCGATTCCCAGGGGCGCCTCCTGCTCCTGGTGTTTAGCTAGCGCGTCCTCTAACCACACAGCTGCCTCGTTCCCTGGCTGCAGCCCTCCCGCGACAAAAAAGCTGGCTCCGATGATGCTTTTATGTTCTTCCCTTTGGGGTTCCTCAAAGTCTAGGTGTCCCGGAAAGGAGTGCCTGGTAACTAGGTCACCTGAGCGATGGACCAAGGGGCTGGGACATCCCAAAGATAGCATGGCTGTGACTTCTTTCCCCACCCCCACAACAGGAGAGGGAACCTGACCCAGATTCAACTCACCAGGAGCTCAGGCTTGCGATCCCACATTAAAACACCAGGAGATGGCAAAGATCCTCCCTCCCGTCAAACTCAGCCGCCAACACCACCCACGTGATCTCAGGAGACGGCTGGTGGAGCGTGGCCTCAAAGCAGGGTGGCCTACCTTGTTGGAGAAAAAGGAGCACCCATTTCTTTTTAAGAAACTCCAGGAAATGTATTCACTCTCAAAATTCATTAGCCTGATCAACGTTTCACAGAACTTCATAGCTGAATTTTCTTAGGATTTATCTCCGACTGTATGTTTATTGCCTGGATTACAATGACACATGTATTGCAAGGTTGCAGAAATATCCCCAAGGGTGGTTCCAGGCTGCTGATTTAAAATGATCACCTCCAATTCTAATGGCCATGACATTTTCATCTCATGGGTACCAAGTAGGATCTTTGGTAGCCAGCAACAGAAAGTGGGTCCCGCTGATTGTGATGGAAAAATATCCGTCGGAAACACAAAGAACCCGGATTGGGAAATAGACTGAGTAAGGGAACATGGGTGAGAAAAGAAGGAAGTTCATAACTGCCTTTGATCAGGAGTGTCCCCTGGGAGGGTGCTGCTACAGCCCGAGAGCAAGGGTGCTGTTGGACACCTGCCCTTAGTGGACGCCTGGGAGTTAAGAGTGCATCTTCAATCAATCAATCAATCTGTCCCTCTCTCTCTCCCTCCCTCTCCCTCCCTCCCTCTCTCTCTCATCTCCCCCCTTCTCTCCCCCCCTCCCCCCTTCTCCCCCCTCCCTCTATCTCCCCCTTCCCCCTCCTCTTCTCCTTCCCTCCCTCTCTCCACCACTGGCTCCAGATTTAACTTCTTAGCCCGAACTTTCTACTTGGCCATGTCCATACCACACCCTCATGTCCCAGCTTCTAACTCCCCACACAGACCCCTTTCTCCAAGTCACTGTCACTGCTAGAACACAATGTTTTAAAAGATTTCCAGGACAATAAAAAGCTGAAACTCCAGAAGAGAGGGGAGAAGTGTCCTTTCCTTATTTGGCTGCACAAAATGAGGCAGGAACTCAAAGAGCAATAAAGACACGAGAGGAAAAAGAACGGGAGCCCTGAACAGGCCAGGCTCTGCCCCTGCGCCCGCTCAGCTGAGGGTCATCCCATTCCGCTGCACCACAGATTCCCCGGGTGTTCACCAGAACCAACACAGAGGTCCCTCTCTTCTCCGTGGGTGTCATTTCCTGGATGACAAGGAAGAAGGTGGGCTAGGAGCAGGTGGCTGCCCTCCATCAGCTGGGTTCCTGGGACAGGAGCGGGGAGGGAGGGCTTGCAAGACCTGCCATCGGCTGGCAGAGGCTCGGTCATTTCAAGACTCCTTGTTCCTTTCTGGAAAGAAGGGAAAATTTCAGAAACTACAAAGCTTCTCTCAGCTTTGATTTGGCCCAGGGCTCACAACAGCTGTGAAAACTGACTCTTGCAGGAAAAAAAAGAATAAAAAATTACAAAAACAAGGTCAAGTCTGGTTATAATGTGGTTTTGCTAGAGTGTATTGTTTTCAGAGGATGGAAAAACCACCATGTATGAATTTGCAGAGAGTAAAAAGTAAGGAAAACATGTTAGTTGCGTTTCAAGCTGAAGAGATGGGGTCCCCAGTTCCAATTACTGGGTGTCTCCAGAGCCAGAATGGATAATCACTACTTGTCTCTTAAATGCTGTAGGCTACATTTTCACTTTTATCTGCAAAAACATTCACTGCTTTTAGATTTCTTAGCTCTCTGGGCCTGAATAATCCAGGTGGGGACCCCTACATTTTAACAGGTTAGTTAAACAAAATTATTTTTTTTACATAGGTGATTGATTTGCTTTGTATCCTATTACTTCCGAAGCAAAGTGAAGAATTTTCCTCTCTAGGCTTAATTTCTTTTATTTATTCCCTGCTATAAAGGAGAGTTTTCCCCAATTTAATTTCAACATATTTCTCCCTAGAGATTCAAACTGAAAAAAAATATATATATATATATATACATATATTTTTCAAAAGCAGTGTCTTAGGATTAAGAAGTTATATTGGGGTGCTGGGGCTGGGGCTCAGTGGTAGAGTGCTTGCCTAGCATGTGTGAGGCACTGGGTTCAGTCCTCAGCACCACATAAAAATAAGCCAATAAAATAAAGGCATTCTGTCCATCTACGACTCCAAAAATAAAATTAAAAAAAAAAAAAGAAGTTGTATTGTCACATAGTCATGGGGTTTCTTGAGTGTCTGTTACGAGCCAGTGAGAAGTGTCCACATGACCTTTGACAGTGAGCTTCAAAAGGAGGGTCTGTGTTCCTTGTGAAGGAGGGTGGCTCTCCGCCCCGGTGCATCCCCCAACACCTGCAGAACTGAGGCCTGGGGAAATCTAGGGCTGCTTCCAGAGCTCCGGACACAGAGCCCATCCTCCGGACTTCATCTTTCTCTCTCAGGTGAATCTGCCGGTAAACTGGGCTGGGAACTCCTTCTCCCAGGAAGCTGCCACTTCTCTGTGGTTGGACACCAAAACTTGTACAAAAGCATTTCCATCAGGTCCCGAAGGAAGAATTGGAGCTGTGAAAATCCCAACTGTCCCCTCTGATGGGATGGACCCTGCCACCTTAGCATGTGAGCCCAGATAGAATGTCACCACAGCAGCCAGACCACGAAATCTCTTGACCCAGCCCCACATCTGCAGCTCTCCTGCTCCCTAATTAGTCTTTATGACCTAGAAATAGTCCCTTTCACCGTAACTTCGGTATCTTAGTCTCTCCGAGATGCTGGCTCTCCCTACGTTGCTTGCTATAAATTGTATTATCCGTCAGAGAACGCAGGCATGCCAAGGTCTGTGCCCTCGCCAATGTCTGGAGACATTTTTAAAGTACTTTTGAGGTTGTGAGGATGAGTTCCCCACTGACATTCCACCTGAGGGGCATAGAAAACTCTGTTCAAAGGAGCACAGAGAAGGTTGGTGCTGACCCAGCTGGGGCCCAAGTCCAACAGCACAGAACAAGGCCTCTGCATTCTGACATTCTGCTTCAGTACAGGTGAGGTGAAACCTAAAGGTCAGCATTTTTTAATAGGCGACTCGAATATTCTGCAACAGATGGCCTGCAGACCACCCAGTGAAACAGGGCCCTAGACTGTTATAGGAAACGCTTTCAGAGAAACCAGGAATGTTTAGGTGGAGAAAGCCAAGCTGTCTTCAAATATTTAAAGCGTTTTCCTGTTTGGGGAAAAAAAAAATTAAACAGGCTTACTAAAGCCCTCTTCTTTAAGATCCAAAGAGGTAGAAAAAGGGAAAATGAATTGAAAATGCAGAAACATGATTTGGCCTCAATGTCAAGGAGAATTTTGTAGCAATCAGACTATGTTGCCTTAGAAAGTAGCATTTCTAGGTGTTTTTCAAGAATGACTTCCTCAGCATAGAAACGACCAATGAGACTCAAGCCTGCATTGGGTAGGTAATTTGGTTTGCTCCATCCCTTAAACCACACGTACATTCAGAACAAGAAAAATGTCCCTTACAACAAACCTCATCATGGGTCTAAATTTTTTATGTCTACAATCAGAGGAAAAACTAGAGATGACCATTTGTGCATCAAAATTGATTAACTTAATTTCCTAAATCATCCTACTGTAATTTTAATATCAACTCTATGAAATCTTGAAACTGACTTTTGAATTCAGAAGCTTTAACCTAAGCAGTTAATAGGGCTTCCAAAGTAAAATACTGATCAATAACTTACAGATATATAGTCTATTGTCTATGCTAGTCCCAATAGAGAGATTTACTGATTGTTTTTTGCTAAGGTAAAGTGAAGCACACTCTGCATCCTGTCTCTCGTGGAATGCAGCTATAAAAGCCAACACCTGGAAAGAATGTATATGGCACAGATATTCGAGTTCTCTAAAAAGAAAAATAGTGGCAGGTGGATTGCAATACAAAGGCCAGATTCAGAGTCCCACGAAACCAGCAGTGAATTCACCAAATGCTTCCCTTCTGGAATTCTATTGCCTGATCTCAAGATGGCCTCAGAAGAGATCTTGCACACACAGAGATCCAGAACATTCTACTTTGGGCTCAAGGAATACACAAGGGTCTCAAGTGCTCAGAAAAGGTTGCATATCCATTTTCCTTATTTTTTTTTTGTCTCAGCCTCCAAGTAATCCTCAAGCAGCAGAGTTATTTCTTCTATTTTCCTCCCATCTGCCCCTTCTCCCCCACCCCCATGAACTTCATGGGGTTATAGTCAAGAAAAGTAGGAAGCAGAGCTGGACATATTAAGCCTCCAATTGAAAAAAAAAAAAAAGAAAGGAAAAAGAAAAGAAGAAGAAGGTGATGCCTAAAGGAACCAGAAAGCACTGAGGAGATTTCAAAGAGGCAAGAGCTTGTGAAAGCAACATTAATCAAACAAGAGCCTCTGCTCACATCCTGAGCTGCCCAAGTAGAGGTCTCAGCCTAAATAGCACACATGGACATTGGGAACTGAACTAAGGGACAGAGCTCTGCTCAAACCCCAGACTGGCTGCACACAGCACATGTAAGGCAGATGGAACGAGACTGAGAAGTATTTGAAAACCAAACTGACCAAAGAAGCCTGGCTGAAACATACGACCGGAGCCCAGTCAGGGCCACTGCTGCTAAAGCAAAATGCCAACATTGTCTATAAGAATTCAGCAAGACGCAGAAACTCGACACATTGTGCAAAATACCCACCACACACCTCCAGTGGCTCAGCCTACACAGAACCTGGGAAATATCCACTTTGCTAGGAAAAGATAAGCAATAATTGTCACAACTGAGACGACACTGATGTTGGAGTTGGTTGACAGTAGTGAAGTAGTCACAAGCTGCCTTCAACAAGGAAAAGTTGATACAGGCACCCTTAAAAGGAGTACAAGACAAGGAACGAAATGAAATTTTAGAACTGAAACATAAACTCGTAGGATGGTATCCTGCAACTCGTAGGACAGTGTTCACTCCCACTGGAAGGAGACAGTGACCTTGAAGGTGGGTGAGTAATGTTATTCATTGTGCACCTGGAGACAAAACACATCAAGAAAGGGAATAAAGAATAGCACCAGGAAGGTGCTGCATAGCACCCAGAGGTCCAACATGGGTACCATCAGAAAAGTGGGAGGCTGAAACACCATTGGAAGGAATCATGCTGCACACTTCTCAAGTCTGGGGAAAGACTGCTGGCAGAAGGTGCTCTCTGCAGCTGGGCTGAGCAGCCAGAAAATAGAGAAAGATAACCAGTCCAGGGAAGCACCCAGCTTCTTGGAACTGCGCCCTCTGAAAATGGAGGGGGGCTTCTGTCATCTAGTTTGTCTGCTGTGGGTTCCCGTAGTGTGGCCACCCGGTTGCCAGGACAGCCAGGTGGTGGCACAGGCAGGTGGCAGGCGCTGGACCTTCTTGGCTCCTCAAGCCGGCTTTCTCTTGAGTTTTCTCCATCTGCAGCCAGCCGTTCTCGCCCAGAGTTCTGGCCTCGCTCAGTCTGCAACAAGGGATATCATTGAGAAATGATGTGGTAGGTTTTGGAGTCCTGATTTCTGGAATCTGCTCCAATCCTCTTGATATTATTATGTCACCAAGTCCACAAAGAGCCAATCTGCACATTCTGCTCTGCTTTCATGATTGCTTTTCAGTAAACAGACTGGAGTGCGCGTACTCCATGCTACCAAGAATTAGAACCCGGCTCTTCGAGAATAATTTCAAGCAAACAAGATTAAGAAAAACACACATGTTTGGAAATTACTAAATATTAAAACATTACTTCTTGACTCTTCAGGTAATATTATTACAGATGATTGCTAAATCATCACTTTGGATTTTTCTCTCTATAGTTTATTCAAAGAAGCTTATTTCTTTCCTAAAATTCCTAGTCATTCTTTCCCAACTCACTACTCACCTTTATTGAAAAATGAGAATTAATTTTCTCCAAGAGGACCATCATTTAGAAAGCTAAAGCATTTGTCTCCAAACATATGTCCTTTCCAAATTCAATCATGATTTTGGATTATCCATGCCATGGATTACCAATAAATAATGGGAAAGAGACTATATATTGAAAATACATAGACAATATTAGTGTGTATATGTTTACGGGCTTACTGTAACAAGCCATTTCATGCATTTTTTTTTTTTTATATTCATGCAGCAGATATTTATTGGATGTCTGTTTCCCAGAGGCCAACTTTGCCAGTGTGGGGATGATTAAACTGGGTGAGGCCCTGGGTTTATCCAACTTGGATATTGAAAGAATATCTGTCTGCTGACAAGCACAAAGGTCCTGGGTCCCTGTTTTGAATATGCAGATGTTTGTCCTAGAAGTTGGTTTTGTCTCTGGGCGATCTTTACGAGAGGCTGGAGACTGGACCAGGGGAAATTCTAGGCCATTGCAAACTTCATGTTCAACCAAGTGACATTAAACATAGCAATGTGATTTAGATACAGATCAACTCACCTGCTCACTGAGGCGCACCCTCACTGTCAAACCTTGCATAGAAATATTTTGCAAATTTCCTAAATTTGGGCACGTGTGTCCGCTTTGGGAAAGGAGGGAAAGCCAGTCTTCTTTTGACTCTGATTTAGGCTCTCCTGGCTGAAGTTAATAATTATACCTTTTATTTTCTTAAAGCAGCTTTTTAACTTTAAGAGATTAAATGGCTTGATTAACACAGTTTAGCTATTCCCAGGTGGTTTTATGCAATGCCACAATTAACATCCTCATGCCTGAAACATGAAGCAAAGGTGCTAAAGGAAAGTTAGTTTTGTTTGTTCATCTATATACCATTTGGGTCCAGCATCAAGGGAAGGGCCCTTGCTACACATTTATTAGTTCATGACCTTGGGCAATTTTGTTGTTTTGCACTTCAGCCCAGTGTGGCAGAAGTGATCCTATTGATAAGTTAAACAGGAGACCTCTTTTGCATTATCCTTCTCTTTCCAGCGTTGTCACCCTCCTTTCCATTTGGCCCTTCCTCCATAGCTTCTGGTCCACTTCACAGCTCTGGTTGATAATGGGTCTGTCAAAACATTCTCAGCAGGTCTGAGAGTCCAAGCATGCCGTCACTTCTCAAGTGTACAGGTACGGTTTGCAGAAGACGCGTACCGAGTCTAGGGTATTTCACATCGCCACCGCACGCCCTAGGCGCGTGACAATACGGTCCCAGAATGTGAGTCGCCTTCACTTGGTGGAAACCGTCCAACTAATTAAAGCTGGTGCAAGCAACAGAAAATACCAGGCAATCCAGAAATCGCACACCCTCTCGGTTTGTTTTGAGGCATTTTCCCCTAGCATTGGTTAAATAGCTATCATTTTTTTTTAACATTTGCATTCCTACCAACCCCCAAGGGAGGATAGTTCTATTGTAATTATACTACATTCTTCTGAGGTTCCATAACGAGCTATTATTTTGCTAATGGAATATTCAAGTAGTCTGTAGTAATTTATCAAATAGTCCCAAGGCCCATTTTCTCAGTGTGAATCTTTTTGTTCACAGGTAAATTGATGTGTGGGGGGTTATCAAGGCTTTTTTGTAATTCAAATTATCCATTCCACCTCCCTTCAAAAAAAAATATATGCCATTTTAGAACTGAGTTTTTGGAAATGTTTAGAATTAAAATTGTACAGACATCGTGCAAGTAGTAATTTCTGCATTTTAATTTATTTTATGATGTTTTTGCATTTTGATGCCTAATTTCGAAAATGCTCCTGAATTGGAGGTGGGGGGCTGTTGAAAATGGAATCCCACTTTTCTCGTGCTGGTACCTATCTTTGCCAGCTTGAGCCTCTAGCTGGAGACCCCTGGACTCAACTGCAGCCCAGGAGCTGGGGCCCATCTCAACATAACAAGCCCCCTGCCTTCTCCTTCACTGCAGAAGTCTCCACTTTAAAAACTGAGATGGTTCTTATTGGAATAATGCCATTTTCCAGCCCAAAGTTCTTAAAGATACAATGGGTTGTGCATATAGCAATGAATATAAAAGCCCTTGAGCAGAAAACTGAAAATAGGCTCATGTTGGGAGCAGGATTCTGCACTATATGCTGAGGATCCGATCCTTGGTGACATGCTTGTGACCAGAAGCATTTTGGATTTTGGATTTTCTCAAGAGTTGGGAATGGGTGCATACACATAATGAGGCATCCTGGGGATGGGGCCCAGGTTTAAACATGAAATTCATTTATGTTTCATATGCCCCTTACACACAGCCTGAAGGCAATTGTATAAACTGTCTCGAGTGTACCTGCATTTTGATGGAGACTTGTCACATGAGGTCTGGTGTGCAATTTCCTACTTGTGGAGTCTTGTCAGTACTCAGAAATGATCAGATTTTGGAATACTCTGGATTGCAAATGTTCAGATTAGCCATACTCATCTTGTATTTAGATAAAATAAATCCAAAGCAAATGACACACAAAACTAACCAAATACCTGGCTGAAAATATCCGGTTCTCGGTAGGATGGTAGACATGCAGTGCTGACTCAGTTTCCTCAAGTCAGCCTTAAAGTTTACTCTATGAACTTGTTAGGCAGGAGTTCAGGGACACCAAGGCAGGGGACCATCATGCCCCTATTTAGGAGTCTCTGATTAGGATAAGTCCCGTGACCACGACAACTCCTGCCGACAACTCACTTATCACCATGACAACTCCCACTGCAGGTGCAGTATTTTAAAATGACCAGAGGGGTAAATGGGCCAGTGTTCTAATTAGGCTTCCTGAAGTAACCGAGGGGGAGAAAATTGGACGGTTTCCTAACCAGGGATCCTAAGGTAAGGTCTTCAATCAGGTCTGTGTAGGGGAGCGAAGGCCTCAGAGCCCCGCATAGAGGGTCCTGATTTCCAGACATCAGGGCCTTGACTCCTCTCTGGCTTGGCCCACCTCACTCTACCTGGCGGAGTGGTACCTTCAGCTTCAAGAGATCTGTGCTTGGCCTGCTACTGTGTGTGTGTGTGTGTCTTGCTTAGTTGTTCAGGCCACCGAGGACCAGTGGAGGAGGGTCACTTAGAATGTGCACCTCTCTTTCCTGGGCATTGTCCCAGGATCCTCATCTCTTCCCTGTTCACCCCAGACTGCTACAGCTGCTCAGACCACTAGTGTGGCCCTGAGGTGACACGGAGGTGTCAGGGAGGCCCTCCTGGGTGAGAAATCACTGGAACCTGGTGTGGACAGACAGCTGTCCTGGGGCATGCCCTTCCAACTCCTCCCCCTCCAGATGCTCACTGCCAGGCTGATGGACAGGGGTGGGCAGCCGGTCCCACTGCGGCCTTACCACTGAAGGCAGCAGGAGGCACAGGGAAGACGGAGCTCTCCAGGGAGACAGTTGACAGCCCAGCCCGCAGGAGGTTCTGCAGTGGCTGGGGCTCCGACTGCCAAGGGGCTTGTCCTTGCCCCTATTTTTAATTCACCAGAGTTCACAGAGGCTGCAGCCTGGCCTCTGGCCCGTCCCCAGATGCCTTTCCAGAACGGCAGGCTATGTTTTCTATTCAGAGGCCTTGCTGGGACAGAGAAGCTGGTACACCAGGGAGCACGGGCACACCAAAATCACTAGACGCCCAAGCCTAGAATGACCTAAAGGAGAAAGTACCCCAGGGACGATGCATACCATCTTCAAAATAAATACCAGGACTGTCAGATTGAGAATTAAAAATAGAATGATTAAATATCGTCGTGGAGATACTGGAAAATATCAGCCATATGAAAGAAGAACAATGAACCACAAGAACATTCCACAGGGGAATATTCGGTTTAAAAATGTAGACTTGCTTCTCAGAATTAAAGGAAGATGAAAGATCTGGGATTTAGAAGGACCACTGCCTGTAAAATAGGCTTTATAATTAAAAAAACAATCCCTGCACAGGGTATAATTTAAGGATATCAAAAACAAAGACAATAAGCCAAAGAGTGCTAAAGAGAAAGGAACAAATATCCCCAGTGAATGCAACTTCAGAAGAAATAAAAAGAGAAAGTGGGAAAACCAGATGGTGGAGGAGAAACGACACCCAGAGTGATCAGATGTCGTGGGCAGCACTTAACGTCAGCAGAGATGGAGCCTGAAGGGGCTGGTGGGAGAATCTGGACCCCACGGGGAGTCCACTGACAGTAATCCAGAAAGGAACTTCAGCACATCCCATCTGATGAGGCAGGGAAATGAGAAGTGAGAAATCGTCCTCTGGGGGAACCCTGTGTTGTTTGAATTTTTAGGACCAATATACCCAAAATGTGTGAGTGTGTACATATGTAAGTTAAAGAACTGATCACAACCATCATGACTGTGGGTCTCCACGGAAGGACAGATGCATAATGATACAAAAACTCAACTACGTAGGGATATTCCACAGCAGGACAGATCACAGTCGATCCAACAGAAAGGACAGATGGAGAAAGGGAAAAATATGTGAAGTTTATACGAAAAATAAATCCCAACACAGTGGTCATTAACTATGAAACAAAGTGGGCTGAACACCCCAATAACAGAATTTGAAATCAAAGATTGAACAATATGTTGTCTGAAAGAAAAAAAAATAAGGTTTATCAGGCAAATCTACAAAAAACGAGAAGTGACACAGAATCTCGTTAAATTAAAAAAATAAGACTTGATGCCAAGAAGGACATTAGACTCATGAAGGAAGGGCTAGGAGAAGAGAGGGCTCCACACAGGCTGCCCACCTGGCCCCAGACGGCCACTGTAGAGCTGAGCTCTCGCGGGGTGGAGAGTGGAGCCCCGCTCCTCAGGTCCTGCAAACCCTGAGTTACATCTGCCCTTTGGCAGAAAACGTTTAGCAACTCCGAGAATTACTACTGAGCCTTAGAAGGAGAGAAAGAGAATAGAACAAAAGCAGGATTTGAAGAGGAGCAGAAGGACACACAGAAGTCAGGAACACACAACAGAAATCATATCCATAATCCACGAGTTCAAGAATCTCCAGGCAAGATGGAGCACGTTACAAAAACAGAAGATACAAAAACGTCCTCACCTGAACCTGTACCCATAAAAGCTACGATATCTGAGATTAAAAAAAAAAAATTCCTCAGATGGGACTTGTAGCTGCTTAAACTCTGTAGGAAAAAATACTAGTGAGATTGAGGACATCCGTAGAAACTATCTTTTTAAGAGAAAGCCTAAAAATAATCACTTAATGCATCAATATGCTCAGGAACAAATATAAGTGGATGGGAGTCCCTGAAAGTTAGGAAATCAGAGTACATATGGAATATCTCAAAAAAATAACCAGCTCAATTTTTTCAGATTTGTTCAAAACCTCATCCTTTTCAATGCTCAGTTTAAGAAATGCAACCAATCTCCAAAGCAAGTGGCAATAATAATAACCAAATCACATCATAAATGGCTTAAAATCAGTGTTAAAGAAAAATATGCTCATCACAATACTATAATAAAGGTAATATGATAGCCAATTTCTCATTGAAAATTAAAAGTACTAAAAAATTAAAAAGAACCTATCAACCTGAAATCATTTATGTATTGACAATAGCTTTAAAAAGCAAAGATTAAATACTTTTCAAACATAAAAACACTAAAGCACTAAAAACATTGAGAATGATGCTGTGACAAAATCTACAAAGCTCCAGTGCTGTGCCTCTGGGCACAGGGACGTGAGGAGGCACAGGAGGACAGCCTGCACCTTCTGAAATGGGGAGAACATGCTTCTCTGAAGTGTTTGCAGCAGGGTGGGCCAAAAGCTCTCTGTCTCAAATACTCAGGGGAAGATAACACCCAAATAAAACTTTATTTACAAAACAGGAGATGAGTACTATTGGGCTCAGAACTGTGCATATCAGATTTTCTATGGAACGTTAATTTTACTCCTATTTAGGAAAAAAAAACCCTGCAAATCCAATATTTCTATTTTCCTAATATACCTTCATTTCAAATTTGACTTAAAATTCATTCACACCTCTCTAGTGATGTATCCTTTATCTGCAACTTAATTTTATATCATTAATGTGATTTAAAGCTCTACATTTTAACATTGTTTATGTTTTCCACCTTTCTACTTTCTGCATACTTTACTTTTTCTCTTTTTTTCTGATTGTGGAAAATGTCTCCTTTTATGAGAAGTTGAGATCTTGAATTGGATATCATGCATCCTGATTTGACTATTGGTCAATTTTTAAATGCTTTTCCTATTTCCAATTTTTAAATTGATGTCAATTGATTTCCTATTAAAATCAGATTCATTTTTTAATGTATACATGTTTAACATATATATGAATATGTATAACTTACAAGAGTTATTTTTATATAATTTTACCTTCCTTCTCTCTTGAAGAATCTTTGCTACTCTTTCACCTGCTCTATCATCTGATGCTTCCTTATTTTGAATTTCTTATTGTGATTCACTGCAAGATATAGCATACACTTTTGATTTTTCTTTTCAGTGAAGGACGGATTTGTAAGTAGTCTGCATACTGAGCTTTAAATCATGAAAATATATTTCCCTTTACATGTGAACAAAACTTGGCAAGAAAAGGGTCTCTTTCATTTTAGGTTTTATTTTGTTCTATATAAACTGTTGACCAGGGGTTCCTTTGAGACTATATTGCTTGCCAATGTGTTTTTGTTGGCCTATAAAGTATTAAGAGAAAATGTGAATTTATTGATGACTTTTTAAATCTGAAAAATTTTACATAAAATCCATACTTCTGGCTTTGCTCAAAAGGTTAAGCAGTTGGCAACACTGGAATAGCTTTCTCACATAGCAATTCTGAATCTGGGTTGAGTCCCAACTTCTGCCTGTAATCTGGACTAAGACTCTAATTCACCACAGCTCGTTCTCGCCATAGCGTCCTTTTGCATTATCAGTCTAACTTCTGATGGCAACTGAGCCCTTGTGGTACTCAACAGGTTTCTAGAATTTTGTGAATCCAAGAAAATCGTCAACCAATTCTGACTTCTGATGTTTGATTTGTTGCTGGAAGTTTTAAGACAATTGTTGTTGAGGCTTTTCCTGGAAGGAATTATGGTGTTTTCTTTAAAAGGTGAAACAACAAATGTGAGGAGGAGAAAGAGAAATTGTCTTAAACTAAGTTTAACTGGTTTACTCCATTATTTCACTGGTGCATATTTGTTCTGAAGGCCAAAATATTTATAAGGTGTTACAGTTTGGATATTAAATGATCTCCAAAAGGTCATGTGCTGAAGTCATGACAACAGTGACATGCATCAATGTTTAGAGGTGGGGGCCTTCGAGGTGACTGGATCATGAAAACTCTTCCCTCGTGAATGGATTAGTCTGTTTATCAATTCATAGCTTAATGGGCTCTTGTGAGGTGGTAGAACTTTTAGGAGGTGGGGCCTATTTGGATGACAATAGGCCTTCGGGGTTTTACCCTTTAAGGGTATAATTTGTCCCCATACCATTCTCTCTTAGTTTTCAGGCACCAAAAATGAGTAGCTTTGCTTCACCCTATATCCCCTGTCATAATGTTCTGGCTCACAACAGGCCCAAAAGCAATGAAGCCAGCCAATCACATACTGAAATTTCAGAAACCATGAGCCAAAATAAATCTTTCCTCTTCCTAGTTGTTCATCTTAGGTATTTTTGTCACAGAGATGGAAACCTGACTAACAGAAAAAAAAAAATCAGTACCAACAAGTAGGGTCCTGGCTGTGACTATACCTGACAGTGTAATTCAGAAGCCTTTGGAATTATTTTGTTGAAGGAGTTTAGAGAAGTTTGGAGAAGTGGGCCAGAGAAGTCCTAAAATGCCATAAACAAAATTTAGTGGGAAATTCTTATGGGAAACCAAAGGATCAGAAAGCTGATAGGAATGTGGACAGTAAAGACTGTGCTCACGAGGTTTCAGATGGAAATGAGAACCCTGTTGTGATCTGGATTAGAAACTGCATGTTACACTGTGGCAGCAAATAAACTTGTCTACATTTTGTCCATGTCCTCAGATTTTATATGAGGTTGAATTTAAAGGTGATGGTATTTTCTTTAAAAGATGAAACAACAAATATGAGGAGGAGGGGAAAAAAACTGTCTAGAACTAAGTTTAGTAATAATGGTTTACTCCATTATTTCACTGGTGCATATTTGTTCTGAAGGCCAAAATGTTAATAAATTGTTACAATTTGGGTATTAAATGATCTCCAAAAGGTCATGTGTTGAAGTCATGACATCAGTGCCATGCAGTTTATCCTTTAGAGGAAATTTCGAGCGATCACATCTTTGAGACAGTGGCATGGATATTACTGGCTGCATTTAACCAGATTTACAGTGAATCTAAGGAGTAAAAAGCAGAGCAAAATTATTTGAAAAATTTGCATTTGGGCCAAAATGGAAGCACATGTAAAAAATATTATGACCCAGATAGTATGACTACTTAAGAAATCAGCACCATTTAAAAGAAGCCAAGTATTTTTCACTGAGACAATAGGAAAAATGCCTTTAGTTTGTCATCTCAGTACTCGGTGAGACTTTAGGCTTCAGCCTTTCCTTCAAGGAAGGAGCTCCTGGGTGCCATGATCTTATAAGGCCAGCTGGGAAGTTGTCTCCCCAGAATCTATTTCACTGCATTCAGTCATTCGGGCCCTCACAGGGGGCTATGGCCATGGTCTGAGTGGGCCCCAGCTCCTGCTGGCAGCAGGGCTTGGCACTGTTCACCTGGTGCTTGTTTGGAAGACATGCAAGAGTTGCAGAGTCACAGAAGCTTCCACTAATATCTCAATGGAAACCCTGTGAGGCCCCTCAGTGTGGGGCAGGATCAGGGTTCTGAAACCAGGCCGAGATGCTAAGATAGTGAAGTCACAGCTGCATGGAGACCCCAGGAATTGGAGATACCAGGCTTATGGACGTCAGCCTAGGAAGGCTCCAGGCAGCACACAGAGCCAGCCTGGGAGAGAGACAGAGTGGGCCACCACGGCTCCAGCCTTTTAGAACTCCCTTTTTGTCCCAATGTGTTCCAAATGCTGGACATGGAGCTACGGAATTTCATGTTTGGCCTGCTGGGTTTTGCTCTTGCTTTGGTCCAATCCTTCCTCTCTATTCCTCTATTTTTCCCTTTTAGATTGGGAATATTTACCCTGGGCCACCAAACCTTAGAAGTGCGTGACTTGTTGGTTTGTTGGCTTTTACCGGAGCTCACAGCTAAGAGTTTGCCTTCCATCTTAGAAGTGATCTTGGATTTGAACTTTGAGGAATACCAGAACTGTTGAGAATACGTGGACTTTTGCAGATGGACTGAATTCGTTTTCCCTTATGAGGTGGACCTGAGCCTTGGAGGTCCAGTGTCAGAATGGTGAGGCGTGGATTTTAAATATCCCTCAACAGTTCATATGTTAAAGGTCTGGTCCTCTCTGCCCATTGCTCAGAGGTTGAGCCTCTAGGAAATGGTTGAATCATAAAAGTTCTGACTTTATCAGTGGATGAGTTCATTTATGTGTTTATAGCTTAATGGGCTAATGGAAGTTGATAGGGCCTAGGGGAAGAAAGCTAATCACCGACTGCATGACCTTGAGAGGTCACACTTTTCTCTTTCTCTCTCTCTCTGCCACCATGAGGTGGGTAGCTTTGCTTCACCATGAGCTTCCCACCAAGATGTTCTGCCTCACCATAGACCCAAAAGCAGTGGACCAGATGTCCATGAACTGAAGCCTCTGAAACTGTGAGACAAAATAAATCTTTCCTCTTTTTAAGTTGATTATCTGAGGTATTTTGTCACAGCAACACAAAGCCAATACATACGGGAAATTTGGCTTCTATTAAAATCTATTTTACTTGAATTTCTTTATTTTTCAACCAATTAAGTATATGTGAAGATTTTTTCCTCTGTTATTCATATCTATCATCTTTTTTCTAATTGTTTTTACTTTCATCCTGTATTTAAGAGAATCACTTATGTTTTTGTTCATTATTCATATCTCAATTTTCCGTAATGCTGAAGAATTTCCTTATTATTTCTAATATTGATTTTAACTTTGTGATCACATTTTAGTTTTTGATGCGTTGGCAATCATTAATATTTATGGAGCACTTAGTTATGCCAAGGATCATTTCAATATTTTGAATGCATTATCTCAATGGTTTTTACAGAAATGCTATGAATAATATACTATTATCCTTCCTAAACTGAAGACAACAAATTTTTAGGGGATTAAATAACTTCTCCAAAATAAAAGAATTGGAAAGTAGTAGAAATAAAATATGTAACTAGGCCTTCCCATCCTCCCTCCCTTCCTTTCTTCCTTCCTTCTGTGGATTGAACCCAAAGGTGCTCCAGCACTGAGCTACATCCCCTGCCCTTTTTTCTTATTTTTTGAGACAGGGTCTTACTAAGTTGCTGAGGCTGGCCTCAAACTTGTTGTGATCCTCCTGCCTCAGCCTCTGAGTCACTGGGATCCCAGGCATGCATCACCAGGCCCAGCATAATCAGGCTTTTTTGTTTTTTAAATCCAAAACCCATGTGCTCTTATTCACCAACCCACAATCTGGCTTTATTTATGTCTGACTTATCTAGCTCACTCTCATCCAATTCATCTTACTTTTTAACATTGAATATCCTATCTATTTTAAATATGTTTCAATGGGGGTAAAATATGTACGTGCTGTATAATCTTAGAGCCTAAAATCATCGTCTTAGCTGTTTTGGAGTGTACATGTCAGCCACGTTGCACCCTGACCTCCAGAACATTTTCATCTTGCAAAACTGCAACTCTGTGTCGTCCAATCACAACTCCCAGGCCCTCCTCCTCTCTGACCCTGGAAATCACCTGCCACTTTCCCTTCTGCCAACTCCTGTCACTGTGATATTTAAATCCACACCATGTTGAGTTGTAGGGACCTTGCTCTCCTGTGCTCTTGTAGAGAATAAGATAAACCGAGTAATTTACAAGTTTACTTTAATTAGAAATATTTCCAAAATAAATTCTCCCTTCCTTTCCCAGTGCTGCTGGGCGGTGTCTGGTGTTGTGGAGTCACTATGATACTTTTAAAAACTGCATCCCCTCATCCTTGGAAAGAATGACTTATTCTGCTGGATGTCGGTCCATCTTCTCTGAACCCAGTCGTCCGCTCAGATCTCAGGATGCCACCGTGTGGGTGTGCACAGCCCCAGCCACCTCTCTGGCACTGTGCGTGACCTGATGACCTGTCTTTCTTCCACTGCAAAGAACTTCAGAGGGTGAAGCGAATCGGCCAGTGCCTGGACCTGAAGTGAGCCCACACCCCTGCGGCCCCTTTGATGGTTCACTGCTGAGGAGGGTGGGGTGGAGACAGGCATTAAGGACTGACATGTGGCTGGGCGAAGGGCTGCAGCAGGTGGGTTTCATAGAGAGGAGCTCCTCAAACCAGAAAGGGCACCTCTGCCTTGGGAGCTGTGTGGTGGAGACCCACCTGGTGGATCCCATAGCGCCAGTCACCACTCAGCTTCCGGCTCTTGGCCTGACACACTCTGGACCAAGGTCTCCTGTTCCCACTGCTGCTGAAGCTGCATCTCCTTTCCTGTTTCCATGCACACTCTAATGGAAAAGTGGCAGAGGACAAACCAGGCCATGCCAGCTGCCAACAACGTGGCCAGAATATCGTCTTTCCCGTCTGGGCAGGACAAGGCTGCTGGTGGTGCTTCCTCTCGGCAGCTGGCTGGCCTGAACCCAGTGTGTGCCACCAGTCCTGCTGAGTCCACACTCAGGGCAACCTGCCTTTGACTCATCTGCAGCTGGGCTTGGACGAGCCGATGGCTGTGGACACCCAGCGTCTTTTCCACTGTCTTTTCTCAGAGTGTGGTGGCAAGAAAGACCTGGACACCTTGCCCACATTGCCCACATGATAACGAGATGCCATTGGAAAGCTTTCTTTGTTTAAAATATTCATTCTTTTCAATATCAAGTTTAATTCTGCTGCAATAACTTTAAATTATCAGATTTCTTTTTTTACAGTCAAGGTCGAATGACTTCCCAAACCTTCTAAATTCCATTTATGTCCACGATACATGTTAGCTTAATGAACAGACTTTCTGGAAGTGACAATAGCTAAATTACAAAAATCTGTCAAAAATCCATTCCGCCATGGTCTGGCTCTTCATTATCTGATGTCGACAGGGGTGAACAGTTAGTACAGAAAGGGGCAGGGCATGAAATTTAGGAAAAAATTATAGGTTAAGGCTTGAAATTAAAATCTCAAGTATAGTTTAGTTTAAGAAACCAAAACAAATTAAACCTTGAATAAAACGGTGGGGGCAGGTGTGTGCACGAGTATGTGTGTGGGCGTGTGCACCCTACTGTGGCACATGAACTTCATGAGTTAACTGGTCAGCTACGACGACAGTGTTTCTTACAGGGAGAGTGGCCAGCTTGTTAGCCTTGTCTCCACTGTCCTCTAGGAGCTGAAATCAAAAGTTCAATACAGTTGTCTCTGATCCTGTATCTCATAGGCTGGAAATGCTAAAGATTCCACATACAACAAAATAGAGATGATGAACGAATTCAGCAAAGGAGCAGGATGCAGGGGTGTTGCTGCATCCAGGCCGTTAACAATGCTAATTCTGAACACAGCAAGTATTTTGGAAAGTCCTGGTCAGCAGCTTAGATTCTATTTCTGGATGCTTGAGTTTTTCACTGGGAGGGTTGACTAGGGCTTTAGGATCACCGTTTCTATATCTGTTGATTGGCATACTGACCGTTTCCATCTTAAGGCCATGTGGATAGTTTGTGAATTTTAATAACTCTCGGCAAACCGACCTGCATAAATGCTTTAAAGTCTTTGGAGAAACTCCAGAACATAAGAGGAAGGGTTATTTCCCCGAAGAAAATATGATATTATTCCATAGCAAGTGTGGTGTCGTCCTTTTTCTAATGGAAAGACTGGACACTGCCAAGAATATTCTATAACTTTCTCCCCAAAATTGCCACTTGGCAACTTCTGACCAGAAAGTAGCTGTTTCACATGACCTCCTAATTAGACACTTTTTTTGTGATAGATTTTGAAATTATTTTTCAAAGGGAAGAAAATCACAGGAATTTGGGAGTCAGTGTGATAGAAAATTGGGAACCATTTCTGGAGGAAGAGTCACTCTTTACCATGATGATGAAGGTAAACACTTACCATTGGTCCTAGAGGGAACCCTGGGCAGGTAAATAGGTAAATAGGTAGAAGCAGGTGATTACATTCTTTGTCTGATTGCAAGGAAAGAGGAAATTTTAAGTGTTTTAGATTTAGTCTATAGAACATAACTGAGCATCTGGGTTTGCAAGAATCTAGAAACCTAATGGATATATCTACCTCTGTCAATTAATGAAAACCTTGAATTTACAACACAGCTTACAGTGTAAAATAGCACATTCATGTATGTAGTTTCACAAAAACTGTGACGTAGACAGAGCAATGTGTTGCTTCAAGATCAGAAAGCTAAAAATCGGAGTTACTAATTGATTCATCTAAGTTCATACACTAGAGATCAAGTACTCTAACCCTAATATTTTGATTCTCTACTGTATCAATCAATTTTGCATGACTATAAATAAAAACCTGAGGTGGGCTAACTTTATAGAGAACAGAGGCTTATACAGCTCCTAGTTCTGGAGACTCAAGGGTATAGGCCAAGCAGCAGCTGAACGTGGCTCTGGGAAGGACCTCTTCTTATCTTGGCAGTCGCTTGTTTGGGAGTGACAGGTTATGTCACCCAACAGAAAGCCAGTCCCTGGATCCCTTCTGAGCTTGCACCTCAACAACCTAAGCACCTCCCAGTCTTAAAGGTTCCATCCCTTGGAGACCACATCTCCAACAAATTGAGCTTTGTGGAATAGAGCTCTTCAAAAAGAGCACCTCCACCTGGTGAGTTACAGAATGCACTCGATCTCAGACTGGGGAGGGGAGTCTCTTGCACAAGGTCTGTCCTCTCCGTCGTCTGCCTCTCTACGAATTTCACTAGAACTTCCCACCAGATGAGAAGGCAAGCCGTCTCGGTGCATCTCCCTGCAGTGAGCCTGGACAGAAATGAGTCTGCCAACCACAGATCATAGCTTCTGGGGTCTACGTGTTTCTTTCCTTTTTATGTAATGGTGACAGGAGATCATGAGCATGAATGGCTTACCTTCACTTTCTCAATGGGGGGGTTTTCATATACCCAGATACCACGACTCGCCCCCGCGCCTGGGAGTGGAGTCTTGGCTGCCGTCACTTCTTGGTCACCGTGCTGGCTGTCCTCCGTCGCCTCTATCTATCTAAAAACTAACATTCCCCAGGCACAATTTTCTTCTCCGCCTTTGCCCTAGATTTTCCCTTCACCAATGCACATTCTAAGTGGAAACACACGACACTGAGGAGAGTAAAAGCCCTCCAAAAACAGAACCGAACAAACATTGCCTCACGCGACTTTCCCCCGGACCATATTCCAATGAGATTTTTCATGTGGTTGCAGATGTTGAACTTCACATTGGATTTTTTTTGTGTGTGTGTGTGTGTGTGTGTGAAAAATCTCATATCAGCCCCAGAGAAAGGAACGGGGAACTGTTTCAAGAGAGATATACCTTAATTTTGTTGCAAATCCTTTTCTGCCTTCCAGCCTTCAATATCAATGTGTCACACTAAATTATTTCATTAAGTACTTCATCTCCTTTGTAACCTGCTTGTCTTTGAGGACAAACTTCAGATGTGCCATGTACACGTCTGCAATATTTAGACTCAAAGGACACCCGCTGACTCCTAACTGGAAAGTGGTGTGCACCCTTTTCCTCCCCCCCTTCATAAATATATATTGCAATTGCCACTGTTATTAAAAAAAAATTATCCTTGGTCCTTAGTGATCCACCATGCTCTCCTTTCCCTTCATTCTTAAACTGACCTTGCTCCCTCAGAAAGACAAGAAGACAACCTTAAGTGACAACGAGACAGATTTCATTTTGTGGGGAACTGCCTTTTCAATTTTCTCTCTCTTCTCGATTTCTCCTTGCTGACCTGGTCCAAGCTGTTACTTTGACAGGGGTCCCTAACCTCTAAATTAAAATATGCAAATTGTTATACTTCCCACACTAGGACCGGTACAGTCTCGGCATTGTAATTGCAAAAGATTGTTCCGTTCCATTTCATACCAAAAGAAGATAGTCACCTACTTCTGCCATTCCCCATTATGAGAAAAAGAATGCCCTGCAGACGGATAGATTTTAAGCAATACATTCATGCATCAGTATATTTCTATTTTTAAAATGAAAGATGCTTAGTTTTTGTGACCCATATTTTGCCACAGGGAGTATATGGCCAGATAGATCCAAATGCTTTCAAAGGCTTGTGAGATGTTTCAATGGTTTGACATTGAGACCTAGTCTAGTTCAACTTGAAACATAACTCTACCCTAAGTACTTAATTTTTATTAATAGACTTGGAATATGGAGCATTTACTAGTTGGTGCATTTTCTTTCTCTCTCTCTGTCTCCTAGCAATTCTTGGAATCAGGAGGCTTCCTCTGCTGTCCCCTGGCCAGTCAGTGCTGTTCCAGGCTGATGGACACGGTATTTTCAAGATGGCTCCAAGGGTTTTCCCTATGTGTGTAGATACAGCATCCCCATTATTCTAGAAAGTTCTGTACCTTGATCTCATAAGAAAATCAGCTTTACAAATACTGACTGTGATGATAAATGAGCTGAAATCTACCAATACTTAGAAATTGCTTAAGGCTTATCTCGGTGATGCTTGCCATGGTCCTCAGAAATTCTTCAGTGATTATGACTTGTCCAAATTCCAAATTCCACTTGGAAACCACAGCATGGGAACTACGGAGCTATGGGAAAAATGGCAATGAGAAATAAAACTACCAGAATATCAAAAGGTTATGGGATAGATTTAAATTGTTTTTTGGTTTTTTTTTTTGTTTTTTTTTTTTTTTGGTCAAAATGTGGTTGTACTAGACTGGTTTATACTAGGCTTTTAATCCTCAAACATTTTTGATTGAAATAAACATATCAAACAATGAGAGAAAAGCCATCATGGGTTTAAAATGTTGCATAAACCCCAGGAAGAGAGGAGCGCTGACCTCAATGGTGAGAGACCATACGCCAGGTCTGTGCCTGCTGTCCATGAGCTGGGTGGACGCCACAGTGGAGCCTATCTGGGCCGTAGTTTCCATGCAGATTAAACTGCAGATTTGGATTCCCAAGTGACTGTAGGACTGAGTCTAGTTACCTTCTGGTTTAGACGGGCCAAGAGGATGCGCTGTTGGACAGCGTGATGTCCTAAGGCAGCCCATAACGGGAATCATTAATTCTCTCATCTAATGAAAACTGTGCTCCCAGGAAGGACTGGGGGGTGGGAGGAACCGTCAAGGCTTCGGAAAGACGGCAGGGAGCAGGTGAGGAAGTGTGTGCTTGCCTGTTACCAAGTCCAAGGCCACTTGAAGGGGTGCAGGGGTCTCCTAGCATTTTCTTGGGAGCTTGGAACCAAGGTCTAGCTCTAGGGTCTTTTCTGCTCTCTTATTTAATTGTTCTTCCTTTCTCGGAGGTTGTGAAAGGTCAACCCTTACTAACCTTGTCTCTCTCACAAGACAGCAAATGGTGGTCAGATCTTTACAAAAAGTAGCAGAAACCAAAAGGGTTTGTCACCTTCCTCTTTGAGAGCCCATGGCCACTGGACCACGATAGAGGAAGGCAACCAGAGAAGCCCTCACAAGAGGCAAGATTCCGAGGAGCTGGATGACAAGGAGACCCAAGCCCTTGCCAGTGAATTCTACAGATGCCTGGGCATGTGTGTGTGCACTCGCATGTACGTGGGTGTGTGCACATGTGTAACTTCTTGAAGCACCGGATTTGTAGACTGGCCTCTGAACTCTATTAAAGATGGTAAAAGGATAAACAGCAGCAAGTACTATACTGAAAGGTTTATAAACCCAACAGAGAAATGAACTCAGAGAAAAAAAAAACATGCATTTCTTCATTATGTGAGAGAGCTACATGGGAGCAGAAGAGAGCCCAGAAGCTAGGAGGTAACATTTTACATCCAATGAGAACCGAGGGGAGACCCCAGGTTCACCATCTTAAGAAACCGAGTGTATAGGTCTGGGTGTGCCCTGTGTGCCTGCCAGAATCTCAAGCCTGCTCCTACCGACCTAAATTGTGAACAAGTGAAACGGAATGTATGCTAAAAACTTGAATCTTTTTTAACCTAGTGTGAGAGGTCTACAGAAAAATGGTAGATTTTTATAGACTAATGTGAAAGTGTAGAAAAGAATTTTCTGTGATCTCTGAAATCTTTGAAGAATGCCAGCTCTGTAACTGGAAGGCACTGATTCCAGAAACTATTGTCTAGTTATTCCTGTTTGTTGGGGAATTTAAAAAAAAAAAAAGGAAGAAATTTATCATTACACCTTCTACAGTTCTAAAGGTCTGAGGTTATGAAATAGACTCTTTAAAATGAAAGCATTTCACCCTCTTTATGTTGTCTTTTCTTTCCCACTGCTAAATGCATATTAAAATGAAATTAAATATGCAGGTCTAATTTCTTTTTGTGGGAGTAATATTGTAAACACTTAATATTATAATCATTAAATGATTACGTCATTTCCCTAAAAAAAAAAAAAATCAGTTGGTTTATCAGTGTGGAAGGGAGCAAGAGTTGATAAAGGAATTTTTAATAGGATAAAAGAACTATAAAGAAAAACAATTTATATTTGAGGAGTCATCCTAAGGTTGCCATTTTTAGAAGATGTCTCTGATGTCCTAAGAAGAAAAAAATACCACTATCATCGTACAGAAAAAATTTATCAGGGTTGCGATAAACATCTGAGCTTTCGTACACTTTAATGGCCTTCGTTGTTAGATACTTTGGACATCATCATGATTAAATATCAAATTGTAATGACCCTAGAGAATGTGTGAGCTTCTTGGGGATGTTTGTGCAGGAGTCAAGGCCAGTGACTGGAAAGCACAGAGGAACAAGGACTCCTCCAGAGGAGGAGGAGGAGGGCACCTAAGCTGAGTGCTGACATCCGGAGGTACGTTGCTATTGCAAATTTAGGATGGTTGGCTTTTCTTGTCATCCTAAAAATAACTCACCAGTAGGATAGAGGCGTAGCTAGCAGAAATTTATATGCACTAATATTTTCCCATTAGAATAATGAAAGCTATAGAATTCTTTAAAAATGTCTTTCACTTCTAGTATTATACCTGTCATGAGAACCTCTGTTATTTAATGGGCAGGAGACGTTAACTAAGCGATCCCAATGCCCAGATTAGGGGGTATTTCTCTGGGGCATGCTGGCTGGGGTGGATGGCTTTGTGTTGGAGGATTCCCCCAACAGGGGATGGGGAGGGGCCCAGTCTTGTAGGAGGCGCCCCCTCACTTCTGCTCATGGCCAACACCTACTCACCAGGCAGTCCCAGGTGCAAGAGCAGCGAGGTGGAGGATGGGTGCTATCATGAGGCTGAAACTAAGAAGTCCACTTAAGGGAAGAAGGAAAGTGGAAGGGAGCTACGGATCTTCAGTAGGAGAGAATCGGTCCTGATGCTCTTTTTCTTCATTAAGAAAACCTACATTGCCAACCGGGCACACGGGGAACTTTTACACGGTGAAATATTTCTACATGAGACAAGAAACAAAATAGGCAGAGGAAAGTCAGTTAGAAATTATCAGGAAACTTGCATCCATACCCGTTCTAGTAAACACAGCATAGAGAGGAAACACGCTTCTGTCGCCTATCATCACCTGCAGAGAGTCTCCAGCATTTTCCTTCTTCCCGCTGTAGGCCAATGGCCTTGATCTTCTTGAGACCACTTAGAACGTGTTTATCTTCCTGGCCGTTTAAGTAGATTGCCAACCTCAGGCCCTGTACCACATTTCGGTCTGCATTTCAGAATATCCAGCAAGGCTGCGGTTGCTTAATTAATTCAGAGCAATGGTAGTAATAATTAAGTAAGATGCACCCTGAATTTTAAGAAGAGTAGCAGCAAGTGGTTATTCTCCTCAGCCAGACCTGGTTTAAATTAGCTATGTTGGTTTTCCAGTTTGTTAGCAGCCTGAATTGAGATTCAGTTCGCCTCTCCCTCGGTCATTACCCACCTCGTGCACCGACCTGCCACAGGCTTTCAAATGTGCTGATTTATATGCGGCCTTTGGGCTCCCAGAACTATTATAGAAGCTGGCTGACCTAGAGATGCCCGTGTTTTCTCCAAGGGACTGAAGTGCCTGCCTCATCTAGGTAATATTAAGGGCAACAATTTATTTAAGTTTTAAAGAGAGAAACTAACAAAATTGCATGCACATAAGATATTCATATCAAAAATTAAAAAAAGAGGCTCTCAGAAAATAATAAAGGTAAAGGCAGGTAATATAAAAGTGAATCAAATTTTTAATCTAAAAATAGCATCTATGCCTTCAATTAACTTACATTTCTAAGGCTACATAAAGTCATTTAGAGATGCTGTTGAGTGTTTTAGCAATGTTTTATTTTCTTCACTCATATGTCGAATCCATCCCTCTGAAGTAATTAACATAATCACTAACATTATAAGATCATTTTCCTCACTCCAAATAAATGACCATCAAACCAGCGATTTCTCTCTATATTCAGAAATGCTTAAATAGTCCATTATTACCCCAATGACTATGGAGATGCCGTGCAAGAGATGGAAGGCATAATCATGCTCACCCCCCACAAGGAAAACGAGACTCTTCCTCCAAGAATTAATTCCCTCTAAAGTATCTGAGTGTCACGGAGATAATTGAAAGCTCCAAAAATAAAATCAAATGCAATAGGTAATCTAAAGGTCATGAGATTTGCCACTAAATAATTAGAGCATTTTTTAAATTGCAGTAGGTTTTATAAATATGACTTTGGCTTATATTCTGAATATAAATTACTTTTAAATAGAGATTTTGCAACTAAATGTACATCTAATGAAAATATTTTATATGCTATGAGCTTTCACCTACCAAATCGTACTCTTGATGAGATCCTCAAGGTCATGAGACTTCATGAACATGACAAGGTCCCTTCAGAGTTGGCAGAAATAAGTTTTCTAAGTATGACTACAGCTTCTGTTCTGAATGCAGAAGAATTTTGAAAAGTTTTCTTTAATCCATCTAAATGTTCACCTAATGAAAATATTAACATGTTACAGTTCTCATTTCTTATTGCACTGAATCAAAAAAGAATCTGAAACATCATTTAATGAACACCATTCAATTGTCTCAAAAAACACCTTCTGTTGGTAATAGGTTTTATCAATTTGCAAATCCGAGCCTATATTATCTGAAGCGAATTATGAGAAACATGGAAATATTATTCCTAATTTTAAAGGCAAAAGCAAATTTGCTTAATAAAGAGACGTTGATTTTTTACAGGTTTATACAGTGGATTTGTGGTATTGGTTAACAAAAGAACTCACGTTTCTCAACACTGAACTTAGAGCCCAGGTGTCAGGGAAACCAGAAAGTGTTGCCTCGTAGCCGATTTTCCCTTTGTGTGTGCCCCTTCCTTCCCAGACCCCCGCGGTCTCCCGGCGGGTCCCCAGCGTCCTGGCACCCAGCACTGATGCATGGGCCTGATCCCCTCGTGGCTGGCCACCGTGCAGGTGAGAGGTGCATCCTCTGACGGGACACAGAGACCTGGACACCACCCCGAGGGTGGGTCCTGGACCACGTTCCTCCCCTCTGCAGGAGCGCTCCCAGCAGGACTGCGGCCAGGGTTGCTCTCCTCAGTAGGGACACCTGCTGGCCTTTGAATTCTCCTAGTGCTAATCTTAGGGAGGAGCAGGTCCCTCTTCACTTTGACCAGTCTGGATTCCTGGGGTGAGTTATTAACCTGCTCCTCTTCTCTATGGTCCGACTGTCTGTTGGGCTACTCCTTGCCCTAGATGTCAGGTGACGCATTGGCCTCTCCTGGCGCTGGCCCGCACCTCCGAGGGATTGTAGATTCACCAGGGTGTCCGGCAGCTGTCACAGCTCATGGCTCGGAAGGATCTTGAGAAATGGAGGCCTTTTTCTAATCCGAGGAAGTGGCTAATAAATATAATTTATTGCTAACTTCCAAATGGTTGAAAAATATGTCAAAAGATGCTCATCCTCATGTGTCCCTAAAGTAAAATAATTAAAGTCAGAAGATGATATTTCTAAATACCCACCAGAATGATACTACTAAACAAGCACAGAAATTGAAAGGATGTCGAGAAACATTAGACTTTTGCATACTGATGGTGGGAATGATACAATGATACAATTATTTTTGATAACAGTATGGTAGTATTTAATAAATCTGAACAGATACGTAGCCAGCAATTCCAGCCATGGGCACATACCCATGCAAAAGATGTATATGAACTGTAAGGAACACACACAAAACTTTGATTGCATACCATTTATACAACCCCCCCTCCCCCGATTTGCAATGAAAACAGTGTCATCTTTGGTAAAGAGTGATTGTGATAATGTGCCAGGGAATATTATATATCAAAGAAAGGAATAAAGAATGCTATTTGCAAAAACCATGGATCCATATCAAACAAGGGATAGTCATACAAGGATAACACACTCCACTAATTCCCTTATATGAAGTTAAGGAAAGAAGGCACCTGATCTAAGGCTACCTTTAGGGGCAACAGCCTGAGGAAGGCTCTTGACCTGAGTGGTGATTAGAAGCATGTCATGGAAGTCAACTGGGGTGGGGGCTACTCCACTCCCTCCTAAGGTGGCCCTAGAATGCAGTGTCAAAAAAAGTCTCTAAATTTATTCAAAATCAAAACAGTAACTCATCTTTCCATGACTGATCGCTACTACTCAAGCACATGAGAGTCAGAAAGGTAGACTGAAGGCAAAATCATCATAGAAATGCAGCTGTTCAGTGCCCCCAGTAGCGTCCACAGGACTGACACCTTAGCTCCATGAAAACAAGCCCACGTGCAGGGAATCTTATACAAACAGGCGAAAATGAACATCGACTGAGGACCTTTCGCTTCATGCACAGACACATCTCCCCGCTAAGTACAAAACAGACACCGTGCTCACTCAAGGTGCACTTGGTAACATTCAACGACATGGTCAGAGTCTGCCTCTCAGCCACCCAGATATTCAGCACACTCATCTACAGAGAGAATTTTTGCCCATAAAGTAGTCTGCATGTAAGAATTTCAAGCCTCAGATGGAAGAGTGTGACTCTCAGAGAGTAAAAAAAAAAAAAAAAAGCCATTATTTTTAAGTGGCAAGCTAAAGTTTAAATTAAAAGTTAATCCCAGTCACGTTTGTCTTGAAGTTGTAGATAAAACCAGAAAGGAATCCAGGAAGCAGGGCTCCCATTAAAGGTATTAAATGATTAAGTTTTTGTTTTTGTGCTTTTATTTGTTTGTTTTTCTGTGGCCTGGTATTGCTCTGTGTACTAGAAACAAAGTTGTCACCCACATGTTTTCCCTCAAAGTGATCTCGTCCTGAGGGGAGACAGACAGTAGGTATATATTTAAACAAATAAGAAAATCTCAGTAAATGATACCGCATATCTAAGAAAACATCCCGATCAAGGACCAGGGCTGACTGGGGTGGAGGCTGGATTCACCACGGCCTCCCAGCGTGGCCTCTCTGCACAGGTGACAGGGTGCACTCACCTGAAGGCTCAGGTGACAGGAGGCAAACGGAGAGATGAAGGAAGAGCTCCCCAGATAGGACAGAAATCTTGAAGACCCCAAGGCCAGGGCAGATGACAGGACCCAGGAGCCATGAGGAGACGGCCACACTGTGCCCAGAGTGCACAGGCCACCTTCGGGGTCTGCTGCTCCACAGACTCTGCAAACCGGGCGTTGAAAATATTTGGAAAAAGAATATCGTATCTGCACTGAACGCATACAGGGCTCTTCCCACGGCGGTCCCCACACGGTGAAGTGTAGGAGCTGGTGACATTGCATTTGCCCCACAGGAGGGTACGTGAGTCAGTCTGAGATGACTCTGGGTGTCCGGGGAGGGGTGCATGGGCTACGTGCAAATACCCTGCTGCTTTTACATTCGACACAAGGACCCGAGGACCCTGGGTACCTGGGAGCCGTGGAGGCAGAGGCTAGGGCTGGCGCCAATCCCCAGAGGCACACAGGGTGGCGGTAGGGAGGAAGAGGTAGTGAGTGAGGTGGGACTGCAGGGAACACACAGACTGTCCCAGCCTTGGGGGACATGATGGGTGACAACGTGGGCTTCATTTCAACTGAAGTAACGAAGCAAAGATAGATGACAAAACAAAGAGAACGCATACACCTTAAAAAGACTACACTGGCAAGATGAGTAGAAGCAGACTTCCATTTGAGAATATTTTGAGAGACATACCTTAAACACCACCGTCCTTCCTTCCCAACGGGTCCAAGATGTGTTAGAGTCATGCCCAGCTCCTGCCCTTTCCTTGGCCGTCTCTGTGCCATTTCTTGGGATCCAAGGAAGAACTAAAATAAAGGACAGTCTTACCTCAAGGTTGTTAGAAGAAAAAATGTAGTTACAAAGAAAGAACACACAACGTAGGGTTGTCGATCAGTGATACCGGTGATTCCTGGGGTTGCCAGAATGCATAGCATCTGTGAGTGGCTGGCTCCACAGCTCCAGCTCTCCCCGGGTGATGGAGAAGGAGCTCCTTGCTTTTATTTCGTAGGTTTGGTTGAGATTAGCATCTCCAGACCTCCTCAAACGCAGAAATGGTTTTCTCTGCTCAGCCAGGTTCCTGCCCGTGAAAAGGGCCAACTTCCAGCTCACTCCCCACACACTCCGTACTTGCTCTCACTCCCCTGGAAAGTCCCAACAGCTGCTTCCCTCCTGCCGTGGATGTGAGCTCAGTGGCTTGGCTCGTCCTGACAAGCAGATGCTAAACGCACGCCGAGGACACGTTCCCCAACTCCAGGACCAGGGAGGCCGGGTCTCCTGGACACCTGAGAGCTCTCACCTGGAGGAGCGTCCAGTCCTCTCAGCAGAGCAGCTCTCTCCCCAGAACGTCATCAGTCCCGGAGGCCAACGTGGAGCCCCACAGGGAGGACTTCCAAGCCATGAGCAGGGGACTCGGGAATGACAGATGGCCTGTTCCCAGGCGTTTACCTCGGCCCTTCCCAAGAAGCGGATGAAAAGTCAGACCTACTCACTTCCCATCTCCCTTCCCTTCAGAGAGCCGAGACTGGATTTCAGGCTGGTGAGATCCTCCCCAGCAACCCCGTGCACACACAAGGAGAAGGTGGAAGTCCTGTGATGAATGTCGGTCTGACCTTCTGTCCCGATGCAGGTGACTACCTGAGCTATTTACCTTATCCTCCAAATCCAGAGAATCAGGCTGTGGGGCATAACCTGCATTGGACCCCCAGGGGAGGTGCTGGAAGGAGCCCGCTTTGAGTGTGTCTGGTATTTACACACACACATACACACACATGCGCGCACACACACACACACTCACACACACACACACACCCCTGACGGTGCTGGATAATGTCTTTTCCTCTTTCACATTCACTCTTTGGATGAACAAACACGGCTTCCTTTGTGCTCAGCTCCTGGGACCCTCTGGCAGGAAGAGCAGCTCGGGGTAGGCTTGTCCCAAGCCCTCTCCCTGCCTGACCATGGCCAGCCATGGCCACTTCTCCCCACGCGTGGCCACAGCCCATCCTGCCGCCCACTCCTCCAGCCTTGCTCTCTCCAGCTCCCAGGCTTCCCACACCTTGTGAAAAGGCCCCCAGCCCACTTCCTCTTTTCCGAGTGTGCCATCTCCTTCCCGTGTTTCCGGACCCGACCTTTCAGCAATTGGTGACTTTCTGTGGTAAATGTCATTATCAATTCTATTGACCAAGAAGGTCACGCGGTTCAAGGAGTCACAAGCAGTGCGTTGTAAGAGTTAGTATTTGTTGTAAAAGAACAGTTTTCTAGAACTCCCAAAGGGGTCAACTGGGGGGAATTAGCCTTAGCACGTACCAGCCAAGAAACGGAGGTTAAATTTTAAAGTAAATAGAACAAGATGAGAACTAACATTTATTGTAAGTCCTTTGTGAGCCCGAGAATCTACATATTGTACTCTTTAATCACTAGAATAACTATATGAATCAGAGCTAGTAAAAATGACAGCAAATATTAAAGAGCCAACCTCACCCGAGGTATCATCCCTACTTCATGCGGGCTGTTGCCATTCTAAGGAATCGATACGTTTTGGTGGATTCTTCCCTTTGGGGACAAACTTCCCAGTCCCCGCCAGTTCCCTTGAACTTGGTGTCAGCTGTTTCTCAGCTGAATCTCTCTCAAGGGTCCCAGAGCCTCCACTTGGAGGAGGTTCAGTCCTTCCCGTGGAGGGTCATTATCTCTTTAAGCTGAAGCCATTGGTTCTCTATGGGTGACAATTATCATCCTTTCTTTTAGAAGCAAATTTCAGAGAACACAGTTTCTCAGTGAAACCACAAGTTCTGAGCAGAACTTCACCTCTGGCCCATTAGCCAAATGCAAAAAAACATCTAGTACAAATGTTGTTCCACTTTTTTTTTTTAATTGTTGCCATTAACAAATGGTTCTTGGAGCTGAAAGATTCTCAGCTCTCCCCTGACACATTAGTGAGAAGCCACTGACCCGCATCTCCTCTGCTCTGCGACTGTGGGCCACCAAGAATCTCCTGCAGCTCTGGTTCCCACAGCTCCTCTCTCCCAGGCCCCTCCGCACTCCCTGTCTGGCTCCCCTCTGGGTCTGCTAGTTTAAACTTGGCCGACCACGGCCCGCCCCACCCACCCTGGGGGGTTACTGGATCCCGCCCTCGGCTGCAGGACACCCTTTATATCCCATCTGCAGGCTTCTTCTGCTCCTCCCAAGCTCCTGTCTTGGGGGAGGCTTGGGACCCCTGTTCCAGGGTGGTCTTTCCTTAGCTCAGCAGCCAAGGAGCTTGTGGATTGCAGAGGCGCAGAGCACCCATCAGCACCCAGAGAGGCTGGGGGTTTCCTCTTCCGCTTTCCTTCTAGGATTCACTTCCCTCTGTCCTGGAGTTGGCTGCTGCAGCTCATCTCTCCAAACCTGTGCATTTATGACTCTCTCCTGGGCCCTTTCCCCTTTGAGTTCTCAATCCTCTCTCCCTTCTGTCTGTTGTCTCTTCTTCCTTCTCGTCTTTCTTCTATTCTGACCTTCACTTTGGCTCCCTTTGGGGCAAAATGGTAGGTAAAGAATGTAAGCAGAGTGTGAACTGTGCTAAGAAGGAGGAGAAACCCACACGGGTGTGGTATTCTACAGCTGCAAATGGATATATTGGTCAGGAGAGAACTCAGAGGTTTTGAAAGCTTTTGGTAGACCTACACTATGCAATTTTCTCTAGAATTAGGCTTATCCATATTTTAAAAATAAACAAATTCTCCAGGAGCGTGTCCACCTGGGCACTGCATCACAGGAAGGGAAAGGAGTGTACAGGTGGCCTCCACACCTGACCCCACCTCCAGGCGGCCCTTCCTAAGCAGTGATTGCTATCTCTCACTGGGGCTCAGAAGCAGCCCCTGCCTCTTCCAGAACCGAATTCCAAGCCCCCTGCACCCGTCCACAGAGGATACCTCTTGGGAGCGCCAGTTTCCACCCTGTGAAAGCAGCGTAGGCGCCATCCCCAGAGGAATGGCCAGGTGAGATGTGGTGCAGACCCAGAGCAAGGTTATTCCACCTGAGGAAAGAGCAGAAGCCCGGCATTGGCAGCAGCATGGGTAGTGAAAGAGGCCAGGCACAGGACAGCCAGGGCCAGGGCCGCATGTCCTCGCTTACAAGTGGAGGCGGAAAAAGTTGATCTCAGAAAAGTAGAGACCAGCCCAGTGGTTACCAGGACGGGGTGGAATGACAAGGTGACGGTCATCAGACCAGGCACCGGAGCGCGGGAGGAACCACCTGATGCTCTAGGCATTGCTGAGTGTCTGTGGTTTGCAATCGGGTGCACATCTCAAAATAGCCAGTAGAGAGGATTTTGAATGTCCCCAACAAAGAAATGACAAATGTTTGAAGAGATGGATATGCCAACTGCTTTAATCCAATCATTGCGTATTATGTACTTGTTTTGAAATCTCACGATGTGCTCCACAAAGATGTAAAGTTAATAGATGTCACTTAAAATTTTTAAAACATATTAAAGAAGCATAGAAACCAAATATAAGCTGTTGATTATTACCACCAATGGCATTACGGTGTTTTCATTTTAATAAATCATCACTGATCATGCCTTCCATTGCTTACATTACTTAAATTACCACAATAATTGTGACTTACATTAATAATCAGGTACAAATGTGTTTTTTAAAGAAATTGACTATCCTGTATAATCTGAAGACAGACTCACCAACACATAGATTTGATTCTGATGATATCAAAGCAGAAATTGATGTACATTAGCTGAGCAATTCTTTTTATCTTACCCAGTTTTTTAAGTGTTATAAGCACCTTGAGGGAATCATATTTAATCATATCATTTTAAAAACATAAAGACCCAGATTTCTTTTTCAAATATAGTTTTAAGTCACTTTTTTATTATTTGTCTGGTGACAAAGAAAGAAAGAGGATATTAAAAAATAATAAAAAACTTTACTGTGATGATTATAGAAACTTGTAGGTAACCTAAGGGACTACAGAGGAATAGTAGTCCCTAAGGAATGAACATTCATGTCTGCTTCAATTGACTGAAACATTTAGGTTACTTTCACCATAACACTTGGAAAAATTAGTTAACATCCAGAGGAAACGAGACTAAGACAGTTAAAATGTACGTGGTGGGTTCGTGTTCGTGTGTGCGTGCCTGTGAGTGTGCGAATTCCATCTAATTCCACGTGGCTTGCATTTACCTTGACATTTACCCAGACTTTCTAATGGCATTTATACTTAACAATTTATTCTTCACACGTATCTTACAAAGTTATTCTCAAAAGAAGCTCTTAGTAAATATTGGTCAAGGATAAGGAATAATGATATGTCAAGGAAGCTAATATTGGCTTTGACTTTTAGCAAATCTACCTCATTTCTATATATAAAATATCAGAAGGCATTAGCATTCACAATCTGAGCTCTGATACCTGTCTCAGGAACAATCCTAGGAATGATTTCAGTGCTGTGGGGGAATTTTAATAACTGTTAAGATAGGTTGTTAGGCAGCACGACTTACTGCAATGGTTTAGCTATCTTCTGCTTACCCAGAGACTCCAAACTAACAGCCTTGAAGTTATAGGACAGAGCCCTGAGATGGCTAGTCACAAAGGTGGTGCCCTGCCTCCACAAAAACATTGTCTCCTGGCTAGATTAGACGTTTCTTAGAAAGTGAGCAAGATAGACTTGTTTCCTACCTTGAGAGCCCCCCTCTTGTGAAGAATACAGCCAGGCTCATGCATAACTGCAGCACAAGGTGTTAGCCTTTTCTAAAGGATGATTCATCCATTTCACCTGCAGGCTCTTTAAAAGTACATATTCCTAAGACTCTGCTCCAGGTGTCCCGAGTCAGGTTTTAGAATGGAAACCAAGAGAGATAGATCACTTCCATGAGGAAATCAGAATTGAAAATGGACAGGGAGAGGCTTGTGTGGGGCTGCTGTCAGGGTGGGGTGGGCCTGGAGAAGAGTATTACACCCTGAGGAAGCAGAATGCAGGAGACCTGAGACACGAGCAAGCGTTTGTAGCAAAAGCGTCCTAGCACAGGTGCGCAGGGAGGCAGACATGAGAACACAGTTGAGAGAACTGACACCAGAGAAGTCTGACCTAGCTCATGCAAGAACTTGGAGGGCCTGTTAAAGGTTACACTGTTTCCAAGGCAATCAGAAGTCACAGAGTGAAGAAATTGTCTCTGAGTCACCATTATGAGGATGCTGTTCCTGGCTCAGGTGATGATGTGGATGCCATTAAAACTAGCTAAAGTTTTGAGCACAGAAGAACAAAGAACAGTCTCTCTTAAAACTCAGCTTTGTTTTCTGAAAGTTCAGTTACCCCCAATTAACCATGATCTGAAAATATTAAATGGAAATTTTCAGAAATAAACAACTTATGAGTTTTAAATTACATATTGCTCAAAGCAGCATGATGAAATCTCAGTGTTGCTTTGTCTTACCTCAGACGTGAGTTGTGGTCTCTACCAGAGTATCCATGCTGTATATGCTACCTTCCCATTAGTGTCCCTAGGTTCTTAGATCAAACATGACAGTATCACTGTGCTTGTGTTCAGGTAACCCTTCTGCAGGTCACCAAGCTGACCTCTTTCACCTAATTTCCTGTCATTATGTGGGCATTACCTCACATCACCACAAGAAGGGTGAGCACAGTCTAGTAAGACATTTTCAAGAGGGAGAAAAACCACATCCATTTAACTTTTATTAAAATATGTAGTTATCATTATTGTGTTTTCTTATTATTGTTAATTTCTTATTGCATCTGACTTGCAAATTAAACTTTATGATAGGCCTGTAGGAATAGGAAAAACACAGAAAATAAACACTTGGGTACTCTTGAGGGTCAGCATCCACTGGAGGTCTGGGAACATACACATCGTGGACAAAGGTGGGCTTCTGCAGTTGGGGAAAGGTGAGAAATTCTCTCTTTAACACACTTTGAGGTTCCTGAATTGCCATTCAATTAGTAGGTGTAAAATCCAGGGGGAAATTATGAATTACAGAAATGGATCTTGGAATCTCCACTCATTCATTGGACAGTATTTATTGAGCCCTTCCTCTGTCCTTTGCCACGTGCTAAATCTAGGGATACAATAGCTACTAAGAGGAGGCGGGGTTCACAGCCCCTGGACCCTTGGAGTTCAGGAGCTCACTAACTGTGTGCACGACTGAGTCAAAGGACTCAGACGACGGTCCACACTGGGTGACTGTTAGGCAAGGAAGAGTCAAATGATGATCATTGGAAAGCAAAGGCAACGTGGTTGAGTTTTGGCAATGGGGCTAGTATGGAAAGAAGCTTCTAGAAAAAAGGTCCTTAGTGTGGGATCCTTTGTCAGTCTGGTGGTTCCCATCAATCCCCTTCCTCAAATAGTATTTTTAAACATGTAAGATAAAATAAATAGAATGAAAAAGAATTATAACAGAAAAAAATGGCTTAAACTTTCAAAATGTTAAGAAAGCAAATTTGACAATTCATGAAAGTCTTTATTGACACATTAAATAAAATGATGCAGCAGCTGGTCAAGTAATAACCATAATTTTTAAGTGCTGATGATCATAAATGATATTTAGTGCTACCTACAAAAAGTGCCTAAAACATGAACAGCCTCTGTGATTATTACAGGCAACAAAATTGCAGGTACTTCTAGTGATTTTTGTACATTTAAAAGTAAAGGAAATACTTGGGGCTGGGGCTGAGATTCAGTGGTCGAGTGCTTGCCTAGCATGTGTGAGCCACTGGGTTTGATACTTGGCACCACATTAAAAAACTAAATAAAATAAAGTTATTGTATCCATCTACAACTAAAAAAATTCAAAAAAAATAAAGGAAATACTAAATTCTATTAAGAATTAACCAAACTAAAAATGTAATTTTTCCCCATCTAGGGTCATGTACCCCTTATTGGAGTCCCTGTTTTTGAGTTACAGCATTGGAATCCGACAATAGGAGGATCATGAATTACATATAACTTACATATCAATGACCTTTACAGGCTTTAAAGGTAGGACTTCCATTTAATTCCCAAATAAGAATAATCTAGTGATCTGTTGTGAAGTGTCCTGAAGCAATTTGGACAAGAACAACTCTTCAGTTAATCTGGGTGCAGGAAATGAATCCTCAAGTGATTTAAGGTGAGTGGGAGTTGGCCACTCCTACAGGACCTTGTCTCCAGGGTACAGTGAAAATAAGTTTTAGACCAAAGTCTGCCACAAACATTGAATACACTAGACAGACTCTTATCAGCCATCCAGCCCCAAATAGTTACCTGCTCTGCAAAGTGGGGGAAACCTTCCCTTTCTGCCCTAAGTTCCGCCCAGCAGATGGTTTCGCTCTTAGCAGTTGTTAAAACATCCCGAAGATGGGAAATTTGTGACTTTTATAGTCAAGGCCAAGCCACAAAAAGCCTTTAATGGATCGGTCCTGAGGTGCCACCACTAAAAACGCTGGTTTGAGGCCTCTCTGAACGTCTACAGCCTGTTAATGTGGATGTGTGCGATATGGGTATTTAGCCAAGTCACATGCCTGGAAGCATTTCCATTTTGTCTGATCCGCCAGAGGACAGTTCTGCTGGTGATTATGCTGCCTAACAAGTCACTGACTCCACCAAGCAAACCCCAGTCTGGCATTCTTTGTGCCAATGAGGACACCTGTGCTAGACAGATGTGCTAGTTAAAGGCTTTGGTGGCCACCTTTGGAATTGGCCATATGCTAGGTGCTCCCTTGCAATGTGGATGCTCCATGAGAGAAACTGGTCCTGGAGCTGAGGCTCCAACCAACGAGCACATGCATATTACTCTGTGCCCAAGGAGGGAGAGTAAACCGTTGCAGATGCGGCCGCGGCATGCTCCCCAGCTCGAATACGGCAGTGCAATATCTTGATAAGCTCCCTCCATTTCTGGAGGCCCAACTAATACTTGCATGTCCACAGGGTGGCATGTGGTCATTTGGTACCTCTGTGGACCACTCCTAAACCCTTCTGTGCTTTTCTCACCATCCCTGGTCATTCTCTGTCTGTCCTTTCTCCACCCAACTACGAATGCCTTAGGGACACGGGATCAGTCTCAAGATGGAAATGAGGTCTTCCTTTAGCAAAACCTAGTTTCAATGGAGGATCTCAAACAGCCTTGTTTGGGAGGAACACCCATACAGGAAAGTGTGAGTTATTTATTTACCACTTCAGTTGTGTCCATTTTGTTCCTTACAAGGAAGGAAATCAAAACATGGATTCCAGTTATTACACAGAATTCTACACATATTTCCTTCTGTCCACAGGAGCAACAAAACACATCCATTCTACAGGAACCTGGAAATACATGCTGGTAGCACTCACAAGTTATTACAGTGTAATTGTACTTAATTTCATTCTCTGAGATAACTAATCTCTCCATAACATTTACAGCGATTGATTAAAATCCACTCCTTGCTAAAAATCAAGGTCTTCAGGTAATTGATGTGCTAATAGACCTGCAATTATTTGAGGCCTTGCTTCCTCACAGAGAGAAAGTCAAGGAATGGATAAAGTCCAAATAAATTCCCTATTTTGCAACAGGAGCGATGATAATTGCCGGGAGACAGCCTGCTTATCAGTTGTGAGAGGGCTTCATCCTTCATTAATATGTAGTTCAGTTGGACATCAGAGAAGCCAGCCCCCTGGGAATCTTCTCTGAATCTCCCATTATCTCATTTTCCATACACTTGGCTTGACCCGCATTTTATCTACACTTGCAGCAAGATCTGGCTCTTTACATCTGGACTTTCTAAACAATCAGCTAGCCGTGAACCTGCGTCCCCAAAGCTCTGCTCAGCGTCGGCTGCAGTAAATTTGGACAAGTGTGTACACCCATAAAGCATCAGTGTAAATCTCCCAGACTAAATATTTTAGAAGCAGACAAAATAAATATTGCAAAGTGCTAACCTGCGAATTTTCCATTCTGTGCCTGTGTGTCCATGTGCTCATTGCACTGTGCTCTGCACCGGGGCTTGGCATCTTTAAGGTCTTCATGTATCTCTGAGAGCAGCCCTGCTGCTGGCCAACTCCAGATTCACTGTGCATCAGGCTGAGCGAGCTCTCTGCTGAGTCTAGACTTATTCACAGTAAGGTTGAAAGAAATGCTTCCAAAACTCGGGTAGTGAGTCTGGTGAGATGGCAATGCCTATGATCCCAGGGACTGGGGAGGCTGAAGCAGAGGATTGCCAAGTTCAAGGCCAGCCTGGGCAACTTAGCAAGACTCTATATCAAAATAAAAAATAAAAAAGGACTGGGATATGGCTCAGTGGTAAAGTGTCCCTGGGTTCAATCCAGCACCACACACACACACACACACACACACACACACACATTTATATACATATATATATATATATATATATATATATATATATATATATATATATATATATTTAATGATACAAGAACCACGGACCATTTTCTTCTCTTGTGGCCATACATGATCTAGATGGCTAAAAAGGTAGAGTTGTCACATGAGACCAGTCAATTTTATTTTGTCCTGGGGCATCAGAATGTCTAAGTGAGGCATGAGTCTTTGTGACCTCCATTTCTTTATATTTGCCCTCATAAAGAATATTTTTGCTCCTGACTTTGCAACTTCAGAGCACTAAGATGACCATTTGTACAACTGCAAGAAGGGCAATGGGTTATCTTTTTTACTCTATCCTCATCATGATGGCTAAAAACAAATATCCACTGTGGTCAATATTGTGGATAAGTAGCAGAAAATACAGCTGCCTGACAGATAAGTTAGTAAAGTACCATTTTCAGGCGCTAGAATAATGACAAATATATACTCTGAGCCCTCTGCATGTGCCAGTAGGTGCTTCACCTAGACTCTGCCACTTAATCCTTACATCACGCAAAGGTTCTGGCTCTTGCATAATCCCAACGGGTGCTATTTTACACTTTATACCTGGGTTCACTGAGGAAGGGAAAGGGTGACCTGACTAAGGTCCCACATGTGCCAAGCAGCAGATCCTAGGCCCGAACCAGAACCACAGTTACTCTTTGACGAGAACACACGTGGGTCTGAGCTGTGCTCTTCTGAATGCAATGTGTCACTGGAGAACTGGCCAACCGTCATGTCAACCATGGCCAACTTTTCCTTTATTCTAATTTGTTACATATGACAGCAGAATGCAATTCAATTCAATTTACACAAATAGAGCACAGTTTTTCATGTCTCTGGTTGTACATAAAGTAGAGTCACACCATTTGTGTTTTCATACATACAGTTTCATACATGTTCTCAGGGGTAATGATGTCCCTTTCATTCCACCAACTTTCCTACCCCTATGACCCCTCCCTTCTTCTCCTTCCCCTTAGCCCTATTAAAGTTCCTCCATTTCTCCCGTGCTCAATACTTCCCATCCCCATTATGGATCAACATCCTCATATCAGAGAAAACATTTGGCCTTTGGTTTTTTGGGATTGGCTTATTTCACTTAGCATTATATTCTTCAACTCCATCCATTTAACCTGCAAATGCCAAGATTTTATTCTCTTTTAATGCTGAATAATATTCCATTGTGCATACATACCATGATTTTCTTTTTATCCATTCATCTACTGAAGGGCATCTAGATTGGTTCCATGATTTAGCTGTTGTGAATTGTGCTGCTGTAAACATGGATGTGGCTGTGTCCCTGTAGTATGCTGTTTTTAAGTCCTTTGGGTATAGACCAAGGAGAGGGATAGCTGGGTCAAATGGTGGTTCCATTCCCAGTATTCCAAGGAATCTCCATACTGCTTTCCATATTGGCTGCACCAGTTTGCAGTCCCACCAGCAATGCATGGCCAATTTTTGTTGTTGCTGTTAAGTGTGATTTTGTTCCAGGAAATTTACAGAGCATGATCTCCATTGCTTTCCTCATCCGTGCGTCTCTGCCTCCCTTGCTGAGAATGTGGATCCTATTCAAAGCCCTCTTTGGAGCTGGAGTTGAAGATGTGCCCCTTCCAGCTCCTGTTCAGGAGGCCATGCATAAAACAGAACAAAATGTATTCCAGCAGAATAGAACTGCTACTAGCAGCCATCACCAGAATAGATTTCAGAATCATCTTAGATCTAGTCTTAATTATATAAATCTATTTCAGCACTCCTACTGCCATGATGAGAAATTCATAAATTTTGTTCTAATCGAGAACAGAAATTACACAGTGTATTAAAATGCTACTTTCTCTATAGCGCCATATATGTAAATTTATGCATATATACATAAATTATACATTAATACATATAGACTTGAATTTATCAGAACTACTCAATTTCATCTCCTGGTTAATAATTTAGTACTTACTAACCTTCAATGTTGCCATCAAGATATGGTCTCCTGTCAAATAGGATAAAACATAAAAGCATTGTACGATTACAACGGGTGTATTTTCAAAACAAAATTTGTTCACAATTTTGGAAATTTGACGTCACCAAGGCACCACCATCTAATTTAACTTGGCTATTTTTTCTTCACAATAAAAATAGAGAAGAAAGCTTTCTGAGTGTGTCAGTCCAAGAAAAACTTTAATTAGAATCCCTGGCTGTGACTTAGAATGCATTCTACATCTTATTTCAGCTTGACAGTAGGCAAGAGGCATCCCCTCCAATTTTAGGTCAAAGCCAGAATAAAATAAGCTTTGGGGGAAAAAAAAAAAAAAAGTAACCGTGCTTTCTATTCTCATAGTTCCCTTCTGCCCATAAAATGAACCTGTGCAGAACATTTGAAGTAGCGTCTCCAACACACCTGGAGGTTCCATATTTCTCACTGAGGACATCAGCTGGTGACTCTTCAGGAGGCCTCAGTGGACCAGAGACGAAGTCTGCAGCCTTCGATGCTCAGCAAGCTAAAGTATTGGACTAGTGGTCAGCAGCAGGACTCAGGACTAGAGTCTCACTTATTTTGATATGTAAATTGGGGGTTTCCCCACTGAGGCGTGTCTTATGGGCTTAAAATATTTTTTTGCCTGAACAGTCCCCGTGGCTAATGGCTGGTGTTAGATTTTTCATGAGACTTGGGTTTTGAGACTCCATGCAGCCTCCTGTGGGCCCTCTGTTTTCCTTTTAGCTTGAGGCCGAAGGCTCTCGGTCCATCCAGCCCTGGGGCTGAGCTGTCAAAAGTGCCTGGCCTAAGAACGGATTGGGCCATGGCTAGGAACTGACTGGCCAGAAAACCTGGAGTTGAAGAGCTTGAACGTTCTCCTAGGACATGATAGGGGAAGAAGTGAGGGGTCGATTCAGAAGTTCAGGCCAAGTTGGACACGCCACTCAGGAGGAGAAGGCCAGCCTCCTGAGATGCTCCTGTCTCCTTTAGAGGAATCTTTCTCCGTGGAGCATGCTTCTCCCTTGAAGCATTTCGGTAGCCAGGCCTGTCCTTCCTGAACACTTCCCAGGGCCCCAGACAGAGGGCAAACAGACATCCATAGCTAAATACTTAAGAGTTATAAACCAATTTAACAAACAATAAGTAGAATGTGTCTGCCTTCTGTGAAAAAAAAAATATGTGTTCATATTGATGAAGTCTCAACACACATGCAAAGATTTTTTTTTTTTTTTTTTTAAACGAGTGAAGTCTGGGGATGTACTCAAGTTGATTGCAGTGCATGATAATTGTGCATTCCTGAGTATTCTTTTAGAGCCCAGGGATATTACAATAAGGAATGTGAGTGTTGTTATTTATTTTATAACACCCATTTTAGTAAAATTATTAATACCTAGTCAAGATTGTAAAATATAATTTATGTTCTAGAGATGGTAATCATCTAAAGGATTAAAAATACAAAAGTACACAAAAGTGAAATATATTTTCATTGAAGAGGTAAGTTAAATGTAAACATGAGAGTTATTTTCCAGATATTTCATGTTTTTTCTTCTAAAATATTCAAAATTATGTATAGAATTTGAAAAGATAAATTATAATAAAAGGCTACCAAAATATAAAATAATTTCTTTTTAAAGGTGAAGAATTTTGAATTTTTAAGAGTTTCATATTTCCCACACCTGTAATCCCAGGGTCTCAGGAGGCTGAGGCAGGAGGATCTTCAGATCAAAGCCTCATCAAAAATGATGCACTAAGCAACTCAGACCCTGTCACTAAATAAAATACAAAATAAGGCTGGGGATACGGCCCAATGGCCCAGTGCCCCTGAGTTCAATCCCCAGTACTCCCCCCAAAAAAGAATTTGATATTTCCCTACAAGAAAGCTATTTTATCATTCAACATCAAATTATCATGCTTTGTGAGTGTTTTATGTATATATGTTCTTTTGAATATATTGTGTGTATTTGCTCCTTTGTATCAGATGGGATTGTTTCTAGGAATCTACCCCCAACCAAAACTCGAAGATGCTCAAAATCTCTCTATAAACTGCCATTGTATGTATAACATCACACATTTTCCCATAAACTTTACAATGTTTTTAGAGTTTTTATGATGCCTAACACAAAGTAAATGCTATGTAGTTGTTATACTTAAGTATTAGGGAGTACTGAGAAAAAAGTCAGACATGACTTTTTTTCAAATAGGTTTGGCTTGCAAGCGGTTGTATTCTCAGATGGCAGAGCCCAGGACATGGAAGGCTGACGATATAGAAAGAACACGTTTAAATATCTAACTGGGTAAAATACCCCTTGTCTTCGTGTGCAAGCACCACCCTGACTCCTGCATACATCTTTGTCCACCTGCGGGAATGCAAAGACAGGTGAATGGACGGTCCTTTGGTTCTGTTGGGAAGCTGTCCTTTTGTATGCAGAAGTGAACTGCATGCGTGTTAACTGAGCTTTTTTTAAATAAATCAATATACATGTATTTTTTTAAAAAGACAATTACTTCCAGTTTCCACCTCTGAAACTCTTCTCATGCCTGAAGCATCGTGGGTTTCCAGTGCTGGCAGAGGCATGTCCAGGGCTCTGTCCAGCATGTGGAGCCCCTTGCTTCTAGACATGGTGCCAGAGACGTGGAGGAGTGTCGGCCTGGCCGGAATGCTGGTCAGGAGAGCTGATGTTTTGCATTACGTGTTGAACTGGAGCAGGCGGGCGTGCTGGGCCTTGTGTGGAGGTGGCCTGGTATTCTCTAATAACTCTTCTCTTTTGTGTGACCGTGAAAAGCAGGACCGTCCATTCACCTGTCTTTGCATTCCCGCAGGTGGACAAAGATGTATGCAGGAGTCAGGGTGGTGCTTGCACACGAAGACAAGGGGTATTTTACCCAGTTAGATATTTAAACGTGTTCTTTCTATATCGTCAGCCTTCCATGTCCTGGGCTCTGCCATCTGAGAATACAACCGCTTGCAAGCCAAACCTATTTGAAAAAAAGTCATGTCTGACTTTTTTCTCAGTACTCCCTAATACTTAAGTATAACAACTTCTAAAGCCTGCCTCCCAGAGACAGCGCCCCAAGAGCCCAGCCTCGAGTAATCACATCAGTCACCACCCTGCCTGGGCGACAGAATCTGGGTATGTCGGGCCACACAAAAGACCAGACTCTGAGGACACAGCCCCATTTTCACATTCCCTCTGGCCAAAGAAAAGTGCCTTTATCCCCGGTTTCCTTGCTTTCCCTTACACTTGGCACTTTGAAAACCCTAGTCCCTTTGCTTTGACTCCCTTTCACCTGCCTGCTTCCTGCTCAATTGATCTTTAATAACAAACAGACAGCAGATGGCACGTCTCTGGGCAGGGTGCCCTTGGGCACTCCCACAAAACCTGGGCCTCTGTCCACCAGAGCGTTGGCCACACTATGTTGTAATTTTGTGCCTGATAGAAGGTGCTCCTACTCCTGAGCACCTTGAGGGCAGGAACTGGTCTTATACTGCTTCTACTGGTACCTGGCCGGCTCATACCTCAGTGATGCTTAGTGAACATCGGGTAGTGGGATAAGCTGTTCAACCACCAAAGGCACTTAACTCTGTCAAGACATCAACAATATTCAGCTCTCATCAATCTTGGGTATATTCATTTGTTGCCAGAAAGTATGAGGCACTTGCTATTTTAGTCACCTATGACCCATGAAATCCAAGCCACAGAAGTCCTCTGACAGGTCTTGTGCCAAGCCCTCCGGGGCTCACCGGCAATACGTGCCCCTCCGTACCCACAAACTTCTCCTCAGATCCCAGACGAGCTGGATGGCATCACGTCCTGCATGGATCCAGCAGCTGTTCCTTCCAAGCCTCCACTGCTGCCTTTTGTCGCCGCGTGTGTGAAGAGACAGCTGACGCCAGTGTTTCGTGCAGTTTTCAAAAAGGTCAACCGGCATTCAGATTTCTGTTGGTAAAATTCATTCCTTCTCTTTCAGAAATTTAATGAGAAAGGACAGCTTTGTGAAATGGAGGAGCAAGAACAATATTGCCTAAATAAATTGGAATTTGCACTTTGATTACCCTGCAGTTTCTGCCATACTTTATGGGAAATGTTCCCTGCGGTGCAGGTCCTCTCTGGAGTGACATCATCCTATGAAACCATCCTCACTATAATTATTTCCATCCATATTTGCAGAGGACATAGCAAGAACGTTCGGTAAGGAATACTTGATGCACACAGGACAATTTAAAACTGTAGAGTCAAGCCACCAGAAAGTCCTGTTAAAAGGCAAATGATCTATCTTTATGCATGCCTCTGACCCCAAAGGAGGTATTTCATATTCACGTTAGGACAAAAAGTCTTTTGCAAACAGTGAGACTCTTATAACAGCAGATATCCTATGCATGAAATAACAAACAACACCTAGCTTCAGTTGCTTTTCTTGAAATGATCTATCTTAAAGGTGTAACGCAGGAAGAACAGCAATATTTTAGTTCATATCACCAAGTTTAGATCATTTTGAAGTTTAGCCTCTGTCTGTACCAGCACCAAGTACAAGGATTTTAAAATTTCTACTCCTGGTTTCCCTTTTGACAAAGTTGATTGTTCTTTTTAGACTCTGTATTTTTTTTTTTAATTTTGAGGAAAATAAAAATGCCAATATAAAAGTATTAATGCTCTCAAAAAAAAAACACTGAAAACAGATTTTTTTTTTTTTTTTTTTTTACAATTTAGGTATTATGAAAACTGGGAAGCTGTCATTGGCTTCCCTGACGACCTGATTCACGCAGGCTGGCTGTACCCAGGGGGGAGACTGCAGCCTCCCAGGGCTGTGGGCTAAAGGGCACGGGCAGGCTCTTTGTCTGCTGGAAAATGAAAGCTCCCACCATCTGCTCTCTGAGGCTTGGATTCCGTGTAAATGTGGAAAGACCTGCATTTGCCTCTGCAGTTAGTGAGAAGGCCCCGATTCATTCATTCCTTCATGCATTCATTCATTCAGAGTAATAACTACGGAAAAGAAAAATCTGTAGAATAGAAGACCAATTTGTTTACTTCATACAATAGAAACATTCTTTTTTTCCGTCTAACCACTGTTTCTGAACTCACTCTGTAAAATATCCCTTTCATGTTCTTTGGTGTATCGCAATCTAATTCCTCCCCCGACCCACCATCATGAGTTGTCAGACATCTGAGCTGACTTCACCCAGTCCACCACTGCAGGCCACAGTCCATGCCATGTTCCCTGTGTCCCCTAGTCCAGCACGACCCTCAGCCTTGGTGACCACAGCATGGTTCTCTCTCCCAGTGCTCCTGTCTTGTGGGCTCTGGCCTTGCTGTGTTGTAGCCAGGACGACATTTGGGACACAAATGGACACAGGGGTCTCCTTATGAGGCCACTACTGGACATCTCTGAGCCCTTGGCAGAGCCCTGATGACAGGTGAGTAGATGCCCTGGATCTTGGGGACAGTGCCGGGCTCTTCCTGGGTCCCTGTGGAGGTCTGGTTTGGGGCATGGGCTGTGGGCCTCAGTGTGCACCTTTCTTTGACTCTGGGTCTGCCGTGATCCACTCTCAGCATCTTCATGTTGGGGTCTGTTAAGGGGCAGAGTGACTACTGGCCTTCACAGATCCCCAGGATGTCCCCAAGTGCTCATCAGATCCTCTCCAGCATAAGATTTAATGCCATAGAATTTGGCTGTGTGAAATCTTATTTATACATTTCTGTATAGTCTTGGCTTGATAATTTTACTCTAAATAAGTACATATTTAATTAAATTTAAATGGGAAACAGGGTTGAAATGTCACATCCATAAGCAACAATGTCCCCACACATCTCCCTGAGCCAGGGGGCAAACACCCACCAGGTGCCCTGTGCCCCAGACAGCTGGTCTGGATGCCCCCAGCTCCCGTGGCTGCTCTCCCGTGGGCTTTGGTGGGCACTCATTTTCACATGGCCCAGAAGCCATCTGTCTCGTTGACCCTCTGTGATGACGCCGTCAAAGCTGTCAGAAACACATTTTCACAATGCTCACATCCCTGTTTCCTTGATTAGAATTTGTCATGGTGAGTGGTGGCCAGTGGGTCCCGTTCTCACTTGGGAACCGAGTTCAGACCTCACTTACGGGAGAACGCAAGGCCTCTTTTAAGACGTGATGTGTTTTCTGTCCTTCTTGAGGGTGACTGGCCCGGCTCTGTAGGAGAAGCAAAGTCACCTTGCCCTGGCGGGGCAGGCCTCTCACTCGCATTAAGCACACGAGGATCTCATTTGGAGTTCACTATCAGAAACCAGAAACGCTGACTCTCACGGAAAACTGCATTTCTGGGATTTGGGTAATGAGTTATCCCAGTCACTAAATAATGCTCTGTTTGCCATAAAAGAAGCAGTTACATTAAACAAGCCGGCCTCACTTAATGCTTTAAGTAGAGAGGGAGCATTAGGCTATTCAGGTGAAGGACCTGTTTTATACCACGGCAACTTATGGCCCTGTTTGAATAGGAAGGCTTTTCAGTAAGTCACCCACACCTTCCGCCTTCATGAATCTTGGGCTTCTTCTGCACATGTTTAAAGAAACTTAACACCTCTTTAATTATACATTGTAAATAATATTGGCCAGGGGGCAAGTAAGTGATGGATTGTAGGGGAATGTTTTTCAAATTTGGCTTAAATCACTTTGCTTTCTAATTTTTTTGCAGGAGGACTGTCCAGGGATTGAACCCAGCAGCATTTAACCACTGAGCCACATCCCTACCCCTTTTTTTAATTTTTAATTTTGATACAGAGTCTTGTTAATTTTTTAGGACCTTGCTAACGTTTTCTCAATATTTTGAAGGACATTAGAGCAATGCTCAAAATCCATTTTTATATTTCACAAAATAGACCTCTTCCTATTATAATGCAAAAATACCCAAATGTCGAGCTTTTAAAAAAATTCTGTGCAGTTATAAATGCAAGTATACAGCTTTCAGATACTCTTAATTTTTCAATGTAGATTTATAATTTGTAACCACAAGAAAACAAAAACGTAAAACTATTGCCATCTTAGAAATGAAGATGGAAGAATTGATCATAAACCTGAGGCTCTTACGTTATTTTTAAAAAAATTTTCTGAACATGTGCTTTTATCCACATGTGGAGAAAGACATTGTTCCTTTGTAAGATGATATCATTTTACATGAGAGGAGCTGTAGAGATGATTCACAAAAATGTCTCAATGAGTGGCCCAGAAACTCTGCCTGGATCATGCAGGAGGCCCAGTTGGGACGAAGTGGTGGGGGTCACAGTCACTTCCTAGCTGGGCTATCTGATCCTTTGCATGATTCCAAAAAATCTTCCCCAGATCTCCTTTTCTGCTTTTCTTTAAGATAATCCCACTTCCATTCTCTTTATCTTTAGCTCCAACTTTTGCTTATGATCAGAATTGTTGTTAATCAAATGAAGAAAAAAAAAACAAAAAAATTTCACAAGGTTGGTAATATGTTTTATATATTAGGAAAAACCAAAGGTATACTTATGGTTATGGTGGTAAAGGCTAATTAAAAAACCTATTGATTATCCTTTCTGTGCATATTTACATTAAAATGCAGTTTGATTCTGCCATACCTAAATTCCTGATGCATTATGCTGGTGTATAGGAGAGTGGATCAAGAAAGATAGACGAAGTTTTACTTTCAATAGAAGAGCTACAAGGTACACGCATATTGTCCACATGATTCTGCTTTGTCAACATTAACCTTAAACTCTGGAATTTATGGATTGAAGTTACTAATTGGGTTGGTCAAAAATTATCTTATTGTGCCCTTCAACATGGGGCATCCATTAATTTGCGATGGAACTGGTGTTCTGTGGTTACACTGTTAAATGAGGTTTTTCCCTTTGAAAGAGCACCCCTGTTCATTTTTGAGAGAGAGTCACAGTGGGAGCCAAAACATTTATAGAGACAGTGCAACAACCACTGACCTGAGACCACAGCGAAGGGAAGGCGTTTCAAAGGTCTCCGTCCTGCTTCCTTGCTAGCATAGACAGGCACTAGCGTCCCAGCACAGCCAATGCGGACAGAGGCTGCAGATTCTGGCCTCCCTGAAAAGGTTATTTTATGTGTGCCACATTAGGGAGTCTCTATCAATTAAATTCTTCAGTAGAATCAAGCTGCAGACTTTGAAATACCATAAGCAATAGCCTTTTCATTTACTCATTTATTTATTACCTCTTGAGGCATTTATTCCGTGCCCACCACACCCTAACCCGTATATTAAGCGGTAGGAATTTATTTCCATCTATGGCTGCACCAATGTAGCTGGAATCTTGCAGTCGGTTGCCAGCAGAGAGGAAGACCAGAAGATTCATCTCATATTTGATGCATTTTATCAGGCTTTGGGAGCACAGCAGGAAACCAGGGTCTTTGGTGACTGACTGCATGCATAATGAGCAGGGCAGCAAGGTTAAAAAGACAGCCACACGACAATGAATTCAGCAAACTGCATCTCACTAACACATTTGGTTCTTTAAAAAAAAAAAAAAAAAGAAAGAAAATGATGAATTCTGAGCCACCTTGAATCTACAGGCTCCTTCTAATTACTAACAATGAGAAGCCTGCCCTCTCAGTAGCGGCTGGATGCCCCAGGCATCTTTACAGCAAAACCAACAAATGATGGGAATACTATGATTTAAACTCAAAACCAAAGCGCAGTTGGAGCTTTTTACAAGGCTGCTTGCAAGTTTTATGTCTAGGGTTTGCAAGATCATAGAAGATACAGAAGGACAACGCAAGGTCAAATCTGCATCGCCTATACAAAGAATAAACTGGCTCCCTAATCTGTGAGCTGTTGCTCACGAGTCCAGGGAAGAATTCGGGATGAATGGTAGGTTCCTTCTCACAAGTCCATGCTAGTGACCCCTGGTGCCCTGCTATGAATAATGGCCATTATTAGAGGAGGTGGCGGTAGCTGCAGCAATATACCACCGTCTATCCTCCCGAGCCAGAGCAGGGAGTGCAGAGAGCAGCCCCCGCCTGATATGTGCTACGCTAATTATTTTTGTGATATAACTCTTGGGGGCATCTGTTTATTTTAAGAGCTTAAACAGCCTTCCAAGTAGAGTGAGAGGCTCTATCTTGTCATCAGCCATCTGGGGCTGGGCACTTTCCCACCCTCCTTCAAAGCTGATAGATCTGTGGCATCTGTCCTGCTCCTAGGAACTCAGAAACAAAGACTCACCCACACGAGGCTCCTCTGACCGGGGTGACCACAGGCCCAGCGGGCTAAGACTCGGGTGCGCGGCTGCTGGGGTCAGTGCAGCCCATCATTATTCTTCAGATTCAGCCTGGAGGGGCTCTCTTTAACAAGTCCATGGGGGTGGCCACAATCAAAGGCCAGAGTCTGTTCTCTTTCATGGTGTGATATTTGTTTCTGGGAGCGGAGGTAGTGGGTGTTTTCCTGAGGAGATTAGAGGCGACTCAAGAGAAGTAGAATTTTGTTTTGTTTTGTTTTTTGTTTTTGCATTCCACACTGAATGCTAAGGATATAAAATACCATTTTCATCATTTTTCTTTTAAATTTCATGTCAGAAATATTTCAGAATACCTGCACTGAATTACATCGGCATCACAGTCAGACATTTGTCCCAGTGTGACTAAATATGGCTGGGGTGTTCAGGGCTCTCAGTAGCCATGATGACTATGAGGAAGGAACGGTGCTGCAGACACTCAGCCACCTCGTTAACTGATGTGGCCCCAATGGCTCAGACATACGTTTGCTCCGTGTTGTGCCTCTCCCAGGGACATGAAGATGTTTTTTTTCCCCAAGGCTGTGACATTCAGGCCTCATGGTAATTCCTGCTAACAGGTGAGCCGTGCTTAGGAATGCCAACCAAGTGCAAACAGCAGAAGTCTGTGCTTTTCTCTGCACTATGGGAAGAAGCTTATTAATTTATTCTACATCCACCTCCCTGCATAGTCTATATCATCATCCAAACCAGGTTTGTATCAATCATCTAAAATACTGCATTTTAGATTAAATTTTACAAAGATCCTGAAAATGTTTGATTTGTGCCTATAATGTCAGCAGCAAACTCTGTTTCAGCCATGAAGTAACCATTTGGAGAAAATAAAAAATGTTAAGATGATTCAAAAATGATAAGAAATTTAATCTAAAAGTATCTCTCCATAATCTGAGCAAAAATTTGACCTAGATATGATAAAATAGAAATTTGCACTCAGAACACCCCCTTCTTGCACACACACACTTCCATCCCTGTGTGTGTTGCAGCGTGAGCCACCCAGTTTGCATTCCATGACATCCCTGGAGACCTGGTGCAAAGGGACTAGGCAGACGCCCCGCCTGCAAGCCTTCTGCTGGCGGCCTGCAGTAACGAAGGGCCTCATGAGCACTCCTCCTGCTGCTCTGCCGTCCATCACCCTACCACGCTTCTGTCTTGCAGGAAGCTCTCCTTCCCTGCACTCAGGCTCCCTGGCTGCTGGGTGTGCCAGCCTCTACCTGAACTGGGGCCTCATTAAGTGAGGTTGGTAGTAGCAATGACAATCCCTCCTGGAATGTTTAGGTAGGTATCTCAGAGCTACAGAAAAGAAAGCCCGAGGGTCCCCGGGGGTCATTAGACTGTAAATATTTTCTATGGGGGGGGAAAAACGCATACAAAGTGCTAAATGAAATAAAGTGGAAGGAGTGTGTTTCCATCTATTGCTGCTCTAATATAGCTGGACCCTTTTGCAGACAGTTACCAGCAGAGAGGAAGACCAGAAGATTCATCTCACATTGATGCAGATGTTGGAGCACAGCAGGGAACCAGGATCTTTGGTGACTGACTGCACCACAGTTCCAAATCCACCACAAGGATGCAGATGATAAATTGCCAAATCAAGGGTAACAAACTACAGTTTTCATTTCCAGTATTCTAAGGTCTGAGTGTTTCAGGGACTGCATTGGCTCGGGTCCTCTTTATGAGGAGGCCTCCCTGTTCTGTGGCATTCTGATGCAATGGCTTGAGGGGAAGAGGGAGAATCCCCAGGTGCTCACAGGACTTTAGCTACTACCCCACTCCCTGGTCCCAAAGGACACAACTCCGGCCAGTGGCTCTCCAACCATCCTTATCTGGCTATGTTCCGCCCAGTAGCATTCATAACTTTGTAAGATACAAAACAGAATTTCTTTGTTTTTGTTTTTATTCTTAATTGCCTTTTTAAGCTGCTAAAAATGGAAGCACCAGAAATCCAAGGACTTGTTTACATCCTTCGCCAGCCGCAGGAGAGTACCTGGCACACCAGCTCTCAATAGCTGCCACTGTGGCTGCACCCACACAGGCTTGCTGACTGGCACTGTACCTCTGGGAACCTTCACTGTGCATTACAAAGACCAGGAATCACTGGTATGGGCAACAGTGCCATGAGCTTACAGTACTCCAGAAATATTTTGTTCTATTAAAATGATTGAATTTGAAATCCACCTCTTAAGACTCCTCTAATATGCAAAGTTTGATTTTAACACAACTGAAAACATATATTCCTCACCTAGCCACCCTCTGTCACTTTCTGATCACATTCTGAAGTGATCCAGCTTAGTCCTTGTCTCTTTGTGTCCTTCCCACGGAACACAAGCTTCAGGAGGGTGGTCAGTGTGTCCATCTTACTGCTGTGTCCAGTGCTTCTGACCAGCCCTGGTACCCTACAGGCACACCTCTTGCTCATAACCAGAATGACTTCTCCTCTAGTCCTCGCCCCCTAATAAGCCAAGAAATGTGAAAAGAAAGTTGTTTTTAGGTCACAAATAATACAGTATGGCCAGGTCCAGTGGAGCACACCTGTAATCGGAGCAGCCCGGGAGGCTGAGGCAGAAGTATTGCAGGTCCAAGTCCAGCCTCAGCAACTTAGTGGCACCCTGTCTCAGAATAAAAAATAAAAAGTGCTGGAATATGGTTCAGTTGTTGAGTGCCCCTGGGTTCAATCCCTAGTACAAATATTATTATTATTATTATTATTATTCAGTATTTTAAAAAAAGAAACTAGCCTCATGATGAAAAACATCTGTATTCTTTCCTATTTTTGCTTTTCTTTTTTCCGTAGCAGGGATTGAACCCAGGGGTACTTAACCACTGAGCCACCTTTTCAGACTTCTTTTTCATTTCTTAGGTTACAAATAGCACTAAGTTGCTTATGGCCTCACCAGGTTGCTGAGGCTGGCTTGGGACCTGTGTGTGCTCCTCCTCTCCGTCCCCTGAGAGCTGCTGGGATTACATACGTGCACCACCCTGCCCGGCTAGAGGCTTTTTCAGGTACAGCCATCGAAGTAGCCGCTGAATAACATCAGTGCCGTGGCCCAACATCTGGGGGTAAAAGGTGGGAGAGAAAGGGGGAGGGAAGGAGAGCCCTCTGGTCATGAGGCACAGACTCCGCCATCGGAGCCACGTGCAGAGGCTTCACGGAGGGGTGGGCTCATGATTGACGAATGTGGGGCCCCAGAAGAATCGGGGCGAGGGGGGCGAGTGGTTCTTGTGACAGGTGACAGGCCGGGAGGGAGGAGCGGCGCTGAAGGGCCTTTTTAATGAAGTGTTAAGTAGATCACCAGGAGAGGTGCATAAGGACTGTGATGAAGGCTTGGGCAAGGTGCGAAAAAAAGAAAAAGTGGAAAAGCAAGAAGAAGTGACACTTGGTAAATCACAGGAGGACCTGAAACCTGAGAGAGCATCTGGAAAGAAGGGTCAGTCCCCGCGACACTCCAGCGCCTTTGGGTAATGGAGGTGGGCAGCTCATTAAGATGATGTGTGAAGAGACGGGCGCATTGGAGAAAAGGCAGTACAATCACCATCTCCACCGTGGAAAAGAGGAGGGCGGGAACACAGAGCACCGACGAGGGGCGTGGGAGAAATGCCCACTGGAAATCTGAGAGTGCATCCTAGGGAAATAACCAGAGCAATAAAGCCGGCCACGGGAGGGACGAGGCATGCCACAAAGAGGAGTATTTAAAATTGGATATGTCTGTATAAAATAACTCAGCTGCCAGGGAGGGATTCAAAGGAGCTATTGAACGGCAATATCAGGGAGATGGAAGAAGGCAATTCCGGTGTGCCTCTGTGTTCGGGCAGCCTAAATATAGAACCGTCACCGGGAGCTGCTGGTGTCGGGTAAAGGCCTCCAGGGCTTTCCTGAATAAAGGTGACGCACTGGGCTCCAATTGTTCCACACGGTGAGGTTTTCTGGATGCCACGGACGGATGTGGATGAACGTAGACTCAGTGCCTGCTTGTGAGCTGGGTTCTGTGCCTGACATTTTAACATACATGAGCGCATGTTCTTCTCACAGCAAACCTGCCACGAGAAAGTCACTCTCACAACTTTTAGAGGAAGGAATCTGAGATCACACAGCTCTGCAACGGTGGAGCCAGGATTCAAATCTCAGTTTGGGCAGATTCAGAGCCAATACCACCAAGCTCAAAAGCAGGCACTGAATTCACGTCCCCACAGAGAAGCAAGTTGAAGATGAAGCATAAAGAGAAAGCCGACTTCCAGAGATGGATGCTGTGCTTGGCACACGTATTCACACTCACATTCAGACAGCAACTTGTGCAATTTGATTTGTCCTTGCTGAGCTTCAGGATTGCTAAGGTCTGTTATTTTTGTGAGGTGAACACATGTAATAACAAAATAACCCTTTTGAATAAATGGCATACGTTCATTTTAAAAATCCGCTCAGGTTCCCTTGCTGTGTTTCGTTAAGGATGAAAAAGTTCCCCCAAAGGGCCTCCAAAGCTGGGGCAGCAATGCAGGAGCAGCAGGTTCTGCTCTGCATACATTCCTTTGTCAACTCCCTTTACTGAGTGCTTCACAGGAACAAGGCACTTTGCTAGAGTCTCGGGATGAGCAAAATGATCATCGTCCCTGCCCTTGGAACACATGACCTATTAGTTGATAAAAACCAATAAAAAGCTAATTGCAGGAGAGTGGAACAGACACTATTTGGGGAGAAGAAGGGTCTCATGGAAATGGAACTGGAGCCCTGGGTGACTCTGCTGGAGCAATTCAGTAAACACTGCGTCAGGAGAAGAAAGGAATGAAGCCAAGCAGCGATTCCAAACCAGAGAGAAGTGGGCACTTGCCAAGGACCCCTAGGCGCTGTCCATACCCAGGAAAAGGAAACAAGTGGCATTTGTTCCTCACAGGTCCCCGGCCAGAGCCTTGGCCATTTCACCACCAGGACTTCCCCAGACACCGTGACCCACCCTCACTGCCTGCAGCCCCCAGGACCTTGCCCCGGTCCTTTCTAGGTAGCCTCTGGCTTTCTCAACACAGCACGTCTCTACAGCAAGCCACGTGTCTACACCACAAGAATCGGGGCAAGAACCGATGTGAGTTGTCTGGCATTCTGGACCTTTATTGTTGTGGATTTGGGGCAGAATGGTCCGCATGTGGCTCCTGTCTGAAAGGGGCAGGAGGCCTCACACCCTTTGCCTGCTGGGGAGCCACGCCGTGCACTGTGGAAAGCAAGGCCTGTGTGGGTTGCCTGGGAAGGGGGTTCAAACAGTGAGACAGCTCTGCTTCATGAAGAGGGGCATCTCTCTGGGCCCCTGAGAGCCCGAGAACCAGCAGCCCTTGAAGTCACTGACACGGGCTGCTCCCCGCAGGGGCAGAGTGGCCCCAGCCAGCACTGTCATCTGCTCCCAGAGTCAGAGCGTGATCGAGCCACGTCACAGGGCGACCTGGGCTCCAGCACCTGGCACTAGGAGAGTCTGATGAGGAACCCTGGAGGATTGGAGAGGACCAGCCGGGTGATTCTTGTGGCGTGCCTTCTAAGGCAGGATGAAATATTAATGAAACACGTTTTCTTTCACTGGTGGAAGCACAAACAATACCCAAGAAATTAGAATATGCTCAGAGTGGGCACAGACTGGGACAGGAACACACAGTGGGACTGACGCTGCGCGCTGGCCTGGCTCACCAGAGGAGGCCCTTCCTCCTAGGTACCGGGGTCCTGCGCCAGTGGCGTGTGGCAGTTTCCCTTCATCAGGAGTGTGGACAGTGGGGGGAGCAGGAGACGCCCTGTCCCTTGACCACCCGCTGCATCCTGGGGACAGGTAAAATGAGGCCTGAAACACAAAGAAGAGTCTACGAAGCTTTACACGGCGGGCGAAAGCCGAGTCCCTGCTGAGAGACAGCCACAAAATCTGCAGTCTCAGTGCCACCTCAGTGCTGTGCGCAGCTGACGTTTGTGTGGGATGTCAAATATTTACAACAGCAAAGCCTTCCAGAAAGGAGCTAATGTGGAGCGTGTCTGTCACGCGTGACAATGCGATAAGCATGTGTTGGTGAGACACGCTTGCATGTGATCTCAGAACATCTGTGAGGACAGCGTGGCAGAAGGTGCAGGGGCACTGTCTTCAGGAGGGTAACTGACCCCTGGCCTGCAGTCTTGCCCCTGAGGCACACGTTGTTCAGAGGAAAGAGAAACTGCACCGGCTTCGTTAGGAATTGTCAACTTCTTCCTTTTCAGTCCACAAAACATCTCTTGGCCACTAACACACACAAATGGGACCCACCGCCCGGAAGAGAGGGCTGCGGATACAGGCGTGTTTGCACGCCCCCTTCTTTACGGGCTGCTATTGTGTGTGGGGCCGCGTGCAGCGCTCTGTAGATGTGCTATTAGTCGGATGGATTACCGCTTCACCATGTCATGGTCACCCAGACGGCTAACGTATGTGCCACTTCTACATAAGCAGTTTTTTTTTTTTTCTATTCCCAGCATTTGAAACACAAGAGGAGGAAGGAAACAACACAGAGAGAGCAACTCAGATGGTGGCAATTTCATTTTTTCTCTTTCAAGTTATTGGATCATTTCAGAAGATGTGAAAACCTCCATGTGAAAACCTCATGGGCACCACATCCCTGCCTGTGGCAATTAGGCTGAGCCCTATTCAACCCCCAGAGTCACGCTCGTCTTGAGAAATACTGAATGTACAACTGTCCTCGTCACTTCACCAAGTCATTTAAGGACAAAACAATTGTCACGTGCTCAAGCCACCTTTTACATGCTCACAAGCAATGCTTGTTCAGGTGTTCTTTACCTTACAAACTTCTAAAGGTCCACTTCAACATGGGAGAAGGCGATAAATACTTCCATTTTATTTGATAGGATTTTTTTTCCAGTGGGAAATAATAAAATACAGTGAAACAAAGCAACAATGATTTAGAACGAGCAAGATCTGCCTCTGATCTTGGCTTGTCATTTACCAATTATATGACCTTGGGGAAAATGCCTGAATAGTTTCCACCTCAGCTCCCTCAGCACTGAAACAGAGATGACAGTTGCCACCCAATTGGGTAACTGTACTAATAAAGACATTAGGTGTAAAAAGTAGTGTACCCCTGACTTGTGTTAGAGACTGAATATTAGTTATTGTTTGACTTCTTATTAATACTAACATGGCTATTTTATTAACTTCTGGATTCAGGGCTAGTGTCTTGTGAATGTGCAATTCTGGACAAAGAGCCAGAAAATTTTGTGGCTGAATTCTGATTATTCTGTGGAATGTGGGAAAAGCCACTTTGTCCCTCTGAACCAAAGCCTTATTCAATGGAAAATTTGCACACCAATACCTACCTTGCCAGATTGCTATATAAACTGAATGTGGTCCTTCTTCAGGGCACATACTAGACATTTAACTATGGTAACTTCTACTATTACTATTGTTGCAATAGCAGTAGTTAGAGAACAGGGAACAATTTGATTTAATACTTTGGAGTCAAACAGTATTTTTTTTTAATCTTTTGGCATTGGGATTGAACCTGGGGGTGCTTAGCCACTAAGCCACATCCCCATCCTCATTTTACATTTTATTTAGATACAGGGTCTCACCAAGTTGCTTAGTGGGTATTGATAAGTTGTTGAGGCTGGCTTTGAACTTGTGATCTTCCTGCCTCAGCCTTCCAAACTGCTGGAATTAAAGACGTCTGCCACTGTGCCTGCTCAAATAGTATTTTTTACAAGAATGGAAAACAGAGTTGTGTTCACTTGCCTTCCTACTGGTTAATGATGTTCATCCTGTTAGAACTCCAGTATGTATGGAAGCCTCTATGCATGCAGTGTTGATCAGCAGAGAACCAGAATTCCGACATGTGCTGATAATTAATACCATTTAAATATCCCCAGATATTTGCACAAAGCCACCAAAAAGATGCAAATATTCTACAGATACTATGACTACCAAAAACTTAGCATTCCAAATCGTCATCATCCAAACATTTTAAATAATGTTGTGTCCATCATTTCAATCAGTGACAGAGACTACTTTGGATGGAGTGAGAGGTGGAGACCTTAGGATCACAAAGGCTTCTCATGGAGATTATAACATCCCCCGAATGTAAATCACTTTTAACAGGGATATTCAGAAAACAAAAGGAGCATCAAATTTATGAACCAATCTTTGTTGAATGCAGTGACACCTGTAATCCCAGCAACTCAGGAGGCTGAGGCAGGGGGTTGCAAGATTGAGGCCAAACTTTGCAACTTAGTGAGGCTCTCTCTCAAAATAATAATAATAATAATAATAATAATAATAATAATAATAAAAATAAGAAGCACTGGGAATATAGCTTGGTGGTAAAGCACCCCTGGGTTTAGTTCCCAGTACCAAAACACAACTAAACAACAACAACAAAAAAAATCACTAAGAACCAATTCTTCGGAAACCAAAGAACAGGACTGAGAATATTTGTTTTAAAGTCATCAACGGGTTTTATTTGCAAGAATTGAAATAGTCTACGGTTCTCAGATTTAAACTTCCCAAGCTACAGCCAACAATTTTTCATCAGAGCCCAGTGGAGTAAATAAAAGAGACAAGAGGTAAGAGGGGCACAGAAAGATCACTAGGGAAGAGGTTGGGAGGGGACACTTATTTGTCTTCTCAGTAGATTACATATTGAATCAGGTGACAATGGTCAAGGGACCCGGCAGGGGCATGTTGGTGGAAAATAACATTGCAAGGAACGCCAAAGCCCTACAACAAAGAGAAAGTCTGTGAATCCCCCCCACCCAAAAAAGGGAGCCTCCAGTTCTATCGGAAATCGATGACAACGGGACATCCAGGAGCAGAAAGGAGGCACACCCAGGGAGAGTTCTTAATGGTTTAGGAAATTGCTTTCATTTAAAAAGCTTCCTAAAACGTGTCCCTTTTCTTCTATGTCCGAGTGATATATACAACTCTAGGGTGGCCTTGAGGCCGTGGGGAGGTGGAAAAGGAAGCCAGAGGTCTCCCCACGTCCTTCCATCAGTGACCCCAGAGATCCAAGGAGGAGGACAGCTATTTCGCACCACTCCCACCCAAGAGCACAGCAAAGTGGCGCCTTCAGAGCTCCGAAACAGCTCTGGGGCCCCAATGTCTTGATGGACAAAAGGCCAACTCCCCGGAACTCACTAGGTCAGCCAAAGGATCTGCGCCAGGGACACCCTGGGCGAACTGCAGTCCCCCTTCCCCTGAGTCTGCACAACTGGGGTAACAGGTGTGGAGGGGAGGGGAGCTCAGGGGCTCCACTAGATGGCACCTCCTTGCCCTCCAGCAGGTCCCTGGGGTCGCCCGGGCCACTCCTACCCCCATTCCAAGGCAGAGGTCCAGAGTGCCTGGGGGTCGAAGCGACGTCCACAGGTGGAAGCGTTGGTCCTGTCGAGGCCGAGGCCCTGGAGGCAGTTCCGGGCCGAAGGGGCGTGGTGGCCGCGTCGCGTCCTGGGAGCAGGGCCCTGAGTCACATCGCGGCGTGGCCCAGGCGGTGCTGGCAGGTGGCCTGCCGCCTCCAGGCGGCCTGTCCCTCTCCCTGGGCCGGACGTGGGGCGGGGCGGGCGGGGCGGGAAGGGGTCGTGCGTGGGCCCTGGTGGCTCCTGCAGGGCTCTCCTGGGCGCGGTGCCTACGGGCCGTCGCCAGCCCCGGCGCCCTGGGCCGCGGCCCGCTGCTCAGCCGCCTGCTCCCGCGGCTCGGGCTCGGGCGGACCCCGCTGGGCCTCGGCCTCGGCCTTGGCCTCGCGCTCGCGGGCGGCCTCCGCGCCGTCGGGGGCGGCCTCCCGGGGCCGTTTGGCGGCGTCCTCGGGCGCGCAGGCCGCGCTCCTCTTGGGCGGCCCGGGCTGCGGGCCCTGCGGCTCCTCGGCGGGCGGCGCGGCGGCCTCGGCGTCGCCGTCGGCGGGCTCGGGCGGCTGGGCCTGCGGCGCAGCGGCCTTGACCATCGGGTCGTGCTCGATCTCCCAGAGCCCCTCGCTGAAGCCGCGCCGCTTGTTGGGCTTGCCGAACTTCTCCTTGGACTCCTCGTACGGGAACAGGTGCTTGGGGCCCAGGAAGGCCGTCTCGTGGGTCCCGAAGAAGAACACCTGGTACCGGTTGGGTTCGGCCATCTGCTCCACGCGGGCCGGCCAGTGGGCGTAGCCCTTCAGCTTGGCGAACACCAGGTCCCCGGTCTTGAACTTGCGCCCGCTGTAGCTCGACATGGCGGGCGCGGCGACACCGGCTGGGCGACGCGGCAGGTGCGCTGCGGGGCGGCCTCTGAGCCCGCGCGACAGCTCGAGGGCGCCGCAACGCCCGGGCGCAGGGTTCCGCCGCCGCCGAGTGGGCATTGTCTCCGAGATCCAGGGACAGTTGGCCCAGCTGGCACGCCGTGGTCGCCAGGACCGGAGCGCCCCGACGGCCTGGTGGCGGTTGTGCGCAGGCCCCTGCTCTGTGACCGCTGTGACCGCCGCCGCCGAGACCGCTGTGCGCCCGAGGGGCCTGCAAAGCCACCGCGGGAGCCACGTGGAGAGAAAGCAGTGACACATGAGCACATATTTCCACGAATCTTGCAACTGCGTAGGGTATCTTGCGGTGTCCCGGTGGGAACCTCTCTGTGTCCCACAGAGAACAGGAGCTGCGACGCGATGTCCCTCTGGGTCAGTGGTTTCAACCGTCTTGCGATTTCCTTGGGGACCAGTGCCGGGCGCCTGCAGTGAGGCTCAAGAACAGGGTGGAAGTCTGACCAAGGGATGGACCCACAGTGCCATTAGGGAATCTGGGGGGGGGGGAGGAGCAAAACTTGGTGACCAAACTGTAAACACTGTCATGTTTTCAGGGTCACCAAATGTATACAGCAAAGCCATGATGGTGGCCATCCGGAGTTACCAAGATTTCCTACATAACCTGGAAATGTCCTGTCTTCCGCAAATGTCAGCACGTGGCTATGTGGCTGGAACAGGGCCTGGCAAACTTTTGCCTGCCACGGATGGACACTGGGCTCCCGGTGCCAGCCTTAGGCAGAGGTCTGCTCCTAGCAAACCTGCCGGTAGCCAGGGCTTCCTCCCAGCTGCTACTGAAAAGGCACCATCTCAGTTGAGAAGCCATTTTAAGAAAATTTTCTCAAGATTCAGGTTTATTATAACTGATGTGAATGAGAGTTTTGGTGCCTCTGAAGTTCTGGTACACCTTTCCACTTTTTTTTTTTTTCCTTTTTAGTTTTGAGTTTTGTTCTACCTACTGTGAGCGTGCTTTCTGACAACTAGCCAAATGTTTCCTAGCAGTGCTCTTGGCTCTTGTCCTGGCTTTATGAGAAAGACCTTAGGATGGATACTAACCCTGTGTTTAACTGGACAGATGTCTTTTTTCTAGTGTCACTAGTGGAGTGTTAGAATCATTCACCCATTTTGGTGCAACTCAAAATTGGTTTTGGTTTGCTAGGTTGGATCAGCCACTCATTTCACCTTTGGATAGGAGAGACCTGCTGTGGGCAAAGGGAGATAAGTTGTCCTAGCAGGTGGGACAAATGGGACCTCCTTTGCTGATTCCAAACAATTTGTTTTAGCTTTTCTGCTAAGTCGTCTTCTTAGAATGTCTTATCTGCCCCACAAGTGTCTATAGCTCTAGTAAATAAGTAACATTCACAATGAACCAACAACTTCTTCCCAGATCCACAGTCCCCTACAAATTAGGACACATGTCCTCCTCTGAATTTCATTTGGAAACTGCTAGAAAACTATACATGCTTAGTGGCTGCCGAAGATGGGTGATCATGGGCATCTAAGGAGCCCACAGAAGGAAGGAATTTGTAACCTGTGTAAGTGGAAATGTTGCTAAGTGGTGTTTTGTTTGTTGGTTCTCAGGTTCTGAATGTGCTGTGCCATTGCACAGAGCATCGCGTGGAGGTCATGTAGGTGGGAAGGAGTCCGGCAAGACACTCTGTCCAGGAGTGGCATATAGTTATGTCATTATCTCAGTCTGAGGAAGGACCAGACCTGAGACCCACTGCTGCAGATGAGTGTGATGCCAGGCAAACCAACAGCAGCACCAGAACAAGCCACACGTCCAGGTGGGTGGACGGACCACAGGGGTGAGCAGCCAGGAGGGTTTGAACTGCGCTGCGGCTCTGAGGGCTAGAACAATTACTGTAGGAGACAAAGGCAGGAAGGTCTCGTCAGGAATGGTCTAGATCTACAGAGCACCATGTGATTCTCTTAGTCCAAGAGTGTCATTCCCTAGGTAGATCTTGCACCTCGTATCTAAGACTCAGCGTGGAGCTAAAAGGCTGGCAGGAAAGATGTTTACCTTTGCAGCATATAAAATCTAATTCAGAAGCTGAAGCACCAGAAAGTTCATTACAGGGCAATGCAAACTAGTCTTCAAATGCTAAATGATACGTCCTTTATAAACACCGGGGGAATTCCAGGAGAAAGCAGCAGGCGAGTGGCTCTTAGGGCAGACTCAGGGAAGCTGTGGTAGAAGACACTGTGGAGAGAACTCTGGCAGCCTTCACTTATTTACCTGCCTTTTAAAGCTGAGAGTAAATATAATCTTTCAGAGCTCTGCTGCATGATGTTGAGATGCTTAAAGTAATACTTAGGTCTCTTTTGGGATGGTTACACATATTAATGGCATCATGGGCAGGAAAGTTCAGACAGTGGGCGGGATGGTTTACGATGCACTAATGACTGTTAAGTAGAATTTTATTAAAGATAGGACTAGCCTATTATTATCTTTTGACTAAATGAGAGAAAAGCTATATTGAAAGGAGTAGAATCATGAATAAGGGCATTGAAAAATGAAGAAGTGACCCTGACCAGACAGATTACATATTACACACAAAGGTACACACCCAGCCCTTCTTCTGGATGATACAGACCCAAAATTTCTTGTTACTTGGAAATGTGATTTAGAAAAGCATGTTCTTCAGTTTAACTTCTCGGCTCATGGTAACTTATTTCAGGAAGGGGGAAACAGGAGGAAGGTTGAGCCAGGAGAATAGGAAAGCAGTTATTGGGTTGGCTCTGGAATGTTCTCAGAAAGCTCATGGTTGGAATGCCTGGCTCTCATGCGGCAGCGTTCAGAGGTGGAGTTTTTAGGAGACAATTGGGTCACGAGATCTCTGAGCTCGTCAGTGGATTAGTCCACTGATAGCTGGATGGACCACGGTGGGGGGGGGGACCAAGTTGGAGTCAGCACATCTCTGGGGGCCACCTGGGAGTGTCCATGTTCTCCCTGGCCAGTCCCCCACCATGAGCAGAGCAGCCTTCCTCTGCCTCCTTCCCCATAATGTTCTTCCTCACTCAGGCCCAGAGCCGTGCAGCCACTTATCATGGACTGAGGACTCTGAACTGTGAGCCAAAATGAGTCTCTCCTCCTCTAAGTTGTTCTTGTCAGTGTTTTGATTACAGTGACCAAAAGCCAACTAACATGTGCATGGTTAGTTCAAAACAAAGTCCCCATGAACAATTGTAGTGACTGTCTTTTAAGAACCAGATCTCCATGAGCCCACATGCTTTTAATAGGTCAGGATGTTTCAAAAATCCAGTGTACCTAGTGCACCTGTTTGCAAAGACGACAGTTTGAGCAGCCTCGTACCTATCAAAACAACACCTGGGAGGCCAAAACACAACACTTCCCACTTTCTTTTCTGGAAAACTAATGATGGGATTTAAAAGCTGCTTGGCAACAATTGTGAAACATGGGCAGTAAAACAATATAATTACACAAGAGAGTAAATAGATATCTAATTGATATTTTCTTGTTTACTTTTAAATTCAATTAGTTTGCTTTAAACTATGATTTAAAAGAAATGTAATTATTTTCTATGTGCTTTTGTCTTCATTAAAAATATTAACTGCCTCTGGGTTACAGTAGAAGTGTTTTCACGTTGGGTGATATTTGAAATCAAGGCTTTACTCTTTCAGAATATTCTAGAAGATATAATTATGCAGAAAACAAGCTCGGCTCCCATCATGGGCAGAAAATCTACCTTTTTCTTTTCTTTTCTTTCTTTTTCTATTTTGGTTTTGGAGATTGAACCCAGGGTATTTTACCACTGAGTTACATCCCCAGCCATTTTTCATTTTGTATTTTGAAAAGGGTTTTGATAATTTGTTGAAGCTGGCCTCGAACGTCTGATCCTCAGCCTCCTGAGTCACTGAGATTACAGTGGTGTGAGCCACCAGACTGGCCCCAATTTTCTGTTTTTGAAAATTCACTGAAAGATGGGCACAGTGGCACATGCCTGTGATACCAGAGGCTTGGGAGGCTGAGGTAGGAGGATCTTGAGTTCAAAGCTAGCCTCAGCAAAAGGGAGGTGCTAAGCAACTCAGTGAGACCCTGTCTCTAAATAAAATACAAAATAGGTCTGGGGAATCTGGCTTAGTGGTTGAGTGCCCTGAGTTTAATCCTGTGTGACAAAACAACAAACAAACAAAAAAATTCACAGCAAGTCTACTACCCCTATATTTTGTCAAATCTACATGTTATCAGTGTCCACTTAGTCTGATTTTTAAAGCCGCAGGGATTTCTGTCATCCAAGGGAGCTACTGGAGAGAAGTTTAGTATCAGTGGGGATGTCCTGAAGCTCTGGGGTAATTTAAAGATATTCCCTAGGAGGTACACCATCATCCATTTGAATAGTGGATCAGATCTGTAGCTGACCTGATAATGGAGTCCAGGGAGGGAGAGACGAGGGTGCAGTTTTTCTAAGTATCTATGTGTGCCAGCAACTTGGTCTCATTGGCTTGCTATAAATGCTATGAATGGTGTACAAGAGGGAAAATTATAGGGATCAATATTGTTTGCCATACCGCTGATTCAGTGGCCAAGGAAGGAAATTGTTTAACTCTGAAATGAAGGACAACAAATTTATTGTGGCTGGCAACAAAAAATTATATTTTATTATACTGACTTGGGCATTAAAAGATTTAAAGTTTACTTACTCTTCAGGGAAAAGTTTATAAATAAAATGTTTCAATAATGTGAATAGTTTTTCTAAACTTGCATGACAATGTATATACAGGAAAATGTGAGTTATTATATATATAATTAGCGACATTTAAACAAATAGAAATTACTAATGCTGGTGAGTAATCACCAGGGATCAGGTGCGTATAACAAGGTGGATTTACATAATAATTACACAGTTAGATGGCCGCGCCCAAGGTCTGCAAAATTTTTAAAGTACAATTCAGTGACTTGAATATGCTCACAATTGTAAGTTGAATAAAAGTATTAGACAAAATACATAGCACTGGTGACTTGTAAGCCTGCATGCAACCTGATTCTTGACCTCCAATTTGGATAGTTCTGGACCTGTTTAACAGAAGGCTGTTGCAGGGAAACTGGGCAGCCATGTCTCCATTGGCACTAGGGACCTGTGTGGTATCCAGTTGCCATTGGCCATTAGCTCTATTTAGTTAAAGGACAAATCTCTTTTCTTTTCTCCTTCTTTCTTTCTTTCTTTTTCTTTTTTTTTCATTTTGTGATCCATATTTTCTCTTGTTACTATTTTTTTATGTTTTTTCACAAATTTTTTCTTCTGGCTCTGAATTTTATTACAAGCATAATATTGTAAACATGATAAAAACAGTCTGGGAAGACATGATAACAGCAAGGCCATGTGTGAGAGCAAATCTGGAAGCCAGACCTACAATTTCCATCTCGTGTTTCTTACCATTACATTACAGAGTCATATATAAATGCTTAAAATGACCAAAGTTTTCAGCGGCTCACACTAAGGTTTTGATGATATAACCTCATCAGCCTCTTACTGATTTTCTTACATAGTTTGGAGCTTTCGAAATAATTACCAAATTATTAAGCTTCAGAAATAGGTAATCTGTACTGTTCCCACTTAAAGAAGTCATCATCAATGTGCATGCTAATGAACAGGATGGGATTTTTAATGAAAAGGTCTAACTTTGAATTAATGAAAATGGCATTTTGAGGGTGGACAGTAATTTTGATTAATCAAGCTTTTCCTATTTCATTATTGGAATATGCCTTTAACTCTTCAGGTAATTCTCATTCAAGGGTCTCTGTACCTGTTGGTAGTCATCTTTCAGTCCTCACCTCAGAATCAATGAGGTGACAGCTTGCTCTTTTTAAACATGGTGAATGAAATATTTACCCTCCAAAACAGTTGTGGCTCTTCTGAGCTAGGAAACGTATTTATTTGTTAAAGTAAATAAAGGCTCTAAGGAGGCTAGTGCTTTTGTGTATCTCAAAAACTCACGAGGCATGGACCAGAGATCACGTACAAGAAGACGCAAGTGGTGGAAATTCAGGGACTTTGCTGAGCCAGCCTGAGCTGGTGTGGGTCCCCCCACCCATGCCTCTCAGGGGCAGAGTGTCCTCTTTCCAAGGATGGAGGTAGGACATACTCCTCAGTGCCTGGGTGAGGTGTCCCAGGGAACCCAGAGGGCAGCTTTTCCAACAGCGTCCTTAACACTTGCTCCTTTGGGGTCATTTTTCATGATGAAAAACCTTCTTGGAAAAAGAACATTTTTTTTTTACTTACCAAATTTAAATATAGAAGTAAATTATTTAAGATTGAGTCTTATAGTCTTTGCTTTTCAAAATCAGAGAGAAGTCCCATCCTCTATTGCTTGTCAGTGTCTAACCCTAATGAGAATATGTCATACAAATAAAACTGTAACAGAGCTGCTAATTTTAACTGCCGCTTTAAAGCACAGATTATATCCTGTATACTTGCATAAAATTTTATATCTACTTTCTCAATTGCTTTCTAAGACTCTTTGCTACACTACCTTGCCCTTCCCCCCGTGACAGCCCATTTATTGACTCTTAGGCATGATCACTGGTGAAGTAAGACCTGTAGCCAACCTCAGGAGCTGGTTCAGAGAAGAACGAAGCAGATGCAGAAAACTCAGTCTGCAGGACAGGGTCACTGTGAGGCCCATGCAGCTGACGTGGGGAAAGCCGCCATCCCCCTAGAGCAGCCTGAGCTCCCCGAGTTGTTCCAGCGACAGCATAAGTCTAGCTCAATGCAAGGCCTGCTCACATTGAAAACCCATGGTCTGAAGGTGTCTAGTGAGCCTGGTGCCTTGGAATGGTGCAGGGCAGAACTATGGTCATCACACTGATGATCCGTGACTGGCATGTGATTTATAGAGGTAAAATAATGCTGAACACACATGGAACAATGTGGCCTAGGTGAATCCCTCCAAAGTAAAGAGTATAGATAAAGGGCTGGGGATGTGGCTCAAGCGGTAGCACGCTCGCCTGGCATGTGTGTGGCCCGGGTTTGATCCTCAGCACCACATACCAACAAAGATGTTGTGTCCGCCAATAACTAAAAAATAAATATTAAAATTCTCTCTCACTCTCTCTTTAAAAAAAAAGAGTATAGATAAAAGTATCTAATTAATTTAAAAATAATTAGCTTTTTTTCTTTCGGGGACTCTTTATACTGTGAACACTTGAGTGGCATGTATTCCAAGCTCTTCACCAGTTACATCTTTCTCAAAACTGTAGACCTACTTATTTATTTATTCTTTGGCTGAGACTGACTTTAAGATTACCCCAGTGATTATTTTAATATCATACCTTTCACCTTAAGAATTTCTAATTTTTTTTGTATACATCTTTCATTATTTCTTTTATATCTGTTTTGGTTCATAAATTCTTGTTCCTGGTTTGGATTTATTCATTTCACTATCTCTTCAGACATTCTAAACATACTTATTTTAGAACTATTATTTTTTTTTCTTATTTTACTCTAATCTGTCATGATTTCATTCCTGCTGCCCTGTGGTGGCTTGGCCCGAGGTTCCCTGGCCATTCCTTGGAGCCTCTGTGCGAGGCCGTGTTGTCCATGTTGAACCACCTGGGTGGTGGAGATGGGCATGTTCCAGTCTCCTCTCAGTGTCAGGAAATTACACTGTGGCCTACTGCCTGGGCACTGGGAGACCAACTCCAGTTCCTCTGCATGGGAGTAATCTTGTTCCCTTCAGCCCGTGGAATACCACCTCTGCTTGTGTCCAAGCTCACATGTTGAGTGACCTAAAATGCTAGTTTCTTTTAATATTATTTACTTCATTTTGTTGATGGTTCAATCAATTCATTTAGGACTTCTAAGTTATATAATTGTGTCTCATATATTTTATGTACTATTTGTTGTATGTTGGATCAGAAAGGAAATGTAGCAAAGCATGGATTTATAATGCTTTATGTAGGTGTTAGGAAATTAGAAAAAACCTTCCATACTCCTCTACTTAACAGTTCACACATTAATTAGGACAGGAATTTATTCGTGACATAATTGGAAAATGCAAAGCAGATTCTGATAAGAATCAAAACATGCACTCATTTACACAAGAATTCTAGGGGAGATTTTTGGGATGTGGCAGCATTTGGGATTTTTCTTAAGGAAAAAAATATTTGAATGGACAGGAAATACATGAGTATTGTTGACTTGCCTACAGACTCACTTCCTCCTGTGCCTTGAAGATGTAATCTGTGTCCCTTCTGTCAGTGGTTCTCAGGACTGGACATGTCATCTGTGCAGCTGCTACAACAAAACACCAAGCTGGACCACTCCTCGATATCAGAAGCTTATTTCTCATAGTTCTGGAAGCTGATCAGTCTAAGAGTGAGGCACCACAGATTAGGAACCTGGAGAGGCCAGCTTCCTGTTCACAGTCTTCACATGTTGTCCAAGGCCAGGAGCTCTCTGGTTTGTCTCTCCCTTTTTTTAATATATATTTACTTGTCGGTGAACCTATATTTAATTTATTTATTTATATGTGGTTCTGAGAATCGAACCCAATGCCTCACGTGTGTCAGGCAAGCCTTTTACCACTGAGCCACAACCTCAGTCCTCTGGTCTCTTTTATAAGTGTCTTTTTAAATCCCATTCACTTCCCAAAGGGCCCATCTTCATCTCCTGTCCCATTGGAGATTAGAATTCAATGTTTGAATTTGGGAGGAATATAAACACTCAGTCTATTGTAGACCCCTATGTTAAATTATAAATAATTATAATTATTGAGTACATGATCAAGTGGAAATATTGAAAGAAAATAATACCATTAAGGTCCTAGAAGTCTCGTGTAAAAGTTTGTCCTAGGAGTTTATTTTGTGGTTATGCAAGAGGTAAGACGTGTGCATGTATCTACTTATGTCTCCTAAGACATTTTAAGAAGGCAACTTGTATACCATTGCATTTAAGTGAATAGTCTTCCAGGAAGGTATTAGCAGCGACTGATTGAATCGGTGTTGATGCTACACAGAAATCAAGTACCTACAGCCAAGCGTATCTCATTGTCCCTCTGTGCCTGAGTTTCCAACTTTAAGCTGCTTCATAAACTTTTCATAGCTTTAGAAAATTCTAAAAATACTTGCTCTCATAATTCTCTGATGCATCTCTGAGGCATGCTATCTATTCAGGGCATTTCCTAGGGGTTCTTCACACAGGCCAAGAGCCAGAAAGGCAAAGGGGAAAAGGACAGGCTATTTCCCTGGCAGGCCTAGGGTTTTCTTAGTGCCTCTGTTAGGTTCTCTGATTCCTGTTGCCATTTGTCCATCCACATGCAGTGGTGGAGATGATTGGCCCTGTGCCTTGGTAGTACGGATGGTTAGCTTGATTCAGACGAGTAAGATCCCAAAGTGAAGTAAAAATGGTGGCCCTTGTGTTGCACAGATAAGAGCAACTGCCCTGCCGGCATGTGCCAAGGCCTTGGCAAGGTCTGCATGCAGATGACTGGACAGCTTCAGAGGAGGTGATGGAAATCAGGAGGCAGGAACGTTAACCTGGGAGACATGTCTGTTTTCAGTTTGCTTGACTTTCATTTATGCAACCCTGACATTGGAATAAACCTGTTAAATATATTTTAAAAATGCGACCTCGTGGTAAAACATGATACCTCTCTTTAAAGCTCTTTTAATTGAATGCACCTGGTGCTTCTCTCTATCAATTTATGTTAATGCCACACACAGACAAGCAGGACCTAATTGCAAATTAAGCAATAAAGCTGTTTATAAGAGCAAATGTCCTCCAGGTCAAGTTCATGAATTTTATATTTGTATATGTGTGTGTACATAAATGTAAATATGTGTACACCCGCTGTATGTCTTAACCTTCGTTATAATTGGCAACTTTTGTCACTCAATGCCTGTTTTACAGAGATGCTTCCTGTTCAATGACTTGATTTTCCTAAACAATCACTGGTATTCCCTAATTATCTAAAGTTCTGGATCATTTTAGGTGTAAGATTAACATTCTTTAAAATGCATGAAGTATAACAGTAAGGGACAAGGCTGTCACTGCAGCTGTAGCTGCCTAAGATCTTGCATGGGGTTGGGAGACAGCGTTCCCAGCACCAGCCTTCCCGGCACACAGAGTGAGCCTTCCTTGGGAAAGCTGGTGCAGAAGCTGCAGGCCAGGGAGCACCCTGGAGGCCCACTTCCTGTCCTCCCCTGACAGCCATGGAGACCCTGCTCCTCACTGCTCACTATGTCTCTTTGGTACAGCGGCACTGAAAAGGGAGAACTGAGGATTTTTAGGAATGATGTCAAGTTAGGGAAGTTTTCTCCTGGAACCCGCACTCTGTGGTTGCTTTAGGTAGATTTAAATTCAGTTCTGTTACATAAAAATTTATAGATCACCTACAGACACGGGACTGTAATGAATAATTAAACAAAATGTCTATCAGAAGCTCTCAGTCAACACACTGTCCTCTGCTCCGTGCTCCTCATGGTGCTGCCACAGCACTCCATGGTCAGTGCTCGGCCTGGACCTGACCCTAGGTAGACAGCATGGGTGACTCCACCTGCCTCACAGCATGTCCTGATGAACCACCGCGTGTTGAAAGTGTCACACACTGAAAATGCACGAAGCACACTACACCACCGAGCATCGTAGTGTAGCAGCACAGCCACCATGGAGTGCCAGCTGTTTACACTCTGGGTCACCTGGCTGACCAGGACCGGTGGCCTGATAGCCAGCATCATGAGAGCATGGTGTGCTGCTCCTGCTGACCCAGGAAAGATCCGGACTCAAAACCATAAGTATGGTGTCTGCTGCAGCATCCCAAAGCCAGAGGATCTCAGGTCGGATCATGGAGTCATCTCAGCCTCCGGGCATCACGCTGCTTATCTTCCGGTCTTCATCCCCACCCCAGCCTAACCCTGTCTCCTCTCCCAGGCATACACATTCCAGTGATGAGCTCTAGGTCTCCTGTAAAATGTGCCCTGTGGTTTGGCCTGTGTTTCCGTTTTCATTTACATAAATGCAGTGTGCCGTCAATGTCACCCTGTCTCGTTCCCGCTAACCCGCTAAGGCCAGGTCTGGGCGATCTAGCCCAGTATTCATATAGGTGCAGTTTGTACTTCTGGCTGATGGTGCCCCCGTGCACTGTCGTATCCAGGATGTTCAGAATTCCTCAAACCTTGGGTATCTCCAGTCCCTCACTGACACATATACACACGCATGTGCACGCTCCAGTGAAGGTGCTCGTTCCTGTTTACCTCCCAGGTGAGAGCTGAGGGACACGGAAAGTGCGGTGGGCACTATGAACAGAGACTGACCAGTCAGTACAGGGACCAGGTGCCCTCCCGCCAGCACCGAGCAGGTGGTTCCCGTGAGACACCAGAGGCCCCTGTAAAGTCTCAGCCAAACCCAGCCACTATGTGCAGTAATGGTCTCCCAGCCCCTGAGACAGGGAGGTCTCTCACTGCTGAGCCTGCCCCAGACCTGGGCTGGCTAGACCCTGTGAAAGTGGCCCACGCTCCAGCCCTCCCGAGACAAGAAGGGACGAGGAGGAGGAAGCGGGTTTGTACCCCTGGGTCAGGTCATGACCCCGAATGTCTGTCTGTCTGGTGGCGATGTGTGTCCATCCTGTTTTAGGAGAGCATGGAAACCATGCTTGGAAGGCCCCTGGGAGGCGTGAGCCCTTCCTATGGCTGTCCTCACTAGGGATCCTCAGGTCTAGGGCATTTATTGGGGGATTTCCAAGTGGCGTTACTTGTCTGCGTCTTTTCTTGTGCTCGTGGGTTTCCTTCCTGGAGAGGAAGTCTTCCACGTGGACCCTACGGGAGTGCCGCAGGGTGGACCCCAGGCCTGGGTGTAACTGGACTTAGCCGAGACTCTGCACAGAAGAAGGGAGTTGGGGGTCAGCTCCTCGATGGTCCTTTAGTCCTCTGTGAGAAAGATGACTGTCCTCTGCTTGAGTCTGATGTCCCCATACCTAGAGCCCACCTGGGCCACCCTGTCCTAGTGGGTCATCTTCTGGAGCAGAGGAAGAGTGTGCATGGCCTCGGGAGTCTGGACTGACCGTCTGGAGGTCTAGCTGCTGTTCAGTTCCATCTTCCCCCTTTCCCCCTGGTTACAGCACCCTCTGACCCCGTCCTGGGGCGTGCCCACTTCTTTCTTCTGGTCTTTCTCCCCACCTACCTGTCTCCCTTCCAAAAAGTTAGCTAGTTTTCTCCTCCTGCTCCTCCTCTGTGATGCTGGGAAGGAAACGAGGGCTACTCTGGAAGCTCAGAGTGTTCTCTATTCTTTAAATCAGCTAACGCGTCTGTTCCTGAATTTCTGGTTTCTGTTTACTCTCCTGCCCAGGCCCTTTGTCACTGTGCCTGTTTACCTCCTTTATCCAAGAGAGAAGGAAGAGGAGTGACAAGCTCCACCTGGACCCGTTGGTAGGTAACGGGTAAGCAGGCCAAGCAAGGGCTTCTGAAAGGGACGACTCACTTTTGAGAAGAGTAAACCTGGGTCAAAAGCACTCAGGTACCACTCAGCTGCTTTCTGCTGTTTGAGTTTGTTGGTTACATCTCATTTTTTGATGATCGTTGCCCGTAAGGATGATGGAATGTCTGTGAGTGGACGATACTGAAGCTTGTCCAGCATCTGGGAACACACATCTCTGAATCAGACACTCCATGAAGGCAAATCCTGGGGTGAGTTCCCCATTTCTCCGGGTCACGTCTTCTAAGCAAGTTGACTTGACGGGCGCTGGATGAGGCGGACTCTTGAGGTCTATGCCAGTTCCAATCTCCGCAGACACTGTGGACTGATGCCGAGCTTCACCGATGGCTGTCCCCATCCCTATGTGAATCCCAGTGCTTGGCTTCTGGCTGTGCCCCCCATGTGCTTTTTCAATTAGTTCTGTTGGGAGACCTAAACATTTTTCTTCTGTATCAGGAGGTGACATTCTCCTACAAATTCTTTATTGGTCACAGGCTGATGTGACCTATAAGGAAGTGAAAGATCTGGATCTTACTCTGTTCCTTGTTCTCTAGACTAATTTGAGCCTCAACTTTCCTCAACTGCACAAGGGAGGAGCTAATCCACTTGTTCCCTACAGGGGATGGACATAGGAAAGGTACCCCCGGGACAGAGTGACCTGTCCACAGTAGTGGTTGTGAGCGAGACCCCATGCCAGACATAGCTGGTTCAAATTCCAACTAAGGCAAAGGTCTCTGACCTATTATTTAAGTTTGCTAGCAAGACATGCCATCTCACTCATATTCCTTTATGTCAGCATATGAAAATTAAGTGCAAAGAAGTTTGCAAGACATTTAATTGTGGATCAAATGCAATGCCTCCAGTGAGCACCAGCAACAAGTAGAAAACAATATTACTATTGCATCAAAGTGGTGAGCAGGGCCACGAAGGGAAAACCGATTACACAATGTGTTCACATATTTGACATTTATTGAGTGCCCGCTAGGACCAGATGCTATTCTAAGCACCAATGGTATGAAAGTCCCCGTCCAGAGTTTATTCACATTGCAGTGGGAAACACAGTAAGACATGATATAATGTAATATGAGAAAATAATAAAACATGATGTGAGAAAGGCCTCAAAAGGAGTGGCCCGGGGACGGGGTGTGTCCCTGCACATAGGACAGCGGGAGACTTGCAGGGAGATGGGGAGGCGCAGGTTCCTGGGGAGGAGCCTCCCAGGGGGCTGGACGGGCCAAGGCAGAGATGCTGTGTGAGAGCAGGTGGCTGTACTCCCAGAACAGCGGGAGCCCGGAGGCCACAGGTGGAGAGCGGGGCCAGGCCAGGTCAAGTCCCTGCAGAGCACGGTGGGACCTTGGACTCCACTCCAGGGGTGATTAGAGACTGCGGGAGTTTCATGAGCCGGGGAATGACTTCAGGTTCTAGCAGAGTTGGGCTCCATTTCCTGTGGGAGAGTCACTGCCCCTCCTGACTCGTTTCCCCACGTGTGGCCTGTTTGGGGAAGGTTAAAGGAGAGACTGTGCCTGAAAGCCACAGGCAAGGTGCTTGGTGCAAAGTACATGCTGGACATGGTAAATCTGGAAATTCATGACCCCTTTCCCACAGGCTGGTCTCTGCCGCAGCCATCACCCCCTGTGGCCTGCAGAGGTCCTGCAGTAACACTGGCATTGCCCGGGAGGAATTGGCCACCTGCCACTCTGCCATGGACTAGCAGGGTCATCCGTAGGTACTAGTCAGTAATACTTAGAGCAAATGGGAACAAGATCTGCCTCGTGATCAAAAATGAGGGTAGCAGCAAGTGTACCTTGGCTGGGACGCTTCGTGGAGAAAACTCAACAGGGCCCACGAAGGCAGCTGGGTCTCGGGCCCTGGGGCTGGCAAAGGAAGTCAGGTTACGGTGACCTGGGAGGACTGTGCAAACCACTGTCTTCAGGGCCCTGCGTCCTATGGAGCCACCCAGAGAGTCAGACACACCCTGGAGCCAAGATGTGCGAGCCAAGCCCCTCTCAGGTTTGGGTTGACACCCCAGGCTTTCCTGCAGCAAGTGTTTCATTTTGGAAAGAACATTTTCCATTTGGACTTGGCTTCTCAGTTGCTCCTTCTTAGTTTCATCTTTTAGTACAATGTTTGTGTTGGGCCATTGCCTTTCAATGACTCAGTAGGTGGATATTCGGGGCTAGGGATTTATTTTCTGTCTAAAATAATCAATTGTGGAACTCTAAGGGTAGAAAAGGTCCTCTACAAAACTGACACTAGCTTGTCAATAAGTGCAATAATGCCTTGCACACTATGGAACTTGAATATTAGATGAAATATTAAGTGCTAGTGAAAAATATGTTCAAATTTCAATTATACCTGAAATCTCTGTAAAGTCTAATTATAAAATTCTAATTATAAAAGTGTCCTTTGGGTGTGGTCCATCTGGGAACTCATGGTACATTTGCACGGCGTGACTCGTCCTCTTAGAGATAGCATGTGGTGCCACGAGTCTCCCTGTGGCCTGAAGCTCCCTGGGACTCCAGAGCTGAGTCCCACCCAGGACTAAAATCCCTCTGGACAGGGTCCCCACTCGTGGGAAGGACAGGTGCTTCTGCCAGCCTTAGGAGAGAGTCACAGACTCCCCCGTAGAGCGATCACAGCTCTGAGCAAACCTGTGGTCACCTGGTGCGTGGTCACGACGAGATCATACAATACTAAGGCTCTCAAGCGGAAGCGCAGTGAAGACACGCAGGCGTGCGGAGGCTTTCCTGGGAATCTGCGGGCCTGTCCCCAAGTCTTGTCTCTGTGTCATTGTTTCCTAAGTGAGTCCACAAGGCTATCTATCTATTGCTGTAGACTCTCATGTAGCTCTTCCAATCAGGTTATTTGGGATGCAGCTTCTTCCCTTTACCAACATTCCAGCTGCTTCTGATCCTTTTTTATGTGGTCCTTGGGAAACACATGAGAACAGAGTTTCCATGAGGTGAAACCTCCTCAGCCTGCTCTAGTCCTGGCTGAATGGCATTCCCATGCCTTCTCCCTCTCCCTTCCCTTTCCAAGCCAAGGATTCTAAGGGCTGCACTCTCCTCCCCAGGCCTGCCTCGCTGAACTTCTTCCGTCCATTACTCATTCTTCCTCTGCTTCGGTTTCTTGCTCTCCATCAGCTCTGATGAAAGACCTGCCGTGTTAAGAAGGTGGTCTTCCGCACCCAGCCCCTGCCCTCCGCCTCCCCCTCCCCATCTTCCCAGGGCTCGGGACTCCAGTTTACCATCTGGCCAACCCTCCTGTCCTCCCCTTTCTCCATACTCCTGCCCTCTCAGCCTCACTTCAACTGCTCTTTCCAATTCACCTGCTGGTTCTGTGCCCGTGACCTCCCCAGTTGTGCACTCCATCTCCTCTGAAGTCCAAAGGCTCCTCCCTCCTTCCACCTGGCTGCCCTTTGCAGACTCCTCAAACTCCCGGGCAGGTGGGGAGGAAGCGGAGTAGTGGAGCACTGGTGTCTGCTCCAGGTTAGGCAACCCGCTGCGTCCAGGGGATTTAAAACAACTGAACAGAGTCCCCAACTAGGTACAGGTCACAGTCTAACAGGGCAGACAAATATGTACACAGATAGAACCCACAAATCCTTCCCATCGTGCCTCCTCTCTAATAAGGCAGATCAGATTTCCAGAAACTTTGTCTTGATTAAAACAAACAAAAAACCCAAGATTAAATTGACCCAAAACTATTTTGTTTAAACATCTCTTCAAGTGTCCTGTTTTGCTGCTAAGACAACAACAAAGACCGTTTTCAAGGCCAAGGAAAGGTGACTGTGTGACTCAGGGACGGTCAGCAGGCTGGAGCCTTCCTTGAGAGCTGCCAGGTCCCGCCCTGTAGCAGCAGATGTGAACCCAGGGGAGACGTGTGCCCAGTCAGTACGCGCTCTCCACTCCACAGAAGGCTGAGAACGTCCCAAAGATCGCCTCCCGGGCCAGAGGAAGACCCAGGACGTCCAGATCGGAAAGCCCAACAGGATGGTTTTAATAGTTACAAACCCCGTGAATCATCTTTCAAAAGTGATGACAAGGTAAGGACATTGACAGGACTTTAGACAAAACAGATCAAAAAGACCCCTCACACTAGTCCTGAAAGCCACTTAAAGAAGAAGAAAAAATTGTGCCAGAAGAAATAATAAAGAATAAGAATGTCAAGCTGGGTGTGTGACACACACCTGTACTCCCAGGAGCTCAGGAGGCTGAGATAGGAGGATGGTGAGTTTGAGGCCTGTGTCAGCAACTTATGAGACCCTGTCTCAAAATAACATTTAAAAATGTGGGTGGGGTGGGGTGGGAATGTGGCTCAGTGGTTAAGTGGCCCTGGGTTCAAACCTCAGTACCAAAATACATTTTTAAAAAATGTTAAATATATGGGGTAAGCATAAACAAACATTTATTGCATAAACAATAACTACTTGTGAGGGATAAAAAACAGGACTTAATTAAATATGTAACATAATATAGCAAATAAATCAGAAAAGAATGATTGGTGTTAAAGTATCTTAGCTTCATTTTTCTTCAGAAGAGTAAATACTTTTTATTAATCTATGTACCTAAAAGTCTCTAGAGTGGAGTAGCCATTTAAATGGTAGAAATAGATCCCATAACCAAAACACAGCTGTGGAAGAGCCTTACGCGGGGATTCAGGATGGAGAAGTGGTGGCAGTCAGGTGAGTGACTCTCCCACTGAAAAACACGCACAACCTGACAAATGCCAGAAGCAGAGGTTCTCACAACATTGTACCGTGACCTCAGACCCAGGGAAGGAGGTGACCCTGACAAGGCCCCTGCCCGGGGGAGCCTTTTAGACTTCAACACAGAGAGAAGCAGCACAGATGGGACCTGAGAGACCCATGGATTGAGAACGGGGAGCTGAGTGAGTCCGCAGAGAACTGGGGCATCTCTGCAGATTACCCTGGAGAGTGAATCAGAGCAGAGTTCATCCAGGGCCAGAAGCAGGGCCTGCCCACCTGCCAGGCTAGCTGGTTGCACCATCTGCAGTGCACTTGGTGCGTCCTCATTAGGGTCTTGCCTTGGCCATGGGGACAGTTGGCCCAAGGTGGAGCACTGTTCTGGTCCTGCCCAACAACACGTCTTAAAGCAAGATTTCAAAGGATCAAATGGACTTAAAAATAACTTAATTGCATTCCAGATCAAAGCTCAAGAATATGTATAGACATAAAAAATACTCATCACCTTATGAAATAAAATACACACTGCCTAGCAGCCGATTAAAAATTCATAGGCATGCAAAGAACTAGAAATTTTTTTTATAATGTATAGAAAAAAATCTCAATTGAAATCAACTTAGAACTAATACAGATGTTATTATCACACAATGACATTAAAGCAATTATTAAAACTGTTCCATGTGTTCAAGAAATTAAGGAGAAACATGGACTGCATATTTAATTTTTTAAAAAATATTTTAATTAAATTCATAGAGATTAAAATAATATCTGTGATATGAAAGTAATGGTTGGAAATAATGGGCAATTATACATTTAAAAATGATACAGTAGTCTCTGCAAAATGAAACACATGGAGTAAAATATTATTAAAAAAAGAAATAATATATATAAATGTAATTGAATATATAAATATATAAATATATGAATATATAATGTAATTTAATATATAAATGTAATTGAAGTCCCAAAGGAGAGAGAGAAAAAATACAAGAATAGAAAAAAAGAGTAAACAGAAAAAAAATTGAAGAAATAATGGCAAAAAATTCTATCATAAATCCATAAGCTCATAGATCTAATAATCTCAGCAAAAACCAAGCACAGAGAAAAAAAATAATCAAATTTTCAAGAATACTAATAAAGACAATATCTTCCTCTATATAATAAAGTGCTAGTACAGAAAACCATGGTTGGCATCATACTTAATGGAAAAATACCAAATGCTTTCTTCTTAATATCAGTAAAAACACAAGAATGTTAGCTTTTGTCATTTCTTATCAACATTTTACTTAAGATTTTGGCCAGTGCAATACAGTAAGAATAAGAAATAAAAGGTATCCAGATGAGACAAGAAATAAAACTGTCTTTATTCATAGACAACATGATCCTTTGATAGAAAAGCCAATAAAAATTTTAGAAAGATTCCTATAAATAGTATGAGCTTAGCAAGTTTGCATAGCTAAAAGGATCAATAAACAACAAATCAATTGTACAATTTCTGTATACTAGAATTGAACAATGAGTATTATTCACATATTTACAATAATATTAAAACATATTTAAAAACATATTTAAAAATTCATTCAGCTGAATACTATAAAATATTTTAGAGAAATTGTTACTAAATGGGAAGATATACTTTGCTTATTGGAGACTGTCTTGTTTACATATCATTTTGACCATTTGGTTCATAGAGTCAAGAAAATCTCAATAAAAATTCCAGCATTTTTTGCATAGAAATTGAATAGGAATTTCTGAAATTCATACAGAAATACAAAAGAACTTAAATCACAGAAATAATTTTTAAATGAACGATTAATAGTACCTATTTGTGAGTTTAAATCTGTCACATAAATGCAGTTTAGGATTCAGGTCTGTATGGACAGTGCAAAGAAACTGGCCCACCTTATAGAAGGACTGATATAAACCTAGAGATCACTGATAAGTGACAGAGGCAAAAGATAACAACGTCAGGAGGAGAAAGAAGGTTTTTCAACACACTGTGGTAGAATAACTGGAATGACAACTATTTTTAAAAGGAAGGAGGGAGGGACAGAATGAAAATTTTTAACTCCTTTTTCTGAAGCACGTACACAATTCAACACGGGTCACAGGCCCAAGTCATAGACTGCAGCATTTCCACAGGAAACAGGAGAAAGTCCTTGATCTTGGCGTAAGCAGTGCTTCCACACTGTGACTCTAGACTAGCAACCCGCAAAGGACAGAGAAGACGTGAACTAGCCTGTTGTCGGAATGAGCAGCCCCGACCTCAGAGGTGCTTTTGAGAGAGCGGTGACAGCCAGCGGGTGAGGAGCAACCTGTGCCTCACACATGGGCTAAGGCCCCGCGTTGGGACCATGCCCAGCGCACTCACAGCTCCCAACTGCACACGACGGTGTCCCAGGGAAGAGTGGAAGGCCAGGAGAACAGACGCTTTAACAGGGAAGACATAAAAATGAACACGTGAGCCCATGGGAAGGAGTTCAGGTCGGTCATCAGTGGGAAGCAAATCAGAGCAGACAGTGAGGCATTTCAGAGATCTGCCCCCGTCCCGGCTGCTGGGGTAGCTTTCCGGCTTTCCACAGATCTCTTTGGTTCTGGGTCATGGTCTTGACCACTGGTGGTTCTGGGGGAGAACCAGGCCTGCTGAGGCCTCGCCTGAAGTGGAAGGCTTCATGTGGACTTTGTCTTTCTAAATTGGTCCCCTTTTTCTAAAAGATCACCCCACAAATTATATGAGTTTGTTCACCTAAAACACAGGACTCCACATTGGTTACCCCTGTGTCTTGGAAGTGGTCCACTTTATACTGTCAGCTAGATGTGAATTGGCAGGCAGGGGCCAGCGTCCCCACACTGTCCATAGAAGTGACATTTGATGTGGTCGTAAGGACGAGGTTTTAAAGTGGAAGGAAACACTGGAAGAAGGATGAGATAGAGCAACCCCAACAAAATTAGAAAAATAACTTCTATTTCATGGAAAAAGACTTTTTAAAACAATTTAAAAGGAAAACAATGAAATTTCCTCCCCTGTATTTAAAGCTCTTCACAATTTCATCCATGATGTTGCATGAATCACCTCCTTTTATCCAACCAACTTTAATGAGCTGAGATGCCTTGGGTTACTTTTTCTCCTTTGTTTATCAACAACACAGCTTTCTTCTGTCACTTTATGTAGCTAAAAAATAACTGCATCATGTTTCTTACCAAAAAGAAGTTGCTACTGGCGTCTCCTTGGGAAGTGGGGGCTGAGGCGTTTTACCTGCAGCTCCCAGCCTGCCACAGCATGCTGCTCTGTGACAGTGACGCTACGCGGGTGCGGTGCATGCTGGGTAACCCTGGCTGCAAGCATTCACACTGTATTAATTAATTCATCACCTAAAAGCTAAGTATTGATTTTTTAATGGTTTTACAAATCTATTTAAGCTTCTGTGATGTGATTAAGAGGATGTGTGTTTACTGTAAATTATCTAACAAGTACAATGGTACTTCTCTCAGACATAGCAAACAATTTAGCTTGTGAGAGAAGGGGGGAAGCTTCATTAAGGTATTTTCTCCAATGCTTATCATTTGTTTAATAGCCATTAAAATATGGCTTTAAAATTCCTTATTTACAATGACAGGTTCTGTCTCTTGATTTATGTTAAAAAGTAATGATTACATCAATGATTTTTTCCTCTAATCCTACAACAAATCCTATAGTAGGATAAAAAAATTTTGAGTTGCTCAAATCGGTCAGATGCAAGTCACTTGAGTACTGATTGAGGAAGATGTAAAAATATTTTACACTTTCTTTTTGATTTCTAAAAAGTAACTCACAACACATTTAGGAATATGTCCATGTGTATTGATAGCACTTCCTTTCTCTTTTATAATATAGGAAACAAAGCAACACAATCTAGTATTAATTCATAAAACAAAAGTGGCTTAGCTCCTGTGTCCACCAAACTAGAGGTCATGTCATTTATAGGATAAACTGATTTTCAGTGGCAACTCATAAAACGGAAGCACTTTGATGGTGATTGCTTTCAGAACACATGATTTTGTAAATACATGGGGGAGGACAAGAGGCAAGTTCCCTGTGTCCTCTGATGACCTTCAGCATGAAGGCCACACCATATGTGACATGGCAGGAGCGCTGAGGCTTGTCCTCTTACAGGACTTTCACTACACAGTCCTATCATCTCTCAGTTGTGTTTTCAGTTCCTTCTAAAACCATCATAAACCCAAATTTGGAGTTTGGAAAGGAAGTGCTGTGCGATGCAGTTCAACCTGAAATCCAGTTCACCTTGAAACATTTCAGACAAGGCTAATATTCATGGCCGAGGCGTGCAGAGCCTGCAAGAATTACTGTGACTGTGCGCGTGGAAACAAATAACAGGCCGTGACTTCAATGGGGGGCATTTGGGTAAAGAAGTCTCGTGCTCCCTGTCAAGGTGGGAAAAGACTCCCTTGCTCCTCTCCCACTAACCCACCTCACGACAGCTTTGGGGAACCTAATGGTGGACGATCACATGGCTGCTTGTCCTCTTGGGCTCTGCTCGAGAGGAGGAGGTGGCCGTGTTTTTCTGGGAGCAGTTGCTGCGGTTACTCAGTTTGCAGATGACATCCAACTGGCAGTGGGAGACGGGAGGCTATTTGAAGCTGCTCAGCGTGTAGAGATGAAAGGTGCAGAATCAGCCTGCTAGGCCTTCTGATAGCATTAATTAGCAGCAGAGTTAAGGTCGCTATACATCCCTGACTCTCTTGAGTCAAAGTTAGATTTTTATTCTTAGTGTCAAAAAGAAAGGAAGAAAAAACCAACAACAGGAAGCCTCATATTTTATGGATAAGAAGAAAGTGCCCCCTTTTTTTGTAATTAAAACTAAATAGGTGCATGTGCAGTCAGTTTTGACTTAGGGAAAGATATGCCCTTTTCTGAGGTTTGGTTCCTTCCTAGTTCCCTTCAAATAATCACCATTTGGCACTTCTTAAAAAGTGTGTATAATTGGGATTTTAAAAAGGCTTTTTTTGATGATGAAGAAATCTTCTCATTTGTGGTCAACTTCAAATAAGTGTTTGGACCCTCAAAATGAAATTAAACATTTCCTATTTACATCTGTGCACAAGCCCGTGCTTCCTGCCCCTGTGTGCTCCACATGAATGCAAACCCACAGGAACTTAACTCTGCCACCAACAGGGCACAGGCAGAGAGCTCGGCCTCCAGAGCCCACTTCAGGAAGAGGCCTCCCCACTCAGCTCCTGTGTCTCAAGGGTAGGGCGTCCCGGTCAGCTGGATGGGCTGTGCTCAGCCTAGAACGTTACAGGAAGGAGGGATCTTGGGAAATAGAAGATGATAAAATGTGACTTCCAATATCAGAATGGGAAAAAGACTGATCCACAGGAATTCCTGGGATTCCTTATTGTTGTTCATGACATTGATTCAATAGGCCTCAGGCTACTTCCTACTGAATACAAGTAGAAGGAGAAATCGTGGATCAGCGTATAAGCAGCCAGAGAAAGCTCTCTCTGGCATTCCTAAGTGTGGGAAGATTTGGGAAGAATGAGTCGTTGTTCATTCATTCAACAAACATTTACTGAACATTTGTGACACGTCAGTCACTGTTCCCAGCAACCAGGGTGCAGCGGCGAATGGGAGGCACACAGCCTCTGCCTTTGTGGAGCTTCCAGTGCAGAAAGGAGGAAGGCAGTCCTCGGTGGGAAAGGGGGGGGAGAGGCGGGAGGGGAGAGGGTGAAGGAGGCCATGCCGGAGGGGACCATGCAGGCTACGGTAGGGTGGCAGGGGACCTCAGGAAGCTCATGGGGCAAATGCAGAAGGCTGGCTTGGCTGGAGACCAAAGCCTCCTGCTTGCCATGGAGTGTCCCCATCATTCCCACAGGTGGCCACTGCTCATCCCAGGTCGAGAGGGAGGCATGGCCCCAGATGCTGTCACCTCTGACCCAGGACAGCCATTTACAGGTAGCCTGAGCTAGTCCCAGGGCCTGGGGGCATGGGGGAAGCTGCTGGTTCACAGAGTCTCACCTTTGTCAAAGGAATCAGGAGTGTGGATCTGAGCACTTGGTGGGCACCAGGACACAGATCCGTGGGCTTCGCGATCTCAGTGCGGGAGAGGTCAAGTGTCCAATGAACAGTGTACACTGCTGAGGACCGCAGCCTCTGACGGACAGGCCTGGGCCAAGTGCTGGGACTGAGACGTGACCAGGGGCTGCGGTTCCCCTGCTCCAGAGGAAGGCGTTTCGCCAGCCCCTAGAAAGTCCACGTGGTAATGAGTCATGCAGTAGAAACTGCAGGCTCGCCACGTGTTGGCGTCAAGGAACTGACTGGAAATGGACCCACCCCTGGCTTATTGAGGGGGTCGGAGCTGGATATCGCGCTATGGAGAAGGTCCTGGAAAATACCCCAAGGCCAGGCAGAAAGAGCATTTAGACAAAGAGAAACCTTCCCACAAAGAACTCGGAAATCTGCAAATAGAACGTGTCCTGTGTCCTGGTGTCAGCCACGGGGCAGCGGGTCACACGCGGAGTGGCTGTTTGCTGCTCAGTTGTTCCAGGCGCTCTGTGCTCTGTGCCTCTCTGGGTCCTCTCCCAGTTGGAAGAGCTGACTGAGAGACCAGGGGGCGGGAGGAGGGCGTGGCGGTGCCTGATCCTGGCCTCTTCCTGGCTCTGCGACACGGGGGGGGGGGGGGGGGGGGGGGGGGGGGGGCAGTCGCTGTACTTCCCTGAGGCTAGGCCTCTCCTCAGGAGGCCCAGCCTTCACTAGCTCTGTGAGGCCAGCCTCTTCTCCTTTGTCTTCTAATGATGGCAGCATTGATGGTCCCTGGGTGCCACCCCACGTAACCTCTGGAACCCCTGATCACCCCTGTGACTCGTTCAGTGAATTTATTTTCAGTGAAATCTTTGGAGGATGGCATCTGTTTCCTGCTCTAACACCCAGCTGCTCCAGCCCCTGTGTTCTGCATGGCACAAGAGCAGAGTAAGAACTGTGTGTGTGACCTCAGGCACGGTGTGTTCTCCTGTCCTCGGAGCCACACCAGCTGTGCCTTCACAAAGATCTTGGTATAGGACAGAGTACTCGAGGGCTGGCTCACAGGCCTCCGGCCTGGGCACACTGCAAGCCTCTGGTGGTTCTGTGGCTAGAGCCAGTGTGACAGAGAGTGAGGAGCCCTGCCCAAACCAGAGGGTCATGGGACACGAGGCCCGCAGCCCGGAGCTGTGCACCTGACTCTTTCCTGCTCTGGAGTCTTGGTTGAGTAGCGAGGCTCTTGGAAACCAGCAGGAAGAAGCTGAGAGAGCCCTGTGTGGTCTGGGGAGTCTCCAGGACGCTGCCACAGCTGGGCCAGGGCCAGGGCCAGGGTCTGTGAAGAAGGCTGTCGGAGCCGTCCAAGAAAAGCTCCTTGACGGGAGCAAGGCAAAGCGAGCCACTCCGTCCGAGTGTCTTCCTGGACCAAGCATTCAGAGCTCTTAGTGGTCACCTTGGTCTCCATGATGGACTTGATGGTGGGTGGCTTGAATTGGACCCTTTTCTTCTCTTCTAAATGAGGAAAATGGCCTCACATTGAAGGCTCTGAGAGAGGCAGCTCTTGCTGTGCCTCTCGGGTAGTTCTGGCAGCTGGAGTTGAGCCCAGACCCCCCCCCTCCCTGGAAGACCACTCAGAGCCCGTCAGACACCAGCTGATGCCCACACGGTGTTCAGAGCCAGGGGGGGAGAGTGCCCACTGGGGTCAGGCACCTGCTGTCACCAGCTGGACGTGCTCAGTGCTGGGGATGTGCTCTGTGTTCCCTGGAGACTTCTGACCATGTTCCTCAGTGCCGAAGTCTGGCTTGGCACAAATCAGGAGCCACTTGTCAAAAAGAAACTAACTTTATTTTTAGAACTACAAACGCCAAACAAAACAGCTCCAGGGAAAAACCCTCAGAGCCCAACTGCCACCACCGGCTTCCACAAGCCTCTCTCCCCCACACCAGCCTCTCAACCTCCCACAATCCTCCTGCTCCTGAGGCCGATTGGCTGGGTTGCGTGGGCAGAGCCAAAGAAGTCACCCAATGAGCAGCTCCGTGGAGGAGCCAATCAGCTAGATGTTGCTGGGGCCGCTGTGAGCCAATCATCAGCTGGCAGTCTGAAGGGCAGGGAAACAGCCCAATGAACATCACCGCAGAGGAGCCAATCAGCTAGATGTTGCTGGGGCAGTCTGAAGCTTGCTGGCAGCTGGAAGTTTGCTGGGGCCCCTTTGGCTGTGGCTCTCAACATCTCCCCCTCTCTGTTTAAGCAACAAGCATGTGGCTTATGGACCGTGCCTGCCTTAGGTTGTCCAATACATATGGTCCTTACCCGTCTTCGGATGAGCTGACCTCAGGGCGTCAGCCTCCTGTCTTAGGTTGGTACCATTGTAATTGGATCTTACCCGTCACTGACTACCGGTCCAGTATACAGCCACACCTGTGGAGAGGTCTCAGTGTGGGGGGGGGTGAGGTTCTTTGCCTCACCTCTGTTGACCCCCAAATTTTAGCTGAATGATCATGACAAGCAGAAGGGAGGAAGATATACCAAGTCAATTGACGGCTCCTTTTGGGAAAATTGTACCACCGATGATATCATCAGCAAAAATACCCCAACACTACCACAAGTCGTTGCACCAACAGATAGTTCACAATGCATACAAGTGACACATAGTTCTGTAAGCAGTTCAGTGCAAGTTCTGTAAGCAGTTCAGTGATGGCTATTGCAGAAACTGTAGATTAGTTTTATCTTTGTCTTCACCGGCACAGGGATGAAGATAGGAATTCTGGCAATAATGACTAAAGAAAAAATTAGGTAACATTCCAGAAGACACTAAAAGAAAACAATTTTCTTAACAATTTATATTATCTTCATCTGAAGATAGAAATTCTGGCAATAATGGCTAAAGAAAAAATTAGGTAACATTCCAGAAGGCACTAAAAGAAAACAATTTTCTTAACAATTTACATTATAGTGAAGAGAATTATTAAATATAATGAAAACGAAAGGTGAGAGTAAACAAACAGATCTGTTAACCTCCTTTTTTGTTTACATATTAAAACAATTCTTAACAGTTATTTACCCAATTTAAATTAAACCATTTAAATCACGTGAATAAAAAAAAAATATTTGGATCCATCTTTTCATGAGCGCTCATCATATATGATATATGGAAATACGTACATTGGACATACGTACATTCAAACATATAACACAAAACACAAGTGTGCACACATAATATAATACATACAACACATAACATAATAGTAAAGGCCTTATAACTTTTTACAAGTAAAATCTCTATTGCAATGTTTAAAAACTCTATAGTCAAAAAAAAAATAGAACTGATCAGCAAAACATTAACCTAGGTCTGTATGAGCTCAAAAAAATAAAATAGAACTTCATGATATGGGAAAGGGCAATAATAAAATAGATATTGAAAAAAGCATCCTGGTTCTGTCGCAGATGTAAGGATAGCCAAATTGGAGTTTTGGATATCAGCTATTATGGATTTGAGCTAAATCATCTTCTTTTTGGTCTGTAGAAATCGCTTTAGTTAATCTCTCTGGAATCCAAATCGGCTGCTGTTCTCCCTGTGGAAACACAAAAACAGACCCCCGACTCCAGACAATCACTGGGTCAGGATTTTAGTTAATCTCTCCGGAATCCAAATCAGCTGCTGTTCTCCCTGTGGAAACACACAAACAGGCCCCCGACTCCAGACAATCACTGGGTCAGAACCTTGGTTAATCTCTCTGAAATCCAAATCGGCTGCTGTTCTGGGTCAGAACCTTGGTTAATCTCTCTGGAATCCAAATCGGCTGCTGTTCTTCCTGTGGAAACACACAAACAGACCCCCGATTCCAGACAATTACTGGGTCAGGACCTTTCCATTGACCTGTTAGAATATCTTTCCAAAGTACCTTGGGCTTATGTACATTTTTTGGACACATATGCCTTTCTGCAGCACTAAGTCCTGATGAATCCAAATTTAAAAAGTTTAGAGTAAAAAGGGTTATTTTAAGTTTATCTTTGGGGAATATATACCCCTTCCCAATTCCATCTTTTTGCTTTAATAAGTACATTTTAATAGTTTGATGAGCTCTTTCAACTATGCCTTGTCCCTGTGGATTGTATGGGATTCCTGTTATATGAGTAATGCCAAATGATGAGCAAAATTGTTTAAAAGAAGTAGACGTATAACCAGGGGCATTATCTGTTTTTAACTGTTTTGGAATGCCCACAGTGGCAAAATTTTGTAAGCAATGAGCTATAACATCTTTAGTTTTTTCGCCGGCATGAAGGGAGCCCATCAAAAATCCAGAAGAAGTATCAACTGTAACATGCAAATATTTTAATTTTCCAAATTCTGGCAAGTGTGTGACGTCCATCTGCCAAATATGGTTAGGCATCAATCCTCTAGGATTGACTCCAAGATTAACTTGTGGTAAAAAGGTCACACAATTTTGACATTGTTTTATTATTTGTCTAGCTTGTTCCTTAGTTATTTTAAAACGCTTTTGTAAAGTATTAGCATTGACATGGAATCTTTCATGAAAATTTATAGCTTCTTCTAGTACAGAGAAAATATGTATGTCACGTGTAGTTTTATCTGCTAAATCATTGCCTAAACTAAGGGCTCCAGGCAATCCTGTATGTGCCCTGATATGTCCTATAAAGAATGGATCTTTTCTGTCCCAGATTAAACTTTGTATAGTGGAAAACAAAGAGAAAACAGTAGAAGAAGGGGAAATTCTACCAGCATCTTCAAGGGATACTATAGCATTAACTATATACTGACTATCAGAAAATAAATTAAATACAGAATCTTTAAACATCACAAAAGTTTGTAATACTGCATTAAGCTCTACCTTTTGAGCTGATTGTTTGGGTACTAAAAATGTAAAAGTTTGATCAGGTGTAACTATTGCTGCTGTACCATTATTTGACCCATCAGTGAATATATTTGGAGCATTCATGATAGGTGTTTTTCTTGTCATTTTTGGAAAAATTACAGGATGCAATGACCAAAAAGACAATAAAGGATTAGATGGTAAGTGGATTGGCTCTTCATGGAGTGGGGATGAAATCCAATCTGGTGACAATGAAGAAATTCAGAAGACGAGTCAACTCTTCGTAGACGCCTTGAATAGTCTTGGGCTTAAAACCACGACACTGTGGTTCTCAAGTACTAAGTTGCGTTACTAAGAATTTTAAGTGTCTCCTTGGAATCATCAGTTACCTAAAGAAATGGCTTTTAAAATGCATCTTCTTTCCTCTTCGCAGATGCCGTGAGTCCTCCCTTGATGGCATGATCTGCCCGTGTTGCGGGAAAAGCTCGACTTGGGAGGCAAGGTGTGATTGTGCCTCACTTACTACTTCCTTGGTCACTGATGAGGAGTGGGAGACGTGCTCTAGTGGTGAGCCCATTGTGATGTCTGCCCAGCCTCCTCCTTGTCCACTGGGTAGAGAGCTGAGACCACGTCGGTCATGGACCAGAGGCTGTTTCCAGTTTGCACTGTGCTGCTCAGAGTCATTGTTATTTAAGTGAAAACTCAGTTTTTGCCCACCTCAATGTAAACTATCTGTTAGCAGAGACCATAGTGGGCCTCCAGGTCAGGAGCCACCACCTGCTCCAAGAGCTGGCTTCAGATCAGAGCCACTTGGCCACACGTCCTCTTCTGGAGCTGTCCCCAGGAGGTGTGCAGGGCTCACGGCTGCTGAGCAGTGTTGAGACCTCACCTGGTCTCGTGCCTGAAAAGATACCATCCTTCTCCCCTGATCTGGACATGCTGGGTGAAACATATGAAATACACGTATTTTAAAAATGAGAAGAAATCTTGGATGAATTCACTCCTCTTGTTGACAAAGCTTCACAGTACACATGCTAACTAGATTCAGTTTCCAAAAAGAGCTTATTTTTAAATTTTTATTATAGATTCCTTTATGTTTTAATAGATATCTTTTAAAAATTGGCTTTTTAAACCATTGTTATATAATCCAATAAAATATTTTTGAAAAATCAAAAATCTGAAGAATGACTCTGGATTTAAAAGAAAATAAAAAACTAGTGAGGCAAATGCTACCTTGACCACATGTTAGTGGGATGCACTGACCAGGTCAGTCCTTATCACTTATGCTAAAGTTTTAAAAATGTAACATCAGAGAGTATCTATGAAAATCAAAATCCATCTCACATTCCCTCTGGCTGAGTGTGTGGAAAGTATTCTCATGTATTTCCAGCAACACCGTGGACCTGCCGACACTCAGGACTGCACAGGGCCAGCGCAGGTCTGAAGCACACGGGGACTCTGGGAAGATCAGCGGTCTTATTCTTCAGGGTGTCCTCCATGCTGAGCTCAAAGCCTCCTCACGGGGTGGTCAGTCATGATATGTGAATGACAAGTGGTCAGCAGATGTGCAGTGCAGGCCACGGAGAACACAGTTCATGGACGTGGAAAGCAGAGCTCCAGCGGCTCTGCTGTCCTGAGGAGCTGGTCAGGCAGAGCGCGCCCCACGCCCTCCCTGGGGTTGGTCACTTGGCCCATCCTGGAGTTCTCCCATGGGGCGCAGAATCTGGGCCTCAGGCAGGTGACCAAGTGGCAAGAGCACCTGCGGGCCTTGAAAGGATGGAGAGGAACCGTCAGAGAAATGCCTGCAAGGAGGACGAGCTGGGGACACGGATTCCACGTCACTGAGCAGGGCTGAGCCGTGTCGGAGTCACAGGGCAGAGCGGTGGGCCTGGGGCCGCGTGAGCAGCAGTGTGCGCGCTCAGTGGAAACCTCGCCGGAGCGCACAGACACGAGTCAGTAAGAACACTCATGTGGCGGGTGGGAAAGTGCGTGTCTCATTTGTAACACTCCCTAAGAGCAAAGGAGATGTCAGACTGTGGGACTGCAAGGGCTACCCCTGCACCTCGCTGCACCGCCCACTGGGTCCTGGTGGGGACGGCTCTGGCGAAGGCTCTGCTTCCTACGGTCCTATGGAGTCAGGCTCCTCCTGCAGCATCTCTACCACAGTGCTTCCCAGGGAAGGGGGAGCAGGGAGGACAGGGCAGCAAGAGCCATGGCTGTGGCCAACTGATCATAAGAGCCCCTGGGAAAGGTCCTCTGGGCTCCGGTGGGCAGTGAAGTAGGTCTGGCAAGCCCAGCATCTTGACCTCTGGCCATCAAACACCTCCCAGTCTCCTCCCTTGCCTCACAAGGAGGCAACCCAGAGTACCTCCCAGTTACTGTGCTGACTGTCTGCAGGGGCGCCACGCCCTGTCACTTCTAGATGTGACTTCCTGGGTCCAGGGACAGGCAGGCCTAAGAGACGGGCTCCTCGCGGCTCCTCGCCATGTATGTACGGTGTTCCACGGCTGAGGAGGGACATAGCCACAGCAGAACTAGAGCTTGCAGAGAGGGAAGGGAGTGCTCCTCAGGAACTCGGCCTGTCAGGCTCCCTGCACTCCGTTGTCTATAGAATGGCCCTTTCTCTTGTAATCTTCTTTTTCCTGTGACATTTTGTCAAAGGCATTGAATAATATTCCCAAATTCCCAGGAGATTGAATCTTTCCAATCACTTTTACTAGTTACCTATAAAGTGTAGCATGTGCTGCTTTTAGTGAGTTTAGGATCCAATTGGACAAACAGGGCATATACAAAAATAATTTTGATAAAAATATTAATTTCAATATGTACTGAATGGCTAGTGATTAACTTTACAATTTAACCTTTGTGCAGTTCAAAGAAAGGAAAAGTCCCCATCATAACACAAATAATGGGAACCATTACAGATTCTGTGTGGAGGAGCAGCAAATCAGAAGAGTTTCTGAAAGCTGCTGTGTAACCAAGTTTATGTGTGTGGGATGTAGCAATGGGGCCTTTCTAGCCCATGGGGCCTGCATCTCTCTCGGGCCTTTGTGTTGCTCCAAGATTGTGCTGGAGTTGAGAATGTCCACAGTTCTTTCTGGGCAGAGATGACCTGCAGTGCTCAGATTCTCCTTTAATCTTTCATTAGCTAAAGAATCCCAGTCTTCTGAGAAAAAAAAAAAAGATACTCTTCCTCTCCATGTGTTTATCTGCTGATACTTTAAGTTGAGCATTGAAAATAATTCATTAAATGATAGCTGTAATGAAGTGTGAAATAAATTACGTTTTTGTTGGTGATAAAGATTATTGTGTTAGGCGAAAACATATTTATCACATCACCCTGACAGTACACACCCACCATATAGAAGAACAGAAAAACAAACAGGACACCAACACACCAAGTTCAATTGCTCCTTACCCCAGCCCGGCAGTCATGACTCTGAGGCACCTGCAGCTGGGGTCAGAGCTGCCCCGGGCACCTCAAATCCCCACACAGTGGCTTGGGACTCAGTCCTACAAACTGACTTTCAGTGGCTTCCCAGGGCCTGAGGAGGAAGTTTTAAAAAGGATCGGCTTCCCGAAAACTGGTGTCCCCTCTGCGCCACCAAGGTGATTTAGCCAGACCACTCAACCCACCTAAGAAGTACAGCGTTTTAGGTCCTTATCAGAATTCAATTATTTGGAGGTGAGACATTTTCACACTATCTTCAGACAGTTCCCTGTGTAATATTTCAATATTATGAAATAGTGCATTTGCTCTAGTGTTAACTAAAAACACACAAAGTAGCATGTACAGCTATATATCTGGAATCATCAAGTACATTTTAAATATGAGTGTAGTTCACCTGTGTTTATAGTGATCACCTTAATGGAAAGATCAGTTGATTGTTCTTTTCCCACTTTTACTTTTTGTGCATTTTCTGTGTTTTTCATAATAGGCATTATTTTTAAATCTTTCACAATAAAATATTAACTTCAATAATCTGGACAAAATAGAATGTGTTGGATATGTATCGGTGTGTACTCTGTATAGGTCGCTCCCTGGATTTTGTGGTTTCTTCTTTTGGTAATGGGGATTGAACTCAGGGATGCTTTAACCTGAGCTACATCCTGAGCCCTCTTTATTTTTTATTTTGAGACAGGTCTCTCTATGTTGCCCAGGCTGCCCTGGAACTTGCAATCTTCCTCCCTTGGTCTCCTGCGATGCTGGGATTACAGGAGTATACTACTGTGCCCATCCAGGTCTGTGTGTACGTGGGGCGGGGGGCACCTTTCCCAAATTAACTACATACTAATAAAAGATGTACTTACATTCTCTGTTCCTCAGTTTTCTTCTTCATACAAGTGGGAATAACACAGCTGGGTGCATCCAGCAAGCCTATAATCCTAGGAACTAGGGAGGCTGAGGCAGGAGGATGGTGAGTTCAATGCCAGCCTCAGCAAAAGCAAGGCCCTAAGCAACTCAGTGAGACCCTGTCTCTAAATAAAATACAAAATAGAGCTGGGGATACAGCTTGGTGGATGAATGCCCCTGAGTTCAATTCCTGCCCCCCCCAAAATGGGGATAACACTATTTAAGAGAAATATTATAAAGATCAATTTAATATGTAAAAAGTATGAATAATGGTGCTAAGGAAATAACAAATGCTCAATAAATATCATATTTTCTTCTTCTTATTGTCATTATTTATTAACAATTTATAGGAAGATATATAAACTCAAAGTAAATAGAATTGAATGCCAATAGTAGTTAACACCAGTGAGATTCTGGGAGTTGATTTTTCTCTCTTAATTAACTTTTGTTATTTGTACAATAAGCATCCACAGTTAGAAAGAAATATATTGTCTCAAAATGTAAGAAATTCCTTATCTTTGAAGTGAATTTTGTTTGCCTAAAATATCCCCCAGTGTGTTTTAGGGACAGTTTTTAAGAGCTGGATGTGCAGCAATCCGGGGAAGTTGAACACATGGGAGATTGCCTTTGTGCTTTCTGCACATGTGTTCCCAGGAGATAGGCTTTGCTTTTAGGTGACATTCTGCCTCCCTGATTTATTAGGTCTGTAGGTACAACCCACCCACTCTTCCTAACACTTTCTAAGATGCCCTGAAGTCAAGAATCCCACATTCAGTACAACACACTTAGGGTAAATCCACCAATTTGGTTTCATTTCCAAATTACAGGGATGCTTCAAATAGTCACAGAACCCAGGGACTCAGAAGCTGCTGCTAGAGTGCTACTGCTTTGGTCCTAAAAGAACTATTGTCTCTGATATTCCATGGAACTGAGTCCAAAAGGAGCTGCCTGCTGGACTTGTTGAAGGAAGGCAGGATCCCAGGGGGACTGGCTCCGTCCAGAATCTTGCTCCTTCCTTTCAGGAGGCTGCTGCTTGCACACACTGGACCTGAAGGGCGAGATGCTGGACAGCCAGGGAGCTCTTTCTGCTTCCTGCCAACACCAGAGAAGCCGTCTCCAAGGTGCATATCATCTCCCGAGGCGCTGGGACACTTACTAGATGCTCAGATGGACAGGGGTGAGATTCAGAGATAACGTCCCTCGTGGGAGACAGAGAGCAGAGAGGAGACGTGACATTTCCCTCACCTGGAGAAAGGCTCCACAGACCTTAGAACACAGCGTGTGTTCTGCTGGGCTGGTGAGGTTACTGGGTTTCGCTGATGGACTTCCAGAGAAGGGCTGCCTCGTGTTCCCCTGGTCACCCTTGAGCAACAATGACAATGCAGTGTGTGTTCAGCTCATTGAGAACTTGGGACGGCATCGACATGGAGTCGCTTGAGTGTCACCCTGTCCTCGGCAGTTCAGAGGAGGCCTTGGAAGGCCACACCACAACTTGCATCAACATCGTTTTCCTCTTCCCTGGGAGGATTCCTGTCTGGGACAGTGACAGAAGAGGGGTTCGGGCCTCCCCTCAACAGTGTCCTCTGGTCCAATACAGACATGGTCAGGCCCACTAATGGGAACCCACACTAAGGCTGTAGCAAAAGAGAGACACGTTCCCTGGAGGGAGAGTTGAGTCTCCAGCCAGGCGAAAAATGCCCACGGGGAAGGGGCTTCATTAAAAAAAATGAATCCTTATGGAAATGTGTAACGCCACACTGTTCAAAAGGGTTTTCTATCCCCCACCCAGGATAGAACCTGCCCTCAGCTCTTCGTGATTCCCGAGAACTGAGTGATGTGTCTGTTGGCAGCCGGGGCACTGGTGGGTCCTGGAGCCCAGCAGAGGAGCCCGGGCACCCCATGCCACAACCCAGCAACAGGGGGGCAGTTCCTGGCATGTCTGAGACATCCCCCCGTGACATTTGAAGTCACGAGTGCTGGGAAGTGTCCTGGATGCATATGTGAGGTATATGTATGTGCTGGCAGAGGTGGGGTACAGCACACAATGTGCCAAATGTAGTAAAAAAAAAATACTCGAGTGTGATGTAGTGGCTAGAAGAACTTAGCCGGTCTCTAGAACTTTCAGAGATTGTCAACTTCACATTCTATCAACTCTAAAACATAAATTCCTTTGCGAACTTCAATTTTATCTATTTGATTTAGAAATTAAAGAAAGTTATCAGTGGGCATAAAGTCTCAATTATGGAAGATGAATATAAATTCTAGAGACTGGCTGGATAATCATGTCCCTTTAATTAACAACACTGCATTGTACATTTAAAAGTTTAAAATGGTAGATATAATCCTGGGCTCTTATTATAATACAGTAAAAAAATATATATATATGAGAAGAAATTCTACCATTACCATTTGGTAGAAGATTCACTTGGTTCTGTGGAAGTTAAACCAACATCACTAAATTAACATGTATACCAAGGAATTCAGTATTAAAGAGTCTAACCATTTTCTTTGATAAAATCATGAAAAATAATTTTTAAAACAGGACAAAACATCCCAACTTTTATTAAATCAAGATGGCATACTAACCATTAATTGAAATTAAGGTACATCTTGAACCTTCTGCTCAATTCAGGCAAAATGGTTCAGCTTTCTCAGAAGTCATCATGAATAGACAGAGAGATAAAAGCAGCACACTTCGGGGCCGAGTTCAAGCAGGGACTCAGTGCCCTCAGCCTCCATGGCTGCTTGGTTTGAAGAGATTATTTTTTCCAATAACAATTTGATCTCCAGACACATTAACCTGCCCCACCTTGTGTTCTTTTAAGGACAGTTCTCCCCAATATAACAATTCACTAAAAGCTATACATTTTAAAACGATTCCATCATTCATGCTTAAAATTGATCAAAATTGACAGAGGTCCAACATGGCACCCTGGGTGGTGGGACCTGCAGTCTCTGATGCTTCACGAGTGTTTTGTCAGCTTTTTCATCACTGTGACCAAAAGACCTGACAGGAACAGCATAGAGGAGAGAAAGTTCATTCGGGGGTTATAATTTCTAAGGCTCAGTCCAGACATGGCGGGCCTCACGGCTCTGGGGAGGAGGTGAGGCGGAGCATCATGGTGGAAGGGTGTGGCGGAGGACAGCAGCTCAGGACATGGCACCGAGGAAGCCCAGAGAGCTCAGCTCACCAGGGACAAAACATGAACCCCAAAGGCTGACTGCCTGCCAGTGATGCCCCTTCTCCAGCCACACCCCGCCTGCCTGCAGTCACCACCCAATTCACCCGTACAAGTGGGTTAACCCACCGATTAGCTTACAAGTCTTCTCATCATTTCACTTTTGAAATTCTTGCATAGTCTCACATGAGTCTGGGGGGACAGTACATATCCAAACCAGCAGCATGTCAGTAGTTGGTCAGCGGAGTCTCAAGAACTTTCTCTGGTCCAACTACTATATATTACATTCTGCATCAGACTCCTGCAAAGAGTTTAATAAGTCGCTTCTCCTTCTGCTGGAGATCCTCCTCAGCTCCTGCTTGGCTTTGCTTCTGTATTGCAAACTCTTAGACGTCATTGTCCCAAGCTTTTCAGCTCCTGTATTAGCATATGCAATGTCTCCTGCACACAGCTCATTTCACATTTTCAGAAGTGTAACATGTTTCCCCCCAAAATTTATATATATATATATATATATATATATATATATACCATTTCTTTGAGATGATGCAAACTCCATCTAATGTGCTACTAATGCAACACCATTAGAAGCATCAACTTGAATCATCCTTTTGGATCATGATTTCACATAAAACCCCAACTGCCTGATAAGCGCCATCCATACTCATTCAGTTCTGTGACCTGAACACTTGGTGCTGGGCTATAATTCTTTTCAAAATCAGAAATAGGTTTACATTGAAGTTTATTGTCCAAAAAGAAATATCATTGGGGTTTTGTGATGCAGACTTTTTCTTTCTTTATTTATTTTCAATAGAAACTCCAATATCAAAGATTCATTTGGATGTTCCAGAAGAAAAACAAATATGTAATATTTGAGCATATAAGACGATCATTTGTTGAGTTTTGTGACCTTGAAAGCAGACTAGGCCTGGTAGGCAATAGAAGGGTAACTAAGAGACAGCATTTGGTCATTCATCTGTGGCCAGGTTTCTGTTCTCATTGAGTTGGACTGTCCCTTTGGTAGGAAATGCAGCCAGGAATGTGGACTGCCTCACTCAGGAGTCAAACTGTCCCCTGAACAGCCTCCTGCCGTGGAACGCGATTCCACTCTGAGGAGGACAGGGGAGCACTGGGTGTTTCCAGAGCAGAGCTGTTTGGGCTTCAGGTCTTCAAGAAAAGGAAGGTGCTGGGGACATGGGGCGTCTTCTCCAGATTCTTGTCTGTATGCGGTTTCCTAAGGTTTGATACAGCATAAAATTTATTCATTCACCTGGGCCCAGTGGCACATGCCTGGAATCCCAGTGGCTTGGGAGACTGAGGCAGAAGGATTGCAAGTTCAAAGCCAGCCTCAGCAACATCGAGGTGCTAAGCCACTCAGTGGGACCCTGTCTCTAAATAAAACACAAAATAGGGCTGGGGATGTGGCTCCATGGCCCAGAGCCCCTGAGTTCAATCCCCAGTAACCCCCCCAACCCCCAAATTACTCATACAGGTTAGTAACGACAGAAATAGGTTGTCTTTTATATCCCAGCCGCTCTGGGAAAAGGAAGAGGGAAGAGAATGGTACTTCAGCTAGCAAATCCAAATCTCTAAATCAGCTCTCCCTGCCAAATGCCACTGGTCTGGACTTGGTTCAACCCAGGTTCCCTTCTAACTCTGTTTGTGTGGATGCATGCTGAGAGCCATAGCTGAGTCTGTATGGCGCCTGGCATTTTGCCAACAGTATTGGTTGACAGGCCAGGGATTACTATCCGCCTTGGTCACTTGGACTTTTGAGTTTTCCCGCTACTTTGGAGTTCTCCTGGGGATTCCCGGGGATTCCCCGAGAGTTCCCATTGGTTGGGGAAGTGCAGGAGGAGGGATTTCCGGAGGAGATGTTTCTGGCGGCTGGTTCCTGGAGGAGCCGTGGGGGCGGTCGGCAGATTTCCCAGGAGCGTGTGTGGAGTGTGCTGGTGGAGTTTAAAAATAAAGTTTGTTCCTGCTTCAATGGCTTGTGAGTTGTGCCCAGCCAGACTGCAGCAGATGCAGATTGTTTATGTTATGGAAAATAACTGATTGAAAATGCACAGTAAGGATAACCCCCACCTCCATAACCACCTGGAAGATACAAGTTGAGATCCTGAGAACATCTGGACACACGGGACACAGGGGTTGGGCCCTGAGATGCCCTTTCCTATTGCAGAACACTGCGTTCCGCTACCCTCTCCTAACTTCACGTTATTGTGTGTATATTTGTCTCAGTGGAAACTGCAGAGCTGGGTTGTGTGATAGAATCCCAGACTCTCGCTTCCACTTGTTTAATTTACCTCTTGGAATTAATAGCAAGTTAATTAAAATTAATAGCAAATTAATTAAAATTAATACTGAACTCTAACCGTCGGTCGAGGGTCGCCGGTGCACATCGAGACATTATTTTCCAACTTAGTCCTGTGCTGGACACATTTCCTGTGCCTGCCCCACATGAGCACCCTTGGTCATTTGTCATCAGACTCCAAATTTAACCAAGTTAACATATTTTATTTAATATTCCCCCAAGGAAATATATTGAACCCTACTAAAATAGCAGGGCTTATTTGGGTAAAGAGGTTTCCCAATAAATCACACACATGCAGCCAACTCTTTAATATCCTGCATGTATGTAAAGAAACAGCTGCCTGAGCCGTGGAGGGTATCATGAAACCTAACCTTCCTCCCACGGAGAGGGCTAGCTTTTCGGTTCTCTCACTTTGCAAGGAAGGCAAGGAAAAGCGCCTCCTTTATCTTAAAGCACCACTTTCAATCTTCATTAAAATGTGACATAATGCACTTTTGCTCTTTCAGTGTGTGTTGGGCAAGATGTGTCTTATCTCAAGAAGGGCCACATGCCTAGAGCGCAGTAGGGTGCAGGAAGAGCCTGGAAAACTTGTGACTGAGCACAAGGAGGAAGGGCCACAGGGAAGGTCCCCTGGGTGGGGAGGAACAGCCCTCAGGTTGATCCTGCTGAAGGACTCGGGCAGCAGCAGGGGGCGGGGGCTTCTTGAGGGAGTCTGTCCAGCTGCCGTCTTAACAGTCTCTGATGGTGTTATTTAACAGGCTCAGTCGGTTCTGAGTCGTGGAGCAGCCTCATTTCAGGAGAAGAAGGGCATGGTGACGGGAACCCTGGAATGCAAGACAAGGCTTGTTCTGGGACAAGAGTGACTGAGGGTGGCAGGTGACTCCACTGTCCTCTCCTGACTCAGCTACCAGCTGGGACTCCAGCTGGGACTCCCGCATAGAGCATGGCTTGGGTGAGAATTGAAGAAGTTTATTTCTAAATAAAATAACTTTTCGTTTTTCAGGGTGCGCCACATTGAAACAGCGCTTCCCGCGTGACTTGACTCATTTTTTTTTTTAATTTGGTATATTGCTGCTCATTGACTATTATCACCTCTTAGTTACTTTCTCTAAACTTTAGACATCAAATTTTCATAAACATTGAGGCTACGTTGTCAGCTGAGTAAAAAATAGTTGAGTTCACTATTAATATTTCAAGTGAGAGGTTTCTATATTTGAATTTTATGATGTGACCTCTTTTCCACAGTCATGTTTTATTGAAGTTGTATAATGCCAAGTTTTTATCATACACACATTTGACAGCGTTCTTCATTCAGACGGTATTAATGAGGCCTCCAATGATTGCAAGGTGCTCACTTTATCAGGCACAGCAGGGGTTGCAAGACATGACTCTGTCCTCAACGGTCTTACATGGAAATAACAAAAACAGAAAATACACACTGTAAAATCAATTCACATGGAGACCCAAGGTCTCCTCCAATGGAGGCGGCTGCAGTGGTATTGCAGTGCAGAGAGCTGGCCTCAAGGCCCGATGGCCACAGTTTGAACCCTGACCCTGGCCTCCTCAAGCCCTGGTTTTTCACAAATGCAGTCCTGGAAATGTGAATAGAATCTGGATCACAGAGTTATAGTCAGGATGGGAGAGAACGCATACAGTGCACCAGCCACAGGCGGAGAGTTAAAGACACTTTTCCACTCTTCCCTGGTGTTTCTGCATGGTTTGGCCATCTGAGAGAATAGCCAGTGTTGTGCCAGGAGATATTCAAGGACAGTGTGAAGACTTCTCCCTCCCTGGAGACATCACAGGGTAGTAAGGCAAGGACCTTCCGTCCGCTCCTGGAGGGGATCTGTTTACCTTCCAAGGTCATTGGCCTAGCGATGTCTTCCCTCTCTCCCTCCAGGGATGTCGGCTTACATATTAAGAGTGGAAGGACAGTCCAGTCACCTGCCGCCCAGAGATTCCGAACATTCAGAGGTTCCTAACATGGGGGTTGTTTTCTTCAAATGCACAGGTGACATATGCCACTGGCCTCATCTCCCTGTGGGAACTGGGCACTGAGGATCCCACACAAGGCTATTGCTCCTGCTGATGCTGCAGTTGGAAGTGTTTGTTTCTAACCCAAGTAGATGCAACTGATAGACAGATGACAGAAACTCAGACTGACGGAGGCACACTGCATTTTTAGCTGCAGGTACAGCAAAATTTCAGTCTGTTTGGTTTTTGACCTGGTGGTAGTTAACCTAAGACTTAGTCATCATTTCCACTGGGAACATTGGTGTCATTGTTATCAAAGAAGATATAAAGGACAAAGTAGCCTTTGAGATAGATCCCTTAAGAATGGGTGGAATGGGACCACTTTCAGATTGGGTGGAAAAGCATTTTGAAAATCAAGAATAAAGTAGAGCAGACTGTGTGCAAGAGGTGAGTCTTTGTTGGGCTCACACTAAAAACTAGATTGTTCGTTGTGCTAAAGCACAGTTTATACAAGGAAGAGCAGACAGTAGCAGAACTAGAAGAGGTTGATTCAAGCATGTTGCCTTCTCGGGGAAATAGCTTGAACCACATCAGATAACAATTCAAAAACCTTGCATCCTTAGCCAGCAGCAGGGCATTCACAAGCTGCATTTGGGAAAGATGACTCCATAGTCAGATGTGTTCAGAAAAACAGAACAGACTAGAAAACACACTCTATTATGTGGCCTGAGGTTCCAGTGGAAACAGGAGCGTAGGGAACCAAGGTGGCGCAGGCATGGGGCTGCTCCAAGCTCACTGCTCTTCTGACCTTTGTTCATAGGAGTCTGACCCATTTGCAATCTTCTCAGAATGCACCCTGTTCTCAGAATGAGCTCCATCCACAGCGCCTCTGACAGAGGTCAACCAAGGGTTAGAGACCACGTCAATTATAGTGAAGTTCAGCTGCATGTTGCCAAACCTAACAGTGTCCGAGCTTAGTGACTGCCATTCGCCAGGCTCCTGGATGAACAAGTCAATGACGTGCTCTTGGTGGCCTGAACTGCTCCCTTACAGGGTGCTTCCTCCTCATGGTCCACGATGCTTGCTTGAAGTCCACTCTCCACACTCGGATGCCAAATTGGAGGATGATGGAAGATGGACCAGAAAACAATTTCTACTTATGTCCCTTGAACAAAAGGCAGTCACAGGCCTGCACAGAGCCTCAAGTGAGAAAGAGAGACATCGTGTTTTCACTGGGTGGAATGTGCCCCACTCCAAAATTTGGGAAAGGAAAGGGAAAGATGGGCACCCAGTAAGCAACAACACACAGGGGCACGTCAGTCTCCCTGAAAAGCTTCATAATGAAATTTGGGATTGTCCCAGGGGAAAGTGAGGCGGCTCAAACCAGACTCCCCATGTGACATCCGAGTGCCATGTAGGACCGGTATCAGAAGATGCATCATCGCTGCCTGGTACTGCCCAGTAAGATGCAAGACCCTGTTGGCCTGTGCAGTGTCCACAGTCAAATGCAGCCCAGAGAGCAAGCCTGGAGGAGGAGCTGTCTCCCTATATGTTTACCAAGGTTGGTTGGTTTCTCAGAATCTACATGAGAAAGGAGACATCTCCAAAGATGAGTCATGAGACTAAGCACATGGCCCAGTGCTGTCAAAGATATTCCACGATGTTGACAATGGAAAAGACCAGGGGATGAGAAAACTTGCAGGAGCAATAAGGTTGGGCTGCCCTTGAAAACCAGCAGGATTTGGATTAGCTAGGGACTGGGTGGGGGAAGGAGAATATTTAAGGTGAAGGGACTAGAGATCTGAAAGCTTAGGGTGGGCATGTGTCCTGGGACTCTAGAAACACGGGATGTGTGAAGGGAAACAGGAAAAGATGGGATCCCAGGTGGCTCTGAATTCTTGGCTCCAGAATCTCTTACTCCTAAGGCGTAGGCCGCCATGTGCACTCTAGGGTAACTCACTGCTTGCTCTCTGCTCAGAGTGGAGGCAGACCTGGCACATGGCCTGGCACACAGGCAGAGCAAGAGGAAACGGGTGGAACACCGAGGCGGGCAGAGCCGAGCTGCAATGGGAATAACCCACCAACATCTGACTGCCCCTGGCATGGGCAAAAGTGCACCCCCCCCAGGAGTGGCTGGGGACCAGGCAGAGGCCACCCCCAGGCTACTTTGTCTCAGCCTCAAGCAGACTTTCTCCCAGCTCCAAATCAATCAATTCCCCACCCTTCACAGGCCCCCCCAAATTAAAGCTTGATGAATGTTTGGCTGTTAAAACAGCTATCTGACCTTGGACATTGTCAAGGTGCCATTAAAATGCTCATTGGGCACATACTGAAATCTAATTACGTTTAAAGCCAAACAACTGTATACAGAAGACCACCACATGTCCCTCAGATCAAGTTAGACCTTGGTCAAACTTTAAAGTCTATTCACTCTTCTTTAGCAAGCCTGAAATGTGATTAATGGTGCTATTTTTACCAAAAAAAGACCTATAAAATATAGCTTCAAACATATAAAAATCCTAGAGAAGTAGATGGGGATCGAGTCTAACTTGACATTTTTAAATTCGCGTAACCCGAACAGAAGGCTGGACTATATTCCAAGGCTTGATTAAGCCAAACCACATCATTGGAAAACAGATTTTGTCTGTTTGATTTCATTTTATTTGCCTTTGCATTCCCGAGAAGAAAATAGCCAAGAGTGGATCGTGAAGAGACTTTAAAAGCCTGCGGGGCAATGTTTTCTGTTCTGTTCTTGCTGTCCAGATTTTTTTTTTTTTGGGGGGGGGGGGTTGGAGCTAAAACTAGAGACACAAGCAAACCTGCCCCAGCCTGACTGCCCTCCGGTCCCCCACACGCTCCCGGGGAGCACAGAGCTCTCTCCTCCCTGGGGCTCAACAGCTGGGTCGCCAATAGAGGAACCTCGGGTGTTCCGTCCTGGTCCACCGCCACACCCCCTGGTGGCCTCTGCCCCACGTCTCCGCGTAGACAAGAAAGATGCCACTGGACGCTTAGTGGGCCCCAGTCCCTCGAGCCTCCCTGTTGGACGCAAGCCTCCTTGGGTCCACCGCAGCCCTGGGATCCCAGCCCGGCCTCCGCCAGCTGAGGTCTGCCCTCGGGTCTCCACTGCCGACTGGCGGCTTTGTTCTCTTGTTCCCCGTGGTCCAGGGACGCCAGCAGACCCAGGGCCCTGCGACAGCTGGACCAAGGCCCTCTTTCCCGCAGCTGACCGCTGGGAGTCGCAGAAGAGGAGGCGTGGGAGCTATGCGTTTTCACACATTTGTATATAAAATGTGCAATTACAGAATATTAAATGTGAATATGTAAATGTACAAAATAGATAAGAATAGGCCCTCCTCTGTGGTCTGATCATCCATGTCCTGTGCCTCATCTGAGGCCCTCCTCCCTCCCTCTTTTTCTGAATATTTAATGTCAACAGCACTTTTTTTATTCTAGATATTAATCCTTTGTCATATAGCATATAAATATTTTTCTACTCTCCGGATCGTGTCTTATTTAGCTGTGTCTGTGAAGCTACTGATTTAGGATTTTATTATTATTTTCAACAAGTTTTCCTATGCAGCATTTGAATTTTGTTTGTTTGTTTTGTTTTTTGAGGGGGTGTTTGCCAGGGATGGAACTCAGGGGCACTCAACCACTGAGCCACACCCCCAGCCCTATTTTATATTTTGTTTAGAGACAGGGTCTCCCTGAGTTGCTTAGAATCTCACTTTTGCTGAGGCTGGCTTTGAACTTGTGATCTTCCTGCCTCAGCCTCTTGAGCTGCTGGGATTACCTGCGTGTGCCACTGCGCCCAGAGGCTACATTTATATCTTGATAAACAAAGTTTGTGAGCCTATCCAGAGATATTTTATTCTGCAATTTTTATAGTTTTCTTGTTTGCCATTTCTGTGACTGTAATATAGGGTTCTGTTTTTAAAAGACAGCAAATTATCATAACGCTGTGAAATACTTCATGTTTTTTCCATGGATTTAATATTCTAAATTAGCAAACTAAATAGATCCTCCATTCAGGACTAATGATTTTTGCCACATGATATTTATGCCAACATCACAGCGTTCCCATGTCCCTTCTTCAGAGTGCTCTGTTGTCACGGAGAGCATACCTGTCCCCATCTCCCACCACCACTTTTTTGCCACTATTCTTTTTCAAAATTGCCTCACCTGTTATTGCCCGTTTTCTTGCCTGAATAAATTGTAGTATCAACCTATAAGGTAACACAAAGAAACCAACAGTGATGCTGACTGCTTTTGTGAGAAGAGTAATTTGGAGAGAATTCCTCTAGCAGATCTCCTACTTATAATCCAATTTCCCTGATGGACATAAGAACCCCACACTCCAAACCCCAAAGCTGCTGCACAGTCCCTGGGCTTCTGCAAGTTAAACCATGACATGCGATTGAACTTGCACGGAGCACAAATCACTCACATTTACATAGTATTTCATGGTCCTATTGTGTTACGTGAGCAGAGTCCTTTCATATATATGACTGCATCTTGATCCGGCAACAGGAAGGATACGTAATCCCGAGTTACCAATGTGGAAATCGTTGTCAACAACAGTTGATGGAACTTCCAGACACAAACCTAAGTTTTATGTTTCCTAGTCAAGCAGTTTCCCACTCCACTGACCCGTGAGATCACTGTTTTAAGACATCATCAGAATATGGCACTTTCATTTGATAGAAAAGCGGGACCAGTCACTATCGAGAGAGAATATATACAACCCACAAAATACTCTCTGCAAAAGGCAGATAATATGTGAGCTGAAAGGTCTCTTAGAGTTTATTGAGGAGCATTTCTTTGTGATTGAATAAGTTGAGGCTGAGACAGCAGAGCCTTTTTCAAGAAGGCCCAGTGCCTTGGTGGTCGCCTCGTACAGTACCTCTTCAAGCACACGTCCTGCCTTTCACCTACTGGCAGCTCTCCCTGCTTAAAGCTAGCATGCTAGATAAAAATAGAATAATGTAAAATAGGTTGAAATACATCTGCTGATGTCCATACCAGAAACTCTGAGCAAGAGCAACTGTGAGACCTGAGTACCAGAGGATGTCTACACCTGTGCTTCCAAGGTCTGATTAGCCTTTGAGAAGATACCTGTTAACATTAGTATGTGCCTACTCTCCACTGTCACCAGACCGGACCTGTTGTCTTGCCCAATGGGGGCCCCGTTCTCATGCCTTTAATTTTAATTTGGAGGAATACAAATCATAGCATGTTTCCTGCTAACCAGTTAAAAGCAAAAGGTCAAAAGGTGGGAACCAGGCATTATTTCTGCTAGCGGTCTCTGACCATGGAATGCTCTCTGAGGGGAGCTGATGGGCTGGACCATTAGCCAGGGGTGATGTGCGCTCCTTTGCCTCTGGCCCTTCAGTGATGAGGCGAGTTCATGAGGTGGTGCCAGCGTCACCCCCCAATCTAGACTTCTCTTTATTGCAGGCAATTTGTCACTAAAATGGCCAAAATTTGTCTAGTGTCTGCTTCCCAAAGTTTTAGCTCTTTTAAATATTCCTGTAGACGGAAACAAACAAAACGTATCTATTTGAGGTATTTATCTTGCAGAAAATTTTCTTGTAATTTTTCCTAATGAGGCTATTTTTAAAAAGCAAAACTAATACCTTTCCACTTGTGGACAATCGCTGCAGTCACTGTTACAGAGATTTTCAGTCTTGGAGATACCATCCCTGACCAGTAGGACAGATGTGACAGAAGGTATCAATACAGAGTCAGAACTCGATTTTCCTACAATCCACTCAAGTCTTTTGCAGGAATCCCCGGCTCTTCCTCAAGCACCTTTCTTTCAGTTCCACTCAGCAACCTCAATCCTGGTAGATCCAATCTGGATGGTTGCGGATGGCGGAAAACCCTCCCTATTGGTTCCCATTGCCGACCCCACCTGGCTCTCATGGTTCTGACCCCACCGTGGTTCCACGCGTCTCTCTTCCTGTGTCCTTCGCTGTATCCGACCGTCTCCTCGGAACTTGAGCTTTTGTGCCACACTCTCACTCCTAGTGGACAGCCTGTCAGTTTCTATCTAGGAAGAACCAGGGGATACTGCTGCTTCTCCCCGACACCATCCTTTGTTCTTTCTTGTAGTTCAGAGTGGAAGATCCCCCGTCCCCGAGCAGGGCCAGGTGACCCTTCACCTGTCTCTGGGTGTAGCCTACCTGAAACTGGGCCCATAAGTCTGTGTAGTAAACAGGGGGTTTTCTCCTTGGCAGGCCCCTGCCCATCTCGCCCCTGTGGGCAGTGGCCTTGTCTGTCCTGCTCACGGACTCCTTTCTATTGTCTTGGAAGAGTGCACGCCACAAATCAGGGGCTTACCAAAGTGGAAGGTGGGAAGAACCACAGAACTATTTAAGAACCTCATAACTGAATCCATGGAGCAGCTGCACTCTGCAAAGAATCAACACTCACCTTCCACTCCATAAACCTGGGGGAAACTCACGAGGACAGCCCCAGCTTCTGGGGACTGTTCTGTCGACGTGATTCCTCTTGTCCTTCCTGCTGTTTTGCATCGTTCCTTCTGGTGGCTTGGCTTTGAGTCCATCCCATTGCCTTGCCTCGCAGCTGTGACTTGGTTTACATTTCCCATCTACTGAGTTCTTGTTGTGTGATGAATTTTATAACTTTCCAGCATCAGGAAATGTAACTGCCCAGTCCCTAGTGCCCAAGCAGGGACTGATGCAGGTTCTCCATCTCACTAAACTGGGTTTCCCCCAAAATATATTTTATAAGTATACAAAAATAATACATATGGAAGCATGCAATGCAGAACACAACTGTGGCAACACTGCCAGACAAGAAGGCCTTGGGGTTGCTGAGGGCTACTCCAGGTAGGCAGGCTGTTGGTGTCCTCTGAGCAGACGAAGACCAAAACACAGAGCTTGAAGTCTGCCCTTCCCTCAGATTTGGCCTTCCCTCTACCACTGCCTCGGGGCTTTGCTGAAGGCCCACACTGAGGAGTGCTTGGGAGCATTTTGGTTAATCCCAACCTCTCTGCGGGTACCTACAAGGCCTCCCATGGGGACTTGTAATCTTGGGTTCTTCCCAGCCCTGTACGTATTGGGCTTTATCCTGTGAACCCTGAGATCCTTCCACATGTCATGTCCTGCTATCTCCTTCACATCACCACTCCTGCACTTTGGAGCCATTATGAAGTAAATCAAAGGTCTCTTGGACATAAGCATTGGGATATCTTGACAGGCCATCTGATAACAGGACGGCTGCTAGGCCACTACAGTGCTGGTAGTGCATACAGCACCGACCCCTTGGACGAGGGATGACGCACATCTTCAGCAGCAGAAGGAAGGACAACAGAAGATGGTGTCCTGTGACACAGAATGGCATGCCATTTAACACTTATGACTGGCTTATTTCTGGAATTTCCCACTTACTGTTGACAGACTGTTGTTCACAAGTAACTGAAACTATGGAAAGCAAAACCAGAGAAGGAGGGACTGCCTACAAACAAACAAGGTCCTACTGGAGCAAGGAACCGAGAGAAGCAGGTGGCAACTGACTAGCATCCCGTCTCCACTCCCCTGCCTGCTGTTCTGAACCCTGAGAGTCGGGGGAATCACAATCCTGATCCCCACTCTGCTCACCCCTCAGGGTTTAAACTGAAGGAGGAGAGAGATGGGATGCAACAGGGGTGGTCAGTGTGTGTTTCCTCTGTCCTGCAGATTTCACCCTAGAGCCCAGCCCTGACCCTGACCTTCAACCACCAGATCCCCCAGGCCCGGGAACAAACGTAGGTCCTTTCTCAGCATTTACTACTAATCAGAATGCATGTTTAAGAAATCCCCCAAATCTCCCAAGGTTGGCTATGAACTACAAGTTTGTCTAGGGTCCAAAAAGTTATTCTAGAGTATAACAATTCTCTCTGATTTTCTAGGGTCCCCCAGAAAGCTGCTCCAGAGTAGCCCCGTCTTCTTATCTTTGCGGGGTGTTCAAGGTGAAGTACAGGGTATGCTTGTAGATCCTCAGGTCCTGCACAGTTCCCAAGCAAGAAGGCTTACTTTTACCCCAGGGATGTGGAGCCAATGCAGAAAGCACCGTCGGGGAGAGGTGCCAACACATATGGGCAACCGACCAGGGACGGGAACCATGAGCTTATTTTCTTATCCAATCCCACACCCCCAAACAGAGGGAGTTCTTCCCCCAGTGGGCATGTTTCTTTTGTGAACACAATAGACCAAAATAATCATTTTTTAATTCTGACTTGAGAAACCAGACATTAAACCAAGGACTCTGGAACAAAGACATGGGGTTAAAAATTGGAAAAAAAAAAATACCAGAATAGATTTTTAAAAGACCAAATAGTTTCTCATGTAATACATGAACTTCTCTCTTGGGAAATTTAATGGAAATAGGCACAGACAGCTGAAAATATTGCTTTTTAAAGATGCATTCTTGTTGTGAAAAACAACACATACGAGGAAAAGTATATAAAATATACATGTCCAGGTCAGCACCCCAGGTCAAAAATGCACCCCTACCCACCCCACATCCTCCCTCCTCAGTGCAGCCCCTCAGCCTCCTCACAGACAACCATGACTGGACTCCACACCAACACCTCATGGCTTTGCTGCCTAAGCACCTCTCCATGTTCAAGGCAGCCAGGGGCTTTTGAGGATGACTCTGGACACCAGACTTCTTCCTTTATGTCCGGCTCCTTTGGCTCAGTCAAAGCTTATGTTGGTAAGAATTCACTGATGCCATTGTTTAGAACCATAGTTCAATCATTTTCATTAGTAGCTAATCCAGTTTGTCCACTGGCCATAGTGAGGTCAGTTGATGAAAGGGCATCTATAGATGTTTTTTATCCCTACCCTCTAGAGTGCATGAGCAGGCACTCCTCTGGGACCCCACCTAAAACTGGAACTGGTTGAAGATGGGAATACACCTTCACACCACTGGATACACCCTGGAAAGCCCTTTCCCAAGGTGGATTTTCAGAAAGCTGTTTCTCCCTGATGGCATGGGCCATTTCAATAGCTTTTTTTTTTTTTTTTTGTAAAGTGCCTACTCAAAACATCTGCCCATTTAGTCTATATAATCCCTCTTTTTATCATCTTGTAGTTAAGTGATTTGACCAAGATCACACTGATAATAAGTGGTAGAAATATATCTAAAACCTTGATTTGTCTGATTCAAGTATTCTTAATAGCTATTGCTTTCCAAATCAGCTATAAAATGGCCTGTGGTAAAAGACAAGAGCATTCATCAAGGATTTCAATCATTGTAAGTTCTTAAGTAAAACATTAGTTTGTATCTATATATACATATATATAGAGAGACATATGTGGAAACCTAACTTTTATTTTTATTCATGGATTATGAGAGCAATCTCACTTATTTAGAGTAAATGGGTGGTTCTGGGATGTTCATTGCATTCCAAGCACAGCTGTTTTATATGGTGACCCTGAGTATGTATAGGTGTGTACTTATAAAGGACATTAAAGGTAAACTCATGTGGCTCTTTTGAACTCATTTGAAAATCATTTGGGTTTAACCAAGACATACAGATAGCTGAGAATCGCTGGTGTGAGGGAATTTGGTGTCACACAGTCATACATATGGGCATGATGTTGACATAAAGCTATTGCTTTTTTAGCAGCTGGTTGAACCACAAGGCAACAATACGTGAGCAGACAAATGAGCTGGAGACACAATATTAAAACTTCGAGGTTTCATGTAAATGAGCTCAAATATTTGTTCTCTTGGTCTCTCCCCCGCATCATATTCTTCCTTTTCCTCTATTTATTTTCCTCTGCACCCATTCCCCCAATCTCTTGTTCATATTACGAGGGATCTGAAAGCTTGGAAAAGTTTTGGTGCATACAGGTAAAGGTTGCAGGAGAGGGACAGGGAAGCCAGGAACAGAGGAGAGAGGGCTTTCCCCCGGACCTGGCTTGCCCTTCGGCTGCCTTCTCCCAAGGTCACCTTCTGTGGGAATGACCGCAGCCTCTCAGAACACCAGGCCTGGGACTGGGGCTAGAGCCAGTCAGGAAGCCACTGCTGTCAGGCTGCAGGTACGAGCCCTCAACGAGGACGTGCGTTCATCTCTGTCAACAGTAATGAAATTCAGAAGCCTCAAGTGACAGGAACAGCAACTGGCTTGGGAGTCTAAAATTAATACCTTCAAGTTTCATTTTCCCATCCCTCCCACCCTCACTCCTTCCACCGGGAAGGGACAGAGGAGTTCCACCTGCCAGCACACGTGTGCCCAGTGGTCAAGCCCCAACCCGAGCAGCACTGCACAGTTTCTCCAGGGCAGGCGAAGGCCGGGCGTGGGGGTGAAGTGTGGGGGCCCTTTTGAACTCTGACCAGACAAGTGGACCTTCCAAGTCTCGATATTCCAGACCACAATTGGCAGAAGTGTGATGGCAAGGGCCACTTGTCCATCAGAATCCAGCAAGAACAAGGACAAATGAAGACTGAGATGCAGCCACAGACTTCATGCGGAGCAGGCTTGGATACAAGGCAATCACGATGGTAAGGAGCCTGATTTCTGAAAATAATTATGAAGCCTCTGCAAGATTTTATGTAGTGGAGCTGCATATTTTTCCAAGGTGAAATAAATCATTCCTGTAAATTATATTCCAAATAAGAGGAGCTGTGGACCTTCTTCGCCCTCATACACGGGTTGGGTTTTTTATATATACGGAACAGAAGGCATTTTTTAAATGATTTTTTTTCCTTTTAAGATTGAATACATGCCTTTTCAGCCGCCTGTGTATTTTCTCCAAGTTCATCTGAAAGTTTCCTACAAATGATGTGAAAATTTGCCATGAATCAGGACGGTCCACATCTGACAGCAAATCCCCTGCTGACATCTGAGAGTGAGGGGACCCTGCCACCACGTCTCAGAGCAAATACCTGGTGACTTCCTGATTCTCTCAACCTGTGCAGCCGAACCCAGGGTTGGAGCCGCACCGATGGCCCTTCCTTCCTCCTCCGTCCTGACTCCGTCTCCCTCCGCTCCCGTGGTCAGCCCCTCTGCTCAGTCGGCTCGGCTGAGTTCAGAAGCCGCCTCCTTCTCAGGAAGCTGCAGCCCAGCGCAGGCCCTGGGTGCCTCCTTCCCTGGAAGCCGCCCCGTGGTTTGCTCTCGTCACCTACAGGCCTCCGCCTTCAGCGCTTGCCCTCGCGGAGCCCGTTGCAAATTCACGCGCCCAGCTGCCCGCACAGGTGACTGCACCTGGCCAGGGACGGCTCTCTGAAGCCATCTCGAGCAGAGAGCTTCCCCAGCAAGTCAGAAAGCTCAGCTCTTCAAATAAAAAATACCCCTGGGTTCTTATAGTGGGAGTACAAAACGACACACGACTAAAATATTCAGTGTTTCCTTTCAATTTCGATTAGGGAAAGAGCATTTTCACAAGAGGCAATGTCGGTGACCGTGTGTCATTGAGACCGGGGCGCCCTTGAGAGCCAAAGGGGGCAGCGCTGGTTGAGGGCTCCAGCCCGGCAGACGCACAGCGGAGCTGTCCTGGGCTCAGGGGGATGCTGTCACCAGAAGCCAGGTGCTCAAATGGCTCCTGCCAGGAGACAATCCTGCGTGGTGCTGGAGGGATCAATCAGCTGACCTCGGGGCCACTAGGCCACCCCTTTTGACCTAGAAATGTCCAGAGTGGTATTTGTTTTCCAAAAGCTAAGAATTGAACATGACACGTTTTGGGAAGTTTGGAAAAGAAGAAAATGAAAAATTGAGTCTTGGGAAAGGAAATCTACAGAGGAAGGAGATCTAATTGTAGGAGCGATTTCTGGTCAGAAAATCAGCTAACAGACTTGAGTAAGCACCTACTATAGGATCAAGCACTCTCCCAGGCACCCAAGGTACCGGAAGTACCAGGCTTCATTTCATGTACGCACAACCCAAGAGTGTGGCCTGGGACGACCAGGAAAGGCTTTAGGAAGCCACCAGGGTAAAGGTGAAGTGCTTAATCAGCCAGAGACGACGTGGCAGGGGAGGAAAGAGCACCCGTGAGGCCCTGGGCAGTGTGGTGCCATTTATGACCAGTTTATAAAGGAGCAGAACAGCCATGCAGGCAAGAGGCTCCTGGGGTGGGGTTCACAGAGCCACAGAGGGCGGCAGAGGGCCTGGGATCCAGGGGAGGGTAGGTGTGTGACAGCGTGAGAAGCCACTGAAGGTGATGAGACCTGGGCTAAGGGTCCAGCGTAACTGTGCCTGATGAGCTACTGCCTGGGAAGTTCTGCAGACAGGCGGGCTGCAATGGTCCTGCCAATGCTGCACAGAGGAGGAGAGAAAGGCCTAAGTAAGATAATGGCTAAATATATATACATACACACACACAGACACACACACACACACAGACACACACACACACATATATATATATACATACACACACACATACACACACACAGACACACACACACATATATATACAT